>NC_068341.1:26885503-27622533 GCF_014633365.1 Diospyros lotus
TCGCACCGAATCATTCGCCCCCTGCCTCCGACACTCGAAAAGAAGAAGAAGAAGAATTTGAAGAAGAAGAAAGAAATTACGAGAGAGAGAGAGAGAGAGAGAGAGAGAGAGCCGCAAATACTCAGCAAATCAAACTCCCTTTCTCTGTATCCAAATCCTTCAATCACTGAGCTGTGATCTCCTTGTTCTTTTTCTAAAAATAGCGAGGTATTTCTTCAACAATATTGTTTCCAATTCAATTCCATTTTGCAATTACTTGTAGCCTGCAATTTTCCCTTTTCTGTTAATGGCAGCTCGCTTAGCCCTAGGATGTGGTAATGCGCCTTCTGATCTGGATCTCAATATGGTTATCGGAATTGAATCTTATCATGGCTATGCCAATTTGATATTACACACGTAATATTGCGCATAAGAAGAACAGTTTCTGATTTGATTTTAATCTCTTTGTTGGTTCGTGTTCTACAGGGTGTTTGATTTATTCCAATTGTAAGCCAAGAGGACTGGGTCGAGTGGGTTCTGGAACACTGGTGGAATTTTGCGTCGGTGTTTGTATATGTATAAATGTATTGGATGGTTCGGGTTCCGAGGAGAAGAATTGAGGGATTTCTTTAGTTTCAGAGGAGAGCGCCTCCGGAATATGCATTTCACTGCTGAGGTAAAGTTAATTATTTTGATATTATTATTTCTTTCTGGTATGTGTAGTATTTTGGTGGGTTTTGATCTCCCTAAATAGCCACATTTTGCAATTTCTCTTACACTGAGGGAAGTCAATGGCTAACTTTTCTCTTGTTAAAGTGGTTTGGTTTTCTTGTAACGATACCGTGATTGTAAATTCTGATGATAGGCGCATTTAATTATAATGATATGTGGTTTTGTCACTTGGGATGTTGGATCTTTTGCTAATGGAATTGGAATACTAAATTCTGGTGTTGTTTGTTCTTATTATCACTTGTTCCTTTTTGTATAGCAATTTAGAGTTCATTTAGTAGACTTCGGCTATAGCACTGTGCAGAAGTCTAAAGGACATTACTGAAGGGGAGTTCTGTTGCAAATGTCGAAGTCTCTCTCCCCTGAACCAAGGGAGTCTGAATCCTCATCTACTTCAAAGCCTAGGTTAGTGCTGCTATCTCTTAGCTTTATCAATGGCAATGTAAGAAGCATGGAACTGGACTTGGTATGACATGGATGGCCGGCAAGTCATTTTTTTCTCTTTTCAAAAGATTATGACAAGATACATCAAGAAAACATCAGTAAATAAATATCATTTTATCTGTATATATGTGTAGCTAGTTCTGTACTATTTATATGATAAATAAATATCGGAAAGCTGTGTTTATAAACAAGTAAAAAGTTTTGGTTTGCCGAATTCTTGAAATTAAAAGGTCTAGAAAGACCTAATAGATATTACTTTCTATTGTTCATTATTTAATTATTGACTCTTAACACATTCTTTTAAACTTGTAATGTGGGTCTAATTCTTGTAACTGATCAACACATGTTCTTACTATTGACACAGGCTTTATTAAAGTTCCTGAGAAGTATTCAGATACTTAAATATATTTTTCAATTTTCTGAGAATTATATGCTAAATATTGACAAGTAGATTAAATGTTTACTTTGCAGAGATTCAAATGGAAGAGCAGATATGGATGATCCAGAGAAAGCAATGGCTACTGTTGCTCGTCTTATTGAACAGCTACATGCTAAGATGTCTTCACCACATGAAAAGGAGCTTACTACGGCACGTTTGCTAGGAATTGCGAAATCTAGAAAGAAAGCACAGAGTCTTATTGGTTCGCATGTTCAAGCAATGCCATTGTTCATATCCATTCTTAGGAATGGCACTATTCTGGCAAAAGCAAATGTTGCTGCAACGTTGAGCATCCTTTGCAAGGATGAAGATTTACGATTGAAGGTGCTTTTGGGTGGATGTATCCCACCATTACTCTCACTTTTGAAATCAGAGTCAATTGAGGCAAGGAAGGCAGCAGCAGAAGCATTATATGAAGTTTCATCTGGTGGACTTTCTGATGATCATGTAGGTATGAAAATATTTATTACAGAAGGTGTAGTGCCGACATTATGGGAGCAGCTTAATTCAAAAAAGAAGCAGGACAAAGTTGTGGAGGGGTTTGTTACCGGGGCTTTGAGAAATCTCTGTGGTGACAAAGACGGGTATTGGAGAGTGACACTTGAGGCTGGAGGAGTTGATATTATTGTGGGGCTGCTTTTATCAGACAATGTTACTGCTCAATCCAATGCAGCCTCTCTATTGGCCCGTTTGATGTTAGCTTTCAGTGATAGCATCCCCAAAGTTATAGATTCTGGTGCAGTTGAAGCTTTACTTCGACTTGTGGGCCAGGAAAATGATATTTCTGTTCGTGCCAGTGCAGCTGATGCTTTGGAGGCTCTTTCCTCAAAGTCAACCAAGGCAAAGAAAGCTATTGTTGATGCAGATGGTGTGCCTGTTCTCATCGGAGCTATAGTTGCTCCTTCTAAAGAGTGTATGCAGGGGGAGGGTGGCCATGCTCTTCAGGGGCACGCAGTGCGAGCTTTGGCGAACATATGCGGTGGAATGTCTTCTCTAATACTATATCTTGGAGAACTTTCCCAGTCCCCACGCTTAGCTGCTCCTGTTGCTGATATAATTGGAGCGCTTGCCTACTCTCTTATGGTTTTTGAACAATCTGGTGTTGAAGAAGAGCCCCTGGATGCTATGAAGATAGAGAGAATCCTAGTTGTTCTTCTGAAGCCTCGAGATGATAAGCTGGTCCAGGAACGTCTTCTTGAGGCAATGGCCAGCCTCTATGGGAACACCAATCTGTCAAGATGGGTCAATCAAGCTGATGCAAAGAAGGTGCTTGTTGGACTCATAACAATGGCTGCTGCTGATGTGCAAGAGTACTTGATGCTTTCTCTGATAAGCTTCTGTTCTGATGGTGTGGGTATCTGGGAGGCTATTGGAAAGAGAGAAGGCATGCAACTATTGATATCATTGCTGGGGTTGTCCAGTGAACAGCATCAAGAGTATGCTGTTAAGTTGCTGTCCATCCTGACTGAACATGTTGATGAGAGTAAGTGGGCAATCACTGCAGCTGGGGGAATTCCTCCACTGGTACAATTATTAGAGATGGGATCCCAGAAGGCAAGGGAGAATGCAGCACATGTTCTATGGAATTTATGCTGTCACAGTGAGGACATTCGTGCCTGTGTTGAAAGTGCTGGAGCTGTTCCGGCATTCTTATGGCTTCTAAAAAGTGGTGGACCAAAGGGACAGCAAGCCTCAGCTAAAGCATTAACAAAGCTTATACGGACAGCTGATTCTGCTACCATTAATCAGTTGCTGGCTTTGCTCCAGGGAGACTTCCCAAGCTCAAAGGCCCACATAATTAGGGTTTTGGGTCATGTATTGACCATGGCATCGCAAAGTGATCTTGTGCAGAACGGAGGTGAAGCCAATAAAGGGCTGAGGTCACTAGTCCAGGTTCTCAATTCCTCTAATGAGGAAACCCAAGAGTATGCAGCTTCTGTCCTAGCTGATCTATTCAGCACCAGACAAGATATCTGTGACAGTCTTGCAACTGACGAAGTTGTGAATCCTTGCATGAAGCTTTTGACCAGCAACACTCAAGTCATTGCATCACAGTCAGCTCGAGCCTTGAGTGCTTTGTCCCGTCCAAGCAAGACTAGCAACAAGATGTCATATATTGCTGAAGGGGATGTCAAACCTTTGATTAAGTTGGCAAAAACTTCTTCAGTTGATGCTTCTGAGACTGCGGTGGCAGCATTGGCCAATCTTCTGTCAGATCCCCAGATAGCTGCAGAAGCACTAGCAGAAGATGTTGTTTCTGCATTGACTAGAGTGTTGGGGGAAGGAACTCCTGAAGGTAAGAAGAACGCATCACGTGCCCTTCACCAATTACTGAAACATTTTCCAGCAGGTGATGTGCTCAACGGCAGTGCTCAGTGTCGCTTTACTGTTCTTTCTGTTGTGGATTCCTTAAATGTAATGGATATGGATGGGACTGAAATTGTTGATGCTTTAGAACTTGTTGCACTACTGGCAAGGACAAAACAAAGTGTGAACTGCACTTATCTCCCTTGGTCTGCCCTTGCTGAAGTTCCATCAAGCTTAGAGCCTCTTGTCTGCTGCCTGGCTGAAGGTTCTCCTCTAGTGCAAGACAAGGCCATAGAAATTCTGTCTAGGCTTAGTGGGGATCAACCAGTAGTATTAGGTGACCTCTTGATTGCAAAATCTAAATCCATTTTTGGACTGGCCAACAGAATAATGAACTCTACCAGTTTGGAGGTGAGAGTAGGAGCAGCAGCATTGCTCATCTGTGCTGCCAAAGAACATAAAATCCAGTCAATGGATGCACTAGATGTGTCAGGATACATAAAACCCCTGATATACACATTAGTATATATGATGAAGCAGAATTCTAGTTGTTCTTCTCTAGAAATTGAGGTCCGAACTCCTAGAGGTTTTGTGGAAAGAACTGCTTTTCATGAAGGAGAGGAGTTTGATGTTCCTGATCCAGCCACTGTTTTGGGTGGTACAGTTGCTTTATGGTTGCTATCAATAATCTCTTCATTTCATACAAAGAATAAACTTACTGTAGTGGAAGCTGGAGCACTTGAAGCCCTCTCTGATAAGCTCACAACTTATACTTCCAATCCACAGGTCTGGAATTAGTCTTTTGTAATGTTGGGGTTTTTACTTTTACTCTCATTCTTTGTTTTTTCTTACAGTTTACTGGGATGCCCATTAATAACTTACTATTAGCTATGTTCTGAATCTGGTTGCTCCTCAATAAAGAATAAGTTTGGTACAATATTAAATTAATTCCTATTTTAGGATAAGCAGAGATGTGAAGTTTTTGTCAGTCGGCATGACCTTGACTGAGATAAAATTTATTTTTGTTCCAGGAGTAACTTTGTTTACCATTTAAACTAAAAAAGTTGACTTGCTAAGATTTTTCTAAATTGTCCCTTTTCTTTTATTTCTCAGTTTTCCTCCCTTTTTGCTAGTGATGTTTTACTATGATGTCTTTTTAATGAAATTATTTTCTATAAGCAAAATTACATTCCAATTGCACAATTCCATATTTAGATGTTCTTGATAAGTTATGGTTGGAGATTAGGGTGGGATTTATTTGGTTGAGTCTGTAAACTGAAAGGATCTATGTCTTCACATGCATGTAGTGATTCAGGAGCAAAAGAAATAGCGGTTTTGGGGTTTTAGAGTATTGGCATGTCCAACACAAAGCTTTAACATCTGAACTTGAGTTAGCTCTTGTGTCATCTAGATTTATGCAATAGATAGACTTTTAATGTCTTCTATTTCTTGGATGGATTTTGTAATAATATGGCAATAGGGTAACTAAACAACAACAACATATCAATCCTTAATCCTACTATGTGAGGTAGGCTACATGAATCCTAGCTCGCTCTCCAATTCTATCTACGGTACCCAAGAGTCTCCCATCAAGTTTTTCTTGATCATCCTCTTCCTCTTTTGCTACATACTTGTTCAATTCCATCCACTCTCCTATAAGAATCTCTATTAGTCTTCTTCTCACATGACCAAACCAGTTTGATCGTGTCTCATGTATTTTATCTTCAACTAAAGCCACTTCAACCTTGTTACGAATAATCTCGTTTCTAATTTTAATTTTTCTTGTATGGTCTTATTGCACCCATCATAATATCCTCATTTTTGTTATACTCATATTTTGCATATGTTAGTGCTTTACTGCTCAACAATCTGTGTCATACAACAAAGTTAATCTTATAACTGTTTTATGAAATATTCTTTTTAGCTTTAACAGAACCTTACTATAACATAAAATGTCAAATGCACTTCTCCATTTTAACCACCATGCCTTAATTATATAGGAAACATCCTCTTTAATGCCTCCATCCTCTTAGATGGTTAATCTAGGATATCCAAACTGATATTTTCTTGTTATGACTTGATCTTTCAATTTTACCATAATATATAATTCCGACATTTTTTTCTATACTAATGTTCTATATAGTTGGCTTTCAATTTACTTGATTTAAAATCTCTACATTTTAGAATATTCCTCCATATCTCAAGCTTAGTATTCCCACATCTTTTGTCTCATTCACCAACATGATGTTATCTACAAATAGCATACACTAAGGCATATCTGCCTGGATATGTTTAGTGAGTACCATTACTAGGGGAAAGAGGTAAGGGCTTAATGTAGCTCTTTGCAATTGAAACTGAAAAAGCTTTAGAATTTCCTCCGCATGTTCTGACATGTTTTTGTGCTCCATGATACATGTTTTTGATAACTTGTATATAAGCAATTTAAACATCTTCTCTAAAACCTTATATAAGATTTCTTTAGAAAGTTTGTCATAAGTTATATTTTTAAATTTATAAATTCCATATGTGAATCCTTTTGTTTATCTCTATATTTTTGCATTATGTGCCTCAACAAGTATATGGCTTCAATTATTGACCTATCAAGCACAAAACTACATTAGTTTTCAAATTCCTTGGTTTCTCTTCTTAATATTTGCTCAATCTCTCCTAGAGTTTTATAACGTGACTCATTAGCTTGATTCCTTTATAATTTTACAACTTTGAATGTCCTCTTTATTCTTATAAATTTCACTAAAGTGCTCTTCCTCCGCTAATCCATATCCTTTTGATTTAATGATCTTATTAAATATTTTCATTAATTTAAAAAATGCCCTATTTATCTTGTCCAACTGCCACATAATTCCTATTTTCTTTAAAGTTATAAACCCCAACATGACACTTGTTCCTCTGCCTTCATTGAATAACTTCGAGGAATACTCCATCTCTCCTTGATCATCCCTCATTTCCTAGTATTTTTTTAGTTTACTTATTTTATGCATTTCACCAGCTCAAATTCCTTGTTTTTGCTTCTCATGCTTTAGCTAGTTTTATTTTTGAGGATTGTATGTAGCTAATAAGTCAGGAATTCGGAAAGGTATCTTGAAGTTAAAGAGTATTTACTTGAACTTATTTTCTTTGAAGTGGGGAATGGCTCTGTGGTTTCAGCATGAAGTTTAATGGCCGGTTTTGCAAGTTGCCTCTGAAGGAGACTTCTAGAGTTGTTCACAATTGGCATTTTACCTAGAGGCATCAATGATGGACTGTTGTACTCGTTGGATTCAGCTGGTTTGTACTCTCTTAGTTTTAGGAGCTCTAGGATTGGCAGCTACAATTTGTTGAGTTATATTCTAGGAGAATTCATGATTATTCCATTCAATCAGGGGTTGTCAACTCTTTTTCTTGAAGGTTCATCAAGAGTGGTTTTTCTTCTTCGACTTATTGCATCCTTGTTGGTAAAGGAGGGAAGCTCTTTTTATTGGAAGGTGATTTTGAAATAGAACATGTCAAACGTGATCTTTGCTTGGACAGCACATTCCCTGTTGCCAAATAAACATGAAGCATGGTTGATGTAGGACAGAAGTAGAAATAGGAATTAATATTGTTTTTTTTTTATTTCTGTTGTTTATTTCCTATTTTCTACATCTATATTAAAATCAAACAAAAGAATACTAAGTCCGATTTCTATTCTGTCCTGCATCAACAGTTTTTTTGTGGTTTGGCATGGAATGGAATATGTCTTTGGTGACTAGAATCTCTTTGCTTGTTGGGCTAATACTTGCCTGAGGAGATGAGTGTAACGACCCGTTAAAGGGCCTAGAGTTTTTATTGAAGTTTATTTATATGTGTTTGAAATTTTTGGTTTAAGTAGAATTTTAGATTATGTGAAAATTTTGAAAGAGCATAAGAAGGGCAATTTTGAGAATTAGGAAAAAGAGGAATATGCATGTGATATATGATAAGGGTATATTTGAAAAGATAAATAATGGGCCAAATACGTGAGAGATTAGGATTGTTGAAAAAAAAAATTAATTACGATTGAGATTAGGATTTATATTGGAAACCAATATAAGATGAGATTAGGATTTATGTTGAAAAGCCAAAGTAATATGGGATTATGATTTAAGTTGAAAGGCCAAATTAAGATGGAATTATGATTTATGTTAGAAACCAAACCAATATGGGATTATGATTTATGTTGGAAAGCCAAAGTAAGATGGGATTATGATTTAGGTTGCAAATCAAAGTAAGATGGAATTATGAATTATGTTAGAAAGCCAAGGTAAGATGAGATTATGATTTGTGTTGAGAAGTCAAAGTAAGATGGGATTATGATTTTTGTTGAAAAGGTATTTATATATATATATATATGTTAGATGTTGTATGAAAGCAAAATGAGGATTATTTCATGTGTACATATTGGATAAGGATTAGGGTGTTAAGTAGAAGATTGGATTGGGAGAGGTGAATTACAATTGGAGTTGGAGAATGGACAACTATATATATTTTACATGTAAAATAATGAGCAAGTAAGAATTTCAATTGGAGTAGGAGTCCAAATTGTACGAGGAATTGGGTTAAAAACGATTTTGCCAAGTAAATATTTAATGTGATATTTTAGAAATTTTAAATAGTGAGAATAGCATTAAGTGGGATTTAGATTATGTGGAAAATATCTATAAGGGAAAAAAGAGCAAATTCAAGAATTTAAATAATATTTTGAGGATGATAAGGAGATTTGAGGATAATTAGAAAAACAGAGGGATTTGAAGATAATTTGTGCGTGAGGATATTTTGAGTTTGAAATATTCAAGGTGTTAAAGGATTAGGAGTTTGAAATTGTAAAAGGATTAGGACTTATGGGTTTCTCCTCTGTATATATACCCATACAACTTATATTTTTCTTCACACCATAAGAAGAAGAAGAGAGTCCAAGAAGTTACAGCACTGTGAGGATTTCAGTAGGAGAAGTTGCGTTGCAAATTTCAAGTCCAGTCAAGAATTATAAGGCATGTTCCTACTACCTTTTTTTCTTTTAGAGGCAAGTTCTCTTCCTGTAATCCTTTTCTTTACTGGATTTATGTCTGCAAGTTTTTCGTGTTCTCAGATTTTTTCAAGTTTTTCGTTCTCATAGTTAGTATATATATGTTTATATGTCCAGTGAGTTATCTTAGTCCTTGATTTTGCAAGTTCTTACTACTTCTTTTTCTTTTAGAGGCAAGTTCTCCTTCCTCCTTTTATTTCTTTTGGAGGCAAGTTCTTTAATATTCGTTGCAAGTTCTTTAATGTTCAGTACAAGTTCTTAGTTCTTAGTGCAAGTATCTCTCATTGTAATCCTTCTTTACAGGTTTCATGTTTAGCTTCGTTCTCAGATTTTTATCACAGTTAATAGATATATATATATATGTATATATGTCTAGTGAGTTTCTCGTATGAGCGGGTAAGTCTTGTATTTTTCTTTAGCAATCTCTTTTAGTGTGATCTTTGAATCATTCCAGATATTGTTCCATGTCATTTGGGTTTTGATCACCCAAGTTTCTTTCGGAATGGTGTAGTTATGATAGGTTTGTATTAGAACAAGAATACTGATATCGTATGTTTTATTTCATAAGATGGTTCAGGTATCCGAATGAAATCTCTCACATCCGGATGGTTTTGTTTGATGTTTGTGTCTGATATCTGAATGACTAGTTGATATCCAGATAGTTTCCATAAGTTTCTGTGAGTAATATCCGAATGGCCAAGGAGTCATCCGAATGGGTGCAAGTTCTTTTTGTGAGAGATATCCGGATGAGTCTTCATCATATCCGGATGCCTTAAATCATATCTGAATATTGTTCTATGTATTGATAACAGATATCCGAATGAGTACCCTACATCCGGATACCCTCTTCTCCCATCCGAATACAAATATGTGTGTGATATCCGAATGTCCATATACAATGTCCGAATGCTTTCCCTTATATCCGAATACAAGTTAATGATATCTGAATATGTCTCATAATATGAAGTATCTCACATCCGAATGACTTGAATCATATCTGAATGTGTGAGCCATGCATCCAAATGCTAGCATATGATATTCGAATACCCTCGTATCTAAAAGCCTCATATCCGAATAATCTATATAATATTCGAATGTAATCCTAAGTATATCCGAATGCAAGTTATTATACAAATGCAAGTCATTATTTGAACACAAGGATAAATATTCATAAATATTGAAATCCCACATCAGAATATGATAAATCTCTCATGCTTATTCCATTAATCAAGAGTCCTAATAGTTATACAATCCAATAGTTTGATAAAGGTTATATCTTGTGCCTAGCATTGTTATGTGGCATGTATGATATTATGTGCATACGACTTGGTATGAGCATAGAGCATGACTTTATGTGGAGCACTTCATATTGTGTGTGAGTATGTCTATGTGCATTGCATTATATGAGGCGGTTTAGTCCGCGAGGCGCAAGACCCACAGTTCAGTTTCATGGGGCACAAGGCTCGGGGGTGCAAGACCCACAATTCAGTTTTAGTTTCAGATTATTATACAGTTTATGTGCATTAACATTTATCATATATGTGCAACTATACAGTTGATGAATAATCCCTCGGTGCAAGATCAATTAATATTTCATGAGTATCGATGCTCCTTGGATTCAGCGATAGTTCTATTTCATGTTATTACTTGTTGAGCCTTGTGGCTCACCTTGTATTCTTCACCATTCTAGGTCTTAGCAGGGGAGTTCCAAAAGTCGGGCTTAACAATGTCGGGCAGTAAAGTGTGTACAGAGAGCTGTTCAAAAACAAAAGATTTCTCGGTGTTGTTTGTGTCTTGAGATTTTAGAGTATTTTATATTTTCAGTTGAGTGACTTCCTTAGTCAGTAGTTTTTGTTTCAGTTTATGTTGAACTCTCTCACAGTTCAGAATTTTGTTGCAGTACGGTTTGAGATGTTTTTCAATATGATGTGTTCAGATTTGTCAAATTATTTATGATTCTCGATTTTAGATTTATTGTGAGTTTTTATTTTAACTCTTTTTCAATAGTACCAGCTCCTCGATAGTTCTAGGAGAGGGGGTGCTACAATGAGTGTTAGGAACCCTTATGTTCCATAAAGGGATTCCTTATTCATTTCCTTACACATTTTGTATGGTAGTTGTATGTAGTTGTACCTTCAAGCTGCTGCTTGAATTGTACCTTGTAGTTGGCTTGGCGCCAACGTCAAGTTGCATCTGGGCTTAGTAAATAAACGCTAACCTAGCTAATGAGAAGTATCGAGAATTATCCAGTCAATTTCAGATCCCTCTCCCTCCCAAACCTTCTTTCTCTCTCGCTCCCTCCCGTTCTTATCTCCCTCCATTCTTCTCTCATTTTCTCACCCAAATTCTGTCCCAATTCTCATCAATTGAGGAGAATTGGTTGCATTAGGTCCAAGACCCTGACAAAGTGGTATTAGAGTTGATGATTCTCGGATATTGATGGGTGATTGTTTTCGATCCGATTTTGAATGAATCAGAGTAGATTGTTCCTCGACTGAGAATTTCGATGAACTTGATTGTGAAGGCGAAGCAAGACGGCGGTTGAATAGCAATTGAGGCGAGTGTAGACTCCTTATGTGATTGCTGATCGACGACAATTGCTATCGTAGGCGGACGCTTGATCTAAGCTAGATTACTGATTCAAGCTATTTCCCATGAGGTCTAGCTATGGCCAACGGTACACAGATGAAGCATTTTGAGTCCCAGCCACAACAGATGAACACGATAATCACCGATCTTCAATTGTGTGTGAATTTTCTGGAAGTTGGAGCCAACAGAATCACGAGGCGATCCTTATGATGGATCAGAGATTGGATGCCATGAATCAGAAACTTGAATAGAGTTTGGATAGTGCTGTCGGACAAATATGCGAGGAGATGAGCAATTAGATGCACGAGCAAATGCAGCGATTCATGGTGATGTTTGCGAGGCAGCCTCAAGTAAGTATCTCTCCCAATTTCCCTCCTAGAGAATGGACTGATCCGATTCTTCCAGGATTTGGACCAGCTCCTCCTAGGACAGCTGCTTCCATAGAATTGGAGTTGGAACCTGCTGCGATCGGAGAAAATTTGGAGGAGAGGATTGTCAGAAGGCAACAGGAAGTATCAGCCACACAAAATCTGCCTTACTTTCCGATCCCGAAGTTGGATATTATGATGTTCGAAGGGCAGAATCCAAGATGGTGGATTAGGCGCTGTGAGAAAAGTTGTTTTTATCCTATACCTGAGCAGCAGAGGATCACCCTAGACTCTACATATTTCAATGATGTTACAGATTCATGGTTTCAGAGTTGGATACGGGGGCAAGGTAATTACAGTTGGCCAGACTTTGTTGAAGATTTTTGTGCCAGATTTGGAGATAGAAACATGACGGATATAGTCGAAGAATTTAACAAACTGAAACAAGAGGGATCTGTCCAACAATATCAAGTGAAGTTTGAGGAATTGAATTCCTTAATGCTTAACCTCAACCCGTATTCAATTGTGGCGTACTTCGTCTCAAGCTTCATTAGCAGCTTGAGCGAAGAACTACGGCCTACAGTCAATATGTTACAATTGAGGATGGTTAAACAGGTTGTGGACAGCGCTAGGTTGCAGGAATTAACAGTAGAAGCTTTAGCGAAAAAAAACATAATCCAGTTTAGAGGATTTGAATTAGGAGAAGCACAGATGTCCTCAGTTACTAGGAATTTCAACACTGGGATTAGTAAGGGAAAATTCGTGCAAAAACCTCCCCAACATCCATCAACTTCACATCAAACTAATATGACAAAAGCTGCTTGCATAGAACAGAGGAGACAGATGGGACTATGTTTTAAATGTGGAGAAAAGTATTTTCCTGGACACAACTGTAAAAGGCAATTGCTGCAGTTGGAAGGTAGGGAAGAAGAAAAAGAGTTGACAGAGGAAATAGCAACCACTGATGAGATTGAAAAAGGGGGAATTTCCTTGCATGCTTTAGAAGGGTGTCCCTCTAATAATATCATAAAAATGGAAGTCCAAACAAAAGGGAGGAAGCTGATGATATTAATCAATAGTGGCAGTGATTGACACTGCAAGGGACTTGGGTTGTAAATTGAAGAATACTCTTCCCTTGTCAGTCACTGTGGCAGATGGAAGTAAGATGTATGGCAATTCCAAGTGTACTAACTTTATTTGGCCAATGCAAGGGGAGGAATTCATCACTTCATCACTGACCTTCGGTTGTTAAAATAAGGTGAATGTGATATTGCACTAGGAGTGGACTGGATGAGCACATTCAGCCCAACTGTATTTGATTTTAACAAATTGGAGGTTACCTTTGAAAAGGAAGGAACGAAGGTGACTCTTACTGGCAGCTTGGAGAGGGGTGCATGTAAACTGCTAACAGGGAAGAAATTACAAAGTTTTTTCAAGATTGCTCCCTACAGGCTGTGGAAGAGAAGAAACAGACAGGGTTGATATTGGGGAGCTGAAAGTCCACGAATAAAGGAAGTCATTGTATTTCTTGAGGACAAAAAATTTTTGGGGGGGGGGGCGGGGTCGGGGGCGGGGGCACTGGTGTTTGTCAGGAACCATCATATTCCATAAAGGGATTCCTTATTCCTTTCCTTGTACATTTTGTATGGCAGTTGTATCTTCAAGCTGCTGCTTGAATTGTACCTTGTAGTTGGCTTGGTGCCAACATCAAGTTGCATCTGGGCTTAGTATATAAACACTAACCCAGCTAATGAGAAGTATCAAGAAGTATCCAAATCAATTTCAGATCCCTCTCCCTCAATTTCTCTCCCTCTCGAACCTTCTTTCTCTCTCGCTCCCTCCTGTTCTTCTTATCTCCCTCCATTCTTCTCTCATTTTCTCACCCAAATTCTGTCCCAATTCTCATCAATTGAGGAGAATTGGTTGCATCAGGTCCAAGATCCTGACAATGGGCCAGCCAGTAAGGCTTGGAATTGTTTGTTTGTTCATCATTTGTAACTTGAGGAGAGAGAGGAAAGAAGACCCTTTGATAGACAAGTGATATATTACTGCATAGATAGGATCAGTGCTTGTTCTTTAACTCTTTTGGTTGGACATACCCTTGTTTAACCCATTTTTGTGGTTCTTTTTGGGGGAATCTTTCATCCTAAAGATATATCAGTTTCTTTTTGGTTACTCGTGTGTAGGATTGTGATAGGATTCCAATAGAATTCCAATACAATCCAATATCAATATATTCCAATCCCTTTCAACAGAAAAACAAGAATGAAACAGGGCGTTCGAGAGGCCCTAACTCTCCCAATTCTCCATCTCCTATCCTACTTATGCCCCCTTCCCACGCTTTCCTAACAGAATTCCCATTCACACTGCTGATTATTCCTTCAGCAGTGTGGATTACAACTTTACCCCTCCTTCCCCATGCGCACATGCTGGTTGTTACACCTGCATGTGCGGTCCCCTTAATTCCAGCCTCAAGCCTTCAGTTGCTTGTTACGCCTATGATAGGTTTGTTGCACCGGCGGCCTATCATTACTCCCCTCTTGGACTTTCACCTTGTCCTCAAGGTGAAAAGCTGGAAATTGTTGCTGAATCATGTTGTAGGGCTCCCAAGTTGCCTCTAACGGTGGTAAGCCCTTCCACTGGATCAGGATATCCAGCCCGCGTAAGTTAGAACCCTTCCCAGGCCGCACTCCCAACACTGCTTCTGGTTCAACCTTCATTTCTAAGTCAGCCTGCAGCTCGAGGGGAATCTGCTCCATTGCGCCGGGCCTGCCCTTAGCTTCTTTCAACTGAGACACATGGAAAACCGGGTGAACCCTGCAGTTGACTGGGAGTTTGAGTCTATAAGCCATTGACCCCACTTTCTGCTCAATTTCAAATGGCCCATAGTACCTCGGAGCCAGCTTCTCATTAGGTCTGCCAGCTAGGGACTTCCTTCTATACGGCCTTAATTTCAAGTAGACAAAATCACCAACTGCAAATTGCACATCCCTTCTCCTCCGGTCAGCCCCCTTCTTCATAATCACCTGAGCTCGTTCCAGTTGATTCTTGAGCTCGTCCAATGCTAAATCTCTCTCCAGCAACTGCTGTTCCACTGTTGATATCGGGGCTGATCCCTTGTCAAATCGGATCAAGGTTGGCGGCTCCCTCCCATAAACAGCTTGGAAAGGAGTAATCCGTGAAGCAGTGTGGTATGAGGTGTTGTACCACAATTCCGCCCATGGCAGCCACACATACCACCCTAAAGGCCTTGTTGATGCAAAACAGCGCAAATAAGTCTCTAAGGTCTGGTTGAGTACTTCCGTTTGCCTATCCGTTTGCGGGTGGTAGGCCGTACTACGTTGAAGCTTAGTGCCTTGAAGTCGAAATAACTCTTTCCAAAACGACTCATAAAAACCTTATCTCGATCCGAAACAATAGTCCTAGGCATACCATGCAACCGAACTACCTCTTTTATGAAAATTCCAGCTATTGCTCCAGCTGTAAAGGGGTGTTTGAGACCAATAAAATGGCCGTATTTGCTGAGTCTATCTACAACCACCAATATAGCATTCATATGACCCGATTTCGGTAACCCATCAATAAAATCCATGGCTATATCCTCCCAAATCTGACAAGGAACCCGAAGAGGCTGCAAAAGACCCCCTGGAGATAAGGACTCATATTTACTTTGCTGGCAAATGACACACCTTTCCACATATTGGCGTATGTCCCGCTTCATGCCCGCCCAAAAAACACTCGCTGCAATCCGCTTATAAGTCTTTAGGAACCCGGAATGACCCCCTACACTGCTATCATGACCCTCTTGGAGCACCAAGGGAATTAGGGAAGACTTCTTAGGCAGGAACAACCGCCCCTTATAGAGGAGTTGGTCGCCTACTAGCTGAAAATCTGAGCTGTAAGCTGGATCCGCCTTTAATTTCTGTATGATTCCATGTAAATAAGCATCCTTCTCCACTTCTTGGACTAGCTGATCGAGTTGCACCACCCTTGGCACCGTTAGAGCGAATAGAGCTGCTGGGTGGCTGATTCTCGAAAGGCTATCTGCAGCCTTGTTCTCCAATCCCGGTCGGTAGTGTATCTCAAAATGGAAGCCCATTAGTTTCAGCATCCACCTTTGATAATCCGGGCTCACCATTCGCTGCTCAAACAAAAACTTCAAGCTTTTTTGGTCCGTTCTTACTATGAACTTCCTTCCCCAAAGATAATGTCTCCATTTCTGGACTGCAAACACCATGGCCATCAACTCCCTTTCGTAAACCGATTTTTTCCTCTCCGATGGTTTAAGAGCATGGCTGTAATATGCAATCGGTCTATGATTCTGCATCAACACTGCCCCTACTCCATGCCCTGAAGCATCGGATTCAATTATGAGGGGCTGATCGAAGTCCGGTAGTGCAAGAACTGGCAGCGACACCATGGCTGTTTTGAGCTGCTGGAATGCTCGTTCAGCCTCTCCATCCCAACGAAAGTTGTTCTTCTTTAGTTTCTCGGTGAGGGGCCATGCCATCTTACCATAATCCTTCACGAACCTCCTATAGTACCCCGTAAGACCAAGGAATCCCCGCAACTCCTTCAAGGAACTTGGCGCTAGCCAGTCGATCATGGCTTGCACCTTGCAACGATCAGTCGACACGCCTTGTTGGGAGATGATATGGCCCAGGTATTCAACCTCCAACTGCCCAAAGGAGCACTTCTTTTTGTTGGTAAACAGCTGATTTGCGGCCAGCACTTTTAGCACACAACGTAAGTGCTGCAAATGTTGGTCAAAATTTTGGCTATAGATTAAAATATCATAAAAAAAAACCAACACAAACCGACGCAAATACTCCCTGAAGACATCATTCATCAAGGATTGGAAGGTGGCCGGGGCATTTGTCAATCCGAAGGGCATGACGAGGAACTCATAATGGCCCTCATGTGTTCGAAAGGCGGTCTTTGGTTCGTCTCCAGCCTTGACTCGAATCTGGTGGTAACCAGATTTGAGATCCAATTTCGAAAAAACCTTCGCGCCATGTAGTTCATCCAGCAATTCATCAATGACTGGAATAGGAAACTTGTCGGGGATTGTCACCTTGTTGAGAGCCCAGTAGTCTACACAAAACCGCCATCCCCCATCCTTCTTCTTAACGAGCAACACCGGGCTAGAAAAAGGGCTAACACTAGGTTTGATAATACCAGCTGCCAACATCTCTCGTACCATCTTTTCGATCTCATTCTTTTGAAGATACGGGTAGCGGTAAGGCCGAACACTAACCGGGGGGGTGTCGGGTAGGAGATTGATGGCATGATCTCTGTTTCTAGTGGGTGGCAGTCTCACTGGGTTGGAAAAAACTCCTTCAAACTCAGCCAATAATTCCTCCAAACTTCCGGGCAGCCCCACTTGCAGCTCATTGCATTCAGCAGCCACCTCTCCAATTTCCAACAACACTCCCTCCCCACTCTCCTTCAACGCCTTCATCATAGCTTTTAGGGAGACTAATGTTTTACTTAAGCTAGGATCACCCTGCAAAGTCACTGCCATCCCCCCTACTGAAAACTTCATGGTCAGATTCCTCCAATCCACACTCATCTTACCCACCGAAGCTAGCCATTTCATGCCAAGAATGACATCCGAACTTCCTAACTCAAGGGGAAGGAATTCTTCCACTATCTGCAAGTTATCCAAAGACAATTTGACCCCCTTGCAAACTCCTGCACCTTGTACCGCCATTCCAATTCCCATTATCACCCCATATCCCGCCGTTTCCGTCCTCGGTAAATTCAAGCGTTGCACCAACTCGGAGGAGATGAAGTTATGGGTTGCTCCCCCATCCACCAGAACTACCACTGGCTGCCCTTCTATGAGCCCCCTTAGCTTCATCGTTTGAGGGGTAGTTAATCCAACCACTGAATTCATAGATAATTCAATCACCTCTCTTCCATATTCCACCCCTTCGTCACCTCCTTGCTCCTCTTCTTCTTCTGCTGCAACCTTGCCTATTTCTTCATCATAGAGCATCAGCACTTGGAGCTCTTTGTTCTTGCACCTATGGCCAATCGAGTACTTCTCATCGCAGCGAAAGCAAAGGCCCTTCTCTCGCCTTGCCTTCCACTCAGCCTCACTAAGTTTCTTGAAAGGAAAATTGCCACCATTACCTGCGGACTGAATCCGGAGGCCTGGTTGGTTCACGGACCTTTGGGAGGAACCCACACCTTTCGCGGGTACCGGTGACAGCCGACTCGCGATTGCGGTGGTGGTGGAATAACCGCTCCTAGTTAACCCAGCTGCCCGATGGTAATGTTGAAGAGCTAAGTTCTTGTTCTCAACGTTTTGTGCCACCACCATAATTCGATCAAGCCCCCGCAGTTGTAACACTCTGATCTCGGCTCGTATCTCTGGGTTGAGGCCGTTGAGGAATTGTCCCTCCAAAAACGCCTCCGGCACATCAGGTACTGCCGCAGCCATGGTCTCAAACTTCAAACGATACTCCTTCACCGATCCCTCATGCCGAAGAGCCAAGAACCGCTCCTCTAACGACCCCTCCTGAGTGGGGCGAAACCGGCTCAGAAGTCCTTGTTTCAGGCCCTCCCAGCTCCGAATTCCTCTTCGCCTGGTCTCCCATTGAAACGACGACAGTGCTGCGACTTCAAAACACAGGGTTGCGGAGTCAATCTTCTCTTCATCCGTGAGTTGGTTGACAGCAAAATACCTCTCGGCTCGAAAGATCCATTCATCTGGATTGTCTCCTTCGAAGAGAGGCATCTCCAATCGTCTTCCACGTAAGTCCGCCCGGTACTCGCCCCCACTACCCCCTCCTGGATTGCAACCCCCCTTAACTCCAGGGGTTACTTTGGAATCCAAAGTGAATTCCGAAGGCCCTTCCCGCTCTCTGGACTTGTTCTTCCTTTCCCGCTCCAGCTCATCCCACCTCGTTCGCATGAAAGCGAACTGTTCAAGCAGCATCGCTACATTACGCTCCACCGACTGTACATTCCCTCTAATGTCGTCGACCCCCCTTTTGACACCTTCCACCGTTGACTCCAACTCGCCAACACGCTCTGTCAAGTTCACCATCAGGTGCGGATTGGCTCTGATACCAAATTGATAGGATTCCAATAGAATTCCAATACAATTCAATATCAATATATTCCAATCCCTTTCAACAGAAAAACAAGAATGAAACAGGGCATTCGAGAGGCCCTAACTCTCCCAATTCTCTACCAAAAGCTCGCTCCCCAATTCTCCATCTCCTATCCTACTTATGCCCCCTTCCCACGCTTTCCTAACAGAATTCCCCATTCACACTGCTGATTATTCCTTCGGCAGTGTGGATTACAACTTTACCCCTCCTTCCCCATGCGCACATGCTGGTTGTTACACCTGCATGTGCGGTCCCCTTAATTCCAGCCTCAAGCCTTCAGTTGCTTGTTACGCCTATGATAGGTTTGTTGCACCGGCGGCCTATCAGATTGTGCCTTCCTTTTGCTGTGGTCTTCTCTAGTATTTACGACAATAGGGCTTTGTGAATACTGGTGAAAATAGTATAGTACCACTACCTGCATCTTAATTTTCGCTTTCTTGTTTTTCAAAAAAAGGAGAAGGGAGAAACAGACTGGGACAATGTGCAGTTATCTTTTTAGCATAATATAGACATGTTTTTAGTTATAAATGCCCATAATTCTAAGATTTCACCAGAATTTTAGAAGCACCTTTTCTTCTATTATTTACTCTATTTTTTATTTTTGGGTGGTGTTGGAAATTAGCACTGAATCAGCAACATTGGATCATACTAGATTATCAATCACTGGCTAAGATATAAACATGCTTTCTTACTGCAGCCTCTTCAGATTAGGCAGTTTGCCTGCACAGACTAAATTCATATGTTTAGTTGGCTGTCTGTGTTTGTGTATTTCTAGATTTTCTAGCTGAGACAAACGTTTATCTTCATGCACAGGCAGAATTTGAGGATACTGAGGGCATATGGATAAGTGCCTTGCTCCTGGCTATATTATTTCAAGATGCAAAAGTTGTGTCATCTCCTACAACAATGCGTATAATACCTTCGCTTGCACTTTTGCTGAAATCTGAAGAAGTTATTGACAGGTTTTTTGCTGCCCAGGCAATGGCTAGTCTTTCTTGTAATGGAAGCAAGGGAATTAATCTTGCAATTGCAAACTCGGGTGCAGTTTCTGGGTTAATAACCCTAATTGGTTGCATAGAGTCCGATATGCCAAACCTTGTTGCTTTGTCTGAAGAATTTTCTCTGGTAAGGAATCCAGATCAAGTAGTTCTTGAACATCTGTTTGACATTGAAGATGTGAGAGTTGGTTCCACTGCACGCAAAACTATCCCTTTGTTGGTGGATCTTTTGAAACCAATGCCAGATAGACCAGGTGGGCCTCCAACTGCCGTTCACCTCCTGACTCGAATTGCAGATGGCAGTGATACGAACAAATTAATTATGGCTGAATCTGGAGCCCTGGAAGCTCTTACAAAGTACCTATCTTTGAGTCCCCAAGACTTGACTGAGGCAACCATATCAGAATTACTGAGAATATTATTTAGCAACCCTGATCTTCTTCGTTATGAGGCATCTGTTAGTTCCTTGAATCAGCTCATAGCTGTTTTACGGTTGGGATCAAGGAGTGCCAGATTGAGTGCTGCTAGAGCTCTTCATGAACTTTTTGAAGCAGAGAACATTAGAGATTGTGAAATAGCCAAGCAAGCAGTTCATCCTTTGGTTGACATGCTTGAAGCTGCATCAGAATTTGAGCAACATGCTGCGCTCATTGGCTTGATTAAGCTGACTTCAGGAAATCCTTCAAAAGCTGCTCTGATGACTGATGTGGAAGGGAACCCCCTTGAGAGCTTATATAAAATTTTGGCTTCCTCTTCTTCCTTAGAATTGAAGACAAATGCTGCAAAGCTATGTTTTGTTTTCTTTGGTAATCCAAAGTTCAGGGCAATGCCAATTGCCTCTGAGTGCATAGAGCATTTTCTATCACTGATTCAATCTGATAAAGATACTGCAGTGGAATCTGCTATTTGTGCTTTTGATAGATTGTTGGAAGATGAACAGCATGTAGAGTTTGCTGCAGCTTATGATGTTATCAATCTCCTCGTTGGTTTGGTTTCTGGCTCAAATAATCGGCTTATTGAGTCTAGTATCTCAGCTCTCATTAAGTTGGGCAAAGACCGAACTCCCCGCAAGTTGGATATGGTTAAAGCTGGCATCATTGACAACTGTCTTGAGCTTCTTCCCACAGCACCAAGTGAATTGTGCTCATCAATTGCTGAACTCTTCCGCATCTTGACAAATAGTAGTGCAATTTCTAAAAGCTCTGCTGCTGCAAAAGTTGTTGAACCGCTTTTTCTGGTTTTGCTTCGTCCAGATATAAGTCTTTGGGGCCAGCATAGTGCCTTGCAGGCGCTTGTTAATATTTTGGAGAAACCACAGAGCCTTGCAACTTTGAAACTTACTCCAAGCCAGATCATTGAGCCTCTGATTTCATTTCTTGAATCGCCGTCCCAAGCTATTCAGCAGCTTGGCACAGAATTACTATCTCATCTTCTTGCTCAGGAGCATTTTAAGCAAGATATAACAACAAAAGGTGCAGTAGTTCCCCTTGTGCAACTTGCAGGAATTGGAATCTTGAACTTGCAGCAAACAGCAATTAAGGCACTGGAAAGTATCTCTTTAAGCTGGCCAATGGTAGTTGCTGATGCTGGATGTATATTCGAACTTGCAAAGGTTATTATTCAAGATGACCCTGAACCACCACTTGTATTGTGGGAATCAGCTGCACTGGTTCTCTCCAATGTTCTAAATTCAAATGCTGGTTACTATTTTAAAACACCAATTATTGTTCTTGTGAAGATGTTGCACTCAACACGGGAGGATACAGTTACAGTGGCTCTTAATGCATTGATTGTTCAAGAGTCAAGTGATGCTTCCAGTGCCGAACTCATGACTGAAGCTGGTGTGATTGATGCCCTGTTAGACCTATTAAGATCTCACCAGTGTGAAGAGGCATCTGGAAGACTACTTGAAGCTTTATTCAATAATGTGAGGGTACGAGAAATGAAGGTTTCCAAGTATGCAATAGCACCTTTAGCACAATATCTATTAGACCCACAAACTAGATCTCAGTCTGGCAGGCTTCTTGCAGCTCTTTCACTTGGCGACCTTTCTCAGCATGAAGGTCTTGCTAGAGCCAGTGATTCTGTATCTGCATGCCGAGCACTGACAAGCTTGCTTGAAGATCAGCCAACAGAAGAAATGCAAGTGGTGGCTATATGTGCATTGCAAAACTTTGTTATGCGCAGTAGAACTAATAGACGAGCAGTTGCAGAAGCTGGAGGTATATTGGTTATTCAAGAATTGCTTCTCTCTGCAAATTCGGAGGTTGCTGCACAGGCTGCTTTGCTCATCAAGTTCTTGTTTTCAAATCACACACTTCAAGAATATGTATCAAATGAGCTTATCAGATCTTTGACAGGTAAATTACAGTTGAAACAATTTAATCCTCTTTTACTGTGTTTATTGATGTTTTTCATAACAAATTTCTGTCTGCATAAATTGTTTTTTCTAGAGGGAAAATTGTACAAAAAAAAAAAAACTCAACTCTTACCTTTGTTCCAATTTTGGACTGAACTTCTAATCTTTTCAATTGTAGTATCCAACTTTAATTTTGTTTCAACTTTGTGCTGAATTTTTAATTTTTTCAATTAGTAAAGACCATTAAATGCTGACTTGGTCTACTGAGTTGGTTGATGTGGCTACCACCTCAACAGTTTTTGCCACATCAGCTTATATTTATAGAAGAATATATTTATTAAACTAAGATATAACTATAAATTTATATAATATATATATATATAACTTCTATTGGCGGGTTTTAGCTGAGAGTGATAGAAAGGGTTGAGAGAGAGAGAGAGAGACAGAGCTAGATGGCGGACATGAAGAAGATAACCTAGATTCGATGAAGATGAACCTAAATTTGGTTTACTTCATTGGGGCCAATGGGGGTTGTTTGCCAGCGACGGCCTGTAGGTGCTGCCAGTTATAGCTATATATATATTTATTATAAATTTATATTTATATTTTAGTTTATATAAGTATATTCTTTTATAAATATAAGCTGATGTGACAAAAACTATTGAGGTGGCAACCGCACCGCATCAATGGAAAGTTATTTAAAATAGGGTGTGTACAAATTGCTCAAGGAATTTTTTTCCTGGCTTCGTGATGTGATTTTTTTCTTTTTTCTTTTTTTTTTTTTACTTTGTTTTTTTTACTTTTATTTTTTGGTATTTGTGGTCAAGTCTTGGTAGCAACTGTAAGGTTGCTACTTTGTGATTGATAGATCATGGGTTTAATTTATGGAAACAACCTTTTTGCAAAGCAAGTATAAGGCTGTATACAAAAACGACTATTCTCCAACCCTTGCAAAGAAGGGAGCTAAGAGACATAAATTTATTTATTTGGTCTATTGATTTATATGATGAGTGCGGTGAATAGTGTGTAGGTTTTCTTTCTTCAACTTGTAATTAATACTGATCTTCTCTCATTACCCAATTCTGCAGCTGCACTAGCGAAAGAATTGTCCTCCACTGCAACAAGTTTCAATGAAGAAGTACTGAGAACTATACATGTTATATTCACCAACTTCCCCAAACTCCACATTTCTGAGGCAGCTACCCTCTGCATTTCTCAGTTGGTAACAGCGCTTAAGTGTGGGAATGAACCTGTGCAGGATACTGCATTGGACATCTTATGCTTATTAAAACATTCTTGGTCAACCATGCCTATAGATGTTTCAAAATCTCAAGCTGTGATTGCATCTGAAGCCATACCCACTCTTCAAATGCTGATGAAAACCTGCCTGCCTGGTTTCATCGAGAAAGCAGACAGCCTGTTGCATTGTATACCAGGTTGTTTGACTGTTACCATTAAGAGTGCAAATAATCTGAAGCAAGTCATGGGAGGGACAAATGCTTTTTGTCGATTGATGATAGGTAATGGGCCTCCACGACAAACTAAGGTAATGATTTGGCTTGTATAATAATGAAATGTAGGAGAAATGAAATATTTACCTAGCATAGTTTAAAGTTAGCTTCCCTTTTTGTGTCTTGGTACTCTTCTATAGCTTGTGGGACATTTCCACATCATTATTCTTCATGTTTTTAAATATATTATGGAGTAGCATTGGATATCTGTGCAAAGCCATAGTGGAATTTCCTTGCTTAAATGTCGTGCCAATCTGTAACTGCCTTTTAACTAACCTTAACTAGCTATTCTTTCACAATCCTCTTATGTAATAGGGAGCATCACTAGCATTAGTGGAGTCAGCTACATGTATTCAAGGTTGCCAGTCATCTCCATTCATACCCATATCTTCTATAAGACCATTATATCCAATGTCATGCCTAAGAGTTCTCTACTAAGTTTTCTTTGGTCTTCCTTTACCACTTCTGCCACTAATTTCTTCTATTTCATCCACTAGCATACGGTTTCATCCACTAATTATAATCTTATTATGGATAATCTTATTTATAATTTTGTCTGTCTTGTATAGTCAATTCACCCTAACATTCTTGTGTTAGTTTTACTCATATTTTGCATAGGTTAGCAGTCTTGTATAGTCAATTCACCCTAACATTCTTGTGTTAGTTTTACTCATATTTTGCATAGGTTAGCAGTCAAGAATACAGCTACATTTCATGCAAAATGGGCTTTATTTTTCAGGTGGTGAGCGGCAGCACCTCACCTGAATGGAAAGAAGCGTTTACATGGGCGTTTGATGTACCACCAAAGGGACAGAAACTACACATAGAGTGTAAAAGCAGAAGTACTTTCGGAAAGGTAACTAGATTGCCTTGATGCATTTACTTTCAAGCACCTTGGGAACTGGGCATTGAACAAATTCTCAATCAGCTATTTCAGCAACCAAGGATTGTCAAGTCCTGGCCACATAATTATTAAGATGAGCACTGCCATCGTTTTAAAAAAGTGGCAGGATTTTTAAATCTTGCACTCATCCACATGACATGCTAACAGGTCCCTCTTTGGAGATGGCAATGCCATCATAATTTGCATAAGCATTTCATTTTTTTTCCCAATGCTTTAACCATGGACTGCTTTTTCAGACGAGCTTAGGCAGAGTGACGATCCAAATTGACAAAGTTGTGAGCGAAGGCGTATACAGTGGACTCTTCAGCCTTAACCATCAAGGCAGCAAGGACGGGAGCTCCCGAACACTTGAAATTGAGATTACCTGGTCCAACAGGATATCTGAGGAAAGTGTGTGAACGAATAATGGGCTAAGCACAGCGAAATTAACCATTGCAGGGTATTAGCTGATCAAAGTAATGGTAAGGAGTCATTCTATTCCAGTGAGGGAGGGATCAGGAGGTTGGTTTGCTCATGAGTATTCCGCATCTCCTGAAGACAGTTTTGTAAATTTGTGAAGAGTCTATGCTTGCGTTGTAAAATGCACAAGGTTGAGTTATTTATGAAGGTGAGAGAGTGAAATCATAGGAAAAAAAGGGTTTGTCAAGATGTAGAAATGCTGTCTAGAAAGTTTGTTTTGTACAGATCAGTCTTAGGTGCTAAGTAGTTACTTAAGCATGTTAGAGGAGAATGGGACCAAGCTTTTGCTGCAGAGTGCTCCCACTTTAAAAGGGGTAAATAGGCTGCACTTCTGCCTCTGTTGTTATAGTTGGCGACTCATTTACCACCACATATAAAGAAAGAGTGATTACCTTCTGCCTGCCTTCCAAGAATTTCCTCCTCCTTGTCTAAGTTTGTTGGTCTTAAAGAATATTTTATCTATCACTAGTCATTTGATAATATCATTCTCTTGATAAAGGGTTGTCAGGAAGGGCATTCCTAGCATAAAACTGTCACATTGTTCTTTTGTATAAATTTGCATCGTTAATACGACTTTTTAGAAGTCAATTGATATCATAAATTCTTGTTTTGACCCTAACTTGATTAGAACAAAAATGAAGTCATTGGTAATAGTAACATTATACTATTGGAATGCACATAAGTTTTAGACATCTTGGTAGCTTATTTGTATCATATCTATAGTTGGGAGATCGTTTAAGCACATGAAGTTACTCGGATAAGCCTTTCTTTTCTTGGTACTGTTTATTAGTTTATCTGAGCTTTGCATTGGCCTATAGAGGAGCATGATCGTGTTTAGGTTTTGTTTTTTGTTTATTTTTTTTAATTATTCCAGAATCAGTGAAAATATAATTTTTGTTTTTCATATGAAAATTTTAACGAACATATATTTTTTGTTGCTTCTAAAACCAGGGTGTTTTTCTAAGACATTTCCTAAAAATAAATTTTGGAACTAATTTTTAAACCAAGAAATAAGCTAACGTTTATTTTTGCAGGGTAAAAAACAAGTTTTCCGCGCAACTAAATAAGGCACTAATTGTTTAACCATTTTATGCTTTTGCGCCATCTTTAGAAAAAAAAAAAGAAAAGAAAAGAAAAAGTCAAAGCATACATACGCGCACAACATATGTAACGTGAATCTTCCAACTTTCTTTCTTCTAAGCATTCCTAGGGATAAATAGAAATAATAGCAGCTTCTCGGCCTTCCAACTATATATTATGTTGCTTGCTAACATGACAAGAAGGTACGAAAATGTGATGTGATTTGTGCTAATACCAAATAGCCAGCCACCAAATAGCCAATGCCCATACCATACACAAGAAGGGTGAAGGGTGGCACCCGTTGTTCCCACGAGATTACTTTCGGAATGCCTTATTTTTATATCATTTTAAGTTGTTATCCAAGAAATAAAGTTAGCTCTGTCTCTCATCTGCTGCTACTCAGTGTTGAATGGAATCAAGTGTCATTAATATTATAGCTGAACTCTTGTATTGTATTGTATCCTATCCGGTCATCATATGGCTAATGGCATGTGTCTTGCCCTGCCTCTGCCTGATCTCAGTTGACCAAATGGGCGTTTGATCATTTTACAAACAGTAAAATTTGAAGATTTTTGCGAGTGCCTAGGGATCAAGTAGAAGCTATCTCAACCGTGAAAGTATCTTCATCGCCTCTCTCTCTCTCTCTTTTTCACGTGTACTGTGTACCCACAACCAAAGTACAACCAATCTCAAATACAATATATATATATATATATATATAAATCCTCAACACAGCCAAGAGAGGCCACTAAATTGCTTATTTCTTCCAGTGCCAGGCGGCATATGCCTGGCATGGTGGTTCGTCTGAAAAAACATTATCATTTACTTACTTTTCTTCACAAGTAGTATCACGATGCCTGCCTGGCTGCCTCTAGGAGGGTAGGCACTCTCGTTATGCAAGCAATGACGATGGAGATTTGCGTCCAGGAGACACAGATCGTGCAGCAGCTAACTTAACTTGTATTGCCGGAACAGCACGAAATAAGTTTATATTCTCTAACGAATTGGGTACAAGTATGGGACAGGTCCTGCACGTATTCTACAGCCAGTTGTATTTATTTTATATTCTACAACATTAGAACAAAAAAAAAGCTCTAGCAAACCTTGTATTCACAAAGGCGATTGTGATTTGTGTGTGTATTAACTTCGGTGTCTGATCTATATAATAGCGTCATGACGCTGCTTTCCATTCGGAGATCCATTTGCCTCCCTCCCAGCTTATCCGTATTTTGCTGGAGAATGCTGTTCTACAATACCCATATCCCATGCATAGGGCCTAGATAACCCTTCCATATAATCACCATCCACACTGTAATCATGTAAAAGAATACTTGGTCAGAGCTAGGGTGGCCCTCAACACAAGAATGACAAAAAAAGTAAACAGACAATTTTCGTACTTGGGAAGCCTGTCACAATTTGCAGTAACCCATCCGATTTGCCGTTTCTCATTGTCATAGATCACCATTTTATCTTGCAAAGAAATGTCTGTGGACAGCAAGGAAAAAAGAAAGATTCATTAGCATATAGAAAGAACTCCCACATATCAGCATTTTCGACCTCTTCTTATCCCTTACCACCGAGGATATTGAATTTTCCTAGTCCTACTTCGGTGCCATTCAATATTCCCAGACAGACATTGCCATGTTCCTGAAAAAAGTAGCCCATCATCCGTATTTGCTATAATCTGTTGCTTTTGAAAATATAAGCAGAAGAAATGAGCGTGAATCATCTTTACAGTGATGATGAGATAGGCTTCAGGAGGGAGTTGCAACTGGACATTCTTGGCCTTGGTAAACCTCAGTATCAGGGGGTAGCAGTAGTTCTTGACATCATCAATGGATTTGAAAGGTTTAGAACCTTTCCAGCAGACTGGGAGGGTTTGATCCTCCACCGCATCTTTTAATCCCTTGCCATTCAGATCCTTCTTTACCTGAAAATGCACAGTGAATCAATGATGATTGGTTTTCTATATGCACGAGTACATACTTGAACTGATTCTTACAACTAGTTGTTGTTGTCTTACCATAGATAGTGTTTGTTTATAGGCATCAGAATTGAAGTAACTGTAAGTGCTGCCACTATCGAAGATCATAGTGAGACCTTTGACACCCATTCCCTGCTTCCCGTAAAGAAGTTCAAACGACCCCACTGCATAGTGTTTCCTGAAATAAGGTTGTTCTTTAATGTAAGGAGGAGACATTATAAAGATACTTGGAAGGTCAGGGACTTTAGCCGTACATACTCCAAAGAATTGAGCATCATTGGCATCCATGTAACTCCTGAAGAAGGAATGAGACCATCTCCAAAGAAAAGAAAGCCTCCTCCTTTCCCACTTAAACAATGGCTAAAAACATTGTGTATTAAACCTAATCCATGTAGTTGTGACACAATGCCTGATTTTCCATCAGCAAGGCCTAGGACTCCATCTGTATAAGGACAATGATTAGATGCAGGAATTTCTTGATTGTAGCCACACCTGGATATGTAGAAAAGAAAACATTACTGACTTGGAAGATAAAAGGTTCTATTAATCAAATAGGAACATAAACATGTTTTTCCCATTTAAGAAAAGAGCGAAAGAATACGATGAACACAACAGAATTCCAACTTTCAGTATTTTGCCACGCTGAGCTACTTATCAAGACTTGAAGTCAAATACAACTTGAAGAATATTGATGCTTAGAAAATCACCCACCCAAATGTTATACGGGGAGCTATAATGCTCCCATTTCCAAACCTCAGTGCAAAGTAGTCCCTAATCAGCACACCCATGGATGAACCCTGATCAGCATATTCAACCACATAGTCACACTGCTCATTTGGGACATCACATGGCTTATTTGTAGGCAACTGAAGGGAGGTGCAAAGGGGATCCACACAAGTCACAAGGTTCTTGTTCGGCTTGTAAAGAGTGTGAGGGGCCTACACATGCATGTACAGACATATTGGGAAAAAATTTCAGAGGACTTTTACATCAAATTACAACAATCACAAGCTTCGTTCATGGCATCAACAATGATAATTACCGGCAAGCATTTGATACAAGGAGCATCACATTGTAGCCAGGTGAGGTCACTGCCTGAGTCTATATCAAGAAAATAAGGTTTCGGGGGATGACCAACATGAAGAGTTACATGATAATACCTGCATAAGAAAGAAATTTTATAGAAAGTGAACATAATAAAATGGAATGAGGGAAAATGCTTTGAACTGCAGTCATTAACCAAAAGGGGTTTAGAAGGAAATTCAGAAACTAAAAGACAGGATAGGCAGCTAAATGAAAAGGTAAACAATGTACCAAGCACAGCAGAATCAACAAAAAGAAACATTATGAAGGAAAATTAATCAAGTATGGATCTCTTTTCTCAAAGATCTTGTTTTACCCTATCTTTCTTTTTGTAAGTAGAAGATAAATTATATATGCTAATCCAAAATGCCAACACAAGTCCATAAACATATAATTTAGCTACATGAAATCCCAGAAAGACTCAGCAAAAAAGCAACAACAAAAGGGATGATTAAAAGAATGAAAAAGGTACTATGATGGTGGAATTGAAAGGAGACCTCTTAATGGGAAATGGGTCGAATAGGTTTGTTTACATATTGGAAGTTATATAGCCAGTCTGCGCTTGTGGAGAAAAATTAGTCAGGGAAATTGCAGAAAAATTCAAAGAAAATTCACAGATGGTGAGAATTATCCTAGTATTTTTTTCGTATTTCCTTCAAATTTATCAAATTCGTGGAAAATTCTCAAACAAATTGCATGAATAGCCAGGAATGTCCAGGAAACTGCAAGGAAATCAAATTCGGCTCAGAAAATGGGAAAGAAGCAAATACGTAACCAACAAATCAATAATCAAACGATCATAGGAAGCCATCAAAAAGCCCCCCAAAATCTCAAGTAACATACATCAAGCTTGCATTTTCCAGGATTTCACACAATCGAACAGAACATACCCCTTAGGATAAACATTTCCAGCGACGGGGAGGATGACAGAGGACCCATAACCATTATCGGGCGTGAGTTTTCTGGGCCTCTTGCTGTTTTTAGGCTGATTGGCAGGTCGAGAGCCTTCAAGTGTGGTGAAAAGGACCACGAGTAACAGCAACAACATAAGTAGAGCTCTTTTCTTGTTCATGCTTCAGTTGAGTCGAGAGGTCACCCCGGGGCTGAACCAGTGGGTTTGGTAAATATGAGAGAGAAATAAATACGAGAGAGAGTGAGATACAGTTGTTCGGATTGGCGAAGGGGGTGTGGGTAGCAGTATCCCTCTCTGTCCTGCCAACTCGCATATTCAGTTCAGAGTCGGGCACTCCGGAAATGTCAATTTCGTCCTCCGTTTTTTGTCTCATTAAATTTTATTTTATTGTCAACTAGTTGTAGTTAGTACACAAGACATCCAAAAAGAATACAACGAAAAAGAAGAGTGAAGAGAAGAATACGTAGACAACAAAACTATCCTATTGAGCTTGCATTTCTTACCAACAAGTATTATTACAATTTAGGCATGGTTTAAATAATTGAATCTCCGGTTTAAATTATGCTCAAGGCCATGATCATTTTATTTATTATTATTTATGCATGTTTATTTATTTTTATTGTTGTCAAAATACAACAATATATTTTTACTTGTGGGCAGATGTAAAAGTCCTGGAAGTTGTGTCTTTAATGATGAGAATCTTAACGAGCAGCTGAATCTGGTGTACAAGCAGATCTGGTGATCCAACAGAGCTGATGGTCTGATTGAGCTGATGATCTGGTGGGTTGCTGGCTTGGTGGATCTGGTAAATCTGTTGATCTGGTGGGCTAATGATCAGGTGGCCCAAGATAACCGAGTGACCTGAGGTGACGAGTGGCCTTCAATAACCGAGTGACCTGAGGTGACCGTGTGACCTGAGGTGACGAGTGGCCTTCAATAATCGAGTGACCTGAGGTGACCGAGTGGCCTTGGATAACCGAGTGACCTGAAGTGATGAGTGGCCTTGAATAATCGAGTGACCTGAGGTGACGAGTGGCCTACAAAATGAGAGCACCGTTAGGACGCAGACCCTCCGATGCTTAAGTCAGATCTCGAGAGAAAATGCGAAATGGTACTTCAATAACTCAAGAATGCGTACCTTGTGAGGGAGAGGAGACCTTGTATTTATAGCGGAGGGTGAGGGAGGCCTCGCATTAATCTCGGCGAGAATCTCGCGGCCCGTTTCAGAGATCTCGTGGCCCATTCCAAGGATTTCGGAGCCCAATCGGTTGGGCGTCTGATGACAAGAGGGGGTCCACTCGGTTGCAAACGAGTGGACCGTGAAAAATGGTTGAGCCGGAGGGTCACTTGGCTATCGAGTGGCCCCCCACTTGGTTATGCCGAGTGGGTCTTCTTCTTCCTTTCGACACCTTGCCCTTGCTTTCTTCAACTGTATTGGGGCTCACCTTTGATCAGGTATCCACTTGACTTTCTCGGGTACATCAATTGCTCTCTGCTTTTTTAGCCAAGAAGTTGGGTAAAAGAGCATAAAGTACCAAAAAATTTTAACGCGTTTCTTGCCGTATTTTACTTTTCTTCGGAAGGCCATTTGTGCGTGTTTGCTCTTTATTTTCTGCATTCGTTCGACAGCTTTGATGCTTTTTTGCCTTTTGAGCCTCTATAAATAGGCTCCAGGTCTTCATTTTCTCCTCATAAGGATTAGCCGTGGTGTCTTCAGAACTCGAATTCTCTTAGGTCTCGGTGCATTTTTAGGTCTCGTCTCATTTCCATCCCTCAGCACGAGTTTACTGGGCCACTCGGTCATGATCGAGTGGCCATGATGTGCGACTAGGGGGGCTGCTCGGTCATGACCGAGTGGTCATGGTCTCGCAGCGCCTTCATCTGCTTTCGGCCGCTTGCTGCCTCTTTTCCCTGCTTCGCTTTTCTTTGTCTTGTACTGATGCTCTTACTTTGCTTGTAGGTATTTGTTTACTACGATCCTCCGTCTTTTCCACTTCCTCAACATAACAAGGTAAAGCCCTTAAGTCTTTTCGATATGTCGAGGAGAAGACCGGCATCACCCCCCGGCCCTGCGTACATTCCTATCACTTCAAGCTCTCGGCTTCGGTACGGGGATTTCGAAAAGGCTTACGATGCCACCCCTTCGGGATATATGGTGAGGTATCCTCGTCTTAATGAACCGGACCCTTCCCAAGTGGATGAAGGTTCCATTGGTATCCATTTTGCTTCGTTTGAGATGGGACTCCACTTTCATTTTTCGCCCTTTGCCATGGCGTGGTTGTGTCATTACAAGATTGTTCCCGCTTAGCTTCACCCTAATGGTTGGGGCCAGTTGGTGGGTTTTTCCGTACTTTGTCATCAAAGGGATGTAGTCCCTTCCTTGATGCTCTTCAGTTGCTTCTATCGGTTACGAAAGGCTAGCAAAGATCGCCATCTTTATACACTCCAGAAGGTATCAGGCTTCGAGTTGTTCGGTGCCCTTCCTAACAAGATTAACCGATTTGAAGAGCGATGGTTGGTGATAGAGCCTCCACCCGGTTGGGATGCTCCCAGGCATTGGAATCATCATGATGCCAGCCAAGGGTTTCCTCCCTGCAAGGAAGTTCGGGGTGTATATCATCGTCTTGTGGGGATACTAACAGCGCAGGGTCCTGTTGACTTGCCGAGTCTCTTAAATTTAGAAAATTTCAGAGCTGCGAGTTGGGGGGTTGTTACACCAACTGTTCCTCCTCAATCTTTTACGCTGTCAAATCGAGAAATGGAAGGAGTTGAGGAGGAGGAGATGGGAATGCCTGGGCAGTCTTCGCATCCTCTTTTCGATCCTCAGGAGGAAATCACTCATATGGGTAGAATATCTTTGGTCATTGCCTTCCTTGTTCCATTATTGCATAATTTTTCCACATTAAATGTTTTATATTGATTTTTACAGAAATGGATGGATTAGGTAGGCTGATGGAATTGCGTAGACGCCACCGTGAAAAGGAGGCACGCGTTGCGGCAACGACCGGGGTTTCTACTCATGGTGCCGAGGGATCTACGAGCTCTCATCCTCCTCGGTCACGTAGACTTGCTAGTGTTTCTCCTACTGGGGTGGAAAGGCGACATCGTCCGAGAAGTGACCATTCGAGTGTTAAAGTCCCTTCTCATACGGAAAGCCCATCATCGACTCCTCTCTCTCATGAAGAGGCCGTTGACATTCCATCTCCTTCTCCCAATTCTCGAGGGGGGAGAAGTTCGTCTTCTCGATTTGTTGGTGACATGGCCCGGGTGGAAGAAGAATGTCGCTACCCTGTGATTCCCAATAGGAAGGATCGCCACAGTCTTGAAGGCGAGAAATCAATGAGACTGCCTCCCATACTTCCTGTTCCGGACAAGGTGAGACATACTATGATTCTCGGGGATGGTACGAAGCTTAGCAGTCGGGACTTTGAAGTTTTCCCAAGGGCACTAGAGACAGACTTCGTTTCTGAACCCGAGATTAGTGCCCATCTCATTTATTCCACCATTCTTCCTCGAGATGAACGGCGATTTATTGGCAGTAATCATGCCCAGGCTAGGGATGAAGCGGAACAACTCCTGGTGCAAGGGATTCAAGGGATCGTTGCCTCTAATGCCAGGGAAAGGGTATATCATGAACAAGTAGACGCCCAGATGTCAGACTGAAGGAATTGCCAATCTTCCTAGAACGAAGAACACCAAGAGCTAAAGGGTCGCGCTCGTCGGGCAGAGGTCGGGAAGAGAAATGTAGAGGCAGAGATTGAGCGTATGCGTGATCGGCTGTTCGAGGTTGCTGTTGGTACCTCAGGCCTTTAAGGGGAAATTCAAGATTTACGTTCTAAGCTAGAAGCTGATGAGCACAAGAACGTTGGGTTGATGACAAAGCATGAAGCACTTTTGCAAGAACATTCTCTATGCCTGACGGAACTGAAGATAAGTCGTAGGGACGCTCGCGCTATTCGGGTTGAAGCGGTAAAGGAATATCGTCTCTCAACCGATTGCCAAGATAGGAAGGGGAAATATGCTTCAGACTTTCTGAAGTATGGATTTTATCTAGCACGCGCCCATCTAGAATCTCAGTGTCCAGGAGAGACTGTTCCTGAACTTTTGCTTACTCCCGAACTTTGAGGAATCTACTCAAGTGGATTGGCGTCAGTATGAGCCGAATGACCATACAAGTCATTCTTCTTACTTGGATTCTTATTTGGTGGATGACTTGGAAAATCTGACGGGCTCATGGAATTCGTTTCCTTTCAATCGTGGGGGAGAAGGCATGGCGGTTGACCCCGAAACCATTGAAGAGGATCCTGGCGTAGTTGTTGAAGATGTCCCTCATACAGACGAGGCTAAGGAAGGGGAACTTCCCACAGTGTCTCCTGAGATTCCTGTTGCGTCATTCGGGTCTACTAAGCGTTCCTCTCGCAAGTCTCGCTCCCGCGAGTCGACCCTCATTGTTGTTTGCTTTTCGTTGTTACTTTTTTTTTTTTTTTGTATTCTTGGTTGTTCCTACTGCAATGAGAGTTATTACTTTATCAATGAGTATTTTCTTCTTTGTTCTACCCAACATGCTCTGCTCTTTGCTTCTTGATTTATTCCTTTATTATTGATCTTACTGATATGAGGTCAGGGCTTTTCTTTCGTTGTTGGGTCGCGCGTGGAGTGGCGAGCTTGAGTGTATTTTACCTTGTTACCGGGCCATAAGTGGGACAACGGGTTAAATTGTGTTTTACCTCATTGCCGGGCGATAAGCGGGGCAACGGGCTGGATTGCATTTTATCTCGTTGCCGGGCCATAAGCAGGGCAATGGGTTAGATCGCATTTTACCTCGTTGCCGGGCCATAAGCAGGGCAACGGGTGTGAGCGTATTTTACCTCGTTGTCGGGCCATAAGCGGGACAACGGGCTAAATTGCGTTTTACCTCATTGCCGGGTGATAAGCGGGGCAACGGGTGTGAGCGTATTTTACCTCGTTGCCAGACCATAAGCGGGACAACGAGTGTGAGTGTATTTTACCTTGTTGCCAGGCCATAAGCAGGACAACGAGTTAAATTGTGTTTTACCTCGTTGTCGGGCGATAAGCGAGGCAACGGGCTAGATCGCATTTTACCTCATTGCCGGGCCATAAGTAGGGCAACGGGCTAGATCGCATTTTACCTCGTTGTCGGGCTTTAAGCAGGGCAATGGGCTCGATCGCATTTTACCTTGTTGCTGGGCTATGCGCGGGGCAAAAGGTTTGAGTTTCCTTGTTGTAGGTGCAAATAAAACGATAGCCATGCACACCCAAGCATTTTTACGTGGTTCGGCTAAATGTGCCTACGTCCATGGTCCCATTTAGGACTTATATTATTATAGATACTTTGTCAGGTACAACGTTCACATACAACTTGAGATAATTCAAATTCTATGTTTTTCCAAGCGTGTCTCCTAAAAGGGTTTGTAAAATGCAGGTGTTGGGACCAATCAACTTTAGAATGCGATATGGCCCTTCCCAATTTGCTCGTAACTTTTCGTCATCCTTTAGCGCGTTGGTCACAACAGATCTTCGGAGTACTAGATCTCCCTCTTCCATGGGTCTATTCTTTACCCAAGAATTGAAATAACTAGTGATTCTTCTCTGATATGCAGCTATCTTCATGGCAACATTATCCCTCTACTCTTCAATTAGATCCAAATTTTCTCGCAATGCTTCATAATTTCTTGCACCGTTCTCTTCCTCATATGCCATCAGTCTTGGGGACTTAGCTGAAAGTTCAATGGGAATTAAGGCCTCTGTTCCATATACCAGATTGAACGGAGTTTCTCCAATAGCAATTCGACTAGTCGTTCGGTAAGCCCATAAAATTTAGGGTAGCTCGTCGGCCCATGTTCCCCTAGCCCCTTTAAGGCGGGTTTTTAGGCTATGTAGTATGGTTCGGTTGCTGACCTTAGCTTGTCCATTAGCTTGGAGGTATGCTACTGAAGCGAATCGTAGTTGAATCCCTAGGTTGTCACAGAATTTTTTAAAGGAATCACAATCAAACTGCTTCCCATGGTCTGTAACGATAATTCTTGGTATCTCAAATCGACACACAATTTCTTTCCATACCATTGCTTTCACCTTTCTCGCTGTAATGGTGGCCAATGCCTCAGCTTCAATCCATTTGGTGAAATAGTCAGTAGCTACTATTAAAAATTTTCTTTGTCTAGGTACTTGTGGGAACGGACCCAGAATATCCAAACCCCATTGGGCGAATGGTATAGGCTAGAATGCATGTTGTAGCTGAGATATCGAGGCAGATTGGATTGGAGCATGTCGCTGGCATTTGTCACACAATTTGACTTTCTTTAACGCGTCTGATCGTAGTGTGGGCCAAAAGAAATCGGCTCTCAAAACTTTGGTTGTCAGTGCTTTTGCTCCCAAATGTTCTCCACATATTCCGCTATGGGTTTCTGCTATAGTATATTCATCCTCTTGGGGGCCTAAACACTTGAGAATGGGTGAAAGTAAGCTCGTTTATATAATACCCCGTCTATGATGGTAAACCTTGCGGCCCGTATCTTAAGTCTTCATGCTTATTGTGGATCATTTGGTAATTCTGTAACACCCGAGATTTTGTTTATTTCCTTTCTCGGTTCAAATATGTAATATCCAAAAATTTTAAATTGTGTATAGGTTGGATGTTGCAATAAAATGTTTCAAATGAAAGTTTAGAATTAAAGTATAAACATGAATGGTTTTAGGGCATTAAACCGAACCCGAGTGCAAATATCACAACTTGAAAAATGGATAGCTTGTTTTCAACAAAAGGAATGAATGCAACAATGAATCCTTATCCTATAAGTCATATGTTGGAGAGATAGGATTGGTTGAGAATTTTTCTGAAGTCTTAAAGTGTTATAATTGTAATAATTGATTTCTACCCTAAAATTCTAAACTTGGGGGACTAGGATTGGATAGGATTTTCTTGCAAAGGAAGAAGATGATAAGGGCTTATCTTGAAGGTGTATTTGGGGGCCTAGGATTGGAAGAAGTGGAGGCTTGCTTGAGAAGATTGAAAAAATTTCAAAGTTGTGATGATTACTAGGGTGGAAACTAAGTAACTTGGAGGCCAAGTGAAATCTTGAGGATTTTGGAATTTAAAGGCTATATAAAGGGAAGGAGGTAAGGCCACATGAAGCTAAGGAGAAAGGAAACAAGCAAGTGCAAGAAAAATCAAAGAAAAAGCAAAGAAGAAAGGATAGGGAGACCTCATCGAAAAGTAGCAAAAACAGAAGGTAAATCAAAGATTTAAGTTAAATTTATTTCCATAGGGTCGTAGATCATGAAAAGAGGAGTTCGTAGGTTCAAACGAAGAGCAAATTGGAGCAAAAATGAGCAAGTTATAGCATTTTTAATTTTAGGGTGCAAAATTTAAAATAGGGAAGGAGGTGGCGCGTGACCAACCTTCTTGGGGCGCGTGAGGGCGCGTGGAAGCCCTTTTTTCCATTATATTTCACATATCAACCCCTTATTTAATTACCTACAATTACATTTAAGATTATGTGAGGTTTAGTTCACAAAAATACGTATTTTGTCTGCAGAAAAACAAACCCGGTAAGGTATGAAGCCTTAAACATTCGAATCTCATCCAACAAAGTTGAGGTAAGTACAGTATGAACTATTTATGATATTTAAGCATGCCCATGAATTATGTTATGTGGTCCCTCATGTTATGTTATGTTCACACAAGTTTCGGGATCGGAGCTCGGTAGCGCTACGCACGAGGGTTCTTACCCCTACAAGTTGGTGGAACCTCTCGTGTCTCCATATGATATGTTATGTTATGTCATGACTTGTTTAAATACATATGATGGTTCTCTTGTACTTACTGAGACTCGCATAAATCTCATCCCATATTTTCCCCCCTAGGTGATTATGAATGAGGAGATCGGAACGTGGACGTGGAGTGTGGTGGCTATTTGAAGATAATTTTAAATAGTCGAAATGATGTTTCTCTCTTCTTGTATTAGAAAGATTTTCAATATTACACTCTTATGATAGATGTACACTGTTAGTACACCATATGTCCTTAAAGCTTATATAAGTTTATGAAAAGAGCCAAGTCTCATTTTAAGTCCGGATTTTTCAGTATGGATGCTATTATATTTGCTAAGTTTTTTTTTCTTCTATTGAAGCCATGTTTTCATTATCAAACTTTATATTTACACGAAACATGCTCTGAATTTTATTATGTTCGAAACTTTACTTAAGTTTATAAAAGTTTTGTTTCTCAAGTTTTCGTCTGCGCTAAATCTTGAAGTTCATAAGAATATTATTGTTATCATTATTAGGCATGTTTTAAGTCACGGGTGTCATAATGTCACTCACTTATATCTCATGAAGTATAAATCTAGTATTTAAGGCACTATCACTAACACATAATACCCCTAAACTATCTTTAGGTTACCCCACAAAACGTCATTTCTTAGATCTTGGTTCCAACTTCTCTGTTTTCAACACATAAGCCGGACAACTCAAAATCCTAACATGCTTAAGACTCGGTGGTTTTCCAACCCATATCTCATATGGCGTGGTCGAAATAGATTTAGTCTATACTTGATTTAACAAGTAAATCGTTGTAAGAATGGCATAACCCCATAACAAAATTGGAAAATATGTGTAGCTGATCTTAAAACGTACCATGTCCAACAGGGTTCAATTTCTATGTTTAGCCACAACATTAAGCTATGGTGTATACAAATGAGTTAATTGTGAAACAATACCACACTCCTTAAAATAATCAACAAACTCAGTACTCAAGAACTCACCTCTTCAATCTGATCGAAGAATCTTGATACTCTTTCATTTTTGGTTTTCTATTTCCAACTTAAATTCTTTGAACTTTTCAAAGAGTTTAGACTTGTACTTCATTAAGTCATGTAACCATACCTAGACAAATCATTGATAAAGGTTACAAAGTAGACATAACCACCCTGAGCCATAACATTTATGGGCCTACACATATCCATATATACCAATCCTAATAATTCAATAGCCCTTTTCCCTTGTTTAACAAAAGAAAACTTAGTCATTTTTCCTAGAATGCAAGACTCATAAGTCAGCTTGAGTTTGGAACCCAAATTGGAAATCAATCCACACTAAGCCAACTTTGTCAAACAACTCTCCTTGATATGACCTAGTCATAGGTGCCACAATTGTATTGGATTAATGTGATTATCTCGAGAACATTTCTTATTTACTTTGGCATTAGCAACAACTTGCAAATACCAAATAGTTTAAATTTGTACTTCATTAAGTTACATAACCATATCTAGACAAATCATCAATAAAGGTTACAAAGTAGACATAACCATCCTGAGTCATAACATTTATGGGCCCACACATATCTATATGTACTAACCCCAATAATTCAATAGCCCTTTTTCCTTGTTCAACAAAAAGAGACTTAGCCATTTTTTCGAGAATACAAGACTCACAAGTCAGCTCGGGTTTAGAATCCAAATTGGAACTCAATCTACACTAAGCCAACTTTCTTAAACAACTCTCCTTGATATGACCTAGTCATAGGTGCCACAATTGTATAGGATTAATGTGATTATCTTGAGAACATTTCTCATTTACTTTGGTATTAGTAACAACTTGTTGATTTTGTTCACATTGACATGTTTCCAGAAAATACAAACCATATACCCCCCCATCTCAACTAAGTGAAATGGTTTGAAGATCAACCTCCCTTATATTTTAGTTTTTGGTTAGGTGAGAATCGTTGAACACCGCCCCATCATATGATTTAAATAGAAGAGTCAAATAATTTTTCATGAAATACACCTTCATATTTAAGTTATTAGACACACCCAATCAAACTCATGAACCCTTACGATAGTAGAAAGGCACGATGAATCAAATTCATTACTTAAATCTTTCTTTGGCACATGGGAATATTTTCGGAGCTACTCAATATATTACGGTCTCATTGATAACAAACCATTCATTCCATCATATATCTCATGTGTAACAAAATGAGTAATCATGCATAAATAATAATAAATAGAATGATAATGGCCTTGAGAATAGTTTAAACGGGAGACCCAAAGATTTTTGGAGCTTATTTTGCTGAACATAGCACGTTTTAACATATCTTTAAGTATTTTAGTTGATGCAAACCTTAGTATGTTTTGGTAATGTTTGAGATGTTCAGTTATCATTTCAAGAGACAGTATCCATGTAATATCTTTTGTAGACGTCTTGAACGGTTTCTCATATGATAAATAAAGCATTATGATTATGTACCATATCAAGTTCGATCTAGCTTTCGCATTTGTAATTATAACACATGTCTTGGCCATTTGAGTTTGATAGGTTGAGAAGGTGAAATAAGGATTTTTAAGAATTGTATGTTGTACATTAATGGATATGTGGTGTGAAAAAAAAAATTCTTGAAATCCTAAGTTATTTAACTCCCGGGAAATCAAGGGTATTACAATTAGCCTTTCCGAACACTCAGGCTTCTGTAGAATTTGTCTTAATGGTTGATTTGTTAACACTATCACGGCGTGGGCTTGAAAGTAGGGTCTTAATTTCCTCATTGTTGTTATCAATGCCAGAGTTACTTTTTCAGCGTAGGCGTATCGTGACTTTGCTCCCTACAACACCTTGCTAACATAATAAACTTGGCAGTTGACCTATTCCATCTTCCTGACAAGAACTGCGCTCACAGCGCAATGACTGACTCCCAAATATAGGCATAACCTTTCTCCACTTTCCGATCGAGTCAATAGAGGAATCTGCTTTAGGTACTTCTTCAATTCTTGAAAAGCCTTTTCAAATTTGGTCTTCCATTGAAAATCCCTACCCCCCTTTAAGGCTTTGAAGAAATGGAGGTTGCTAATGAGGAGTTAATTTTTCTAAATCTTAATGAATTATATCCCTATTTTTTATCTTATATTAATGTTTAATTTGAATAATTATGCACATTATATACTATTATCAAGATGATATGAAGAAATTGACATTTGCTGAGTAATTGAAGATGTTAAAGAGTCAATCGGATGGCCAACGTTACTACTCAAAATCTAGTACAATTAGGTCAACTATTAAATGGAGTCCAACCAAGGAAGGCCTAAGTATTTTAATTCCAAGGAAGGCCCAAATCCAACATAAAGAAGACCCAAAACCCAACTTGTAAAAATATATATTTTTTATTTTTATTTTTAAATATTTGTTTTATGAGTGCTTCTTTAGGTGTGTGAGTCTCCATTAGATATAATTATGTCTAGTTGTATAATTGAAATTGTGTGGTTTGTATTGCATCTTGTGGGCTATAAATAGCTCACTTGATTGCACTTATAAGGGTGATTATTATTCTTGAATCAAACCTTAATTGTTTTCTTAGATTTTTTCTTTGAGAATTGCTCTTGTTCTCTCTTCTTTTCTCTATTGTCTTCTCTTATGAGCTTACTTTCTTTCTTTATTCTCTTGAATTCTTTTGTCATTTATTGTTACTTTATTATCCACCGCCTAAATGGCCGGTTAATTTCTGCAATTTTAATTCACGTCTTTTTATTATCCACCGCCTAAATGCCCGGTTAATTTCTTCTATTTTAATTCCTGTCATTTAAATTCTATTATTTAAATTACGCCATTTAAATTCCTATCAATTAACTTTCAAATGGAGATGAGTAGCTAAATCCAATCTTGGCTTAAGGCAAAGACAGTGTCCAACGCCAATGATTCCCAAAGAAAGCTGCGCTTTCAATGAGTGACATTAATTTAAATTTCAGTATGAGTGTGTACTAATTATTGAGAAATCACTAGGTTTGGATTGGAGCGTAAGCCTAATTTAGAGCTTTCATGCCACACATGGGAGTCACTAGAACTGGAAATGCTATTATACCCAAACCCGGATGATTAATTTAGTTGTTTTGTGTATTAATTGCAATTGAATTTATGGTAGTTGTTTAAATTAGAATCCCACATATCATGTATGGGGATTGCTTAAACTAGAACTATCATCATCTCTAATTGCATTTAATAACAAACCCTCATATCCGAAATTAAATTAATGTTGCTAATCTTTTATGCTAAAAATTGGGGATCAACGGGTTAGTGCTGAAATTGTCTTAACTCAAGTGTTATCCAATTTCATATTCTCACATTCAGCGTTTATTTCAACTTCTGCCTTGCTTTATTTCCTAGCATCTGTTATCTGAAAATCCATAAAAAAATATTGTTGCCAATTCGTCCAAATGCGCGCGCGTGTGTGTGACATTCTTTTTCTTTTGCCATAAATAAATCTCTTAGTGGATGACCTGGACTAATCCAGAAAATAAAAATTTAAGTTTGGACTACAACTTCACTCGTACACTGATGAGTATAAACCTCTCATCAAAATAAAGAAAAAATATAAAAGTTTTATTGTGTTTTTTTATTGTGTTTTAATTACAGGGTGAGAGTGCACCCAGTTGCGCTCGACGTATTTTAAAAGGAACCTGCTCAAAGTTGACAATTAACCTGTCAACCTTTGAACCACTTGTACTGATGAAGGGGAATGCATGTCAATTACTGCTTGCACCTTTTCTGGGTTAGCCTCTATCCCTTTGTGAGTAATCATGTATCCCAACAATTTTCCTGACTTCACCCCAAAGGCACATTTGTCAGGATTCAAGCGCATATTATTCTCCCTGAACACTACCAAAACCTTCTCCAACTATTGGGTGTGTGACTTGCTTTGCTTACTCTTCACTATCATGTTGTCCACATAGGCCTCCATCACCTCAAATCTTTGAATACTCCGTTGACCATTCTCTTGTACTTGAGCCTTGCATTCTTCAAACCAAAAGGCATCACCTGGTAACAATATGTTACCTTTTCTGTGATAAAGGCCATTTTTTCAACATTGGACTGATACATACTGATTTGATGGTTGCCTGAGAACGCATCCAAAAAACCCAGGACAACATATCCGGAGGTATCGTCAACTAGCTTATCTATTCGGGGGAGTGCGTAGAAGTCTTTTAGACATGCCTTATTCAGGTCGGTAAAATCAATGCATACTCGCCATTTTCCATTGGCTTTTGTCACCATCACGACATTCGCTAACCACTCAGGGTATTGAACCTCCCTAATGAATCCTGTTTCAAGGAGTTTGTCTACTTCTTCTTCTAGGTACCTCAACCTCTCTAGGGCAATATGTCTCTTCTTTTGTTTGATTGGCTGGGCTTCTGGAAAGACATTTAGTCGGTCGGATATGACCTTTGGGTTAATCCCAAGCATGTCGGCCAGTGTTCAAGAAAATACGTCTGCATAGGACCGTAGGCACTTGATGACCTCTTCTTTCTCTGGACTCTTTAATTGGCTCCTCACATGCACTTGTTTGTTGTTATCACGGGGGTTTAAAGGGATTACTTCAAGTGTTTCTGTTGGCTGGGGTTTGTTAGCTTCAAGAGTTTGTTCATTGATCATTAAAGTCTCCCCCATTATTGACTTTTCCTTTCCTTTGGTGCTTTTAGTGGAGCTTACATAACATACCTTGGCCTGCTTTTGGTTTCCCCTCACTTAGCCTGTACCTTGAGGTGTGGGGAACTTCATTAAGAGGTACCCTGGTAAGATGAATTGTAACATCCCGCATCCAACCATAGGAATGACCGAATCAACTTACCCTTATGGGTTTACGTGAACTTCCCAGGAGTCACCTATCCTTGAGCTACCTAGCTCAAGCACGCTTAACCCAAGTCTTTATCCACATTCAGCCCAAAAGGTATCCAGCTGGTGTTGTTTCCTTCCTTACTATCCTTAATATATATACTAGTTTCTCTAGAGTCCCTTCTTAGACCTAACCTTGGGCTCTCGAGGTATTACATTCTCCCCCCTTGAGCACATAACATCCTCATCATGTGACCTTACAACTAGTACTAGATCTTCTCTTCTTTGGGGGCTGTCATCCTAAAAGCTTGCCAAGAGCCGCTCCTTATTCAGATTCTCATGCCCCAACGCCACTCTCTGCCCTCATTAGACTGCAGTCTTAAAGAGTCAGCTCTGATACCACCTGTAACATCCCGTATCGAGCAATAGGAATGACCATATCAACTTACCCTAATGGGCCTACACGAACTTCCTAGGGGTCACCCATTCTTGACCTACCCTATCTCAAGCACACTTAACCCAGGAGTTTTTTATCCACATTCATCCCAAAAGGAATCTAGTTGGTGTTGTTTCTTTCCTTATTATAATCGATATATATACTAGTTTCTCTAGAGTCACTTTTTAGACCTGACCTTAGGCTCTCGGGGTATTACATAACTACTCTCATAGAGTTGAGTAGGGACCGGCCCAAGATCACGTTGTAAGTGGGGGAGAAGGTCTTGACCACCATAAAGCTTACCTGCCCAATAACCATCTAGGGGTAGCTCCCAGAGTGACAGGAAGCTGGACCAACCCTACAATGAAAACTGCTTCCCCTATAAAACTGTATAGTGGCAACGTGACTGTCTTGAGTTGGTCAAGTGCAATATGCATCTTTTCAAAGCAGTTCCAATACAATAAATTCATAGAGCTCCTATTATCCACCAAAATGTGGTTAACAGATGTTTAGCAATAACGATTGAGATCACCAACGGATCATCATGGGGCAAGAGCACATCTCCTTGGTTTTCGGGTGTGAAGACAATGGGATCTTTGTCCTCCAACACCTTTACCACGAAGTCCACATGTAGCGCCTGACGTGCATAAGTCTTTCAGGCTGCATTAGAGTCTCCATCCATGTTCTCCCCCTTGAAATCACATTGATTTTATCCATGGTAGGCTCGTTATCTCCTGTTCCCATACTCAGTCCAGGTTGATCTCTTCAGGGGCTTTCTTGTCCTTCCACTTGACGGGGTTGTCGATTATCCCTCCTATTTAGGGCATCATTCCAAGGATGAGGGGGTCTTCTTTGATTACCTCTCCCAAGCCTGTTTACTCTACCTTGTTAGTTTTTCAGTTTGTCTAGTATGAATCGATTAAGCTTCTCATCTCTGATCAGTTGTTCGATCTGGTTACGTAACTCCCGGCACTGCTCCTATGTCTTGGGGATTCGTGAAACTTGCAAAAGGCTTCCAAATTCCTTCCCGGGGGCTCCTTGGAATGATGAGGAAAGTTGATAAGCCCCATGTGTGCAATAGAGGAAAGGATCGCCGCCCCAGGCTCGTTAAAGGGGTGAAGCTTCAGAACTGCATCTTTGTGGGCTCTTCCTTTCTTTGTATTTTACCACCCTGTTTGACTTTGAGTATCTTGGTCTTCCTCTTCCTTTCACCTCCCAAGCATCCAAAATTTCCATCTGGACGATGAACTGCTCTGCTTGGACGAATAAATCGGTCTTGGAGTCGAGCTCAGAAAAGGCCAAGGATCCTTTGAGCGGAGTGTAAGTAATCCCATTGAGCAAGGTCGATGCTGCTAACCCGACCGGGAGATCCCTCACTTCTTAAGTGGTGGCCCTAAATTGCTTCATATATTATTTCAACTGGTCGCCAGGTTTTTGCTGTAAGCTCATTAGGTACATTGTGCTATTTTTCTTTGGCATGAAAGCTGAGAATGCCTCTAAAAATTCCTTCTCTAATTGCCCAAATGATTGTATGTGCCCTGCCGACAAATTAGTGAACCACCATTATGCTTGCCCTGCTAGGGAGAGAGGAAAATCTTGACATTTGGTTACCTTGTTCTAGCTATGCAATACAGCCACGACAAAAAAATGTTACAAGTGCTTCTCAGGGTCTTCCTTCCCAAAGTAAACGGGAAGCTTGAATCTAGGCTGGATTGGTTATCTTTGGAGTTCTTCTGATAGGGGGAATCCCTTGGTGGGGGTTTCTCTAGGCGTAGTCATTACCTGTTTTTGCTCTAACACTTCTTCTATGAGCTTCTTAACGCTTACCGTGTCTAGCATTCCATGCCTTGCGCTCTTTTTCTGAGGAGGAGGGAGACAGAGAGCCCTAGAAGGGGTACTCTCTATTGTTCCTACATACATCAGGGCCTTCCTCGCTCGTCTGTCACTTTCTTTGGGTGGGTCTGTTAGTCTAAGGGCACGATTACTTTGCTACTATGTCCCAATTCTTATCCCCAATTACACTACTCTCGGGGCCTGACCTCGTGCTCTTGGTCTGCCTCCTCTAACATTTTCATGTCCCATATAGGAGATGTGTATGTCAGGTATCAACTCTTGTAGGTGGGTAGTGATTGGTGGTCAATTTTGTAAAAATTTTGTTATAATTTCACCCCTATTTTGATCTTAAAATGGTTTAAATTGAATATTATTATGCATTTTGTGATTTCATGCATGTTTAAAAATATTAATATATAAAATATATAAAATAAAAAAAATAAATATAATATATATAATATTATAATATTATGGATTCTAAGCCCAATACAAGGAAGGCCTAGCCCAAAACAAGGAAGACCTAAGCCCAACATAAGGAAGGCCCAAGCCCAAAACAAGGAAAAAGCCCAAGTTCCACAAGTTGCTTACATCATCGCTTGCATCATCACCTACATCATCACTTACATCATCACTTACATTATGGGTTAGAATGATGTCATCGCTTACATCATGTCACAAAGTTTCAAGAACTACACTTTGGCCCGAACTTTTTAAGTAATTAGATATTTTATTTATCTTTGTATTTTTAAATTAGGTATTTTGTTTTTTTTTTTAGATATTTTGTATTATTAAATTATATAATTGAGTGGTCTCCATTGCATCTTTTGGCCTATAAATAGAGCACTTGGGGTGCATTTGTAATCATTTAATTTTTCTATAATGAAAGCATAGTTGTGATCTTAAGATTTCTCTCTCAAATTTTCAACTTTAGTTTCTATATAGTTTTGTTTTTAGAATTTCTCTCTCAAATCTTCAACTTTTGTTCCCATATAGTTTTATTATGTTATTCATATTGTCTTTTTATTATATACTGTAATACCCCAAAATTTAATATAAAGGTTGGATGATGCAATAAAGTGTTTTAATGGAAGTTTTAGTCTTAAGTGTAAATGAAAATGGTTTTAAGGACTCAAATGCAAATATCAAAGGATAACTTCTCTAACAATAGGAATAATTGTAATTTAAGAAGCTTTGTGTTGGAGAAATGGGATTGGAGGATTATCCCTAAAACTCCTAAAGCTTATGATGATAATAATTACTTTTACCCTTAATTCAAAGTAAGGAAAACTTGGAAGAATTCTATTGGCTCACCAAAGCAAATGGATAAGAAGGGTTGTCTTGGAGGCCACGTTAGGAGCAATTGGAGGCATGAGATTGGAAGAATGAAAGGCTTCTAAAGGAAGGAAGAATCAAGTGAAAGAATTTCAAAGATAAGCCATCATTACTAGGGAAGAAAAGTAGATAAATTAAAGGCTTGTTTGAGAAGCCTTGAGTTGGTAAAGGATAACGTCTCTAAATGAATGTCATGATAAAAGCTTGTTAGGAAAGCTTTGAGTTGGTAAACTTTCATTGGAAGACTTATGGTCATAATAAAGGCTTGTGGGAGAAGCCTTGAGGTGGAAAGATTATATTGGATAATTGTATTCAAAAGTCTTAAACCATGATTACCTTTATTTGTTAATTCAAAAGTAAATGGAGTTGGAAGCATGTTATTGGCTTGCTAAAAGATAAGGATAAGATGGGTTGAATAAAGGGTCACATAAGGGGCAAATGGAAGGAGTGGATTGGGAGAGAAAAGACTTCCAAGAGAAGAATGGAATCAAATGTGAGTTTTTTCAAAGATAGTAATCATGGCTAGGATAGAAAATAACCAAATGTGATCTTGAAGCTTGGAGGTAAAAGGACTATAAAAAGAGGTGGAGAGTTGGACCACGTAGAAGGAAAAATAGAAGAGGAAAAGCAAGAGAAGAAGGCAAGAGAAGCCAAGTGGGAGACCAGATTGGAAATCACCAAAAACGGAAAAGAAATCTAAAAGGTAAGTCACTATTCTTTTCGTAGGGTCGTAATACACTGAAAGGGGAGTTCGTAGGTTCAAAGGGAAGTCAAATCGGAGTTAAAATGAAGGAGTTATGGCCATTTTAATTGTGGGTTGCAAAATAGAGAAGGGGTAGCGCGTGGCCACCCTTCCGAGGGCCCGTAAGGGCGCATCCGACCTCCGTTTAGCCTGAAATTTTCACCGTTATTCTCCTATTCTAATTACCTACAACCCTGTATAAGAAATATTTGAGGTTGGTTCACTAAAATCTATTATTTCTGCAGAAACAGCCCCTAGTGCTCGAAATCGGGCTATAAACAGTGTTATCAAGGGGAAACGATCGAAGTGAGTGGTTTCTTGCATTATTTGTGCTTCATATTGATCATTACTTGAACCATTTGTGTTGAATGTGGACATACTCACTTGCTCTCTTTAATTAGCATGTTACTTTACTTGTTTCATCATTTCATGGCATGTGGTTATTTGTGGCAAGTTAGTGGCCGCCATGAGTGACTCGCGGAGTCACATATGCGTGTTTGAGGTGAGCATAGCGTGCGCGGGGGTGATTGTAATACCCTGGCATGGCTTCCACAAAGGGGGTTTCAATTTGCATACTTGCATTTCATACATGATCTACTTCTTTCGTGAAACCATCTCACTTAGATGTTATTATCTAACTTGGGTGTTTTATACCCCTGGGACATTCAACGTCCCAGCTTTGTCAAAGTATCAGGTGTTGCAGGCTCCAATTTGAACGTGGGCAAGGACGTGACGCTTGGCTAGATCTGAGTTTCTATTTCATTTTGTACCTATGTAATCCGAGTAGTGTATTGTAATAAGGATGCTCGAGCTTGTAATAAGTGTGTGAGTGACTGATGGTTGTAGCTTTGATATACGAGCATGGGTAATATCTCAATTGATGCACTTTGAATGTTATATAGGGAGACTTCCATGATAAGGGTTATTCGCTAGTTTGGACGTGTGTTGCAGTTGTAACTTTAAGTAGTGAGTTCCATCTTTTGTATTTATTGTGAGTTGTATATGCATTTCTTGTACATATAAAGGAAATATAGTGGAAACCCCTTTATTTAGCTTTGATTAAGCTTGCAGGTTAAATCCAATGCTTCCGTTGGTAAGGGTTTCCATAACGCCCGTAGGTAATATCTTCCTATATTTCACGTTGTTTTGTATTTGAAAAAGTGGGGCGTTACATATACCGCCTATATGGTCGGTTGAATATTGTCTTTCAATTATATACTGCCTATATGATCAGTTGAATATTGTCTTTCAATTATATACTGCCTATATGGTTGGTTTAAAAAATTATCTTTCAATTATATACTGCTTATATGGTCGGTTAAAAAATTGTCTTTTAAATACTGTTTTTTAATTCTAGTCATTTAAATTCCTGCTAATTTATTTTCAAATGAAGATGAGTAGCTAAATCCAATCTTGGGTTAAGGTAAGGACAGTGTCCAATGCCAATGATTCCCAAAGAAAGTTGCACTTCAAATGTGTAATATTAATCTGATTTAATTTGAGCAATGTGCGTATAGTGTATCTTTGAGTTTGGATTGGAGAATAAGCCTAACTTAGAGTTTCCATGCCACGTATGGAGATTGTTAAACTTGGAAATGTTTTCATACCCAAGCCCAAATGATTAATCTGTACCTATAAATTCTATCTGTGGGATATTATTCAATTTATGATAATTGTTTAACTTAGAATTTCCATGCCATGTATGGAGATTGCTTAAACAAGAATTATCATTATCTTGAACTAAAATTACTGACAGATCTGCAAAACTTAATACAGATGAATATTACTGATATTTTCTATTAAATTGGGAATTAATTGGTTTTGACATTGAAATTGTCTTGACCCAAGCTACTTAAATTCAGTGTTAATTTAGTTTTAATCCTTTCCTTTAGATCATCTTAATCACCTCTTAAAATCAAATATTCAGTGATTTCTGTTTTTATCCAAAATAATCTCCCTGGAACCAACTCGGACTCACCGAATTATAAATTTAAAATTGTACTACACACACACTTGCACACTGGCGAGTATAATCGCCCTATGCCTGCTTTAACAAGAGGATTAATGTTTCATAAATTTGGTTGTTGTTTTGATAAATAAATGTACAGGGTAGCGTAGCAATTAGTTTTTGGCGTCGTTGCCGGGGAGATTAATTGGTAACTTAGTGTGTTATTTTTGTTGTTTTACTACTTCTAAAAAAAAAACAAAATAAAAAATAAATATTTTAAAGATAAGAAAAAAAATCTATATATTTTAAAAAAAAAAATTGTTAGGTAACTTTTAGTTACTAAACAATGTATGAGACTTAGATAAGGTAGAGTGCTAGAACAAGAAGTCCATTCACAATCTATAATGTCTCAACAAAATGATAACATGTCTTGCTCAAGGGGGGGGGGGGTGATCATGCTGATTAAGATCCCTTGGGAACTGAAATGCTTCGACCTCTCAGGGACTATTTGCACCCTCCGAGGCAAACTACTCCCTCTTGCATTGTACTTCCAGTTAACCATCATAGATTCAACTTTAAACTGGGTACCATTCAGATGTTACCTACTTTTCACGGTATGGATTCGAAAAATCCGTACACTCACATGAGATAATTTGAAGAGGTCTGCGGTACTTGTGTCGATCAGAATGTCAACGAGAATACTGTGAGGCTAAAATTGTTCTCATTTTCATTAAAAGACAAAGCTAAAATGTGGTTGAACACATTAGAGTTGAGATCAATAGGAACATGGAGAGAAATGCAAACTAAATTTTTAAAGAAATACTTTCTGGCCAATAGGACAACATCCCTTCAAAGACAAATGATGAACTTTTCTTGTAAACCCACCAAGTCATTTGCTCAAGCTTGGGATCGTTTCAAAGATCTACTTCTTACTTGCCCACATCATGCTTTTGAGCAGTGGCGGGTGGTTAATTTTTTTCATGATGCCTTGACCCCCAATCTTAAGATGTTAGTGTCGACCATGTGCAATGGTGAATTTTATGAGAAGACACTCAAAGAAGCTTCACTTTTTCGACACTTTAGTTGAGAATACTAGGAATTGGGAGGTAAGTCCATTGTTTTTGGAAGACTCAAGAGAGCATGTCAGTCCATAGCCTCGAGGAAAATTTCAAATAAGTGAAAGTGATAACATCAATGCTCGGTTAACAGCATTAACAAAGAAGATGGAAGAATTAGAGTTAAAAAAAAACCAAGGTCGTCCATGAGGTGGAAGTCCTTTGCGTGGTCTGTGAGACGAATGGCCATATGACAGAAGATTGTCCTACCATTCCTGCTTTTAAAGAGGTCCTATATGGCCAAGCGTCTGGAGCACAACCATGTCACACAGAGGGTATGCCTTATCAGAATCAGAATCAGGGTGGGAACTACTCAGGGTACAATCCTAATTCCAATTCATACCACCCCAACTCCCGTAATCACCCTAATTTTTCATGGAGAAATGATTCTACTACACAACCCAATGCACAATTCCCCTCACAGTCACAGTCTTACCAACCAAACCAAGGGTCATCTGGTGCATATCAACCTCCTCATAGGAGATCTCTAGAGGACACCCTACAACAATTCATGTAAGGTCAAATAGGAACTAATACCCAAGTAGCCAAGTTTCAAGAACAAACAAATAGGGCTCTAGAAGACATGAGAAGTTAGCTGACTAAGTTGACTCAGACCTTGAGTGTTAGAGAACCATGGAAGTTTCCCTCATAACCAAGTCCGAACCCCATAGGGCCGAAGGTTCATCTAGTGAGAATCATGAACAAGTCCAGTCTGTCACTGTCCTTAGGAGTGGGAAAGTAATTGAAAAACCTGAGGACCCTAGGACAGTGTGGCCTACCACTAGTAAAAAAGACCAAGGGCATGATGAAATGAATAATGAGGAAGTGAGTGAAGGAAGTAAAGAGGGTAAGAAGAAAGCCGAGGAGGAAGAAAGAGAGAAAGAAAAAGGAAAAAGGGAAGAGTATTGAAGAGAGATCCAAATTTGAACCTCGACCACCCTTTCCTAAAAAATTAGCCCAATCAAAAAGAGATAAAACAAATGCAGACATATACGAAGTATTCAAACAGGTAAGGATAAACATTCATTTATTGGATGCAATTAAGAAAACACCTTTATATGCTAAGTTTTTGAAGGATCTTTGTACAGTCAAAAGAAAAATCAATGTGCGGGAAAAAGCATTCCTGAAGGAACAAATAAGTGCTATCCTTCAATTCAAGACCCCTCCAAAGTACAAGGACCCAGGATGTCTTGCCATTATTTGAATAATTGGAAGCCAAAAAGTCAACCAAGCACTTCTTAACCTAGGGGCTAGTGTCACCCTGTTGCCTTTCAATGTCTATCAGCAGCTAGGGTTGGGAGAAATCAAGCCCACTAGGGTCACTCTTCAATTGGCCAACCATTCAGTAAAAGTTCCTCGCGGGATTGTGGAGGATGTCCTAATCTAAGTGGACAAATTCTATTTCCCAATGGACTTCATTGTCTTAGATACCCAGCCCTACCAAGGTTCTCAGTTGCCTATTCCTGTTATCCTAGGGAGACCATTCCTTGCTACTTCAAATGCTATCATCAATTGTAGGAATGGGATCATGAAACTATCATTTGGGAATATGACGGTGGAGATGAATGTTTTCAAGGTAGCTAAGCAACCAAATGACAAAATGGAATTGGAGGAGGTTGATTTAATCCAAACCTTAAGTGAAGAATACTTTGAGAAGGCTCTTTATGAGCGGGTTATTTATAATTTAGAGAAGCAAACTTTGGAAGAGATAGAGCCTGACGTTGAGTCAGCCAGGGTAATCACACAATTGATGCCTGGCCCAGAGCCATTGAAATTACCTGGGAATGAAACCCCACCATCTTTGGTCCGCCCACCCCAACTTGAGAGAAAACCATTGCTGAATCACCTTAAGTAGCATTCTTAGGTGAAATGGAGTCTTTGCCAGTAGTGATATCATCAAGCCTAGAATTGCACCAAGAGGAAGCATTACTAGATCTTCTCAGAATGCACAAAAAAGCTATAGGATGGTCCATCTCTGACCTACATGGCATTAGCCCCCTCACCTGCACCCATAGGATCTTCTTAGAGGAAAATGCGAAACCTGTAAGGCAAATGCAAAGGCGTTTGAACCCGAACATGAAAGAAGTTGTCCGAGGAGAGGTTCTTAAACTGTTAGATGCAGGTATCATCTACCCCATCTCAGATTCCAAATGGGTTAGTCTGACTCAAGTTGTACCTAAGAAGTCAGGAGTCACTATGATAGCAAATGAGAACAATGAGCTCATCCCTATGCACATCCAGATTGGATGGCGTATGTGCATTGATTATAGGAAGCTCAACTCCGTGACAAGGAAGGATCATTTTTTGCTTCCATTTTTGGATCAGGTCTTAGAGAGAATAGCGGGACATGCCTTCTACTGCTTCTTGGATTGGTACTCTGGGTATAATCAAATTGAAATTGCATTAGAGGATCAGGAGAAGACCACATTCACTTGTCCATTCGGGATATTTTCTTATAGACGAATGCCATTCGGTCTGTGCAATGCCCTTGCAACATTTCAAAGATGCGTGATAAGCATCTTTAGTGAATTGGTAGAGAATGTGGTGGAAGTTTTCATGGATGACTTCTTAGTGTATGGAGACAGCTTTAACAGTTGTTTGAAAAATTTAGAGAGAGTCTTGGAGAGGTGTAAGGAAATGCATTTAGTGCTAAATTGGGAGAAGTGCCACTTCATGGTCACTCAAGGAAGTGTCTTGGGACACATTGTTTCTTCTAAGGGTATTGAGGTCGATCAGTTTAAGGTTGAATTAATTCAAAAATTACCCGCCTCGAAGAATGTGAGGGATGTTAGGTCTTTTCTTAGCCATGCTGGTTCTTATAGGTGCTTTATTGCTTCATTCAGTGCCATAGCCAGACCTTTATGTTGCCTTTTATCCCTAGACATGCCCTTTGAGTGGACTAGTAAGTGTCAAACTGCTTTTGAGAAATTAAAAAACTCATTCGTTTTTGCACCCATCATTCAGTCCCCTGATTGGTTCCTACCATTTGAGCTGATGTGTGACACCAGTGATTACGCGATAGGAGCCGTGTTAGGGCAAAGGAAAGACAAGAAACCTTACGTGATATATTACGCTAGCAAAATTCTTAATGAGGCACAAAAGAACTACACCACGATAGAGAAAGAGTTGCTAGCAGTTGTCCACGCCTTAGACAAATTCTAGTCTTACCTCGTGGGGTCGCTGGTGATTATTTTTACTGACCATGCTGCTCTTAAATATTTATTAACAAAGTAGGATGAAAAACCCCATCTCCTTAGATGGATCTTATTGTTACAAGAATTCCATATTGAGATCAGAGATAAAAAAGGGGTAGAAAATGTGGTGGCCGATCACTTGTCTCGTCTACCATGCCAAAATCTTAATCAATTTGAAAACCCAATCCAAGATTCCTTTCCTGACGAACAATTGTTTCAAACAAACACTCAAACTGAACTACCCACCTTTCCATGGTACGCTGACATAGAAAATTATCTAGTCACTAAACGGATACCCGATTGTTGGTCCAAACTAGATAAACAAAATTTTTTTAGGAAGGTGGTGACATTTTTCTGGGATGACTCGTACCTGTTCAAGTATTGTCCTGACCAAATCATCCGCAGATGCATTCCCAATCATGAACAACAAAGTGTCATTAATTTCTGTCACACTCTTGCTTGTGGAGGCCATTTTTCCATCAAGAAAACAGTTGTAAAAATTCTACAAAGTGGATTTTATTGGCCGACATTATTTAAGGATGTGTACAGATTTTGTGCAAGTTGTGATTGATGTCAAAAACTAGGCAGTCTATCTAAGAGAAACATGATGTTGTTATAACCAATCCAGGTGTTAGAAGTCTTTGACTGCTGGGGTATAGACTTTATGGGTCCATTTGTTAGCTCGTTTGGGCATGAGTATATCTTACTTACTGTTGACTACGTGTCTAAATGGGTCGAAGTAATCCTGACAATGAGCAATAAACATAGGATTGTGGTGAAATTTTTAAGGGAGAACATTTTCAATCGGTTTGGGATGCCACGAGTGATCATTAGTGATGGCGGTTCCCATTTTTGTAACAAGATCATAGCAGGACTCATGAAAAAACATGGTGTGCCGCACAAGATTTCCAAATCATATCATCCCCAAACCAGTGGTCAGGCTGAGCTAGCTAATAGGGAGATTAAACATATCCTAGAAAAGATCGTTTCCACCAATTGCAAAGATTGGTCTTTGAGATTAGTGGACACTCTTTGGGCATATAGGACTACATATAAAATGATCCTAGGAATGTCTCCATATAGATTAGTGTATGGTAAATCTTGTCATCTACCCGTGAAAATTGAACATAGAGCACATTGGGCAATTCAAAGAATCAACAAGAGTTTAACCGAAGTAGGCCTCTCTAGGAAGCTCCAATTAAATGAGCTTAATGAAGTAAGAAATGATGGATTTGAAAATGCATGACTGGCCAAGCTTTGCATGAAAGAGTTGCATGACCGACGCATTATTAGGAAAAGCTTTCATATCGGGCAACAAGTACTCTTGTATGATTCTCAATTGCATTTATTCCCGGGAAAATTAAAGTCAAGATGGGTTGGCCCCTTCATAATCAAGTCCATCTCGGAATATGGGGCTTTCAAAACTGAAAATCAGGAGTCAGGGCAATGCCTTAAGGTCAATGGTCATAGGTTGAAACCTTATTGGTATAGTTATGAGGAAGACGAAGGAAGTGTGTATTTAGGGGATCCACCATCAAATGAGTAAAGGAGGTTTCGTATCGTCTGGGAATCTAACATTAAAAGACCACCTTTCCATATAGGTTAAATGGATGTCTCTAGGTCCAGGACATTAATAACAACCCCTGTAGCTATTGAGCGTGAAGAAAACACCACATATTCATGCATTGATGACCGCCAGGTATGCCTATCCTCTATCTTTTTTATTATTATCGATTGAGGACAATGCACAATTCAAGTTGGGGTGTAAGGTGTACTTAAGGAATTGTTTTGTGTGGTATATGTGATTTTATTGGGCCCCTTAAAAAAAAAACTAAAAAAATAATAATAAATAAAAAATTATTTTTTTAAAATATATATATAAATATATATATACATAAAGATATAAGAGGGAGACAGATTTAACGTTGATGACAACTATTTTTTTTTTTTGGCAGAGCAATCACACTGCCCTATAAAGGAAACGACACATTGCCCTATAAAGAAAAAGGAGACGCCGAACGTTGAAAAAGAAAAGCCGAACGTTGAAAAAAGAGATGCCAGACGTGACCCTACACTTGTGGCACGCCTCGAGCTAAGTGTGGTTGTTGGAATGGTGACTTCCATAGCCCTATAAGAGACCCTGTATCTGCATGAGGCAAGCCACACTTCTTTGAGCTTAGTTTTCTCTCCTTTGTGTTGTTCTCCAATCAAGTACTCTCGTTCCTTTTGTAAGGTTCATTATTTTGTTTTACTTTTCTCTTACTATAGTTCTGTTTTAAAATATGGATTTTCAGCTCTTGAAAATTCGCAAGTACTATCCATCTCTCCCACAAAATGATTTGAAAAAGATTGATGCCACTAAGTGTGAAAGACTTAGGCTTTTGATGTGTAAAAATATCTCTGAAGATATTCGTTGGTTAATTGAAGCAAAAGTTCGATTCCTTGGCGAAACTTCACCTAATTTTAAGCACTTTCCAGGCTTGGGAAATAGTAGTTTTTCGAAAAAACGAAGAGCAAAAATATTAAATGGTTGACACAAATGTGCTCGATGGACTTGTAACACACGATGCAAATCTGTGGGGTTTACTTCCATAAATCGAGATGATAAAATTAGTTTCATAAAGGATGGGCTGAGTAAGGAGTCTTTGGATGATATCCAATTGACTCTTGAGACACATCCATGTGGAATAGTGCAACGAGAAATTCTTGCTTTATGGACCCAGTTTAGAAGTGACCACCAACGCTATAGTCTTGGGAATCTGACTATAATTGACCCTGTTTGCCAATCTATAAGAAAATTGGATAGGAAGCCTATCCCCACTTCATATAAGGTGTTTAAGCCGTTTCTGGACTTAAAACCAGAGGAAGATGTGAGCCACAATCACAACTACTTATATATACGCATGATTTTTGTTTATGTTTATTTATTGTTGAATTTCTATGTAGTTACTTTTGATTGCCAAACCTCTTTAACCAGTTCTACTTTCAGGGTGTACATAAAGAACTAACATAAATGGAAGGCTAGCCAGTTCGTCGAATCAATACCATATGTGTACTATGTGGCTCTCAACTTGGAAGCGATATTTGTTACACACTTGCAGCAAGCGAACTTGGCATAAAATTGGGAGAGAAAAATTAATTTGGTCTATGGAGGGGGAAGTCATGGATTGAATGGATGTGTTTCATCGGTTGCACATCTTGGGCAATCATTTGTGATAGGTCTTATGCCAATCCCTTTGGCTAATCCACAGATTTTCAGGTATACACGAGGTCAACTTATAAGAACGACTTCTATGTCTGAGCACATGGCTTGTAAGATTTATCAATCAGACGCCTTCATTGCTTTACCTGGAGGTTTTGGTACACTTGAAGAAATCTTTTGTATAATCTCCTGGGCTAAGAGCAATCTCCATACCAAACCCATTGGATTTTTAAATATTAACCATTTTTTTGATGGGTTGCTCTCTTTTCTTGATCAGGTTGTGGAACAAAAGTTCATTTCTCTTTTTGCAAGAAATATTCTCATTTTCGCATCCACCATTGAGGAGCTACTAGAGAAATTACAATCTTATGTTCCACAACATGATCCTTATGAGCCTCGAATAGACCAGTCTAAGGCAATTGGAAGCAAATGTCAAAGGGGTCCGATTAATTTAGATTTATCCCTCTAAGAAGGGAAAGTCTATGATAAGATGGATGAGTAAGGAGTACTTTTTGTACTCTTGAGACACGTCTGTTTATTTTGACTTGCATGAATTTATTTTATGTTTTGTTTAAAAAATTATGGAATACTGTTAGACAAGTCTATGATAAGATGGCTGAGTAAGGAGTACTTTTTGTACTCTTGAGACACATCTTTTTATTACATGACTTGCATGAATTTTTCTTATTTCGGTGTGAAAAAAAATATAAAAAATATATGTAGGGTATTCTCACTTGTTTGTTGAAGATTTAGCAGTTCACAGTAAACTTACAGACTCGTGGAGTTACAGGTATTCCTAACAACCCTATTTTATTACTGCAATTCAAGTTGGGGGGAGTAAGGTATATTTACGAACTATCTAGTCCATGTTTAACTGTGAATTTGTAACTACATGCTTGTAGTTTTGTGTGAATTATTTACTTTTATCTACTCCTATTAAAAATTAAAAAAATTGTGTGTGCTTTAAATAATGCTATCCCTAAAGCTTTGGAGTTATATACTAATAGCCAGTTAAATTGCAGTATAAATCATGAATGCATTAATTTCTTATTTGAAAACGTACATGTATGGGATTAGAATAAGTGATTTGCATGAATCGGGTGTTCAATAATTAGAAATTGGTTTGTCGGTCATAAAGTCAAAGGCAATGGTAATTAGTTAATTAGCACACTGTATGATCCCTCAACAAAAGTGGAGACTATTACCCGAGTGAGTGTTTGAGCCTAATAATCATTAATTCTGAGTGAAATAACACTTATTCTAAATGCGCTTTATTGTTGATTTCATATTTTCAATAGCTTCAAAACATCAATTTGCTTTGAATGTCTAGTATGATAGCAGATGAATTTGGCTGGTTTCAAACTCTGAATTAGTTGACTGAGTAATATCGTTTTGTAGAAGCATGATAGGGGATCAATTTCTTTCAATTTGGACCTATTAACTTTTTTTTTCTTTCTTTACATTAACCTCCCCTACTAGCTCATTTGAGTTGTTCTTAGCATAATTCCTTTCCTTATCTTCGTCTAACCCGTAACCATATGAAGTTTGTCTAACCTGATGTGTTTTTAGGAATCAGTCTATCTCGGTATTTTTATATAAAAAAAAGAAACAAAAAAGAAAAAAAAAAGAAAGGAAAAAAAAAAAGAGAAGTTCTCTTAGCTTTTTAGCACGAGTGTTTCAAAATAAATGCTGAAGAAAACAATATGTCCAATTTGATATTAGTGTCAAAAAAGAAAAAGAGAGAAAAATCCTGACACACTCTTTGCACATTTTACCCTTTTCTTTGACAACCCGTATTAACCTCATAGTCCCATTACAACCCGGTCTGGTTCCTCTTGATGCTATAAATCATGTAATCTTAGGATTCAAGTTTGGAGTAGGGAATTTTGTTTAAATTCAAAAGTTATTTATCTATGGCATTATTCCAGTCATGAAGCTATGTCCAAGTTTCCTATTCTTTAATGAAAATACGTTCTTTGTATTTGGGATGACACCGAGTTTGAACTTGTTTTGCATTTACTCTTGTAACGGTGGACCCCCTTGTGTGTACACCTGAGGAATCATTTTTTTTTATTGGAGGGAAAATCCATAGTAAGGTTTAAAGTCAAAACTTCGAGGGATTAAGTTAGAATGATGGTCATCCTAATTGTCGTTCCTAAGATTGTATGACCTTTGACCGAAATTTGATTTAGAATATTCAACTGTATGACAGATAGCTTGTTTTGTTCTATGAACTTCGGTTTTGAATTTGAAATTTTTATATTCATGCGATTATTGTGAATAAATACTGGCCAATGTAAAGTCTAATTGCTATAGGACTAGCAATGTTTAAGTTGAGGGGTGTGATTGGTGGCCAATTTTGTAAAAATTTTATTATAATTTCACCCCTATTTTGATCTTAAAATGGTTTAAATTGAATATTATTATGCATTTTGTGATTTCGTGCATGTTTACAAATATTAATATAAAAAATATATAAAATAAAAAAAAATATAATATATATAATATTATAATATTATGGATTCCAAGCCCGATACAAGGAAGGCCCAGCGCAAAACAAGGAAGGCCTAAGCCTAACACAAGGAAGGCCCGAGCCCAATACAAGGAAGGCCCAGCCCAAAACAAGGAAGGCCCAAGCCCAAAATAAGGAAAAAGCCCAAGTCCCACAACTTGCTTACATCATCACTTGCATCATCGCCTACATCATCGCTTACATCATAGGTTGGAATGATGTCATCACTTACATCATGTCATGAAGTTTCAAGAACTACACTTTGGCCCGAACTTTTTAAGTAATTAGATATTTTATTTATCTTTGTATTTTTAAATTAGGTATTTTATTTTTCTTTAGATATTTTATATTATTAAATTATATAATTAAGTGGTCTCTATTGCATCTTTTGGCCTATAAATAGAGCACTTGGAGTGCATTTGTAACCATTCAATTTTCATATAATGAAAGCATAGTTGTGATCTTAAGATTTCTCTCTCAAATTTTCAACTTTAGTTTCTATATAGTTTTGTTCTTAGAATTTCTCTCTCAAATCTTTAACTTTTGTTCCCATATAGTTTTATTATGTTATTCATATTGTCTTTTTATTATATATAGCCTCTATGGTCGGTTGAATATTGTCTTTAAATATTGTCTTTCAATTATATACCACCTATATGGTCGGTTTAAAAAATTATCTTTCAATTATTATCTTTCAATTATATACCGCCTATATGGTCGGTTAAAAAATTATCTTTTAAATACTGTCTTTTAATTTCAGTCATTTAAATTCTTGTCAATTTATTTAAAATGAAGATGAATAGCTAAATCCAATCTTGGGTTAAGGCAAGGACAGTGTCCAATGCCAATGATTCTCAAAGAAAGCTGCGCTTCAAATGTGTAATATTAATCTGATTTAATTTGAGCAGTGTGCGTATAGTGTATCTTTGAGTTTGGATTGGAGCATAAGCTTAAATTAGAGTTTCCATGCCACGTATGGAGATTGTTAGACCTTGACATGTTTTCATACCCAAGCCCAAATGATTAATCTGTACCTATAAATTCTATCTATGGGATATAATTCAATTTATGATAATTGTTTAACTTAGAATTTTCATGCCATGTATGGAGATTACTTAAACAAGAATTATCATTATCTTGAACTAAAATTACTGATAGATCTGCAAAACTTAATACAGATGAATATTACTGATCTTTTCTATTAAATTGGGAATCAATTGGTTTTGACATTGAAATTGTCTTGACCCAAGCTACTTAAATTCAGTGTTAATTTAGTTTTAATCCTTTCCTTTAGATCATCTTAATCACCTCTTAAAATCAAATATTCAGTGATTTCTATTTTCATCCAAAACAATCTCCCTATGAACCGACCCGAACTCACCGAATTATAAATTTAAAATTATATTGCACGCACACTTGCACACTAACGAGTATAATCGCCCTATACCTACTTTAGCAAGAGGATTAATGTTTGATAAATTTGGTTGTTGTTTTGATAAATAAATGTGGAGGGTAGCATAGCAGTTAGGTAGTGATCCCTTGCATTCTCCTCATTACTCTTCTAAAGCTCCTCATTCTGATGTCTCAACTCCTCATAGTTCTTTTGAAGTCTTTCGTAGTCAACGAGCAGCACTACGGGAGGTGCTACTCCGGAAGGTCTTGAGATTCCTCTCAGGGTTGTGGCTGGATTTTCCTGGGGAATCGATGATTATCCCAAGGAGTCCGGCTCAGGGATCACATAAATCTGGGGTGGGGCTCGCCTTCCCCGCCTCGTAGTTCTAGATCCAAGGTTAGTAATGTGTACTTCTCCCTGTTTGGACCATCCTCAGACCCCGATCTCATCTTTAGAGTCCCCTTCTAGACGGGCAATCTAATTACCCCCCAGTCTGACTTCCTAATTGTCCTCCGACTAGGGTATGTGTCCTAAGTGAACCTCTTGCTCCTGATGAGGTTCCACTAGTAATGGTTGTAGTGGGGGCGCTAGGGTTGGCTCCCTAGTAGTTACTGTTCTGGAATGAGTACCTTTCCGCTCTTGGTGGGGCGGGCTTCCCAAGCTGATCGATCTAGTGTTTCTAGTCAGTTTCCCATAGACAGCGCAAATTGTTGTTACCAAAATACAATAATTAAAATTTATTTAGAGTGAGGGAAACTGTTGTCTAAAGCCATATGAGATATCGCTAACCGAAGGTATAGCATTTGAACGAGCTCTCTCGGAGAGAGGGAACCTCGCGGGTAGAGCTGGTTTCTTGGAAAGAAGGCGCCTTGCAGAAAGGGCTAATGCCTCTTGGAGAGAAGACACGCTGTGGAGAGGGCTAGTTTCACGGAGAGAGATGGCTAGCCCAGGTCTTAGTTCGGATGAGGGCTCTTAGAGAGGATTTGATACACTTCTCGGAGAGGGATAGATTAATTTTTGGAAAGAGTAAGGACCTTTTTCGAGAAGGTGTTTCAAAGGGCCTCAGAGATAACATGGGCTCTCTTAGAGGGAACGCGGTTAACTTGGCCTTGACTTTCGAAAATGCTACTGCACAAGATAAGAGTTAGAAGGCTTGCGAGAATAATCTCTCGTGAAGACCCTCCGACGATCAAGTCAATAGGCAGGGAGAGAAGAAGTTGTAGAAAGAAATGTAAGGACTTCGAAAAGAGAAGTTTGAGATAATAGAATTAGGTTACTAGATGTTTAGATCCCTTGAATTGTATTGCGCTTTGCCTTTTATAGTCTAAGTCTCGATGATTGATGGAGACACATGGGCCTCTTAGAGACACTCTTGGAGGCCACGCTGTTGGCCTCTCCGAGAGGAGGCATCCTCTCAGAAAGGTCTCACCGAGAGCTCATTCCTCGAGCGATGTCTTCTCGAGAGGATCTCTAAAGAGGTCTTTTGGGGAGACAGGGCACCACAATCCTATTTTAATTGAGATCCTACATAAACAATCAAATATGTGAGGTAGCACCAGAATCAACAATCCATGAAGTAGGGTACTGATCAATCGTGAGATCAATCTCAATCACACGCAAGAAAGAAGAAATACCTCGACTTTCCTGACTCTTGACCTTCAAGCTTTTGTATCATCAAGACAATTTCTTTTCAGTGACCCTTCTTCTGGCAAAAGTAACAATTATCATTGCCAACTATCTCCTTGTATTTCAACTCTGTCTTACCTATGTCCCTCCTTGCCCTAAGAACCTTTCTTTTCTTCTTCCTAGATTTAGGTTTCCTTTGAGAAGAAAACAAGGTGACAACAAGAACTCTTTCTTTACCTTTACCTCGTATCTGTGACTGTGTCGTTGTCAACATATTTAATAAGTCGAGAAGAGAATACTCAATTTTATTCATATAAAAATAAGTTATAAAGGAAGAGAAACAACAATAATTACAAGATCAGATCAATCCTAAGATGAGGATCCATGGGGAAATCCAATACATCAAATTGACTAATGTAATTGATCATGTTGATGATATGTTCTCCCATATTCGGCCCTTCCATCATATGAGCTAGAAATAGCTTATTCGATTTCTTATATCGAGTTATCGGACAATGCTCATCATTTTATCTGCAAAAAATAAATAGATATTGTTGGTCTCTTAAGGTATGGCCACTCAAGAGGGGGGTGAATTGAGGGTTTAAAATTTCTCCCTGTTAATGAATATTTTTGATTAATAATTATTTAAGAATATTTATTTGATAAATATAATAAATTATATTTGAGATTAATAATTAATGCAGGCCACAAAATATAACAAGAATAAATAATATGAGGTATAACATAATTTATAGTGGTTCAGTGTTTCCACACACACTTAATCCACTCTCCCAAGGTCTAACCACCCTTGGGGTTCCACTAAATCAAAATCACCAAGGTTTTCACACTAACTCACATTGAAAACTAGATACACACGTAGATTACAATGGATTCTAGACAACTACTACACCAAGGTTTTCTTCTTACCTTAGCTTGGAAACTAGATTCACCTAAATTTTAATGGTTTTAGGAAACCTATACAATTCACAATAGTAATTTAAATGTTATAAATAATTTGTTCATACTTAGACACAAATAAGCAATTAAGAACAAATTATAGAAGGCAATAATATTTAAATAAATAAATAAATTTATAACCTCAAATGGAGAAGTTCAGATTTGTCGTAAAAGACTTGAAAAGCTTTTCTCCTCTTGCCTTGTGGGTCTTTGATGGATGTGCAATAATGCTTCGAGAGCCTCGGATTGCTTGGATGCTTTGCTTGAGAGCATTTGAGAGCTTTTGGGTGTTTTGGATATGCAATGGAAACACTTGAATAGTCAAAAAAATGAGTTTGGGGGGTATTTATAAACATTTTAACCACTTTTCTAACAGTCAAAATCTGATCATTATAGTAGAAAAAGTTTAGTATAACTTAAAATTAATATGTGTACTTAAATATCCAACATGACTTGCAGATCAGCTTGGCAAAGGAAGGCTTGGAACTTATTAGAGGTTTAGGGTTCAAGACATGAGGGTGCAACTAGTTTGTTATATTCTCTTTGAGTTACATATGCTATAAAAATATTATTATATATATAAATTAATCTAAAATATTTTTAAAAATTATTTTTAATAGAAATAATATTTTTGATAATACATATGATATAAAAAAATATTTCAAAAATTAATATTAAAAATATATTTAAAAAACATTTTTGGTAGAAAATAATATTTTTGATAATGCATATGCTATGAAAATATTTTATAAATTAATCTAAAAAATATTTAAAAATATTTTTAATAAGGAATAATATTTTGGTAATATATATGCTATGAAAAAGTATTTTATAAATTAATAAGAAATAATTCGGTACTATAATTAATATATTTAAAAAAAATACTCTTTTTGTTAATTATCAAAACTTAATCAATATGAGCAAGTTGACTCAACAGATATATTAATAGATGTATCTTTGTAAAACACCATTTAATTAAGGACTTTAAATTAAATGGGTGCTCCTACTAAAATTTTCAAATCATGCACTTCCCAAACAAAAAATGTGATCTTTTAAAAGGATCCAATAGTAGGTGATCGAATTTGCTTTCATATAAATATCTCTCATATTTTAGTTTTTGAAGTACTCACATATTTGAGTAGGCAACACTTATCACCACATCATATGTGAAGCTTAATCTTTTGCTTCTAACTCACCATAAACCTCACATTTTAATTTTTGACCTGATAGACTAATTAGATTCCACCTACTATCTCAGCTAAGTGCAATGGTTTGAAGATTAACCATTGCACTTAAACACCGCCCCATCGTATGGTTAAAATAGAAGAGTGGAATAATCTTTCATGAAATGCACCATCACATTTTAATTATTGGATACATTCAATCAAACTGATGACTTTTTACAACAATAGAAAGACACGATAAATCAGATTCACTATTTAAATCTAATATTCTTTTGCATATGGAAAGATTTTCAGAACTTCTCAACATATCACGGTCTCATTGATAACAAACCATTTATTCAATCATATATCTCATATATAATAAAATTGATGTACACAGGAAAGTCAAGTGGATACTTGATCAAAGGTGGGCCCCAATATAGTTGTAGAAAGCAAGGGCAAGGTGTCGTAAGGAAGAAGAAGACCCACTCGGCATAACCGAGTGGGCACCTTCCCCAGCTCGGCCTAACCGAGTGTGGATCCACTTGGTTATGCCGAGTGATCCCACTCTGAGCATAACCGAGTGAGGGGTCACTCGACAGCCGAGTGACCCTCCGGCTAAGCCATTTTTCATGGTCCACTCATTTGCAACTGAGTGGACCCTTTCTCGTCACCAGATGTCCAGCCGATTGGGCTCCGAAATCCTTGGAATGGGCCGCGAGATCTCTAGAGCGGGCCACGAGATTCTCGCCGAGATTATCGCGAGGCTTCCCTCACCCTCTGCTATAAAAACAAGGTCATTTCTCCCTCACAAGGTACACACTCTTGAGTTATTGAAGTACCATTTCGCATTTTCTCTCGAGATCTGACTTAAGCATCGGAGGGTTTGCGCGGGGACCCCCACCTGCGTCCTAACGGTGCTCTCATTTTGTAGGCCACACGTCACCTTAGGTCACTCGGTTGTTCAAGGCCAATTGTCACCTTAGGTCACTCGGTTATCCAAGGCCATTGGGTCACCTTAGGTCACTCGGTTATTCAAGGCCACTCGTCACCTTAGGTCACTCGTCACCTTAGGTCACTCGGTCACCTCAGGTCACTCGATTGTCTTGGGCCACCTGATCATCAGCCCACCAGATCAACAGATCTACTAGATCCACCAAGCCAGCAACCCACCAGATCATCAGCGCAGTCAGACCATCAGCTCTGTTGGATCACTAGATCCAGCTGCTCGTTAAGATTCTCATCATTGAAGGCACGACTCCCAAGACTTTTACATCTGCCCACAAATAAAAATAGATTGTTATATTTTGGCAACAACAATTGGCACCATCTGTGGGAAACGCAAGACAAAAAGTCAATCTAAAGAATAGCAAACACTCGGGGACACCGACGAACACTCTCTCAAGAACAGGAAGCACCCCCCATTATTTCCGGTTCACACCCACAAGGAGCACCTTCGCCCCTTTATAATGCTTAACCCCAAGGAGGTGATCGCTCTGTTTCCCCGAGCCAGCATATGGGGAACCAATCAGTTCCACCTCCACTTAACATCGGCTTAGGGCCACTCCCCACCGATCAAGATAGGACTTCATGACAGCCATTGCGTACAGTTCTGTGGGAAGAGTATGAAGCATTGAGACAACAACATGTTGAGGGCATGTAGGCACTTTGAGACATGGCTGGTTTACTCCAAGGTATGATGCTTGGAGGGACGGTGCCCGAAACCTTGAAAAAGTTTATGCCATCGCCTAAGCCTTATCTCGAAATAGGAGCTGATTCCTATCGAGAGGCCACTCCCGATTCTTATTCTCGATCGACTCCTCGATGGGAGGATAGGCCCAGATCACCACCACCAAGAAAGAACCCTCATACCGTGCCCCGAAGGAATGAAAACACAAGAATGGAGGACAGGGCCAGGAGTCCCCAAAGGCGAAGGTATCATGAAACAGTAGCCAGTACGCCAACAAGATATGACAACCAAACAACAGCTAGTATGCGTGATGACATGAAAAGGGTAGTAGAAGAAGTGCTTGAGCAGAAAAAGTTAATCCCTGCGACAGAAGAACACCAGCGTAGAAAATGTCCTTTTATTGCAGACATATTAGAGAGGCCTTTGCCTCGAAAATTCAAAATGCCGCAAATCACCCTCTACTCAAGAAAATACGATCCATACGATTACATTCAAAATTATGAGTCATTGATGATATGGCATGGATGGGACGATGACATAATCTGCCAAGCCTTTTCCTTAATGCTATCAGGACACGCTCGAACATGGTTTAACAGCCTACTAGAAACCTCCATTTCATCATTTGGGCAGCTTAGAACAGAATTTATCAAGGCTTTTGTGATTAACAGTCGAAGGAAAAAGGACGCCACATACTTGCTCAACATACGACAGGGGAATAAGGAATCCTTACGCCAATTTGTGGATAGATTTTGCAATGCTACTCTTGAAGTCCCTGATCTGACAGCCCAAGTAACAGTGTCTGCTATGCTTCAAGGGACATGTCTCACCTTTCTCCAAGAGTCGCTTTCCTTAGATCCTCCAACGTCCCTAGCCAATTTGTTTGTAAGGGAAAACCGGTATATCCTCCACACCGAGATCATGAGGAATGTGGGGGGGGGGGGGGAATGAGGACAGAGAGCGAAAGAGAAAAGATCGTGAAGGGGAAGAACAGTCTATTCGATGACAGGAAAGGATTAGGAGAGCAGATGCACCCAAACTTCAGTTTAATCACTATACCCGGCTTTTGCAACCGTGGTCAGCTATATTAGCTGCAGTAGAGGGGGGGCTCCTTAAACTACCCCGCAGAGTTGATAGACCCATGGAAAAAAATCAAGAAGAGTATTGCAGATACCATTAGACCTGAGGGCATTCCACAGATCATTGTAGAGAGTTGAAGAATCAGATCAAAATGCTCATTCGAGAGGGACACTTACAAAGGTATGTGAGAAATGAGGGAGAAGAAAGCAGGAAACCCCGGCAAAGGGAAGACAGGCATGATGGGCATGAAAGACAAAACCCAAGGCAACAAGAGAGGGGAAGAGATCGTAGGCAAGATCCTCATTTAGGTAATGAGCCAACTCAACAAGCCATTCACGTTATTTCAGGAGGGGAAACCTTAGGTGGGGACACGTTAACCTCTCGAAAGGCATACGCCCGTCAAGCTTACCAGGTTAATTCAGTGATGGAAGTTAGAGATGATGAGGAGCCAATTACATTTGCTCCTATTGACCGAGGTGATATAATACTCTCACATGATGATCCAATGGTTATATCAGCAGTCATGGCCAAGCACCCCATCAGTAGAATTCTGGTAGATAGTGGCAGTTCTATCAATTTGATTTACTGGAACTGTTTTGAGCAGATGCATTTATCTCATGATCGATTAAGAAAAGTGTCGTCGCCCCCTATACAACTTCACTAGGGAAGCAGTCCCAGTTACAGGATCTATTCAGTTACCCATCACGTTGGGTGTGAACCCCCAACTCATGACTCGACAAGCGAATTTTATGGTGGTTAAAACCTCCTCGGTGGCATATAACATAATTTTGGGCTGCCCATTACTTAATGATCAGAGGGCTGTGGTGTCCTCATGCTACTTATTGATGAAATTCCCCACACCTTCCGGAGTTGGACAGGTTTAGGGAGATCAAAAGAAGGCACAAACCTGTTATGTGTCATCTACAAAAAGAAAAAGAACTGAAGAAACTTTATCTATTGCAGAGAAGGCCATACATAAATCCTTGGAAGAAGGAGTCGCCCGCAAACCCCAACCCGTTGAAGAATTAGAGGTAGTGCATTTGAGTGAAGCAGATTCTGAGAAAGTAGCATATGTTGGCTCACGACTTCCGGAACATATAAAGGAAGAGATTGTAAGATGCCTGCGAGAAAATTCATACGTATTTGCTTGGAAACCAAAAGACATGCCAGGAATCAGTCCAGAAGTGATATGTCACCATTTGAATGTGGATCCCCAGTTCAATCTAGTTCGACAGAAGAAGCGAAACATTGCCCTTGATAGGTTACAAGCATTGGAAAAGGAAGTTGATAAATTGCTAAAGACGGGCTTCATTCGAGAAGTATTATATCCAGAGTGGTTGGCCAATGTTGTTATGGTCCCAAAACCCAATGGAAAATGGCGCGTGTGTGTGGATTTCACCAACCTCAATAAAGCATGCCCCAAAGACTCATACCCACTACCTCAGATCGACCGTCTTGTAGATGAAACTTTGGGGTACCAGTTTCTGAGCTTTCTGGATGCTTTCTCGGGGATATCACCAAATAATGATGTATCCTTCAGACTAAGAGAAAACGTCATTTATCACTGAAAAAGCGACATACTGTTACTAAGTCATGCCCTTTGGACTCAAGAACGCTGGAGCCACTTATCAGCGCATGGTGAATAAAGTATTTAAAGAATTGTTGGGCGACACAGTGGAAGCATATGTTAACGATATGATTGTGAAAAGTAGGAATGATGAATCACATGTGGAAAAGCTAGCCCAAGTGCTCGATGTCTTTAGACAATACAAGATGCGATTAAATCCAACAAAGTGTGCTTTCGGGGTGTAGTCTAGAAAATTCTTGGGATACGTGATCACACAAAGAGGAATCGAGGCAAATCTTGAAAAAATTCAAGCGATACTGGATATGGAACCACCAACATCAACCAAGGAGGTTTAACGATTGACAGGACAGATGGCCGCTCTTGGGCATTTTCTCTCCAAGTCAGCAGAAAAAGAGCTCCCATTCTTACGAACATTGAGGGAGGGGAAAAAGTTTGGGTGGACAGAACAATGCTAGAAGTCATTTGAAGCATTAAAAGAATACTTGAAATACGTTCCTCTACTGACACGACCAGAAATTGGAGAGACATTGTACTTATACTTGGGGATAAGTGACGAAGCAGTAAATGCAGTATTGATCAAGAAAGAGGGACAGGTGGATCGGCCAATATACTATGTCAGCAAGGTATTGCAGGGCCCAGAGACATGTTACCCCTTGATAGAGCGCATATTTTCATATTATTTAGCCCTCATATTTAGTCTTTTTGCACGTTAGTTGTATCATTTTATTCATCTTGATTTTGTTTTATTTTATTTTATAGGAATTGGGATTCACACTATTTTATCTTATTTTGGACAGATTAGGGCTTCCTGGGTCATGATAAATTTTGATGGCAAGAAGGGAAACAAGGAGATTGGAGACAAAGAAGCAACCAATGTGCTGACAGATTTGACCTTCTATGCTTCTTTCAAGTTTTTGGCCAAGTTACAATCCCAGAACGTGAATGATGTCTTCATAGATATTGTAGAGGACTTATTGGGATTTCTGGAATGGTATGGTTTGTCCAAATCCAAGTTCGTTTGGGCCTCCAAACAGCGCTTCAAAGTTGGGACCAGAAAGTTGGGTCAAATTAGGAAAGCTACACAGATGCTGAATCTTTAAAAGGCCATAACTTGGGCGTCCGATATCAAAATCAAGTGATTTAAAAGCCCAAATTCATATACTCTTCATGATATACGATTTTGATGAAGGTACCGAAGCCCAAAACGCACGTTATCCTATTCTAAATCGGCTGTGAAGTTGCGGTAACTTAGGGTTTCCTCCCTAAGCTCTATTTAAGCACATTAAGTGGCCGATTTTGGGAGAATTCTCACGATTTCAACCAAGAAGATGGAAGGCTAATTCGCTTGTGATTTGCTACATTCTTGTACCTCTTTCCCGGTTTGAGTCTCGATCATATTGTTGAATCCGATTTGGAACTCGATTTTCATGTTTTAATTGATGATTCTGTTTCTTTTCCTTCTCTAAGTTTATGTATGTTTCTTTTATGCGATCGTGTGAATGCATGCATGATCTTTGGATGGTTTTAATTGACGTACTCGGTTGAGGCTTTGATTAGAAAGAAACGGTATATTTGTATGAGCGATTGCTCGATTGGATTTAATCTTTTACGGTTGTGGAAGAGTTTTTCAAATCAAAAGAAAATCAAACCAAAACAGATTGTTTTCATAAATGAGACAAGGATTACCGTGGTAAGGAGGTAGGGTTTGTAGCGGGTCACGTTTTACTTCATCGTTGTTTCATTCTTGAACGTTTATATTTCGGTTTTCATCACAACCCCCCTCGTTTAATCTTGTTTTGACAGATCCGTTTGAGGTTCGTTGGGAGACGACTTTGGGTTGCACCCTTATTGCAAATCCAAATCATTATTCATCTAATCTATCGGTGTTCGACAGCACCGATCAGATTTTGGCGCCGTTGCCGGGGAACCGTCAAACTGTTCTACCATAACAAGATTTGTTTTCTGTCTTTCTTTTTCTTTTTAGTTCTCTTTCATTCTTTGTTGCTTTATTTTGTTGCTTCTTCGTATCTTGCTCTTTGGTTTCTCTTTTATTTTATTTCCTTGTTGATTCTTTGTGTTTTCTTTGTTCATTCTTTGTGTTTTTCTTTTCGGTTTGCTTGTTTTCTGTTTTTTTTTGCCATAAACAGCACTGTTCACTACCGACGACTATCTCGGAATGCCCTGATTTTTGGTGTCCAAAGGAATGGGGGTGTGGGGAGAAATAGTCACTTCTTTGTAGTGAGGAGGGAATTTTTTGGCCAAATTCCAATGTTTAGACCACTTTTTGGGCCATTTTGTGTTTTCTTGGTGTGTTTATGTGATTTTTCCTTGTGTGTTTTGTTTTGTTTTTGTTCTTGTTGATATTTAATGCATGACCAGATCATCTAAGGGTGACCTAATTGATTTAGATCTAGAAATTGATAGAACCCTTAGGCGACAAGCAAGAGAACTTAGATCTCAAGATAGGGCAGTGACTAATAGTGTCTTTCCCATTGTTTCTGATACTGTGTTTGAGTTTCAACCTAAACTAATCAATATGGCCACCTATGAAAACAATGGCAATGAGAATAGGAATAATTGGAATAATGCTAACAGAACTATTAGAGAATTGGCTGCCCCTGATGTGCATTAATGTCATGCCTAACTCTATCTATGCTTCATTGCAGTGTGGTCCTTTGAAGCCAACAGGAGTGGTTGTCCAGCTAGCCAACCATAGCACAACCTACCCATCTGGAGTCTTGGAGGATGTCTTGGTTAAGGTTAAGGATTGTATCTTCCCTGCTGATTTTTATGTTTTAAATATGGAAGATGACAATTTGCATGAGCATGCACCTCTTATATTAGGTAGGCTATTTTTGAAAACTGCAAAGACTATCATCAATGTGCATGAGGGTACACTTTCCATGGAATTTGCTGGTAGCACTATTCATTTTAACATACTTGATGCCATGAAATGTCCCCCTGAAGATCATTCCATCTTGCAAGTTAACTTGATTCAATTGTTGGTTGATGAAGCATGCACTAAGTCTTGTGATTTGATTGATGCATTCCCCACTATTCATGACCTTCCAGATTCCTTCATCTGTCCTGATTGTAGTAATGAGAGTGATCCATGTGATGCATGTTTTGAGATTGCTGCATTTCTAGATAATCATGATTCTGATATTCAAATTGAGCATGCACAATCTGATTCTTATACTTCTCATGGGGAGGATAGTGTTTCTGCTAACCATGTTGAACAGGTAGACAGTAACCTTGAGATAAAGGCAAGCAGGTTAGTCCCTTCATTGCAGCAGCCACCATCCCTTGAGTGCAAGCCTTTGCCCAAGCATCTCAAGTATGCCTTCTTGGAGGATGGCGAGAAGCTGCCAGTCATCATCACCAATAACTTGCAGCCTGACCAAGAGAAAAGGTTATTGGATGTGCTAAAGAGGAATAAGCAGGCCATAGGTTGGACATTGGCAGACATACCTGGGATTAGCCCTTCCATATGCATGTATAGGATTCATCTAGAGGAAGGAGCTAAACCTGTGAGACAGCCCCAAAGGAGACTCAACCCCACCATCCTGGATGTGGTAAAGAAAGAGGTAAGTAAGTTACTCTCGGCTGGTATCATTTATCCTATATCTGATAGCAAATGGGTGAGTCCAGTGCAGGTTGTCCCCTAGAAGACAGGTTTCACAGTGGTGGCTAATGACAGAAATGAGCTAGTGCCCATGAGAGTGCAAAACAGCTGGAGGGTTTGCATCGACTATAGGAAGCTCAACCAAGCAACCAGAAAAGATCACTTTCCCCTTCCATTCATCGACCAAATGTTGGAGAGGTTAGCAGGTAAATCTCATTATTGTTTTCTTGATGGCTTTTCTGGTTATTTTCAGATATGCATAGCACCAGAGGATCAGGAGAAGACCACCTTCACTTGTCCTTTTGGCACTTTTGCCTACCGAAGGATGCCATTTGGCCTATGTAATGCTCCAGGTACGTTCCAGCGATGCATGATGAGTTTATTTTCTGAATTTCTTGAGCATTGTATGGAAGTATTCATGGATGACTTTTCTGTTTATGGCACCTCATTTGATGACTGCTTGGTTAGCTTGGGTAAAGTTTTGGAAAGGTGTGTTGAGAAAAACCTTGTTTTGAATTATGAAAAATGTCACTTCATGGTTGAGCAGGGCATAGTCTTAGGTCATGTGATCTCCAAACAAGGTATAGCAGTCGATAGTGCCAAGGTGGATGTCATTGCTTCTTTACCTTACCCCGCGTCTGTGCGGGAAGTTCGCTCTTTCCTTGGCCATGCAGGGTTTTACAGGAGATTCATCCAAGACTTCAGTAAGATTGCAATTCCATTATCCCACCTCCTCCAAAAGGATGTGGATTTCAAGTTTGATGAACAATGCAAGCAAGCCTTCAAGGAACTTAAGAGGCGATTGACTTCTCCACCGATCATCCAGCCACCCAACTGGGAGTTGCCCTTCGAGCTCATGTGTGATGCTTCCAACTTTGCAGTAGGCACCGTTCTCTCTCAGTGAATGAATAAGAAGTCGCATGTCATTGCCTACGCCTCACGTACCCTGGACAGTGCTCAAGCTAATTACACCACGACTGAAAAAGAGCTCTTAGCCATTGTCTTTGCTTTAGATAAATTTCGATCATACTTATTGGGATCTAAAGTTATTGTGTTTTCTGATCATGCAGCCCTGAAGTTCCTTCTGAAGAAGCCCGATGCAAAACCTAGGCTTATCCGGTGGATGCTGCTACTCCAGGAATTTGATATTGAGATCAAAGACAAAAGTGGAGCTGAAAACTTGGTCGCCGACCACCTAAGCCGGATACCTGCTTCTCCTGACTCGTCTGACATGGATCATCCCCCTATCAGAGATAATTTTCCAGATGAGTTACTTTATCACTTACATGGTACTGAACCTTGGTATGCTGACATGGTAAACTTTCTAGTTGCTTCTGAATTACCTGCGCATTTTAAGAAAGCACAATTAAATAAATTTAAGAGCGAAGCTAAGTACTATGTATGGGATGATCCATATTTGTGGCACTTGTGTAGTGACCAAGTCCTTAGGAGGTGTGTCCCTGATCATGAATTTGCATCTGTCCTACATTTCTGTCACACTCTTGCCTGTGGTGGTCATTTTGGTCCGCAACGTACTGCTAGAAAGGTCTTAGATGTCGGGCTATATTGGCCATCCCTTTTCAGAGATGCATATGGATTCTGTAAGAACTGTACACGTTGCCAACACACAGGTTCAATTTCACGCAGAAATGAAATGCCTCAGAAACCTTTATTATTTTGTGAGATATTTGATGTATGGGGCATTGATTTCATGGGTCCTTTTCCTGTCTCTTTTGGTTTTGTGTACATTCTTTTGGCTGTGGATTATGTTTCAAAATGGGTGGAAGCTAAAGCCACCAGGACTGATGATTCTTCTGTGGTTGCAGATTTTGTTAGATCTCATATTTTCTGCAGGTTTGGCATTCCCAGGGCCATCATCAGTGATCAAGGATCCCACTTCTGCAACAGAAAGATGCAATCCATGCTCCGAAAGTATGGAGTTTTACATAAAGTGGCGACGCCCTACCATCCACAGACCAATGGGCAGGCTGAGGTTTCAAACAGAGAGATCAAGCACATTCTAGAGAAGACAATCCAGCCCAACAGGAAAGACTGGAGCCAAAGGTTGGAAGATGCACTTTGGGCCTACCGCACGGCCTACAAAACCCCGATCGGCATGTCCCCATATCGACTGGTCTTTGGAAAAGCATGTCATCTGCCGGTAGAGATCGAGCATAAGGCCTATTGGGCGGTGAAGCAATGCAACATGGACATGAAAGAAGCTGGTTCCCAGCGGAAGCTTCAATTGCAAGAACTTGAGGAATTGAGGTTAGAGGCATATGAGAACTCCAGGATCTACAAGGAAAAGACCAAAGCTGCACACGACAAATTGATTGCCAAGAAGGAGTTCAACGTTGGCAATAAAGTCCTCCTCTACAATTCACGCCTAAAGCTGATGCCTGGTAAGTTGCGTTCTAGATGGGTTGGTCCTTTTGTGGTTACTCATTTTTCTCCCTATGGTGCAGTTGAGATCATGGACGGGTCGACTACGAAGAAATTCATAGTTAATGGGCAGAGGCTTAAACATTTCTACGAGGGCTTTACAGAACACACAGTGGATGAGCTATCTCTCTTGGACCTTCCTCCGACTTGATACCACCAGGCTGTTCCTCTCTCCTTACTTTTCTTACTTGTCCTATACCTGATTCTTGTTGCATGCTTACATTGAGGACAATGTAATGTTTGAGTGTGGGGGGGAGTTTTAGAATAGAAGTTTCTTTTCAAAAAAAAAAAAAAAAAAAAAAAAAAAGAAAAGATTTTTGACAAAATGGGGCAAATTGAGTTTGAAAGAATTTGGCATGATTAGAAAGTTGATCTTATCTTTTTGGGCTCTCAAGTAAATTGGCAATGAGTTTGGCTTAGTGGGTTGATTGAGGTAGTCTTTGTGAGGATATTTGTGCTTGTTCTTTCTTATGATATGCGTGCATTCACTAATTATGGGTATCACTCCAGAGCTCGTTTTGAATCTTTGTTGAAGCTATTAGTGCTCGTGCATGTGAAAAGATGATTAAGGCATTCTTTCATTTTACAAAAAAAATAAAATAAAAAAATAATCTTTCCCCTTCTTTAGGTTGAAGAACATTCATTGCATCCCTTGATTATGGCAACATAGTAAGCAAGTCCTTTGGAATCAAAAAGAAAAATAGATAGAAAGGCCAAAGGCCAAGGTGAGATGGAGAGTAAAATGCACTTGCCAAGGTGAGATGGAGCGTAAAACGCACTCACAAAGGTTGGGATGGAGCGTAAAACGCACCCACATTTCAAAAAAAAAAAATGTGTCTATTTTCTGCTTGCTTAATAGTTCTTCATTGATCTTGGGTTGTCTTGAATGTTTTCTTCCTAAGGTTTACCTTACTTTTCATTGTTATCTTCCTATCCTTTTCAGAGCCATGAATAAAAGCATTGAGAGTGGAGATTTAGAAGATGAGCATATCTGGTAGTGGAATTGTAATTGAGTGGAGTGAGGCATAGCATTTGAGGAACTTGAGAGCATATTCTTATTCTATGAGGGTTTGCTTATTTTGACTTGTCTTGCCAAGTAAAATTGCCATGCTACTTGTTTGTCTGGGAAGTGTAAGAAAGATGATCTTTGAGTGTTGAATTCCTATAAAACTTGTCGTACCTCTCATTTTGCATTTTTCACATCCATTTTGTTATTGAGTGTTAGTGTCTAGTGTTTTTCCCAGGAGTGCAAAAGTCTAAGTGTGGGGGAATTTGATAGAGCGCATATTTTCATATTATTTAGCCCTCATATTTAGTCTTTTTGCACGTTAGTTGTATCATTTTATTCATCTTGATTTTGTTTTATTTTATTTTATAGGAATTGGGCTTCACACTATTTTATCTTATTTTGGACAGATTAGGGCTTCCTGGGTCATGAGAAATTTTGATGGCAAGAAGGGAAACAAGGAGATTGGAGACAAAGAAGCAACCAATGTGCTGACAGATTTGACCTTCTATGCTTCTTTCAAGTTTTTGGCCAAGTTACAATCCCAGAACGTGAATTATGTCTTCAGAGATATTGTAGAGGACTTCTTGGTATTTCTGTAATGGTATGGTTTGTCCAAATCCAAGTTCGTTTGGGCCTCCAAACAGCGCTTCAAAGTCAGGACCAGAAAGTTGGGTCAAATTAGGAAAGCTACACAGATGCTGAATCTTTAAAAGGCCATAACTTGGGCGTCCGATATCAAAATCAAGTGATTTAAAAGCCCAAATTCATATAATCTTCCTGCTATACAATTTTGATGAAGGGACCGAAGCCCAAAACGCACGTTATCCTATTCGAAATCGGCTGTGAAGTTGCGGTAACTTAGGGTTTCCTCCCCAAGCTCTATTTAAGCACATTAAGTGGCCGATTTTGGGTGTGGCCGATTTTGGGAGAATTCTCACGATTTCAACCAAGAAGATGGAAGGCTAATTCGCTTGTGATTCGCTACATTCTCGTACCTCTTTCCCGGTTTGAGTCTCAGCCATATTGTTGAATCTGATTTGGAACTCGATTTTCATGTTTTAATTGATGATTCTGTTTCTTTTCCTTCTCTAAGTTTATGTATGTTTCTTTTATGCTATTGTGTGAATGCATGCATGATCTTTGGATGGTTTTAATTGACGTACTCGGTTGAGGCTTTGATTAGAAAGAAACGGTATATTTGTATGAGCGATTGCTCGATTGGATTTAATCTTTTACGGTTGTAGAAGAGTTTTTCAAATCAAAAGAAAATCAAACCAAAACAGATTGTTTTCATAAATGAGACAAGGATTACCGTGGTAAGGAGGTAGGGTTTGTAGCAGGTTACATTTTACTTCATCGTTGTTTCATTCTTGAACGTTTATATTTCGATTTTCATCACAACCCCCCTCGTTTAATCTTGTTTTGACAGATCCGTTTGAGGTTCGTTGGGAGACAACTTTGGGTTGCACCCTTATTGCAAATACGAATCATTATTCATCTAATCTATCGGTGTTCGACAGCATCGATCACCCCTTCGCTGAAAAAATGGCATTAGCTCTATTGAACACCTCTAGAAAATTGCGGCCGTACTTCCAGGCTCATTCGATCACCGTACTTACAGACCAGCCCTTACGGAGTATTTTGCAAAAGCCCAAATGTTCTGGTCGCCTTAGCAAATGGTCCATTGAGTTGAGTGAATATGATATCCAGTATCAACCTCGACAAGCTATAAAGGGACAGGCATTGGTTGATTTTATTGTGGAATGTACACACTCCAGTAAAATGGGAGAAAATGAACAGGAAAAATGGTTATTGTTTGTTGATGGAGCATCTAGCTCACAGGGAAGCGGTGCTGGGATAGTACTTGTACCCCCCGAGGGAGAAATGTTAGAGTATTCTCTGCGATTTTTTTTTTAAGTACCAACAATGTGGCCGAATATGAAGCACTAATTGGAGGTAACACAGTTGGTTGCCCATAGCGATTCCCAATTGATTGTGCAACAATTTCATGGACAGTATGAAACCAGAGAACAGATAATGACACAATACTTGTGTAAGGTAAAAGACCTGGCACAGACATTTCAAAGTTTTCAATTAACACAAATAAACAGATTTCTCAATGGATACGCCGATGCTTTGTCTAAGTTAGCATCCACTAAAGAAACAACAGAACGAGCAGTATTTGTTGAGGTACTTCATCAACCAAGCATCGAGGAAAAAGAAGTATCATGTGTTGAAGTAGGAATAGATTGGAAAACACCCTTCTACCATTATCTCACCAGCAATGAATTTGTAACATCTCTCATCGAGCGATAGGAAGGATCGGAACAACTTACCCTGATGGGCCTACGCAAACTTACCGGGGGGGTCACCTATCCTTGGATTATCCTAGGTCAAGCACGCTTAACTTGGGAGTTCTTTGCTTGCATTCAGCCCAAAAGATATCCAACTGGTGTTGTTTCCTTCCTTACATATCCTCGATATATACTATTCTCTTCTGGGCTCCCGAGGTAGTACATTCTCCCCCCTTGAGCACATAATGTCCTCGTCATGCGACCTTACAACTAGTCCCAAATCTTCTCCCCTTGGGGGTTGCTATCCTAAAAGCATGCTAGAAGCCACTCCTTGTACAGGCCCTCAAGCCCCGGTGCCACTCCCCGCCCTCATTAGACCATCTTCGCCAAGGGTCGACTCTGATACCACCTATAACATCCCGCATCGAGCGATAGGAAGGATCGGAACAACTTACCCTGATGGGCCTATGCGAACTTCCCAGGGGGATCACCCATCCTTGGATTACCCCAGGTCAAGCACGCTTAACTTGGGAGTTCTTTACCTGCATTTAGCCCAAAATATATCAAGCTGGTATTGTTTCCTTTCTTACTTATCCTCGATATATACTATTCTCTTCTAGGCTCCCGGGGTATTATAGACACTATTGATGTATTCTTAATATTAATAAAAGGTCATATCTTCATTCACATCTCTCCATCTTGCTTTTATAAATAAGTCCATGGATTTTCAAGTAAAGGTCCCACTCTCAAGGTGTTGAGACTGTGTGACATGGATCTCTAGTCTAGGATTTCATAAAAATATTCCTGGTTCTTAGATTTATCATAAGGGGAATATAATTTATCGATTAGTGGATCGGCATATAGGCTACTAGCATTGTTAGCATGGGATGTTAATGGGAATGGGGTGGTGAGTCACACACCACATTGCATGTGATGCATATAATAGACATGTGGGTGGGTGTTGGTAGAACATCCGTTAAATGTAACACATATGACAAATCACATGGCTTGAGAATTAATGATTTGTTGCTGGCTCTCAATTGTATATCTGGTCCTTAGACTAGAGGCGACATGGTGTCTTATGCATTGGTGTCAGGGATTTGACGTTGAGTGAAACCATCCAGTGTGAGAGGTGGTGATGTTCTCTGTGTGATCTATGTGCAGTGGTGCATGGGATTCTCATTGATGGGATCCATTAACCTCCATTGGATGGAGGCGTATTGATATTTGGCTCTTGTATTTAGTTTTAATGGTGAAAAAGAAATTGACTTATACCTTAAGTCATGAGTTAAGTTTATGGTTTTTAACAAAAATCAATTTCAAATACTTTGTTAAAATGAAAACCAAAAAAATTATATTCTTATATATATGGAGATTTGCAAAAACAAATATTAAGATTTAAAAGAATTTCCTAAATGATTTTTACAAATTGGTTTTAAACCATTGGATAAATTAAGTAAAAAAATTTCAAAGGTAAAAGACCATGTATGTTCTTGATAGATTGATGTTTTTTTCTTTTGATATAGCTTTGATGATAAAAATCAATTATATTTTGATGATGAAATTATTTTATTGATGTTTATTGACTTGGTGCTCTAAATTATTTTATATGTTCTATTAAGCACAAAAATAAATATTAATTGGCTTAATGCATTTTTTAGTCCTTGGACTAAATCAAAAAATGGCTTTAAATATATCAACTAAATTATGCTCACTGTTCATCCCTAAACAAAATAATTTTATACACTTTTAGTCCCTACCTTAACAGTCGCTAAAAGAAGCGTTAAATTTGCCTCGTCAGCACTGTCACGTCACACCACGCCACTCCTATTATCTTGCTGCTTCTTTCTTCTTCTTTCTTTTGCTTGTGTTCATGGCATTGCTCATCAGTTCTGGTTGGTCGGTGGCAATGGAGGCTGGGCGGTACCACCCGGCAATGGCTTTGACACCTACAAACAGTGGGCTGCTAACAACAAATTTCACATTAGAGATACAGTCTAGAAGTTTTAATGTTTGAAAGAACACTTACAATTGCATAAATACATGCAACAGTTGTAACGCCCTGCTCCCACTTACGGGCGCCACCGGTAAATAATCGACCGGATTACTCACCCGACGAACCACAATTGAAGGGTTGGACTATGTTTCAGCAGGAAACACCCTAGGTGGGAACTAGGCTTCGTCATTCCCTTCGCTCCACTCAAGAATCGGTTTCAACTCAAACAAGAAAAACTCAGCGGACCGAGACCCGAAACCCGAGTGAGCTTCACCTCTCTTCAGCTCGCCCCATAGCAAGCCAGAGGTGACCCAGGCACAAAGCTAGCATAACAAACATTTCGCTGAGTATTGGGGATTTATGAGAACATACCTCACCGATCTTTATTCGGTCCGAAACTCGGCTTCTCCAACTAAGCCATAAATCACGAACAATCTCACAATCATTTATCACACTACGATGATTTCAAAAATTAAATACATCTAGTGCTCAATATCGTTTACATTCAATTACATGAATACATATAAAAATTTCAGGAGATTACATAACAACACAACTCAGGCAACAACTAACTATCACAACAGCCTCCCGGCACCATCCTTGCTTGCATCTGGACTTGCATCATCTACACATGAGGTAAAACCTCATGAGTCATAAAGACTCAGTAAAGGTGCAATGCATGTAAATATGAATATAATCATGTTTATGTATGCCAAATGCATGCAAATGAGGCTAGGTCCACTCATCCTCACAACCCACTAAGGTTTGAGGCATCAACTTATCAGCCCCCACCACACTAGTCCTCCATATGGCCATTGGTCCACTAGGTCTTGCATCACACAAGATATAACCACTACATGCCAATGCAACATAAAAATATTATCAAACATATTTACCAACTTGCAAGGCCACCTCCACATGGGGCCGTCCCTTACCTAGCTCGAAGCCTCTTCTTTGCCTCGGCACGAACTCCAGCCTGAACCGCAAGTTCCTCTAGGATCACTGCCTTCCCGGTCGAACCTAGAGGCAAAGCACACAAAACCCCAACTCCATTAACATCCATAATTAAACCAATGCCCTCAACTTCGCCACACACACCATCAAAACCATCCATCAATAATTATCCAAACAACCCCGACATAGGGTTTAATCCAACAAATAACTATTTTACATTAACACGCTTAATGCAAATAACTGGGGAAGAAAATATAAATTTTACCTCGACTCATTTGGAGACAAATTCAGAAACACCCATACCGACATTGCCTCCCGAGCTGCCATTTGTGCCTAAAAATCTCACTTCCGAGCTTCCGACATGCTCCTCAAGCCTTGATTTAATTTTCAGAACTTTTCCCAAATTTTCTGGAATTTTTCCTATTTTTCCAGATTTTCCACATTTATTTTTATTTTTTTTCTTTTTTTTTTCTTTCTTTCTTCCTCCTTTCTTCTCCAGCTTCCCGCGCGCACTGTTCATCTCCTTCAACCTCCAGCACGCGCCCACCGCAACCGGCCACTGACCCTGCTCGTGTTGCCATTGCCTCCGGCCACCACCAGCTGCTGCGCCGCTGCCATCGTGAGTAGCGACCCTCGCCGGCCTCCCGCGAGCACAGCAGCCGCGCTGTTGCCCGACCTCACGCTGCAGCCATGGCCGCGACAACCAATCGCAGCCACACCTTCGGCCACCCTGGCCTCAAGTTGAGGCTACCTCTGCGTGCTCCACCGCCGAACGCCTTCCACCGCAGCTGCTCTGCCACCAGCATTCGGCTGCCTCGCGGTTGCTGCTCCAATTATCGGCTTCCATGGCCGCCTTTGCCTCGGCCATTTTAACAGCAGCTCGAAGCTGCTTCTCCATGGCCGAACTCGGCCGGCTCTCTCCCGATCTCGCTCTCTCTCGCAATGCCTCAGCCCAGCTCTGCCTCTCCCTTCTCTGATTCGGTCATCAAATGGCAGCCATGGCCGCTGCCTTCGGCTAGCATTTCTGGCCCGCCATCGATCGCTCCAAGCTCTCACTCTCCCTAACCACTCGCTGGTCTCGGCCCTCACTCTTTCAGCATCTCTCAATCATGAGCTCTCCTGAGCCCTCTTAACTTTCTCTGCTCTCTCGGCCATCATTCACAATCTCTGCATTTTCAATTAACAGAGGCAAAGGAAGAGACAAAGGAAGCTTCCTGGAAGCTCCCTCACGCCCACAACCATATATACATATATACATATATATATAAATTACATATTAAACCCTCTAATTCTCCAAATTCCACTTAAGCAATTTATAATTGCTCTTGAAGACTTTTATAATTACACTTGGGCCCTCCCAATGCTTAAATTAATTATAATTAAGCCACTCAAAATCTCGATTTATTCGAAGTTAATAACCGATCGCCACTCGGGAATACCGACCTTGTCCCTGCGCCTGCGCGGGACCTTTATTCGACCCGAAAGCACTTAAGGGTTTCCTTACTCAGAAAACCGAACCACCCCTAGGGTCCCCTCAACTGCCAGGAGGTCCCCTCTAACTATTCGGTATTGGCACCCACTCGGGCTTATACAGAATTTATTCTGAAAATTATTCCTGGTCAGACTGCCTCCAGCCTCATTATCCTCATCTCAAGATGCTCACCAATCTCTTGCCCTCTTCCCTGGACATCCAAGTCCCGGGGCACTGCCTGCCGCCAATTCGGCAATTTTATAAATTAATTTCTCAAAATCTACTCTTGGGCTTCTCAAACCACCCGAGATCCTTTCAAAATAATCAAAATTTATTTATTTTTCAATACCATGTAATACTGGGTATTACATTCCACCCCCCTTAAAGAATTTCGTCCTCGAAATTCATCTTGACTTAATCTCTTGCCCAAGATAATCACATTCTTAGGCTACTCTTCGAATCTCCTGCGCTAGAATCTCGTAGCCGAACCATTTTCCAGCTTTTACCTCAAGTTATTCCCACCTCAAGGCTTCACTTAGGCATATGGTCTTCCGCCTCTCGAGGACATTCACCTACCGAGTACCGCCTTAGCCTCTCACCAAACTGTAACACTGGTCGCTGGTCATGCTTACTGCAACGATATCCATCTCCTGATGGATTTTCTCCACCTCGAAGAATCGCTTTGCAATCCACTTCCCGTTTTCCCATCGATCGAACAAACTCTCACTAACATTGCATCGCTGATCAGTCTACCACGATTTTACGCCGATCACACACGGCAACGTTTCCCATTGCCAATCACGCTTGGCCACGATTTTACGCTGGTCCAACCAGCAACGTCTTAGCACTGATCATCCACCGCAATGTCACTTTTAGTGCCCACAAGACACTCTGACACCCATTTCACCACGGCATACCGCCATTTATTACAAGCATGCATAGTTTGAGTCGATTCTCATGGCAACCTCTCATTACCGATCAACTAACCATGCTATCACTACATGGGAAGCAACCATTTAGCTCACCCAGCCAACTCCGACCATTTCATACACAGTCTTCTATCTTGACCAGCCGACCCTCATTTATCGATATGATTACGCAAAATCAACATACCTAACACCATGCCAGGTAACTACACATTTCAACCATACGTGCATTACCCGAGTCCAACCCGAGCTTGGCGATGCACACACCATTACAATCTCACCTCGAGCTTAACCATGCTCGGGCCGCGTCCTTCTCCCAACCAGGAGTTCTTCGCATTAGGCACACAAAGGTACTTACTAGTCGATATCACATGCTAGTAGGGGTCTCTTACCCATACAAGAGAACTCTTCACTGAGCAACCTCTCTTCAATTCTTCACCCAATTTTAGCTTTCACAATCATACCCCATGCTAGGCCTTACCTTAGCTTTTAACCCTACTACGAGTTAAGGATCCTACCATTGCGCTTAAAGTCGCGAAACCATTAATCGACCCTCGTCAGCACCCATGGTGTGTGGCACAAGTGATTGGCTTATTACCATCTGCACAATCACTTATTGCAACGCACTTGTAGGATGACTCGTGCCCTTGGTCTACACCACAACAAGCTCACAGGGTTACACCCCCCCCCCACTCTTGTAGCGGTCTTCTAGCCAAATTTACTCGCCCAGCTTCAATTTCATTGGGACTTTTCAAATCTCACCATTTCTCAACAGAGCCTCTTTCTCTTGAAGCACGAAACTTTTCGGCAATCCTAAAATCAGGTTCTTTCTCAATTTGCATTAAACACCTGATTTAAACCATGCATAATGGTTCCCTTTGTCCTACTCTGCAAGGACAGCTCCATGACAGCAATGAATTCTCTGACCGCTACAATGACACCACCACGTCATCTCAAAAGACTCGTTGGTCCTTGAATCTTACTGGTCATCGCAACCAGCACGACCCCACCCTTAGGTCATTTTCCACAAATCACTTTGCTTTGCTTATAGCTGATAGCCAATTCCCTGAGAGACTCTAGCTTCTCCCGGACTTCTTATAACTTTTGCTCTAACTAGCTCACACCACTTGGTGAACGATCACATGGGCTCTAACACCCCACAGCTTTGAAGGATCATGAACGAGGAAACAAAGCATGCAACGGAAGCGTTTTAATCAAAAAACGTTCCTCGTATTGATAAGAATCTAGGAGACTTACTTTTGCGGCGGATTACCGGACGGAATGGAGCGATGGGAGCTTCTTCGCGTGGTGGAGACGACGGCTGTCCTGCTAGCCTTCGGCTCCGTCGCATCAGAACTCAAACGCACCCTTTCGATCTTCCGGAGTATGACTCGAACTCGTGGCCTCTCTTCGGTGAAGAAGAATGAAAAACGACTTGGATGAAAAAACAACCAAAGAGAGATATATATAGGGAGAACACTAGGGTTAAAACCCTAGTGGGCCAAACCCTAATGGGCCAAGATCATTTAATTAATATCTAATTGGGTTAGCCCAATTAATTAATTAAAAACCCTAATGAACTATTATTTTATTCTAGCCCAATGGACCATTCTGAATAAAATAATTCTCTCTCAATGTAATTCATCCAACAAGCCAAATGTATTAAAAAATACATGAGTTACATCGAGCTACCCCGGGGACCAAAAGACAAATTATTCACGGCTACTAAAATGACCAAAATATCCCTGCTACCTAGTAGCTATATTTTGTCATTCTAAGTGTTCCAACTATCACCATATGGTAACACTGACCCCACGAATAATTTTGCATATGCCATGTCTTTGACCTACTAGTGTAATGACGAAAATACCCCTCTGCGTAACACCCATCATTTAGAAAGGAATAATGTACTAACACCTTTCTAAATGACTTCTACCATCCTTAGATCACTAGTCCAATAATCCGTGACTACTCGAATGTACTTGCTTATCACTGGGAGCTACCCAGAAGCACACACTCTTAAGTCACGTTCCCAGGGCCCTGGATTATTCGATTATTCTTGGACAATCACAAGGGGGTGAATCACAGAAACTATCTTGTATTAGTCTGTCTTAGCTAATTAGAAACCATACTCCCAACTCAAAATGATATTGATCTTTGATAGACCTCACCTACAATGAATCTAAGAATATAGCTCTAGGTTCACTAGACCACCAACTAATACTCAAGTATTAGAGTACTCGTCCACGTAGTAGCAGTGATAGACTAGCTCCATGATAATTAGTACTTTGTCATTAGCTTCTATCACAGGTCCACTCTACGCATTCCAAATGCGCTTGTACAATTAGAGTAAACGGACTGTTTATTGGCTAAGGCAAGCCATCCTCCATTAGGATCTATTGCACAATGATCTTATCATGATAGAATGCCCAGTACTATCAAAAGATCAAGAGTAATATTTTCTTGCTTATTAAGTACCCATGATTCATGCCTAACTGTGAAGAACGACCCATCAAATGAATCACTTACTTAATAGCATGGACACCTTTCCAACAATTAAATGCAAACAATATATGTGCCATAAACTGAATAAAAGAAACATCATTACCATAAATTAAACAAAACGTGTCTTTAGGGCATACATTTCCAACAAGCTTCACTAGCCGATTTCCCTTTACAACCATTAACCTTAGACACGAGGTTAATTCTCATCAATTGCCCACACACTAAGGCGTCCTTCTAGCTGTATCACTCACAGCTATTAGGTAATTTCATCACCTCATCATCATTCCTGGAACCAATCTTGTCCCACTAGCTCTTCCTTCAAGCTCTTGCCACCCATTGGCGACATCTCAAATTCACCCTCAACTTTTCTCTAACCAACTCGATAGGCTCTAGCCAGATCGCCCGACTCACAACCAACACAACCTTCTTCCAGGCACTGCACTTACAATCATCGACTATGACTTCGATTTAAACTCCACCCATTGGAAATCACCTCCGCTACTATTGTGGAACCCACACTTCCACTCGTTGCCTTAAGACTCACATTCCTACTCAGGCACTTTCCATCACACTGGCTTTCCTCGGGTGATCTATCCTGATAGAGTTGTAGTGCCTTAGGAAGTTTATCCCATGTTGTTGTCCCCTGCTTAACTTTTCTTGGGAGAACATCTCAAGTTCTACCCAGGCCACATTTCACACTACCATTTATAGCTCTCACTCCGGAGCCATACTCCTTTAAGCGGCACAATTCTGCCATAACCAACCATTTTCTATAATACTTGGATCTTTTTCTCAAAATTTGCCTGGTCTAGCCACCAGGACCCGCTGAACTTTTATGTACACGAAAATTAACAAGGCTTTACATCACAGTCCTCGAGTCTCATGCTCTCACCATTGCCATCATGTGCTACCACCTAGCAACTAATCCTGTGTCAACAACTGGAAACCCATCCAGTGCTACATGAGGATACTTCCTCAATTTCGCATCGACACATCAGGACTAACACTAGACTATGCAATTGCAAGCCTTCACGAATTTCAAATCGTGCCTCAGCCACACATTCAGCCTACCACAACTCACATCACAGAATTAGAGATCCCCATACTTGAAACGTCACACGCTTCAATATTCCCATCTCATGGTTAGTTTCCAACTCGTAAGTCTCGCCCTCCACAGCACTTACGTAACATCTTGGAGTCATTTATCGACTCCACCAATCGACCCATCTTCTTGCATCACCGCAAGGTCACACGAGTCTCTCATCCCAATTTACCAGATTACTTCGATCAAATTTAACCACAACTATTTTAGCATCCTTTAGCAAGGAGCATTGCCACACCTCTCGTTATCACACCACAAGATATCACTCCCTCGATTCACAAACTTTCTTGCTGCCTTGACACCCACAGCACTACCACCATACTTCAACCCTTACGGAATTTTTAGGTCTGGCTCAAGCATAACCTACGACATACCCCAAGTCTTCGGTGTTTAATCGTCTCCACCATAAACAGGTTACTCCATGTGGAGGGCTGCAGTCCCTTCTGTGGACTAACCGTCTGCATCCAGTGGTCCCTAGCATTAGACCCGTCACTAATAGGCGTTAACCGTAGCATTATTCCCACGCTAGACCCGATTCTTTTCCCCGGGTTTCTTTCTCAAACATCTCATAGATCTTCAGTCCTTGACCATCTGCATAGTCACTGTGTTGCCCTGTGCTTTAGGCGTGCCAACACCTTGTCACCATCATCGTGTCACTCCCATACACTAGCCCAACACTGGTTCCCCATCGTGTTGCCCTGTGCTTCAAAGAGTCAACACCCAATCACATGTCACTCCCATACACTGGCCCAACACTGGTTCCCCATCGTATTGCCCTGTGCTTTGGAGAGTTAACACCTAATCATTATTACCGTGTTGTCCCTTACACTGGCCCAACAACAGTTTCCTACAGCATGGCTCAAGTCCCACTTTGATTTGTTTCGCATCTCGTAGTGTGACTTTCATCCTTCCAGTCACACTTCTGATATCGAACCCGGCATGACTACCTCACCACGCTCGCAGCCACTATCCTTACCAGGCTTCCTACTCGGTAAAAATCTATCAGATCATTACTGCGTTCCGTATATATATATTTTTTCCTTAGGACTACTCTAGATGTCCTATCCCTTACAAGAGGTTCTTGGTCTCACCTGACCAAATTTCCTAAGGTGCTGCTCCAGATCTTCGGCATTTGACCGTCACTTGCAGTTCACTAAATTGCTCAGACTCATGGGCCACTTGCCCTCAACGCGAGCTAACTCATTAGTCCTCTGCCACATGGTCCATAGCATCAGATCCGTCACATTGAGCCTTGCACCCATCACATCGAAGCTACTTAAAGCCTCTCCGACCCCGATGGTTCCACCACCATCTTACCAAAGCCATCTTACTTGGTTATCCTTGCCTTGATAACCCCAAGCTCAAACCATAAACCTCGCTCCTCCGGGCTCTACATCTCTTACCGCTTAAGAGACTCTCAAACCATTTCACCTCTTAAGGCCTCATGATCTTACCCCACAAGATCATACCTTAAGGCTCTCACTCAACATTTGAAAGCTCCAACTTTTCACGACAATGGATCCCCATCCATCATGATTCATTTCACCACCTAGCTCATCCCAAGAGCTTGGTTATCAATGATCTCTAAATCCACAACCGACATATCGAGCTTACCTTAAGCTTTGGCACCCATAACCATAGAGTACCCACCGTTACCCTCCAGGTAAATTGAGACCTCTCGTCTCTCCTTGCACACTCATGAACACATTCAGTCACTATGCCCGGCCTGGCCCTCCCGCAAGCCTCGCTCGGGCTTCCATGACTTGGAACTAAAATTCCCTAGCTTTCACATTGTTTACCATGCCCCTGCCCCCTAGGCACCCAAAGTTGGCATTTCTTACGCGCGCATAGCCCACGGATGTCCTGTTGCCACAATTTACTACCCTCGGCCCACACACCGTTCATACCCTTCATTGGGTGACCTCCGCGTCTCCCATCAAGGGTCTCATAACCTTAGGCGTCATCTCGACCCCAGGCACATAATGAGGGTCTATTCACCTCTCATCTCTCGACTTTAGGCGTCCCACCTGACCCCAAGCATCAATGAGAGTTTAGGTTGGCCCCTCATTCATCAATCACATGAACGGTCTCTTAGCCTTTCACGATTTGGACTTCTAATCCCATGGCTCCCACACACATATCTACACATGCCCAAATCTGGATTCCCTTGGATTCCAGCTCAACTCACTTGGGATTTCTATTTCACACAAACACCCGCTAGGGTCCATTTGCTACACACCTATCCTTGCTTAGGAAAAATTTTATTTCCTTATGAAACCAACTAGGGTCCACTCATACCCTAGGCATGTCCCCTCCAGGATCGTCATAACCATACGATCACCTCGAACCATATACATTTAGCATGCATACCTCACACCTGACCCCTTTAGAGTCTTTCAGCAAGCTACCAACGTCACGCCTACCCTGGCAATGACAAGCAGATGCTTCACACGCTCGCTCCACCTAGAGCTTCTCTAAGAGCAACCTTAGCTTACTCACTTCCCGGAGCTCGTCACACAACCTGTTGACGACTTCTTTCCTTGGGTTTCAAGCTAATCTCAGCCTTAGCTCACCCTAGTCGAAGCACACCACCCACGGAAACCACTCCATTCCCTCATACGGGCTTGTACATCTCCCCAACATAGGTTGGTCCACTAATCCCTTCTTGGATTAGCTATACCTCGGGCTCTCCTTGTCCTATCATGATCCTTATCATGACTCGGCTTTGTGTCCCCACACAAGCCTCAACACTTCAATCGCAAGGAACTCTTATCCTTAGAATGCCTCATGAACCTCCAAATTTCCATATTTGGGTTCTTGATACCAATACCCACACTTGGGCATTTGACTCTTCATTGCTTGACCCGTATATCTCTTACGGTATATCGTCTCAAACATGATATTTTCCCTTTCCTATAGTAGGAATATCCGAGCACTCCACTTCCATCACTGTAGACCTCCATGTCTCGACCCAACCCCTAAGGTCCTCGGTCACTTGTGGTTCTACTTCCAAGGCCTTCATATCAACCTTTGACCATATTTTCCCCAAGCATCTTCCACTTGATGCTCCAACCACGCTCTGATACCAATCTGTAACGCCCCGCTCCCACTTACGGGCGCCACCGGTAAATAATCGACCGGATTACTCACCCGACGAACCACAACTGAAGGGTTAGACTATGATTCAACAGGAAACGCCCTAGGTGGGAACTAGGCTTCGTCCTTTCCTTCGCTTCACTCAAGAATCGGTCTCAACTCAAACAAGAAAAACTCAGCGGACCGAGACCTGAAACCCGAGTGAGCTTCACCTCTCTTCAGCTCGCCCCATAGCAAGCCAGAGGTGACCCAGGCACAAAGCTAGCATAACAAACATTTCGCTGAGTATTGGGGATTTATGAGAACATACCTCACCGATCTTTATTTGGTCTAAAACTCGGCTTCTCCAACTAATTCATAAATCATGAACAATCTCACAATCATTTATCACACTACGATGATTTCAACAATTAAATACATCTAGTGCTCAATATCGTTTACATTCAATTACATGAATACATATAAAAATTTCAGGAGATTACATAACAACACAACTCAGGCAACAACTAATTGTCACAACAGCCTCCCGGCACCATCCCTGCTTGCATCTGGACTTCCATCATCTACACATGAGGTAAAACCTCATGAGTCATAAAGACTCAGTAAGGGTGTAATGCATGTAAATATGAATATAATCATGTTTATGTATGTCAAATGCATACAAATGAGGCTAGGTCCACTCATCCTCACAACCCACTAAGATTTGAGGCATCAACCTATCAGCCCCCACCACACTAGTCCTCCATATGGCCATTGGTCCACTAGGTCTTGCATCACACAAGATATAACCACTACATGCCAATGCAACATAAAAATATTATCAAACATATTTACCAACTTGCAAGGCCACCTCCACATGGGGCCGTCCCTTACCTGGCTCGAAGCCTCTTCTCTGCCTCGGCACGAACTCCAGCCTGAACCGCAAGTTCCTCTAGGATCACTGCCTTCCCGGTTGAACCTAGAGGCAAAGCACACAAAACCCCAACTCCATTAACATCCAACATTAAACCAATGCCCTCAACTTCGCCACACACACCATCAAAACCATCCATCAACACTTATCCAAACAACCCCGACATAGGGTTTAATCCAACAAATAACTATTTTACATTAACACGCTTAATGCAAATAACTGGGGAAGAAAATATAAATTTTACCTCGACTCATTTGGAGACAAATTCAGAAACGCCCACACCAACATTGCCTCTCGAGCTGCCATTTGCGCCCAAAAATCTCACTTCCGAGCTTCTGACATGCTCCTCAAGCCTCGATTTAATTTTCAGAACTTTTCCCAAATTTTCTGGAATTTTTCCTATTTTTCCAGATTTTCCACATTTCTTTTTATTTTCTTTTTCTTTTTCTTTTTTTTTTTCTTTCTTTCTTCCTCCTTTCTTCTCTAGCTTCCTACGCACACTGTTCATCTCCTTCAACCTCCAGCGCGCGCCCACCGCAACCGGCCACCAACCCTGCTCGTGCTGCCATTGCCTCCGGCCACCACTAGCTGTCGCGCCGCTGCCATCGTGAGCAGCAACCCCCGTCGGCCTCCCGCGCGCACAGCAGCCGCGCTGCTGCCCGACCTCACGCTGCAGCCATGACCACGACAACCAGTGGCAGCCACACCTTCGGCTACCCTCGCCTCAAGTTGAGGCTACCTCTGCGTGCTCCATCGCCGGACGCCTTCCATCGCAGCTGCTCCGCCACCAGCATTCGGCTGCCTTGCGGTTGCTGCTCCAATTATCAGCTTCCATGGCCGCCTTTGCCTCGGCCATTTTAACAGCAGCTCGAAGTTGCTTCTCCATGGCCGAACTCGACCGGCTCTCTCCCGATCTCGCTCTCTCTCGCAATGCCTCAGCCCAGCTCTGCCTCTTCCTTCTCTGATTCGATCATCAAATGGCAGCCATGGCTGCTGCCTTCGGCTAGCATTTCCGGCCCGCCATCGATCGCTCCAAGCTCTCACTCTCCCTAACCGCTCGCTGGTCTCGGCCCTCGCTCTTTCAGCATCTCTCAATCACGAGCTCTCCCGAGCCCTCTTAACTCTCTCTGCTCTCTCGGCCATCATTCACAATCTCTGCATTTTCAATTAACAGAGGCAAAGGAAGAGACAAAGGAAGCTTCCTGGAAGCTCCCTCACGCCCACAGCCATATATACATATATACATATATACATATATATAAATTACATATTAAACCCTATAATTCTCCAAATTCCACTTAAGCAATTTATAATTGCTCTTGAAGACTTTTATAATTACACTTGGGCCCTCCCAATGCTTAAATTAATTATAATTAAGCCACTCAAAATCTCGGTTTATTCAAAGTTAATAACCGATCGCCACTCGAGAATACCGACCTTGTCCCTGCGCCTGCGCGGGACCTTTATTCGACCCGAAAGCACTTAAGGGTTGCCTTACTTAGAAAATCGAACCACCCCTAGGGTCCCCTCAACTACCAGGAGGTCCCCTCTGACTATTCGGTATTGGCACCCACTCGGGGTTATACAGAATTTATTCCAAAAATTATTTCCGGTCGGACTGCCTCTAGCCTCATTATCCTCATCTCGAGACGCTCACCAATCTCTTGCCCTCTTCCCTGGACATCCAAGTCCCGGGGCACTGCCTGCCGCTAATTCAGCAATTTTATAAATTAATTTCTCAAAATCTACTCTTGGGCTTCTCAGACCACCCGAGATCCTTTCAAAATAATCAAAATTTATTTATTTTTCAATACCATGTAATACTGGTTATTACAACAGTTGTGAAAGAGAGCTAAGGTTGTTTGTTTCAAATTTCAAGTACCGAAAGACTCGGTGCTGGTAGTGAAAAGAGCAGATTATGAGCATTGCAACGCATCCAACCCCAACTTCAGATCTGGGGATGGAGACACTGTTTTCCAGTTTGGGCACTACGGCTTCTTCTATTTCATCAGCGGCCCAGCCAGGCCATGCAAGTCAGGCCAGAGATTGATCTCTCTCTCTCTCTCTCTCTCTCTCTCTCTCTCTCTCTTGCTTAGATTTGTAATATGTCAATTGATTTTTGTTAGAACGGGAGATTCTATGGCACACACCAAGAGGGGGGGTGAATTGGATATTTTAAAAATCTTTGATAGAACTTTGAAATCCTTTTGATGGAAAATTCGATGCAAGTGAGGATTATTGAATTGCTTGAAATAATAAATGAAATAAAACCACAAGCACAAGAGAAGAACACAAAGGATTTATAGTGGTTTGGCTTAACCCAAGCCTAATCCACTACCTTAGCTCCTCACTAAGGATTTTTCAAACCATCCACTAAAACCCCCTACTTAAACCAAGTAGGTCCTCTAGTCCAAGACTAGGAATTACAACCTCCCACTCAAATGGGCCCTCTAGCTACACAAGCTAGGAAAATAACAACGATACAAATGAAAGAGAGAAGCTAAGAGTTAACATTCTTAGTCACAAGTTCTCTCACAATGAAAACTAGGCTTAAGAATAGATTTACAATGATAGAACGAAGCCTTGCATAGAAAAATATAAAATTGAAAGCACAGAGAACACTGTAAGCTCAAATAAAATGATTTCCAAATTCTAGATCATCTCGTTTCCGTCCATTAGCCTTCTCTTGATCATCTATGACATGTATATATAAGTGTCCCACGAAGTTGAAGAGAAATATAGCCGTTTGGAGCCGTTGGGATTTGAAAAAATAGCCGTTGGAACTTTCTGCAAAAAGAAATAGTCGACAGAAGAAATATATAGTTGACTATTTTTATAACTAAAGCAAGAAATAGTCGACAGACAAAACGAATAGTCGACTATTTTATAACACAAAATTTCAATAGTCGACAGACACATTCCAATAGTCGACAGATGCTGAGATATGAAGAAATTTTTGAAACTTATGAACAAAAATAGTCGACAGATTAAAAGGCATAGTCGACTATTTTTACTCGATAGTCGACAGATGCTAAAATAGTCGACAGATGCTTAAATAGTCGACAGAACATCAAAAATAGTCGACTATTTTGAAGCATAGTCAACAGAATGAACCTGATAGTCGACTATTCTTTAGAAAAACTTGAATTTTCAATACATCCTTATTCGATTCTTTTAAAACCTCATTTTGATTATCTTGAAAGTAAGTTGAGATTATCAAAAGTATATTTTGAAACAAATCACTCTCAACAAGCAAGTTTTTCAAATCACTCTCAACCATACTCAATATTTCTTCTATAAGTTTTCATATCTTGCTTCAAAGCTTATATACTAAAAATTCATTTTCTCATTCATATAATCCACATAGTAGAAATTGATTTTCATATAGACATTTATCAAAAAACCATTCATATAGACATTTATCAAAACCATTTCATTTCCAAGAGATATTAGATATCAAAATACCAAGAGATAGTTTTCTAAAATGAACACACTTTCAAAAACATGTTCTAGTTGGTCTTTTGCCTTAGAATTGTTTTGACCAACGATTTCAAGGAGATTATTTTTAGATCTTAAAACTTGTTTATGCTAATCTTCAACTAATATAAAAGATCATAGATCAAAGCACTTTGAAATTGATTTTTGTTTCCAAACCATATGCTTTGATTGAGAAAAAAATACATTTGAAATTTTTCATCATCAAAACTAAACACAAGATCATCAAAACTAAAGACAAGAGTAAAATATCAATCTCCCCCTTTTTGATGATGACAAAACTTAAAATCAATTTCAACATATATCTCTCCCCCTTTTTGTCATAAATCAAAAAAGGTAAGTCTTTTGAAAAAATGGACTCTTCCTGGAATCAAAAGATAATCTCTCTCCCCTTCTAAACTCTCCCCCAACGATTGTTTGAAAAACTTCATATTTAAATAAAAATATTTCAAACGATTTCACAAATCTTAAAATAAATAATCTCCCCCTTAAACCAAAATCTTTTCAATAGAAATGAATCATAATCAAGAAAAGATAGTTTTAAGAACTAGAGATAGCTCCCCCTTAAGATGACATTATTAATATCAAACATAATTTTTTAGCACGTTATATATATATATAAAAAAAATTTCATAAGATGCCAAAAAAGAATTTTCATACCATATTGCGAACTCATGATCATATCAGAGCCAATCTATATCTTTCAAAGAAATCACTCATATTTAAACAATCAAAGCACTAGATCAAATGCATAGCCATTCATCATATAAGAGGCATATACATTAAATGATCAATATAGGAGTGAAATAAATCATTTCAAGCAAATAGAAAGACTCTCTTTGAAAAAGACTCCCCCTTAAACTTATACGAGAGGTTTTAAGATATAAAGACATTTTTCATATAAAAATAGAATAGTAATTTGTCTCAATTCAAATGATTTTCACAAGAGTAAAATATAACAATGATCATAAATTTGAGGAATGAACCACATGCACTCACATATATATTCAAAGAATAAGTGGTCATCCAAAAACATAAATCTAAACAAGTTATGGCAAATTTAATGCAAGACATATTAAGGATAGGCTTTAAGAACATACATTTGTCTTTTGATAATATTAGCCATACTTGTAATCACATAGGATCATTACATATAGATAACTTCAAGAAGCAAGATGATCCTTTTAGCAAATAAAGCATGATTTTATACTCAAGTATTCATTTGTCACACAAAGATAATCAAGCTATTTCATACAAGAAAAAATAGCATTATAAATGATTCAAGACATGAATACTATATGCCATCAAGAATATATCATTTATCAATTTTTTGAGATCTAAGAAATTGGCGGCGAAGCCCTTTGATTTAACCAATGATAGATTTTAAAGACATGAAGGATCTAAACTTCTTTGAATCAAAGGTTTCGAAATAGAATGATATGATGTTTCGAAACTTCTTCAGATAAAATCACTAGAACTCAAGGATTGATAGGGATTTATCTAGAAAATGATTTCCAATAGATTTGGACATGATACCAATTGATATTTTCTTTTTGAGCAAGATCCCTTATGAATAGATGATTAATTTTCATATGTTGAGTCATGAAATTTAGAATTTTTGATAAGGCTATAGCATTTGTTATTTGGACATTTGATTTGGAATATTGTGGGGATTTATGCCATAGTCTTTTTCTTCCATCCATAGGATTTGAGCAACTACATATTCACTTTTAGTGAAAAAGAATGGAATGGAAATTCACTTCCTTCTAAACAATGACACTAGGAAATTTCTTATAAATTGTATGAGTCACTAGTGTTCTTTCTAGCTATTTTGCCTCCAAGATGGGATTTCTTAGGATTGGATTGAAGTCTAGCACATAGGCAAACATTAAACATGATGTTCGTCCTAGTAGCTATCAAATGTAGTAAAAGTCCAATCATATTTCTATATAGCTCATTTTCCACCATTTGACATTTCTCATAATTGTCTAGGCTTGATGTACTATTCTTTTGAGATGCAGCTTTTCGAAAATATTAAATTTCTTAAGAAGATATAATGTTTGCTTAGACATAAGGATCCCTTCATCTTCTTTATATTATACTTATCTCAAGTTCCCTTTGCATTAGATTGACAAATTGATTCCATAAGGATTTGTTTGTTGATTCAAATATAAAATTATCCTCAGAAATTTGAATTACTAGAATCTCTATGATATGAGGCTTGATAAACAGTATTATATCTATTTGACCTCTTTTAGCTTCTTCCTTTAGACTAAATTTGCTAGGACTTTCATATCATGACTTAGGGCTTGTTTTAAACAATATACTTCCTTTGAAAATTTGAACATATGATCCTTTCATTGAGAATTCTCAAAACCAGGAGAATTTATCTACATATACTTCCTCATTTTTAACCATTCAAAAATGCACTTTCAATATTCATTTGAAATATCTTAAACTTCTTATGACATGCACATGCCAATAATATTCTCAATGCTTCTAACTTAGCTACGAGGGCATAAGACTCATTATACTTGATTCATTTTTCTTGATTGTACCCTTTAGCTACTAATCTAGATTCAATTCTAATTTTGTTTATAAGACCCTTTTGGTTACTATGATTGGGTGATCTTTAGGTCTTGGAACCAATCGCATACATCACTTCTTTCAAATTTATTTAGCCCTTCTTGCATAACCATAAACCAATTTTCATCATTCAAGGCTTTCTTAATGCTTTTTGGCTTTCTTGAGATATAAAGACATCATATTAACACTTATTTCTAATGAGAAGATCTTGTTCTAATTTTTCTAGAAACATTTTCTATGATCTCATTATCTTACACACATTTTCTCTTAGAAATGATGATTTTCTCTTTTCATGAGCTACATTTTCTTCATTAAGCAATTAAGCTTATTATCATTTGATAGATTTGATTCTAATGATCTAATGAGAATTTTTCAAATCTTTATCCTAATTCTTTATCACCACCTTCCTTGGGTTTTGGAACTTCAACCCTCACATAATTAACTATAACTAGAATAGATTCTTCTATTTTTAGAGTCATATTATTAAATACTCTATATGCTTTACTTTGAGTAGAATATCTTAAGAAAATTCTTTCATCAAATCTTTTCTAAGGAGTTTTTACCACTATTAAGGATAAAACATGTACTGCAAAAAACATGAAAATATGGAATATTTGGTTTATAACTCATAGGGGTTTTCTTTAAGATAGGCTTTATAAAAATCCTATTCAACATGTAGCATGAGGTGTTAATGGCTTAGACTAAAAAGGAATTTTGTCACATAGCACAATTCTAGCCATTTTTTGTAAAGATCTATTTTTCTTTTCAACTACCTCATTTTGTTCTAGCACTAGAAAATTATGACCAATACCATTTTCATCACAATAGTGCTTGAATTGTTCATTTCAAAATATCCCCATGTTCACTTTCTGATTTTTGAAATACACAAACTTTTATCTTTTGAAAATATTTCAAATGGGCTAAATGTTTCACTCTTAGATATATGAAATATTATTAAGTGAACCTAGAGTAATCATTCATAATAACAAGCACATATTATTTTTCACCTAAGTTTAGAGTTCTCATAGGACCACAAATATCTAAATGAAGTAAACTTAGAGGCCTAAGGGTTGAACCCTCATTTTTAAGCATAAACTTATTTATTTGCTTTTCATTCATGCACCACAAATGTGGTTTCTTTCATATTTGTTCATAGGCAATCTCTCAACAAAATCACGTTGGATAGATAGTCAACAACATTCATGCTCACATGACCTAGTCTTTTATGACATAGCCAAGTTTTGAAGGCTTAAATGATATACTTATTTGTTAGCCTTTCATGGATGCCTCACAAATATTTTTCATATTTAAGCTTTAGGCAATTTCTCAACAAGATCATGTTTGGATAGATTATAGAAGCATATTCATATTTGCATGACTTAGTCTATTATGCCATAGATAAATATTTGAGATATGGATTATAATGGGCATTTCTCTTATACTAGACAAGGATAAGTCTATGCACAAATTCTATCCTATTTTCTATGATCTTCATTTTATTTGTGACAAGATATTTTCACATGAATTATCATTAAAGCATACTTTATATCTTTATCACATAATTGACTTATGCTAGCTAGGTTATGCATAGGAGCATTTATCAAGAAAGTATTTCTAGCATATATCAACAAACTTCGTTCTTCCCTCACTCAATGCACATATCAAAACATAATAGAGTGCAAGCATATCATTCATTTTTATAAAAAAACTAATAAGCATAGGGAGTTAAGGGATAGAAGCATACCACCAAGATTTTGATTAATAAAATCTTTCTTACACTTGGTTGGCAAAATGAGGAGTGATCTTCTTGTCCACTTCCTCCTTCCTTCATGCTTGATCCATCCATAAAGATTTCTCTTTAAAGTTCATTTGGATGTCAAGCAACCTACATAAACACTATCCACAAGCTTTTGGTGCCCAAACCACCTTGGGTTCACCCATGTTAGCATAGAGCTCCTCCTTAGGAACCCAAACTTGTTTTAGCTTATGTGGATGTTTTGTTATGAAACCTTTATGTTCAAAATGATACCAAAGACTAGGATGTGTAGCAAAGGGTTTTCGTTTGAAATTCATTTTCCTTTTATCCTTATGCACATTCCTCTTAAAATGATCATTTTTAGGTTTCAAAACATACTTGGATCCTTGGGGTTTAATATTGGAAACAGTAGACACCTTAGTTCCCTTAGGAATCCATTTCAAATTAGGACCACTAGTTGATTTCCTTTTAAAAGGACAACAAAATGCAATGTGGCCTTTCTTGCAACAATAAAAACATTTAATATCATGAGAGGTGTGTGAAGGTGAGCTTTTGACATTAGCTCTTTGACTAATAAAATTTTGAACACCTATTTCATGATCACAAGAATTTGAAATCTCCTCTTTTAAAATGGATTTCTCATTTAATGCACTGTTCGAGGATTTCAATTCAAATTCTTCCAAAAATTTTTCCTTTAAAAATTCTTTATTGGAAGTAATCAAATATTCATTCTTAGATTTTAAAACTTCCAATTCTTTTGACAGTAAATCTAATTTCTTTTTAACAGTTTTATTTTTCAAACATAGATTTTCAAAATTTTCATATAAATCATTCAAAGCATTCAATAACTCTTCATTTGAAAAATCATTCTCACTGTCATCAACATAAGCATACGAAGAACTAGACTCATGATCATTTTCAATATCATTACAATCATTAAAATTGACAGTAGAAGTAGAGGTTACCTCATCTTCTTCATTTACCATGAGGCACGTGTTTGAGCTTTCTTCACTAGAGGTATGGGAACTTTCTTTCTCCTCTATTTGTTGATGATTCAATAAATTTTTAACCTGTAAATTTTCATCAACATGCTCACAAGACTTGTCAGAGAGATATAATGAATCAAGAGTACTCAATATCTCTTTAGCACTAGAGCACTTAGAAATTTTTGCATAAACATTTTCCAGTAAAGCTTGATGCAAAATTTTCATAGCTTTGATATTTAAAACAAAACTGTTTTTATCATCTTCACTCCAAACGGATTTTGGTTTTGAAACAAATCCTTTTTCTACAATATACCACAAATTAAAATCAATAGATTGCAAGTAAATACAAATCCTTTTTCTCCAAAAATCATAATAAAAACCATCAAAATAAGGTGCCACATTTGTAGGATAACCTTCCTTAAGAGCCATGGATCTCTCCTTAGGTTGTTAGACCTTGAAATAGGGAGTTAGGCTCTGATACCAATTGTTAGAACGGGAGATTCTATGGCACACACCAAGAGGGGGGTGAATTGGATATTTTAAAAATCTTTGATAGAACTTTGAAATCCTTTTGATGGAAAATTCGATGCAAGTGAGGATTATTGAATTGCTTGAAATAATAAATGAAATAAAACCACAAGCACAAGAGAAGAACACAAAGGATTTATAGTGGTTCGGCTTAACCCAAGCCTAATCCACTACCTTAGCTCCTCACTAAGGATTTTTCAAACCATCCACTAAAACCCCCTACTTAAACCAAGTAGGTCCTCTAGTCCAAGACTAGGAATTACAACCTCCCACTCAAATGGGCCCTCTAGCTACACAAGCTAGGAAAATAACAACGATACAAATGAAAGAGAGAAGCTAAGAGTTAACACTCTTAGTCACAAGTTCTCTCACAATGAAAACTAGGCTTAAGAATAGATTTACAATGATAGAACGAAGCCTTGCATAGAAAAATATAAAATTGAAAGCACAGAGAACACTGTAAGCTCAAATAAAATGATTTCCAAATTCTAGATCATCTCGTTTCCGTCCATTAGCCTTCTCTTGATCATCTATGACATGTATATATAAGTGTCCCACGAAGTTTAAGAGAAATATAGCTGTTTGGAGCCGTTGGGATTTGAAAAAATAGCCGTTGGAACTTTCTGCAAAAAGAAATAGTCGACAGAAGAAATATATAGTTGACTATTTTTATAACTAAAGCAAGAAATAGTCGACAGACAAAACGAATAGTCGACTATTTTATAACACAAAATTTCAATAGTCGACAGACACATTCCAATAGTCGACAGATGCTGAGATATGAAGAAATTTTTGAAACTTATGAACAAAAATAGTCGACAGATCAAAAGGCATAGTCGACTATTTTTACTCGATAGTCGACAGATGCTTAAATAGTCGACAGAACATCAAAAATAGTCAACTATTTTGAAGCATAGTCAATAGAATGAACCTGATAGTCGACTATTCTTTAGAAAAACTTGAATTTTCAATACATCCTTATTCGATTCTTTTAAAACCTCATTTTGATTATCTTGAAAGTAAGTTGAGATTATCAAAAGTATATTTTGAAACAAATCACTCTCAACAAGCAAGTTTTTCAAATCACTCTCAACCATACTCAATATTTCTTCTATAAGTTTTCATATCTTGCTTCAAAGCTTATATACTAAAAATTCATTTTCTCATTCATATAATCCACATAGTAGAAATTGATTTTCATATAGACATTTATCAAAAAACCATTCATATAGACATTTATCAAAACCATTTCATTTCCAAGAGATATTAGATATCAAAATACCAAGAGATAGTTTTCTAAAATGAACACACTTTCAAAAACATGTTCTAGTTGGTCTTTTGCCTTAGAATTGTTTTGACCAACGATTTCAAGGAGATTCTTTTTAGATCTTAAAACTTGTTTATGCTAATCTCCAACTAATATAAAAGATCATAGATCAAAGCACTTTGAAATTGATTTTTGTTTCCAAACCATATGCTTTGATTGAGAAAAAAATACATTTGAAATTTTTCATCATCAAAACTAAACACAAGATCATCAAAACTAAACACAAGAGTAAAATATCAATTTTCACTCATCTGTCGACAGTTTGTATCTCTAACAGCTTCCAACGGCTAGTTTCTCCACTATTCCAAGTTGTTCCTTTTACCAACGACTATATTCTTCAAAGAGCTCGTAAAGCTCTATAAATAGAGATCAAAGGGAAGAATCAAGAAAACTAAGAGGGTTGATTTCAAGCTTTCAAGTGTTTATTCTTTCAAGAGCTTAATTGTTTTATTTGTTTTTCATTTTTCTCTCTAAAGGCTTTGATTATCATTTGTATTATTTTTTTCAAGTCTTATATTTATTTTGAGAGATCTTGTAACTAAGAGTGTCTACTCTTAGATCCTCTCTTTTGTATCATTCTTGGTTTTCCTACATTGATTGTAGGAGGTTTTATTTCCTAGGTTGTTTCTAGAGGGCTTGCTTGTTTAAGTAAAATGTTGTAATACCTAGGTTGTTGCTAGAGGGCTTGTTTGTCTAAGCAAGAGGTTGTAAATTTCTTCATTGTTGCTAGAGGGCCTATCTAGAGAGATATGAGATTTTTAGTGGATTGGTTGAAAAATCCTTAGTGAGGAGCTAAGATAATGGATTAGGTTTGGTTTAATTCAAACTACTATATATCGCTTGTGTCTTTCTTGTTTTTGTTCTTATTTTACTTATAGCTCCAAGCAATTCTCTTACAAGCTTTAAAATCTCATTTTTCACCAAAAAGGATTTCAAACTTCAATCAAATTTTTAAATAACCCAATTCATCCCCTCCTAGGTATTAGTGCCATTCTTATATAAACCTAACATGTACATCCTATGTGGTCTGTATTGGTGGTGATTTGAAATCCCTTGGCTAGGGTGAGCATGAGATTGGAAAGAGTTTTAATGTTAGATTAGATTTGACATTCTACCTCGATCACACCTTACTAGATTAGACACAGCTACCGAGTCTTGTGAGTTTAATTAGTCTATGGCTCTCACTCTATTGGGATACTAGTCAATGGAAGGATTATAGTGTATGGTAATTGAGGAGTCTTAATAAGTTCATATGAAGTTTAGACTTTATTGCCATTAGGATCATCCTGAGTCTTGGCTAAAGGATGTTCAGGATCTTTTAGGGTGCTCTGGGGATTTGGAAATGTAACACCCCACTTTTCCCAGGGCGTTAGATAACGTAAGATTTCGGTAATATATTTTTTTTCCAACATAAACTCAACATAAATCGTTCCCCGACAATCCCGTTACACCTTCTTAGCATACTAAAGTAAGAATTAATAAGCTAAGACAAGTAAATCATCATAAATGCAGAAGCTAGATCGTAACCTCAAACGGTACATAATCGAACTCATCTTATTCATAACATGAAAAGTCATACTTATCGTTTAATATGGCATTATCAAAATACACATCATAATTGAAAAACATGCTACGAACTATTTACTAATCGCTACCAATCCTCAGAAATTCCTTTCCCCTTAGCGCCACTGCCTTCACCTAGAATGTTTGAATATTCCAGGGACAAAGTTCAAACAAGATCCTCAATCATCTAAGTGAGAGTTCAAAAATATTTTCATGAATGTATGCAAGACATGAAACAAAACCGACATAACCCGACAAGCCCTAGCCCAAGAGAATCCCACAGTGTTTAACCCAACCTTGGGGAAAGAGCAATCTCTCTAAAGGAAACATCACCACACCGACACATTGAGACAACACAGTCCTGGCTTAAGAGGGGCAAAGTCAATGTAGCTCCCCGACACCTCAGGAACAATTGTTACCACTCCCGGCCCAAGAGGGTCAACATAAATGCAAGAACTTGGCTCACCACAATCACGTCAGGGATTACGTTCCCACTCAAAAGCATTCCAGAAACATGACCCATTCCCAACCCATATCCCACATGGATAGCCAGTCGCCTTAGTGTAACTTCCCTGGCCACACAGCCCTGCACAGAACCCTAGGCAGCCATCTCGGCATGCACACCAGCACGAGATACCCCTATACGTTATTCCGGAAACACCCTTGGGGAATTACGACTACACTATCTGGCCAACATCCCAGGTTGACATCCCATATGAACAACAGAAACACATGACAATGCCACATTCCAGAACTCAATGCATCATATAAAATAACATTTCATGTACATAATTTATTGCACAAAATTCAATGCACATGCATAAAATATTTTGGGACGAACCTCCCACATGAACACAACCATAACAGGTTCAACCGTTCACAAGCAACAAAACCCTTTTGCATGAAATCAAATCAAGTTTAGGTAGAATCAAAACAAGTATTTAGGATAGAACTACTTACCTTGAATGAAACTCAGAACACCTCAAATCTTGTGCCCAACCTTAATTTTCGTGCAACTCCTCAAGTCTTTTAACCAAATCACCTCCTTACACGCCCTCATGAGCTGCCTAAGTGCTCTACTCGTGTAATGCCTCACGTATGCTTTAAAAGCCCTCTATCCACTAAACTTGAAGCACTCTCATCTAGCACGAATTTATCACAACTTTGAATGAGAAAACCCTTCGCCATGAACACCCTATTTATAGGCTTTGAAACTTGGTTACCAAATAAGTCACATTATATTACAATATTTCGTAATCATTTCAAATCTTTTCCAAATCTTCCAAGATATTCCAATCATTTTAAATCTTCTAAAATCTTCTCCAATCATTCCAAATCATTTCAAATCTAATCTTCTAAAATCTTCTCTAATCATTCCAAATCTTCTAAGATTCCCTACAATCATTCTTATCCGAACCAAATCTTATTCAAATCAAATCTTATCCAAATCAAATCATATCCAATCAAATCTTATCGAATCTTATCCAATCAAATCTTATGCAGATCAGATCTTATCAAATCTTATCCTTAAAGTCATCATGAGGCTTCATCTTATCTCTAATGTCATCATGAGCCTTTATCCTTATATCTAAAGTCATCATGAGCTTTTAGCCTTATCTCTAAAGTTATCATGAGCCTTCAGTCTAATCTCTAAAATCATCATGAGCCTTCAACCTTATTTCTAAAATCATCATGAGGCTTTATCCTTAATCTCCTAGATACCCCTAGGAAAAAGGTTTCAAGAATTTACACTTTGGCCCAAACTTTTTGGGTAATTGCACTTAGACCCCTTTCAACTTGGTCCCTAGGCCATTTTTTAGTTTCACTTATGTCCCTAGAGAAAGGATTTATTACACTAATACTCCAAGATTTTAGGTAAATTACACTTTTACCCAAACTTTAATATTTACAATTTTACCCCTAGCTCAGAAACTGAATTTTTATCTCAAGACTTTCATAATTTTTGAAATGTCCTATTTTCTCAAATATTTGAATCTAAAAATCTCGGGTATTACATCCTTTATGATCATTCAATTTTTCAGGCTGAAATTAGCTGACCAAAAACTGTCTTTGTTCCAATTGCTTTCAATGTCATAAATCCCGTCTCAAGACACTCGTGAATGACATACATTTTTCCTTAGATATTTGTGTTCCGGGGTATTTCCTTCCATCGATTCGACAGTTACTTAACTAAATTCTCAAACTGATTTCTAGTTCCTTAAACATACTTAACACTACGCAATATGGGGTATTACAGGAGATATCCTCTTAGTAGGTAGAAAGTTTCAGCCAATGTCAAGGAGTTAATGTGTCTTGATTGCTACATGGTTGTGATCCTAGAAAGTCATACGCATATTGTAATATCCCAAATTTTTTGAAGGACTCAAGAGTAATTTTAACTTGGGCCGTAGATGAAATTTTTAGAAGTTTTGGAACTTAAGTACAAATTCTTATAGTTATCAATACTGAATTGACTGCAGGGAATGCCCTGGAACATAGATGTCTATGGAAATTGATATGGTACTAATGAGCATTTTGAGATGTGATTTATGAAACTGAAAGCGGTCAGATCAGAGATAGTTTTTGGTACAGCTAAAATACAACTATGATTTGGCTGAAAAACCAAATTATCGTAGGAGACTCCCAAGAAGTCAACAAAATCTTGAGAGGGCTCCGATTTTGCATAACGATCAACCCTGAAGTGGTTTTAGGACGGAAGAAAGGTCCAATGAGGGCGCATGGGCAAAATTATCCTTATTGAGTAAGCCATGCACTATTAATTTTGGATTTTCAGTATCATAATGAAAATTAATTTATTGTTTGAGGGTATAATTGCAATTAGAGAATTACCCCAATAAATTAAGGATGAAATTTGGGTTTAAAAGTGTAATTTCTCTTTGCATCATAGTGTAATATATATAATTATATATATATTCATATATGCGCGCGTGACCAAGCTTCTGTGAAGCTTCGCTAGCCGAGATTTTGCTGCAAGTTGGAAGATAATTGCAGCAGGATTTGAAGAAGATAATTGTAGGATTTGAGGAAGATTTGGCAGCAAGATTTGAGGAGATTGTGTGATTATGTGATGTATAATATATATACGCTTTTTGTGGAGCTCACGTGATGGCTGCCTATAAATTGACAGTGATCTTGGTCGAGAGAAGGGGAGGAAATGGAAGAGAGATTGAAAGAGAGCTTGGGCTGAGCATAGTCGAGAGAAAGAATGAGATTGAGAGGGAGACCTAGAGCAGTCGATGGTTGAAGTAGCATCTAGCGGCGACAACGATAAAGGCCGACGAGGCGCGGCGATGGAGGCTGAGGCAGAAGCGACCGACGGTGGTCGTGCAAGAAACTACTGAGGTGATGGCCGATGATGGTTGAAAGAAGCAGCAGAAATAGCAACCAGAGGCTGCTAGTCGTGGCAGCTGCAACATACAAGGAGGCCAACCATGGCTGCTTGCAGTGGAGGCATCAATGGCCGGTGGAGGCGCTGCAATCGATGCCAGTAGTAACGAGCGTAGAGGTGGCCGACGGTGGGTGAAGCAGTTGCGAAGGCGGCTAGGCATGGTGGTCGATAGGAAGTAGGGAAGAATGAGGGAGGAGGAGGAAGGGAAGAAGAAAAAGAAAAAAGAAAAGAAAAAAAATGAAGAAAATAGGGAAAAATTGGAGAAAAATATGGAAAAATCTTCAAAAATTCTAGGAATTAATTTGGGGCTAGAGGAGCATACTCGGAGCAAGGAAATTGACCAGGCACGCGTTTCTAGATCAGAACACGGGTACCGAGGAAGCTTGAGAGGCTAAGCTAAGATGAGTAAAATTTTTTAGAAAATTCTAAAAAATCAAGAAAGTTATTTTATGAATTGTTATAGAAAAATATTTGAGAAATATTTAGTTTGGATTTATTAAGATTAAAGTGGGAAAAAATTTCAAGAAATTATAAGAAATTTAGGAAAAATAAGATATTGATAACCTTGAATAAATATGATGGCCAAGGTACGTTGAGGTTTCGATGTTAGAAGCCTGGCACGAAAATCAAGATGTTATGAGATACGCTTGTGGTAAATGGTTAGACCCAAAACCCGATTTTATGTAAATAATTTTATTATGTTGTCATGCCTTGTTGTGAATATGTCATGTAGATTACATTTACATGTATTGGTGATAAAATATGCATATGCACACTTCGATATTATTGATCATACATCGCATAAGGGTTTGAGAGTACGGGCCGAGACCGCTAATTTTCCAATGGTGCACCTATAGACCTCGGCATGTTGTAGGAAGTCGTAAAAATAGGGAGTAGCATTAAGGTACGGTCAGATCAAGATGAAATGAAAAGGAAAATGACACTTTGCATCCATGCACAAAATATATTTATTGTACCCTTACTTAGATGATTCATCATCTAACTTGGGCTTTGCTCCTGGAATATTCAAACGTTCCAGATGGAGATTATAGTAGAAACGAGAATGAATGAGGCATGAAATGGCACTTAGTAAAGTGTATGATGAATTGAATGTATGTTATGCAGTCCATGTATTTAAGTTCTGCTACTTTGAATTGTGGACGTCTTGAGAAATGATGATGTATAACCTTATTTATGGTTAATGTTAAAGTTAAGGTTCGATTCTAGCTTCCGCATTTGATGTTTATGATGATTCTCTTTCAAGATAGATGTATGAAAATTTTAGGATGGATATGGTGAGGAATGATATGGTTTAGCATTAATTTTTGAAGGAAAAAAAATTATTTTCCCAGAATTGTCCTAAGTTATAACACTCCCGAGAAAGTGGGGTGTTACACATATTGAGTAATGTAGCGAATTAGTGACCCATTGTGTGTTAGACACAGATTTATGGATATGGGAGGTTGTTAAAATGTAGCAAGGGTGAAAATGTAATGTTCCAAAGCTAGAGTTAGGTGGTAATAAACTGGTCGATCAGTCTATGGAGCGGTGATCGATGCTTGCATTATGATTGATCGATCGAGCTCTGTCGACTACTGCATGATGAAGGTCAACTGCCTAAAGTGGTCGACCAGGTGCCTCAAGTAATAGACCGTTTCTGCCATTAATACCCCATCGCTTGGTCGCATTAGAGCTAAATGCTCTGATGCAATGATTATGAAAGGAATGGGAGAAGGTGAGGCGTGGACAACAAAATCAACATAGCGAGAGGAAATTAAGGAGGGATTTGGTGGGTTGAGAAGATAGCTTGAGGCATGCGAGTTGTTCCCCATTTCTTTCTTTTTTTCCTTATTCTTCTTCTACTCTTACTTACTGCCTCCCCCTTCTTCTTCCTCACTTTGTAGCTGCCAAAGCTTCTTCTTACTCCAAGCTTGGTCGGTGCAACTATTGTTTCCATTATCTCTCTCATAGATAGTCTGTTGAACAACCGCTTTGTAACAAATGAAGGAACTTCTTAAGAGCTTCAAGTCACCTCTATTGGGAGGGTTGAATCAGCAGTCATCACGACAAATACCTGACCCTGTACATGGGGTCAATCTACAGTGATGGGTGTCAAATCCAACAAATAATAAATTCTTGCTCTTAAAAATGTAAATTTTGATAGTGATGAGTAAGGTCGTATCCACAGGGATTGGTTAGATTTATTCTTTCGAAAAATTAGAATAAATAGAAAAATAAAACGATTGGGGGTTTTGAAATTTGGAATTTGAACAATTTAAAATAAAACAAATGCAAGGATATGAATTAACAGAAATCAGTTTAAGCAAGTATCCAGTCCAAGGTATAATCTTAGAATTGATTCGAGAAATTGATCATTGATGCAAAAATAAAATCCTCCATTCTTTCACTAAATTGGTTATGGTTATTAACAAGCTCTAATAACCTATCCCTCCTTACTTTGATGATAATCAAGACAAGCTCATTGATTATTTCCCTTGTTAATAAACAACCCTAAACAAGCTCTTAAGGTTTAATTTATCAACAATTTTAATTACTAGAAAGACGACTAATTCTAACCAATGAATACACAAGCTCGATTCATTTAAGCTAGATTATATATCTCCTTAACATAAATTGAAAATCTATCCGTAATCAATTATGTTGATTGCCACCAATATTAGAATATTTAAACAATTACGGATTCAGATTTCTAATTGGCGATATATTGTTCTGACAATTATACAACGGGCCCTTTGTATTAATTAATCGAAACAATAATTTCAACAAACATAGAAGATATATAAATAGAGTAAGAATAAGAGAATAATGAAATTAATTCGATCTCACAATTTTTGCAGAATCAAAATTTTGATTATCCTTGAACTGGAATAAGAGTTTAGCAACCTATCAAAAATAAAAGAAAACACCTAAGAAGGAAAGACATATGAAGGAGAAGAGAACGAGCGCCCCTGCTCTGTCTGTTCTTCTTGCGTGCGATCCTCTCCAATTCGGCGCTGTGCCAATTCCAATTGATTTTCTCCTTGCTACATCCTTAATATATATTATATATATATATATATATCAACTGCAGCGCAAGCCCTCAATTTCCATGGCCCACTTTAATTTCTTCCTTCCAATTGCACGTGATTTACTGGGCCTTCAATTCAATTAGACTTGGACTCTCAATTTATTATAATATTCTTGCTTTCAATTGCACCTTCAACGTCACAGCTTCATGGGCTTCAATTTTAACTTCAATTGCACATGTGGGCCCTTGATTAAAGTATTATATTTAATCTTCAATTCAACTCCAATTCCAACTCTAATTCCATGCATGGCTCACTACTTCACTTTTGCTCCAATTCTTCATTATCTTTTCTACAAAATTAATAAATAAAATTCATATAAACACATGTAAGAAAATAATAATAAATGTGTGAGATTTATTTTTATTTTTATTTTTCTATTTTTTTATTTTTTATTTTTTTTAAACATAATTTATTAAACTTTGCCACTAATGTCTTATATATAAAATATTATTATAAACAAGCACTATAAGACCTAAAACATGCTAAATAAACTAAATGTTAGGAGAATAAAATTATAAAATTATGAGTTTATCATGCAGCAATCGACCTCTGAGTAGGTAGTGCAGATATCTATGGGGTTGTCCCTTGCATCCTAGTCCCTACTGGCCACTAGGCATGTAACGCCCCATTTTTCGAGCACGTTAAAACTCAGGACAATTTTGGGATAATAATTTTTTTTTCAATACTACTAAAACTAAACCATATCATTGCTCTTATCCTTCCCAAAATTTTCATACATCTAACTCGAAAGAGAATCATCATAAACATTAAATGCAGAAGCTAGAATCGAACCTAACATCTTCACATTAATCATAAATCAATTCTTACATTCTCATTAACCATAAATAAGGTAAATCATCATTAACTATAAATGAGATTATACATCATCATTCCACAAAACGTTCAGAATTCAAAGTAGCAGAACTTAAATACATAGGCTACATAACATGCATTCAACTCATCATGCACTTCGTTAACCATTTCATGCCTCATTCATTCTTGTTTCTACTACAATCTCTATTTGGAACGTTTGAATATTCTAGGGGCAAAGCCCAAGTTAGATAATGAATCATCTAAATAAGGGAACAAAACATTTAATGCTCATGTATGTATGAAATGGACATAACATTATAACTCTCATGTTGGGATCGACTGCACTTTAAGATTACCCGCAATTTTTACAGTCTCCTTGCCAGACCGAGGTGTATGGGTGCACCCTTGGCAAAGTAACGAAGCCAGTACCTAATCCCAAACCTATGCAACGTATGACCGTGAATCTCATCATGCTCATATGCATATTTCATCATTAAAACATGTAAATGCAATCTACATGACATACTCATATCAAGGCATCACACAATAAAATCATTTACGTAAAATCAGATTTTGGAGTTAAACAACTTACAAACCAAACATTTTCATAAAACTAAATCCAATTAGGAAGTACCACTTACCTTTAGCACGAAGTTCGAAAAATCTCATAAGACGCGCATCACCTCGATTTACATGCCCGACCTTGATTTTCATGCCAAACCTAAAAAATTGCACAAATCACTAATCCTCGAGCACAACAATCATATAAAATATATTTATCATGAAAAATATCAATACTCTAATTTCTCCACATTTTCCTTTATTTTTCTTCCATTTTTCCTTTTAAAAATCCAAATAAATACTTCTTAAACTATTTTCTCAAATCTCTTTCCACAACAATTCATAATAACCTATGAACTTCAAGAGAAAATTACTGAACTTACCCAGATACTACATTTTCATGAAAAACGAGGCATTCGATGCAAAAACTAAGACATCGAGAAGGCAAACACCAAATCTTTTTTATCAAAACTCCATAAAATATTTTTCTAGAATTTTTGGGATATTTTCCAAATCTTTCTAGCCTCCCACGTGCCTGCACACGCTAAGGAGACTGGCCGTGCATGGAGACCCGCGCGTGCTAGCCACGCGCCGGTCGTCTTCTCCTGCGACGGCTTGCCGGCGTTTCTAGCTGACTCCACCAGCTTGCTCGCCTCGTCCAGTTGATCACCATGGCATGCTTTTGGGGTTGAAAGAAGCACCGGAGGTGCCCCAACCAAAGGCTCAAAGCCTTGGCCAACCGTTTGCCTCCATCTTTCCAGCGAGCTTCAAAACGCCATCAAACCTTCATGAAACTGGCTCTAACTCTCCAAAAATGACCTTCAAGGCATGGGCAACAAAAGCCCTCTATTTTCGTCTCCCAATTTGTTAAAAAATGCGACTGATTTGAAGCTCCAACTTCTTCCATTTTCGAGTACCATGAACGCCTATTTATAGGCAAAATCGGTCTTTCAAATGCCCTTGGCCGAACAACCCATGCCCCTTAAAGCATCAACCTCCCCTGGCTCGACCTCAAACGAGCCTTATCCAACCGAAATCACCACTTGTAGACTTGCGACAAACCAACCATCTTTCTGGTCAATTTTTTCTCTAAATTCGACCACCTCGGTGGCTGTTGTCGACCATGACTTGACCCAAAGGCATCCCCAACCAACCTTCGTGGGTTCCCCGTGGCCAAAATCGGCCATCACCGACCAATCATGTGCTGGTAGGCCATGACTGTTTACAGATTTTCTTGAAATTGTACTTTGCCCCCTCAAACTTTGGCTTTCTCATTTTAGCCCATTTCACTTAGCCCCTTAACATTCCATAATTGCACTTAAGACCCTCAAGTCCTAAATAATCCATTTAACCTCCGAAGATTCCGAAAAAACATCATTTAGGCCTCTCTCCATCAATTTCAAAAAATTACACTTAGGCCCAAATCTTTGTTTTGGCCTTAAACCTTTTAGTTTCTTCCTAAAACCACTGAAAGGTTATCCTTATGAAAAACTGAAGCCCCCTCAAGCTTCCGTTGACTTTTTGGAAGTCCCTTATAACATTTCAATTTTTCATCCTGAATCGCAGCTACATTTTAGCTGTATCGAAAATCGTTCCTGATTTTGAGCCTCATAAATGCTCGTCAAAGACATATCATTTTCCTTAGATATCTTGGCTCCAGGGCACTTCCTGCAGATGATTTGGTACTTATAACTGCTATTAAGACAATTTTTCGGTATTCTAAACTTACTTAAATTATGTGGTAACCTCATGAAAATATGGGTTCTTACAAGGCAGGTCTTTGGCTTGTATCTCCCGATCTCTGGTATTTGAATTGTGGCGACTGTGTGCAAGTATTGGCTTGGTGCCCTATCCTGCTAAATCTGTAACACACTATATTCAGAGCAACTACAATTATCTGTCATTGATGATAGTACCTTTGTATGTGTTGAGCCAAATTGCTCCAATAAACCTATTGTCTATTTTGATGTTTAACAAAACATAATTTTAGTAAAATTATTTTTGGTATATTTAAATCCCCTAATGGAATTTTGATATGTCTTATGGTAGATAACATTATTATAGTATTTTGTGTATCAAAATGAACCAAGAAATACTATTTGTTATAAGTGGAATATTAGCACTCTATTAGGGAATATATAAGAAAATGTTTTCATTTTGGAAAACTATCTCCCGGTATTTTGATAGCTAATAATCATTATTGTTAAAATAATTTTTAATGAATTTTTCAAAAAATAGAAAGCATATATTTTGGAAGTGGTAAAATCTTCATATCCCGAATTTGTTCTAAAACCAAAAAATCTACTTTTTTTTTATTGATTTGAATTTTGATTTTCTAGATATTTTTATTGAATCCAAATGAGGGGTACTTTCTTATTTACATTTATGTATCCTTAATTTATATTTTACCTTCCATTTACTTAAACTAAAGAAATGTAAATATCTTATAATGAATTCATGCTATGTATTCTATCTTTAAGCAAATCTTTATTTTTCCAAAAACCTGGACTGAGAGTCGACTCTCGGTGAGGGAAAGTCGACTGTAAGTTAAATGGCAGTCGACTGTGGATGTGCATTAGTTGACATAGTCGAACATTGTTTATGTAGAGTCGAGATAACCGATAGTGGGTTTTGGCCTGTTGACTGTAGGCCAAAGATAGTCGACTGTCTGTGAGAAGTCGACTGTGGGTTGAGCGAGAGTCGACTGTCGGCATCAAGAGTCGACTGTTAGGTGTCGAGGAGTCGATTGTCGGTTAGAACAGTCGATTACCAGACTCCAATGGTCGGATTTTCCAACCGTTTAAAGATCCGTTGGAAGCTTCATTATAAATATCAAGAGGAGAAATTTGGAGAAAGCTAATGCTCCATCATTTCCTATCTTTCTAAAGCACACCCAAGCTCTCAAGAAAATCAAGAAAAGCAATCCAAGGCTCAAGCTCAAAGATATATCCTTGGAGCCCAAGGCAAAGGAGAAGAAGATATTCTCTCCATTTGTGGTAAATTGTATTTGTATTCATATTTGCCTTGTATAATTGTTCTTGTATTAATATCCATATTTGTCCAAGATTGTTGGACTTAGGATTACATTGTAACTACTTTAATTATGGATTGTGACTGGCCTCCTAGAGCCCAAGTAATCTACGTGTGTATTATTGTATTAGTTTTTGAGGTGCGCTAAGGAGAAAACCTCTGGGTGTATAAGTTTTCTAGGTGATCCTGTGTGGAAACCTAGTGTTGTGATTTTAGTGGAACCTTAAGTGTTGGGTTGACCTTGAGAGAGTGGAGTAGGTGTTGGAGACATTGAACCACTATATATTCTTGTATTGATTATTGTGGTTGTTTGCGTTTTTATATTGTTATTACTCTCAAATAACATATATATATATAGAACAAGTGTATTTTTTGTATAAGAAAAGCTCAAGAGTTTTAAAAGGGAAGAATCGGTTTATTAAGTTTTTAATCCTCAATTCACCCCCCTCTTGAGTGGCCATTGTGTGTCAAGGGACTAATAGTATGTGCTCTACTTGACCACATAGATAGCAAGCCCCCGAGTTCCCCCGACACAGGCCCTTGTATTGCCTCCCACAAGTACTGCATACTACAAGTCCTATTGAATACTAGGACAAACTGGGTTCCCATCTCCTCTTCTTATCACCACCACGTCCCTGCGATGTGCTTGCTCCCTTTTGACTGATCTAACTACTTTTCAACTCATTCCTATTATGCTCTATAACATAAGCCTTTTATACTGTAATAGAAAAATCAATAATCTGTGCACCTATTAATGCATGCTGGATCTCCAAGCATAGGCCTCTCTAGAACTTGGTCGCTTTCTTGGCCTTGGTGGATACCAAATCCTAGGCAAACTAGGCTAGAGATATAAACTCGGACTCATACTATGCCACCATCTTACTCCCTTGCAATAGCTCTATAAACTCATAAATCTTCTATTCCCTCACCCAATCTGGAAAGAAATGCCCATTAAAGGCTTCCTGAAATTCTATCCATGTAAGTTCCCTACCATTGTACCACTGTCTCACTATCTCCCACCATTACTCCACATCACCCCTTAATAAGAAGGAGGCCAAACTATACCCTCTGAGTGTCATCACAACCCATCAAACACAAATGCTTTTCCACGAACAACATCCAATTCTCAGCTGCTGAAACATCCACGCCCCCATAAAATTCGGGGGGTCAGAGCGCTATAAAGTCCTTAAGCAACTGCCCACCTGTACTATTCTCCACCTCATGCACCATAAGATTATAGGTCTAACCTACCTCCTGCTCAATCAAATTTCCTTTAGCTTCATGTGCTATTTGATCTCATCCCACATGGTCTGCCGTAAGCATCTCCACAGCCCTCTGCATCCCTACTAAAGCTCCTCGCAGCTTTGCCATCTCCTGGCTCCAGTCTCCACTAAGCTCTCTTAGAGACTTCAAGGTAGCAGAAAGTATGGGTGTGGACCATCCACGACCCTGACTTCGAGTTTGTGGCCTTCCTCTTCGAGCACTCATGGTCCTGCACAATTAACATACCCAGAACTTAAGTCCGCATTCAAACCCATATACTTACTCACAATGCACACCCTTATCTAGATGTACATCAAACCATAAGACACATGACCCAACCCCCACACCTATGTGTACAGAGACTCACCTTAAACCAACCTGCTCTGATACAAAACTGTAACAACTCGCCTTTCGAAACCCCCACTAGCATAGAGGATCTGTGAGAGGGTCATTAGTAGAATGATATGAAAGCAACTTAAACCACACCATCATAACATGCCTATAAATAATATATGAAACACCATAACAAAACCATAAAGCATACACATTCGATTGGAACAAAAAATACACCCTCTAATTGTAATACATCAAGTCATAACCACCAAAAACATATATACACCCTCGGGCTCAAGAACATTTAGAACATTTAGACTTGTAGTGGGTTCAATTCCATGCCAATGAATGGATAACCACCCCCCAAGAACATTTATACTTGTATTGGGACCAAGAAGAAATCACTCAAAACTTATCCAAATAATTTGAATTTTATGCCAAATCACATATTTTCAAGTCTAGTTTACAATGCAACCAACGGATCTTGAATTAGAATTTTTTTATTGAAAGTTATGCCAAAAACAATAGGGCATACGCAATTTGCCAAAGGCTAAAAATGGTTTATCGCCTTTCAAAAATGGTTGATAATTTCCTCCAAAATTGTTGACCAAAAGCAGAACAAAACCACACCTAAGACACACCAAATGCAAGACAAATGGAGGAAGGATCATACCATCAATGCCCTAGCCCTAAAGCACCATTCCTTTTAGGATTGTAGGGTGATAACTATGAAACCCAAGGGAGACCAACTAGGTAAAACAAGAAACATGAGAGATTTACAAAGGTTTCTACATAACCCTTTAACACAACCATCTTTTAGGAAAATATAGAATTTTCATTCTTAAATCCCCAAACATCACAACTAGAGGCTTAAGAAAGGTAAAAGGGACTAGAACTTGCCTTCAAAGCTTTTCTTGACGATCTTACTTGAGATGATGCTCTTCCAAAATCCTTTACTTCACACCTCCAATAAGAAAACTAGCAAGAAGGAAGAAAGGAGATGAATATGAAGTTATCCTTAACTTCTTAATCCCTTTGGAGTTTAAACACACACAAAGAAGGAAGGGGAAGAAACCCTACCTTGATCCTCCCTCTCTCTCAATCGGTCTCCTTCATTTTCTTCTTTCCTCTACCTTTTAATTCTTCCTTTACATGCAAAAATGAACCCTTTCTCTTATATATATGCACACTCCCACACACAATTACTTAAATGCCCTTGGTGCCAAAACACTTAAATGAGAATTCCATATGTTTAAATAATAGCTTAAACATTAAATCAACATTATACAACATTTCCAACCATACCTTAAGCTATTGTGGGTCCCACTACCATTTAAGTCAAATTTTTGACTTTTTCCACTTCCATTGCACATCACCTAAAAATATCACATATAATTCACCAAATTATTACTTTAATAAAATAAATATTTCATTCCAATATATATATCACCTGGACCCACCAACGAATCATTACAATGACTATGAGATTGGGCAGATGGATGTCAAGGCCATGTTCCTTAATGGGTTTCTTAGGAAAAAGATCTATATGGAACAACCCCATTGTTTTGAGTCCGCTAATTCTTGTCAGGTATGTTTGCTGAAAAGATCTATCTATGGTTGGAAGCAACTTTAAGGAGCTGGAACATTTGTTTTGATCATGAGATCAAAGACTTTAGTTACATGAGAAATCTAGATGAACCATGTATATATAAGAAGACTAGTGGGAGTACAGTTAGGTTCCTGGTCTTATATGTGGATGATATTTTTATTATGGGTAACAATGTGGATATGATGTTATCTACCCAAGCCTGGTTGTCCAAAGTGTTAGTTCCAAATGATGGGAATTATATCCCAAGAAGGGGGGTGAATTGGGATTAGGATAAATTCTTCGATAGTTTAAAGATCTATTGCTTGCAGCAGAATACTATGTTTCAAAATTTGAAGAAGAATGTTTTGAAATCAACCTTTCTATTAAGTTTGTTTTGAAATCTATTATATATGTTTCAAAACCTTCCTCTCTGGTTTACTTATTTTGAAGCTCTTAGCTTTAAAAAAATTGATTCTTTTGAAAGCTTGAACAATGAGAATAGGCAAGTAAAATAGCAAAACAAGTGCACACAAAATTTATAGTGATTCGACACCTAGCCTAGTCCATTACCTTCAAGCTTACCCACTTGAAGCATTTTCAAACACAATCACTTTCACTAGGGATCAACCACAACAAGTGTTTTAGCACGATTCACCCTAAAACTTTGTACACAATGAGTTTTATGGCTCAACTTGAACCTTGACACACTGAGTTTTGAGGCTCAACTCAAACCTTACACCGCAATGAGTTTTAAGGCTGAACTCAAACCTTACAAACCTTAACAAGATAAATAAACCTTATCTTTTACAACCTAACAGATTTAACACAATAAAATGCCTTACCAAATGGATGTACAAACCTCTTGGATTGAGGTAAGGAGAGTTAGAAGGATGAGACTCAGCTTGCTTTTCCTTATCACACCACAATGCACATCAAGGATTGTGTGGATGGATCTTCTTGTGTCTTTTCTTTATCACACCATAAGACACTTGTGCTTGTGTATGTATCTTATGTCTTTTGTATGTGTGTTTTGGTGTATATGCTTGTAAGTCCTTTATTTGTCTTCAAAGAGCTACTATATATACCAAGAGATAGAGATTTGACTTATTACAGCCATTTGAGATAGGATATTAAAGTAAGTTTCGAAACATACCATATAGGTTTTGGAACAACACAATTTTACACTATGGTTCGAAACATACTCGTCATGTTTCGAAACATCCAGCCTTTACAACTGGTTTTGCACTGGGAGACAGCATGAGTAAGAGACAAAGATAGATGCTCACCATGATTTTTTTTTTTTGTTCTCCACTTTCATAATTTGAAATTGAAATTATGGAGATTAAATAAAAAGTAAACTTTTTGAAAAACTTTTGAATAAAAAGAGAATGAAAAGCAAAAGCATCTCGAGTTTTTAAATATTCTGCTGACAGAGTCAGAGGTTTTGAAACATTCTATGAAGCTTTCGAAAGAAACTTCGAAAACTTATTTCAAAAACATATGCAACTCAGATTTTAAATGCTCTACTGACATAATTGTTAAAGGTTTCAAAACATACTATATAGGTTTCGAAACATATGCTTAAATCTCAGATAGGTTTCAAAATATAGCGTACAAACATAGCAGACATTGAAACCTTTTCAAAAAGCATTTCAAAACAAGTATAGAAACATGGCAGAATAATGTTTCGAATCACAGAGACTAAGTTTCGAAACATGATGCATGAACTTTGGATTTTTCAAACATTTGAACATTCACACCAAACACTATTAATGCATGTTTCAAAATATGAAAAGCTTATTTCAAATTATGAGATTCACATAAAAGATTTTTCCTTCTAAGATAGGTTTTTCATTAAACACATTTTCTCATATATCAAAAACTATGATACAATAATTCTCCCCATATTTTTTGATAGTGATAAAAACCTTTGAAAGAAATCGAATATGAGTTTTTAAAAACCTTATAACTCCTCCTTTATCTTGTACAGGAGATAGAAAACAAACCTTGGTGCGGCATGTCCTCTTTTGGCTTTGCTTGAGATATCACAACAAAAATATTTATTGTTACCAATAGTTAGTGCTTCAAGAGTTGATAGATTCACTAAAAAAAATATTTTGTTCGATACCAGTTGATAACTAAACACAAACTTCATACCAGTTTGTAGATTAGACATGATCCATTATAGTAGCATACATTTTTCTCAATTTTCTCCCCCTTTTTATCATAAGCAAAAAATATGATTACCAATGTAGAAAACGATGTTTATGTTTTTTCCCCTATCAAAAGACAATATAACAACCATAAGAATAATCGAGATACCAAATGAAAACCAATAGGAATTTAATACCAAAACATCCATTACATGTAGTTTCAAAAACAAAGACATACCAACAAAATACGTTCAATCCAAAATACATTCAATCCATTTAGAAGACTAATGAGTCGAGGAGTCTGATGAGTCCTCCTTGTTACGGACTAGTTCTTCTAGATTTCATAATTAATCCCTAATACTACCTAGGTATTCTTTTGTTTGGCGATGATTGTTATCGACCTTGTCGTTGATAATTTGGAGAGTATCTTCAAATCATCGAGTCATAGAGGCAAAGCCTTTAGTTATGGTGGACTGAAGTGATTCAAGCATGTCCGACATGACTTGAGAAGATGGTCCCGCTTTGTGATGAGGAGTGGGGGCGGCTTGAGCAGGAATATCTTCATCGTCTTTTTCTTCTTCCTAGGATTCTGATTCCACCTCATAATTATATCTTTGATGACGGTGGACTACTTTGGTGTATTTGTGATGAGTTTCGTCATAGACATAGCCTATTTTAGGAAGGGAGGTGTGGTTGAAGATAGGGATTTGATTTTCGGATAAAATAGATGAGGATTTGTGTAACGACCCATTAGTGGGTCTAGAGTTTTATTGGAATTATGATTCACTATGTGTGATAAATTAGCCTCAAGGATTAGATGTTATAAATATTGTGAGGTGCCTAATTTAAGGGATTGGGCTTTTAAAGAAAACTTAGATTGAAACCATTTGTTTTAGGTTGTATTTTATTTAAGAATGAGGTTGAGAAGCCCTTGGGCCTAAGAATATATGTAGGGGCCATTGTGTTGGGCTAATGAAATGGGCATTGGGCCCATGAGCATAAAGTTTTGTGTATTTTAATTAATCAAAATGAATGAATTATGAAAAGTCTAATGAGGGCTTGATGTTGTCCATTATGTGTGTGAAAAGTAAGGGTGAAATGGGAATTTCACAAATGGGTATTATTATAAATGAAATTATGAGTGTTATGGAGTAAAAAGGGAAATGAAAAAGAAAAGAAAAAGAGGCAAAAGACCAAAATGGGTTTAATGAGTTGTGGAATGTTTGTACAATAGATGGGCAAAGTTGTATTTGTATTCATATTTGCCTTGTATAATGTAATACTTGGGATTTTTAGCTTCTAATACTTGAGCAAATATGTCCTTTCAAGGGATTATAGAAGCCTTGAGACAAAGGTTCAGTTTTTGAGCCAGTGGCAAAATCGTAAATATTGAGGTTCGGGTAAAAGTGTAATTTACCTAAAAACCAGGGGTATTAGCGTAATTAGTCCTTTCTTCGGGGACTAAAATGCAATTAAAAATTGGCCTAGGGACCAAGTTGAAAAGGGTCTAAGTGCAATTACCTGAAAAGTTTGGGCCAAAGTGTAATTCTTGAAATATTTTTCCTAAGGGCATTTGGGAGATTCAAGAAAAGCCTCATAAATGATTTTAGAGATAAGGATGAAGCCTCATGATGATATTAGAGATAAGATGAAGGCTCATGATGACTTTAGAGATAAGATAAGTGTTCATGATGACTTTAGAGATAAAGATTAAGCCTCATGATGACTTTAAGGATAAGATTTGATATGATTTGGATAAGATTTGATAAGATCTTATTTGGATAAGATTTGATAAGAATGATTGCAGAATATCTTAGAAGATATGGAATGATTAGAGAATATTTTAAAAGATTTAAAATGATTGGAATATCTTGAAAGATTTAGAAAAAATTTGAAATGATTGTGACTTACTTGGTGACCAAGTTTCCAAGCCTATAAATAGGGCTCATGGCCAAGAATTTCCTCATTCTAAGTTGGGATAAATTCATGCTAGACGGGAGTGCTTCGAGCTTTTTGTAAAGGTGAAGCCTTCAGCATTCAAATCTCATCAAACCAAGTTAAGGTAAGTACATTATGAACTATTTATGATGTTTAAGCATGACTATGAACTATGTTATGTGGTCCCTCATGTTATGTTATGTTCACGCAAGTTTCGGGACCGGAGCTCGGTAGCGCTACGCACGAGGGTTCTTACCCCTGCAAGTTGGTGGAACCTCTCGTGTCTCCATACGATATGTTATGTTATGTCATGACTTGTTTAAATACATATGATGGTTCTCTTGTACTTACTGAGATTTGCGTAATCTCACCCCCCTTATGTTTCCCCCTCCCCCAGGTGAGCATGAATGAGGAGACTAGGACATGGATGTGGAGCGTGGTGGCTTGTTTAAAAAGGATTTTCAAGAATTTAAGTTTAGTTTCCTTTTGAAACAATGTTTTATAGGGTTGAACTCTGATCTTTTCCTATATGTATGCCATAAAGCATGTCTTGGAATTTTATTTGATTTAAAGGAAGTATGATTTTGGTTTTAAGCTCCGGACATTTTTATATGAATATTATTATCATTAAGCATGTAAGTAAGTTACGGGTGTCACATAGTGGTATCAGAGCAAAGTTTACTTTCCTGTAGACTCAAATTGTTTTTAAAGAAAATTTTTTTTTTTTCTTTTAGTAAATTTTTTAAGGAAATGCTTTTAAGGAAACATGAAAATCCACTCGTCCCATTCAAGCTTCTGATCTCCGGGTAAGTTATAAGAATTGTTATGCTTATTCTTTACGGATACTATGCTCATGCAAGTCATATCCCCCTTAACTATGCAGTTATTCTCTCAAGCTATATTTACGAGCATATGTTGTTATATGTATGCACACGTATGAAGCTCATGTTGGAATAAGTATGTGAGAGATATGATTCTTATTTGTCATTAATTAGTATGCGTTTTTCGCTAGTGATATTGCTCCAAACTCAAGAGTTCATGATTATAGCGGAAATACTTATTTAGGAAGGGTTTATTAGAATGAAAGCAATTAGGAATCAAGTCCATCAAGAAGAGCTTGCAAAATGAATCGTAGTACTCTTTATCTTTAAGGACCCTACATTTAGGAATTAATTATTCTTTTTCACATAAGGTTATGGAAACCCGTGCAAGAAGTGCCAATAGTAGGGGCAGGTAGCCGCAAAATGAGGCTAGCGAAACCAACAACCTCAACGGGCAGTTCATGCAGTTCATTGATGCCATTCGCAACATGACGCCACTTGCCACACCACCAGTTGCACCTCCCCAAGAAAACCTAAGAAACAATGCTACCTTGGTAGAGCAGTTTTGGAAGCTTCAACCTCCAACTTTCGAGAGTGGGTTAGACCCTCTGGTAGCTGAAGATTGGATAGCAACAATTGAACGGATCTTTAATCTCATAGATTGTCCAGACCCTAGGAAGGTAACTTGCGCTACATATATGTTACAACATGGAGCAAGGCATTGGTGGGATTCTACTGCTAGATCCCGACCCCAGGGACATGGGTGGACCTGGGATCAGTTCAAGGAACTTTTTCTTAAGAAGTATTACCCCTCTAACATCCGTAACCAGAAGGAAGCAGAGTTCCTCATGTTAAAACAAGGTAGCTTGACCTTGATTGAATACGAAAGGAAGTTTGATGAGCTATCACGTTTTGCCCCAGCCTTAGTGGATACAGAACAAAAGCGGGCAAGACGCTTTGAACAAGGGTTGAGAGATGATTTACGGCAGGCAGTCGTAACTTTTGAGTTAGGCACGTATCATGAAGTGCTAGCTAAGGCCCAACTGGCGAACTTTAGAGAAAGCTCCAACAGCAATAGCAAGCTATCACAGTCTGGACCACTAGAAAAACGTAAGTGGGAGGATAAAGGTAAAGGAAAGCAGGATTATTCGAAGAAGAATAAAGAAGGCGGTCCAACATCAGGGTATTATCAACTGAACCCAGTGTGTGGCAAATGTCAGAAGCGTCATACTGGACTGTGTCTCATGGGAACCGGCGCCTGTTACAGTTGTGGTGAAATGGGTCATTTTTCCAAATTCTGTCCCAAGGGTCAGGTAAAGAAACAGCAGCAACAACCATATCAACAGAAGCCAGGAAATCCCTCTAAGGGGCAAGCTAGGGTGTATGCACTCACAGGACAAGAGGAGGATTAGGACTACAACGTGTTGGCAGGTAACATCCTCATCTCTAGAATACCTGCTTATACTTTGTTTGATTCTGGTTCCACCCATTCTTTTATATCCCCTAAGTTTGCAAGTAAATGCAATGCACATGTGGAACATGTAAGTACTCGCTTAGGAGTAGCAATACCCTCAGGAGATATAATAGGCACGAATCATGTAGTAAGAACAGCTAAGGTGGAAGTTGGGGGAAAGTTTTTAGAAACAACCTTATATGTCTTAGATATGCAAGAATTCGATGTGATTTTGGGAATGGACTGGCTTTCCAAGCACCATGCGACCATTCTATGCTTTGAAAAGGAAATAGTTTGTAAGTATCCTGAAGGGATAGAACTTTGCCTTTCAGTGGCTGAGACAAAATATCTTCCCCGTGTCATTTCAGCATTAAAAGCCAAGAAACTATTACAGTCGGAAGGATGTATTGGATTCTTAATGTCAGTGGTGGTTAAGGGAGGAAAAGAATTAACAGTGAATGACGTTAAAGTAGTAAAGGACTTTCCAGAGGTTTTCCCTGATGACTTGACTGAAATGCCACCAGAATGAGAAGTAGAGTTCACTATTGATCTGGTGCCCGGTTCCGCACCTATTTCTAAAGCTCCTTACAGGATGGCACCAAAAGAGCTACACGAGCTGAAAACCCAATTAGAGGAACTATTGGGGAAAGGATTTATTCGACCAAGTGTATCCCCCTGGGGAGCACCGGTATTATTCGTCAAGAAGAAAGACGGATCAATGAGGATGTGCATCGATTACCGAGAATTGAATAAGATTACTATTAAGAACAAGTATCCTCTTCTCAGGATTGAGGACTTATTTAATCAGTTACAAGGTGCACAAGTATTCTCAAAGATTGATCTAAGGTCAGGATATCACCAGTTGAGGATCCAATCTAGTGACATCTCGAAGACATCTTTCAGAACTCGGTATGGTCATTATGAGTTTTTAGTCATGCCCTTTGGCTTGACTAATGCGCCTGGAGTTTTTATGGACCTAATGAATCGAGTTTTCTATGAGTACTTGGATAAATTTGTCATTGTCTTTATTGATGATATATTGGTGTATTCTCAAAGTGAAGAAGAGCATGAAAAACATTTGAGGGTTGTTTTAGGGATCTTGAAGGAAAAGAAGCTATTTGCAAAATTTAAGAAGTGCGAGTTTTGGTTGGAGCGAGTGGTATTCCTTGGATATGTTGTCACAGCTCAAGGAATAGAAGTGGACCCCAACAAGGTAGAAGCGGTATTAAATTGGTCAAGACCAACCAATGTAAATGAGGTTCGCAGCTTTTTGGGTTTAGCTGGATACTACAGGAGGTTCATTGAAGGGTTCTCCAAATTGGAGGGGCCTTTGACGCAGTTGACTCGCAAAGGTACTAAGTTTGAATGGATAGAGAAATGTGAAACTAGTTTTGAAGAATTAAAGAAGAGGCTGGTCAACGCGCCAGTATTAACTATTCCTCAAGGGTCAGAAGGTTTTGTTATTTATAGTGATGCGTCCAAACAAGGAATTGGATGCGTATTGATGCAAAAAGGTAAGGTAGTTGCGTATGCATCAAGGCAGTTGAAGCCTTATGAGCAAAACTATCCTACACATGACCTAGAACTTGCTGCAGTAGTGCATGCCTTGAAAATCTGGAGACACTATCTATACGGAGGTAAATGCGATATCTATACCGATCATAAGAGCCTTAAGTACATCTTCACACAAAAAGAGTTAAATATGAGGCAAAGGAGATGGCTAGAATTAGTGAAGGATTATGATTGTGAAATCCACTACCACCCTGGCAAAGCAAACGTGGTGGCGGACGCCTTGAGTAGAAAGAAAATGAGCCAAGTAGCAGCTTTGACAGCACAAAAGCCTTTGTGGAAGGAGTTTGAGAGGTTAAGCCTCGAGTTTGTTGCTACGCCATCTAATTCTAATGCTCATATGGCAACACTCTCTGTTCGACCGACTCTCCGTGATCGAATTAAGAGCCATCAAAAGGGAGACCAATTCTTTGAATACATCAAAGCTGAGGTTAACACTGAGAAGCGGAAGGACTTCACAATAGCTAGTGATAACACACTCTACTACCAAGGGAGACTGTGTGTGCCAAACTTTGAGGAACTAAGGTAAGAAATTCTAGAAGAAGCCCACTCCACTCCTTATTCTATACATCCTGGAAGTACAAAGATGTATCGTGACCTAAAGGCAGTGTTTTGGTGGAGGAATATGAAAGAAGACATAGCTAAATTTGTCGAGAAGTGTTTGATATGTCAGCAGGTGAAAGCTAAGCACCAACGACCAACAAGGTTACTACAACCATTGGAGGTTCCAGAGTGGAAATGGGAACATGTGACGATGGACTTTGTTGTAGGATTTCCAAAATCAATAGTAGGACATGAGGCTATTTGGGTGATCGTGGATCGACTTACCAAATCAGCTCACTTCTTACCTATTCGGATGACATTTACAATGGATCAGCTTGCACGATTGTATGTTAAGGAAATAGTAAGACTACATGGTGTTCCAGTTTCCATTGTATCGGATAGGGACCCGAGGTTCACATCCAACTTTTGGAAGAGCTTACACAGAGCCATGGGAACCAAATTAAGTTTTAGTACAGCTTTTCATCCTCAGACAGATGGACAATCTGAAAGGACAATACAAACCTTAGAGGATATGCTTCGTATTTGTACCCTAGAATTTGGTGGACATTGGGAGAAACATCTACCATTAATTGAATTCGCATACAACAACAGTCATCATGCATCTATTGGCATGGCACCCTATGAGGCGCTATATGGAAGGAAATGCAGATCACCTGTTCATTGGAATGAAGTAGGCGAGTGGAAGATTTTGGGTCCAGAGATTGTGGAACAAACTGTACAAGCCATTGAAAAGATCAAAGATAGTATGAAGAAGGTTCAAGATAGACAGAAAAACTATGTAGATAAAAGAAGAAGGGATTTGGAGTTTTCCATTGGTGATAAGGTATTCTTAAAAGTTACACCCATAAAAGGAGTTTTACGATTTGGGAAGAAAGGAAAGCTTAGACCTCGGTTTATAGGCCCATTTGAGATCTTAAAGCGGGTTGGGAATGTTGCTTATCAGCTAGCCTTACCACCAGATCTCTCAGCAGTACATGACGTTTTCCACATATCAATGCTCAGAAAGTATGTCCCCGACCCAACCCATGTAATAAAGCATCAACCATTAGAGATACAGCAAGACCTGAAATATGAGGAGGCACCAATAAGCATTGTTACTCGGGAGGTAAGAAGGCTTCGCAATAAAGATATACCATTGGTCAAGGTGTTATGGAAACATCATTCAGTCAAAGAAGCAACATGGGAGCGCGAGGACGATATGCGATCCAAATATCCCCAGCTGTTTGATGACGAGAAGTAAGGTAAATTTTCGAGGACGAAATTGTTTTAGGAGGGTAGATTGTAACGCCCAAGATTTTTTAAACTGAAATATAATGTAATACTTGGGATTTTTAGCTTCTAATACTTGAGCAAATATGTCCTTTCAAGGGATTATAGAAGCCTTGAGACAAAGGTTCAGTTTTTGAGCCAGTGGCAAAATCGTAAATATTGAGGTTCGGGTAAAAGTGTAATTTACCTAAAAACTAGGGGTATTAGCGTAATTAGTCCTTTCTTCGGGGACTAAAATGCAATTAAAAATTGGCCTAGGGACCAAGTTGAAAAGGGTCTAAGTGCAATTACCTGAAAAGTTTGGGCCAAAGTGTAATTCTTGAAATATTTTTCCTAAGGGCATTTGGGAGATTCAAGAAAAGCCTCATAAATGATTTTAAAGATAAGGATGAAGCCTCATGATGATATTAGAGATAAGATGAAGGCTCATGATGACTTTAGAGATAAGATAAGTGTTCATGATGACTTTAAAGATAAAGATTAAGCCTCATGATGACTTTAAGGATAAGATTTGATATGATTTGGATAAGATTTGATAAGATCTTATTTGGATAAGATTTGATAAGAATGATTGCAGAATATCTTAGAAGATATGGAATGATTAGAGAATATTTTAAAAGATTTGAAATGATTGGAATATCTTGAAAGATTTAGAAAAGATTTGAAATGATTGTGACTTACTTGGTGACCAAGTTTCCAAGCCTATAAATAGGGCTCATGGCCAAGAGTTTCCTCATTCTAAGTTGGGATAAATTCATGCTAGATGGGAGTGCTTCGAGCTTTTTGTAAAGGTGAAGCCTTCAGCATTCAAATCTCATCAAACCAAGTTAAGGTAAGTATATTATGAACTATTTATGATGTTTAAGCATGACTATGAACTATGTTATGTGGTCCCTCATGTTATGTTATGTTCACGCAAGTTTCGGGACCGAAGCTCGGTAGTGCTACGCACGAGGGTTCTTACCCTTGCAAGTTGGTGGAACCTCTCGTGTCTCCATACGATATGTTATGTTATGTCATGACTTGTTTAAATACATATGATGGTTCTCTTGTACTTACTGAGATTTGCGTAATCTCACCCCCCTTATGTTTCCCCCTCCCCCAGGTGAGCATGAATGAGGAGACCAGGACATGGACGTGGAGCGTGGTGGCTTGTTTAAAAAGGATTTTCAAGAATTTAAGTTTAGTTTCCTTTTGAAACAATGTTTTATAGGGTTGAACTCTGATCTTTTCCTATATGTATGCCATAAAGCATGTCTTGGAATTTTATTTGATTTAAAGGAAGTATGATTTTGGTTTTAAGCTCCGGACATTTTTATATGAATATTATTATCATTAAGCATGTAAGTAAGTTACGGGTGTCACAGCTAGTTACAAATGTTTCGGATTATTTTACTATTAAAGGTTAAATGCTGACCTCATGATTTTAGGTGAGGATATTTCAGATGGTGAAAACTCGACGTTCTAGAAGATTTGAGCTTGTCACCCCAAACCATCATGAGAGCAACACCCAAGAGGAGGAAACACGATATTCTCGTGAGGAGATATCAGAGACTCCACAAGGAAATTCGTCTCAAGGAGAAAACTCAGATGGTGGAAGTTGCATAGATCGAATGGAGAAGGTGATGGAGAATATGTTGAACTTCATGCAAGGGATGCACCTAACAGGTCGACTAACTCCTGAACTCCTGATATCGTTGACAGATTTCAGCGATTGAATCAGCCTATCTTTCGAGGCAAAGTGGGAACTGACCCAAGTGAGAGCGAATATTGGATTGAGCAGATTGAGAAAATTTTTAATTTTATCGGTTGCGGTGAAGGGGAAAAAGTAGGTTGTGCCACTTTTATGTTATGGGATGAAGCAGATTAGTGGTGGAAGACCATGTAAAGGACCCTACAAGGATCCGGGGGGCAAGGTACGCCAATTGTTACATGGGCACAATTTAAGGAATTGTTTTATGCTAAGTATTTCCCTTTGTGTAAGAAAACAGAAAATGCCCGGGAGTTCATGGATTTGAAGCAAACTGGAGACATGTCTGTTGCCCAGTATGAGGATAGTTTCACTCGAATGATCAAGTACATGCCAGTTTACAACCTGGATGAGGAAGACAAGGCACAAAAGTTCCTTGGGGGATTGAAGCTGGAGATCCAATTAGCATTAAGCTCTCTAGAGGCACGTACTTATGCGGAGGTGGTGTCGCAAGCCCTGACCGTGGAGAGCAACCTCCATCGAATGAGTTCCATGAAGATGGAGTCCCGAGAAATCGATGAGAGAAAACTTGGGAAAAGACGTGGTCTTGGGGTTCAAAGAGAAGATTTCAAGGAAAAAGGCAAATACCCTAGATGTCGAAAATCCCATCTCAGAAAACCTTATGAAAGAATAGGCCAAGGGTGTTACACCTGTGGAAGAAATGACCACTTGGCTCGAGACTGTCCCAAGGGACCCATGTGCTTTATTTGCCAACAGACCGGGAATCTCTTTAGGGATTGCCCGCAAATGAGAGAAGTCAACCAATCTAGAACGAACAAAGGAGGTAAGGAACTGCATCGGGGTCATGTGTTCAATTTGATGGGAAAAGATGCTAGTGACAACTCGATGGTCGTACAAGGAATAACGATAGGTGTATCAACCTATGATTTGGTAAAGAAAGGATGCCAAGTAGTGAATTGTGAGATTTCGTGTGTTAATTGTAACCTCAAGTATGGTTGGTGACTGTGAGGAATGTAATTAAGAACGAAAGGGAAGATGTAACAAGACTACTCTAAACCTTGTTATGAATTTTTATGAGAAGCTAGTAATGATATTTGGGGTTAGCAAATGCACCTGTAACCCTTGTGAGTTGATGATGAAGGTGTTCAAATCATACTTATATGAGTTTGTGATTGTATTTTTGGACCGATATCTGACCTGTTCTCCTCGAGAGAATTCGAGCATGAGAAAGTGTCGGTACCAGGAGTGTAACTGCTGCATCATGTGCTAAGTGGGCTTGGGTAATCGGAGGTTTATAAAAAGGGTGATGGAATGTAATTGCATACGTGGGTCGAGGTAGGTTGTAACTATGACTGGTATATTTTCCCTGATGTGGGCATGTGATGTGTTGTGGGCTTGCTTAGGAAATGTGTTTTCCCGTAGTAGCAAGCAATGGGATTGCGGTTCCCATACTTGGCCTTTGGGGAAGGGAAATTTTATTCTGGTTACCGACCTGACCTTCGGTTTGGTATGCAAATTGTTGTACACCCTAGAAGTTGTGAGGAATTGGTTCTGATTTCATTATACTAAACTTTTCCCTTGTTAACGCTGATACTGATTACAATAGTGGGCGTGCTTTGGCAGCACTATGTGAAAATTTTGAGGTCTTCAAGATTACTTGAGGTGATTGTTCTTTTAGAGGAATTCGTGCGGGGTAGTGACGGTGGATAGAGCTTTCGAAAGGTTGTGATTGTGTGATCCAGTACCACCTCGGAAGGAGAACATGGTGGCTAACGAGCCTGCTCTGATAGCCTGTTTTATGTGAACATGGTGGCTAATGCTGGAATGAGCTTGCTCTGATAGCCTGTTCTGATGACCCGAGAGTGGGGACTGGTGAAAGCTTTTAGCCCATTGTTAGTGGATGTGGTTCCCTGAGGAAACTTCTATTTGGGTCGCTAGTCTGGCGATTCGCTCTCCTCTGATGAACAGACCTGGCAAGCTATTTTAGAAGACTCGAAGGTATGGTCATATGTTGACAATTGGGAATATGTCAAAAACCTGATTGTGGGTATTGGATGGAATTTATGTGCCTGAGGCCAAGAGTTAAGGGAAATCATGTCGAACGAGGCACACCAAGTCAGGTATGCCATCCACCCTGATGTGAGTCTTGAGAAATGAAATAATACCTCTTGGTGAAGGTGTTTTAGAAACACCATGATTTTGAGGAATTTGCCTAATTGAGTGCGTTTGAGGAATAAGGTGGAATTTCAAGGACAAAATTTTCTTTTAAGGGGGAGAGGATGTAATACCCAAAAATTTGTAAGCTATTTTCATTAATTAAATGAAGCATTTTCCTAATTTTCTTTAGGTTCTTGAAGACTCAGGAATTTGTGAGATTCAAGGATCTTTAGGGACTTAAGTGCAATGGACTTCAAAGTTTATTTAAACCTAGATTTGGATTCCAAACTTCATTAAATTCAATTAAGAGACACATGGATAGAAATGATTATATGGACACGTGGCACAATTTGGATCGAAAATCAAAAGTAATGATTAAGCACCAATCTCGAGGGACATGTGGCATCGTAGGATGGAAGCAATGATGATGGCTCATATCTCGAGGGACACATGGCATAGTAGGAAAAAAGTAATGATGATAGCTCATATCTCAAGGACACGTGGCATCGTAGGATGAAAGTAATCATTATGGCTCAAATCTCCATGACACGTAGTGAAAATCCATTCATCGAAAGGTTTAAAATGTCATGATGAGGCTCATATCTCAAGAGCCACTTGTCACAATGGGAAGAAAGCAATAATTATGGTGCAAATCTCAAGTGCCAAGTGTCACCATCTTAGAAAGCCAAATGTCCCAATCTTATGGATTTAAGGGCTCTATATAAGCATGATTTGGGTTGGGTTTTTGGCCACTAAATTAAGGAGGTAAGTTGCTTATAAAAGAGGGGAAACTCTGCTGGAAAGAAGGGAAGGAAACTCTGCCCGAGTGCAAGCCGAAAGCAAGTTGTCGGAAGATATGAGCCCATCTTGAAATCCGTGCAAATAGTCATCAAAACTATGAGGTAAGCTTAGTTTTTTTTTATGTAATTATGTAAAGCATCAAAAGAGAAGTCTGTAGGTTCAAATGGCACTCGAATCGGAGTTAAAATGAGAGAGTTATGGCCGTTTTAATTTTTGAGGTCCGAAGTTCGTCCGGCGCGTGCGCCACACGCACCCAGCAGAGCTGCGCGTCCAGGCGCATGGCAACCCCTTATGGCCGCGCATGTCAGCGCATGAGAGGCCTTATGGGCTTGAAATTTTTCATGCAACCTCCTGTGTTTAGTGGATACTTACCTATCTAAAAATATTTTAGGTTTGGCTACGAAAAGGTCTCGATTTTTATAGAACAATTCACTTGGAGCGACATTAGGCCTTAAATTTGTGCAACCGAGAAGTGTGAAGCTTTGGTGAGTGGTTCTTGTGCATGTAACTATTCTTTCATGTCTCTTACTTCACCTTGATCACTCTTGACTTCATTTATAAGTGGTTGTTGCTTACGTTTCATGGTTTCCTTTGTTTCGAGCATATCCTTTCTACCTTGTTGCATCGGGTTTGACCATGACAACTTTCGTGCGTGGCTTATGACTTGTATATCATATTCCTTCTGTTTTATCATATAACATGTCATGGTTGGTGGTTTACATCTCATGTTTTATTACTTTTGAGCATATCTGGCCTATTTTATACGCATCACAGTGTTTGTTTCTGTGGTTGGTTGTTGGAACATCACGGGGGATCTCGTGCTCTTGCGGTGAGCTACCATGATGATTGCAGGACATCATGGGGGATCTCGTGCTCTTGCGGTGAGCTATAATCTCAGGCTCTTGCAGTGAGCCACCATGATGACTACGAGGGTGATTACAACCCCTTGACCTGGTTAGCACATGGGAAGTTTTATGTTGGCATGATCTTGGAAGATTTGTACTTATCTCTACATATTTCTTGGCATAGCTACATATTGCTCTTGCATGCATAGTTTCCCTTCCTTGTACCACTCACTTAGATGTAACAATCTAACTCAGGTGTTTCATACCCCTGGGATATTCAATGTCCCAGGCATCTCGGCATTTCAGGTACCGGAGATGAGAAAGAGAAAAGGGCTATGAAGAGGCTGAAGTTAGTTTAATTTCCTGCTCTCATATACTATGGATCTTATGTAATCTTTGGGTTGTTTTGAGAGTTGTGTGTCGCAATTGTATAAACAGGGGTCACGTAAGGCTTGGATTTACTTATTATACTATTAAAGTTGTAAGTCATGATTGCTATGTACTGCCATCTTGGTAAGAGATATTTGATGATTTTGGAAGTCATGCATTATGGTGTACTCATATTAGAGGTTCTATTATTGGAAGTCCTTTTTATCTAGCTTTGGTTAGCTATCAGGTTCGATCCATCGCTTCCGTCAGTAAGGATTTTCATAATGCCCTTATGGGATATTAGCTTGTATTTAGCTTCAGCATATAATTAAAAAGTGGGGCGTTACATGTTTTCCTTATTTGCAGACCTAAGAAATATGTTAATTCTCCCATCATGCTCTTTTCAAATTCATTTTACATTATTGAGGCAAACTCTTCATACAAACTAAGATTTGGTGATCCAAAACTAATGCCATCAACATAAAACTAGACAATCAACATATCATTTCTTTTCTTCTTAATGAAAAGAGTTGTGTTAACCTTACCTCTTTGAAATCCATTTTCTGTAAGAAACTTACTTAGCCTTTCATACCAAGCTCTAGGAGCTTGTTTTAAACCATATAGGGCTTTAGAAATCTTATATACATGATTTGGATATTTTGGATCTTCAAAACTGAGCGGTTGTTTTACAAACACTTGCTCCGAAATGAAACCGTTTAAGAATGCACTTTTAACATCCATTTGATATAAAGTGAAGTTCTTGTAGCATGAGAAAGATAATAGGATTCTTATAGCTTCCAATCTGGCTATCGGAGCATAGGTTTCATTATAGTCAATACCCTCTTCTTGACTATATTCTTGAGCAACTAATCTAGGCTTATTTCTATTGATATTACCACTCTCATCAAGCTTGTTTCTAAAAACCAATTTTGTTCCAATGATAGGGTGATCTGATGGTTCAAGATTTCATTTTCTTTAACATAATTTCTTTCCCTTGGAAATGAAACTTCTTTTTGATTTTCTTGATTTTGGTTATTGCTTCAATCTATTTCTTCATTGATTTGAATCTAATTCATCTTATTTGGAATGTCTTCAAGATCATCATCATTGTTGCTTATTCTTGGTTTGTCATCAAACATTAACTTTATACTCGATAAGCTTTGCTTTGAGAAGAATAACTTATAAATATGCCTTCATCACTCTTAGCATCAAATTTTCATAAATTATCTTTACCATTGTTTAGTATAAAGTATTTGCACCTAAAGTGATGGAAATGAGAGATATTTGTTTTTTTTGTGTTTATATAGCTCATATGGAGTTCTTTTAATGATTGGTCTTATTGATACTCTATTAAGAATATAGCAAGTTGTATTTACAGCTTTAGCCCAAAAGTATTTGGCAAATTACTTTCTAGCAATATGGTTCTAGACATTTCTATAAGAGTTCTATTCTTTCTTTCAACGACACCATTTTGTTGAAGGGTTTTAGAGACCGAGAAGTTATGGTAAATTCCATTTTCTTCACAATAGGTTTGAAATTCTTGGTTTTCAAATTCTCCACCATGATCACTCCTTATTTGCTTTATTTTTAATTCTTGTTCATTTTGAAGTCTTTTGCACAATCTAGAGAATGCTTTAAAGGCATCATTTTTATTTCCCAAGAATAACACCCATGTAAACCTTGAAAAATCATCTAGTATGACTAGGGTATAGGATTTTTCTCCTAAACTTTGAGTTCTCATAGGACCAAACAAATCTAGATGAAATAGTTTTAAAGGTCTAGTTGTGCTAACTGAGTTTATGGGTTTGAATGAAGATCTAGTTTGTTTTCCTTTTATACAAGTTTCACAGACATGATCATTTTTAAAGTTTATATTTGGCAAGCCTGTAACTAGATATTTTCTAGCTAATTTGTAAAATTAAGCTCATGCTTGCATGACCTAGTTTCTTATGTTGTAACCAAGACAAATTTAAATTTGATGCAATAAGGCAATTTTCATGTTTAAGCACAACATCATCAAGCTAAATAACATATACATTTCCATGTTTATTTCCAGAAAAAATAAGTTCATTTGATTTCAAATCATAGACTTTATATTTGCTTGATTTAAAAATGACTTTATGTCCTTTATCACATAATTGACTTATGCTTAGCAAGTTGTGTTTTAGACCTTCAACGAGGTACACATTTTCAACTTTTGTTCTACTTAAACCAACTGTGCCATAGCCAGGGATTTTGCCTTTTGAGTTGTCTCCATAAACAACATTACCTCCTTCTTTATAGGTGAGAGAGAAGAATTGATCCTTGTCTCCCGTCATGCGTGTGGTGCATCCACTATCAAGATACCATTTCTTATTTCCTTTCTTGGATGCCAAGCTTACCTACAAGAAATACATCACATTAGTACTTTTGGTACCCAAATCTTTTTGGGTCCAACAATGTTAGCGATCAAATCTGAAAGTAAAGCAATATTGCTACGAGGCAAGTAGCGTAGTTCAAATTTTTTTTAACCTTACCCCGATCCCAGCAATTGGATCAACGTCGAAATCAAATCATTCACATACAAATAAAATAAATCTAACCTTTAAATTTTCGAGTTGTCCGCGGATTCAAGCCGTTCAAGCCTCTGGCCTCTAACTCGTGATGTGTGGCATGCGTCCGTTAGCAATGAGAGCGGAATAGGAGTGCTAGCTCCTTCTCCTTTTTGCAGCTTGTGTATAGACGAAAAAGAATGACCACATTTCAAATCGATGCCAAAAGAAACGGGGAGGAGTAAACGGTAATTCATTTTTCAACTCTTGAAAAACTACACCAAAAAAATCACTTTTTTTTTTTTTGGCAACCCATAAAGGGATATTTATAGAGAAATATCCTAAGATTTCTCAAACCCTAATGAATTGGGCTAGCCCATTAATTCTAATTCAATTAGAATCTTAAGTGGGCTTATCCTAGTCCAAATCTTTTTATAGGTTTAAATAAAATATTTTAGCCCAAATCTAATTCAAACCTAAATATAATATTTAATATTTGACCCAAATCTAATTCAGTCCAAATATAATATTTAATATTTGGCCCAAATCCAATTTAGTCCAAATATTAACTTAAGCCCAAATATATTTTATTTCTTATTTGCCACTCTAACAAATAGAAAATTATTAAATTAGAAACTCCTTCCCAATTTAATCAATTGTCATTTTAGGAAACTCTTTCCATTATAACGACCCCTCTTCATATCGACGTCATTACGTCTATTTGTTCTTTTTTTCGTGAGAACCTATGACGGCATAACTTCTTGCTAAAGTGTCCCACTTGACCATACGTCCACTCTCCTAGTTTAAGACAAGGACCGTGCCTATTACGCATGACTCATAAGGCTTTCGAATATGTTGGCAACATGTCGATACGAATACATAAGACAAGATTGGCCTCTAGCAAGGCGTCATGCCTACCCAATTATTCAGAATGATTCATAATCCGCAAATAACCTTTCACAAGCATGGTTACCGTGTAATTCGACCCTCTCGTCAATGTATCTTATGTGATCTCAAGTATGGCGATGTGTTGTTTGATAACGATCGCATGAGTTTTCTTCAATCTTCCGGATGTCTTCACTTAATAGAAAGTAAATCAATAACTCCTTATTAATCTTTTTCACCATGGCCATGGATTTAAAGTGAATATCCATCGAATGCACCTTAGATACATCACCCTCTATCAAGGGATAGACGAGTCTCATCTTGGTTATACACCCATCTCCATAAGCCTCACGATATGCCTAACGATCGCCCACATGCAGTCTTTATCTAGGCCCATCGAAACGATGTCAAAGCATATCGGTCTTCTTATGAGATGACCGTGATAACCTTAGGTTCAAGGATTAGTTACACCCATCTCGTATGAGAATTCCATCAACATATAACCAAAATGGATTCTCATGGCAAGTCATGTCTAGTGACACGTTCTCCAACATTGGTCACCTATGTACTTGTCTAAGCATCCCCATGCCTATGGGTGTGAGACCCCCATTGCTATCACATAGAAAAAATATAGAACATACAAGTCTTACCGCAATTGTCAATGTCCATTCTTGACATTGCTACAACTTGGGACGTTTAATGATGTCTAGAAATTGTGATGCATCATCTCATATCTTTATAGATTATTCACAGTATACATCATATGGACTTCTATCTAGTTTCATTCGGTTATTACAATAATAACAAGAAACTAATATAATGACTTCTTGTGAATTTGAACAACTCCTTATTCAAATAATAAATATGATTACAATTGTCAGTGTACAATATGCCCAATCTGATTGGGTCTATAGTACCTACACTAACAAAATCATCTTTAACTTTTGGAATCTAATTCAAATTTAATCTATGAGCATTTTATCTATAAAAAATTTGCTTGATATGGTGTCCCTTCTTGTTACAATAATGACAAGTTAAACTTGTTTTTCTATAGAAACCTTGATTATGCTGGACAACATGTTTTCTAAATGATGGAGGTTTGTTCAAAGTCTTTCCCTTAACAAACTTTGTTGTTGAGGTAGATGATACATCATTTGTATATCCTAGCCCTCTTTTATCTCCAAATGATTTTTGATTTCCCAAAATCATTTCCAACTTCTTCTTTCCTTCTAATATTTTTTCAAATGAGTCTAATAAGTCACTGTTTTTCTTTTCTAATTCTAAAAGTTTGATCTTCAAATTTTTTCTTTCTTTATCCTTTTGTTCAATGATTTTCTCTAAGTCATCGTAAGCAATCTTAAGATCGTTGCATTCCTTTTCTTTGATTGTTGAGACATTTTTCAGAACTTTGTTCTTAGCTAGAACCTTGTTATATGTTTCTAATAGTAAATTGTATTCATCTTGTAAAGAATTAAAGGAAAGAGAATTACCGTTAGATGAACATGAAGTTACCTCATTTTTTTCTCGTGTCATAAGGAAAAAATTTGCAGCCTCTTCTTGTTGACTTGAATAAGAGGAAAGGGAGTCTTATTCATTCAATGTGGCTAATGACTTATTCTTCTCGTTCTTTTTCAACTTTTTGTATTGTGGGCAATCTGCCTTGATATGTCCTGGTTTCTTATGCTCAAAACATGTTACTTCATAAGGAGTATCTTTAGAAAACTTCTTGTTGTCATATATTTTTCTCTTGGAGAATTTTCCTTTTCTCGTGAACTTGTTAAAACGTTTAGTGAGTAAAGTAAGTTCTTCATCTTCATCACTTGTTTCACTTTCATCTTCTTCATTTTGAGCTCATTTGATTCTTTTCTATTTAACTTAATCTCATGAGTTAATAGTGAGCCTAATAGATCATCCATTGTAAATGTAGATGTGTCTCTAGCTTTTTCTATAGCTGTGACTTTAGGTTTCCAACTAGATGGCAGGCTTTCTAAGATCTTTTGAACCTTTTTTTCAGTGGTTATTGTTTTTCCTAAAGCTTGCAAATTTGTTACAATGTCATTAAAACTTGTGAACATTTCTTTAATGGATTCACTAGCATTCATTATGAAATTTTGATATTCACTTGTAAGAATTGCAATTTTAGTGCTTTTTGCTTTCTTGGTTCCTTCATGTGTTACTTCTAAGTGATCCCAAATTTCTTTTGTCGTGGTACATGAAATGACTCTATTAAATTCAGCTGGACTTAATGCACAATGTAATATATTGACAACTCTAGCATTTGTCTCATTAATGTGTTTTTGTTGTTCACTCCAACTTTCAGTAGGAGGTTTCGGTAATGTATGTAACAATCCACTTTTCCAAATACAAAACAACGTGAAATATAAGAAGATATCACCTACGAGCATTATTGGAAATCCTTTATCAATGGAAGCACGGATCGAACCTGAGTATGCTAAATAGCTAGGATTTCCTCAACTTAAATAAAATCTATCACGTACCACATACGTTAGAAAACTATATCACCCCTATGAATACATGAATTTGCGGTACAACCATAGAACCGCACACAACACCATACATTCTTAAGCATCTTAACCGCTATTTACAATACGATATTGAGATTACAACGGTACATAATGAAATTAAGCCCATAATTGGTAGAAGACCCAAAACTAGCCAAGTGCCACCTCTTTGCCCTTGCTCGATCTGGAACCTGGATCACCTGGCACGTCTAACACACCTGGGACGTTGAATATCCCAGGGGTATGAAACACCCGAGTTAGATTGTTACATCTAAGTGAGTGACTCAGAAGAGGAAAGGATGCATGCAAGAGCAATATGCAATTATGCCAAGTAATATGCTGAAATAAGAACGAAATCTCCCAAGATCATGGCTCACCGCAAGAGCATGAGATCCCCTGTGATGTCTCAACAACTAGCCATAAATACAAATATCGAGATGCATACAAAAATAAATAAGATATACTCAAGGCAACAAGCATGAGATGTAACATCTCGGCCCCCTTACACAGGCACGAGATATCCTCCTTACTTGCCATGTATGAACCCCTCGGGCCCCTTACACAAGCTCAAGGTAGCCCCCTTACACAGGCCCCCGTGGTAGTTCACACACGTCAAGCCACCAACTCGCCACAGTCACCCAAATGACACGATGTCTGACAAAGCAAAAGGAATATGCATAGCCAAGGGAAAATAAGATGTGTAAGCCACAAAGGCATGATATGCAAGCCAACATCCACACACAAGTGAAGCAACATATGCTCAAAGTGTCACAAAACATGCAGGAATCACTCACCTCGTTCGTTTCCCTTCGATAGCACTGTTTGTAGCCCGATTTTTGAGTACTAGGGTTGTTTTTGCAGAAATTATGAATTTAAGTGAACCAAAACTTAAATATTACTACATGGGGTTGTAGATAATTAAAATAGGAGAAGAATAGTGAAAATTTAAGGCCAAATGGAGGTCGGACGCGCCCCCGTAAGGTTGGACACGCGGCACCTCCTTCCTTATTACGGATTTTGCTTTTGAAGTTTAAAACAGCTATAACTTTTTCATTTTAACTCTGATTCGCCTTCCATTTGAACCTATGCACTCCCGTTTCAGTGTAATACGATCCTACAGAAAGAAAAGTGGCTTACCTCTTTGGTTTATTCTCCATTTTTGGTGTTTTCTTAAGCTGGTCTTCCTGTTTTGGCTTCTTTTGCTTCCTTTCTTTGGATTCTTCTCTCCCTTGCTTTTCTCTTCTACTTTTCCTCTACTTGGTCCACTTCTCCAACCCTTTTATAGACCTTTTATCTCCAAGCTCAAGGTTGCACTTAGCCCTTTTAGGTTGCTATTTTCTTCCCTAGCCATAATTGCTATCTTTGAAAACTTACCATTTGATTCTATCTTCTCTTGGAAGCTTTTACTCTTCCAATCTAATTCCTCCATTTGCCCTTTTCGTGACTTTCTAAATAACCCATCTTATCTTCATCTTTTAGAGGGCCAATAGGATTCTTTCAAATCTTCTTACTTTGAATTTAGGGTATGAGTAATTATGGTTATCTTAACTTTAAGACTTTTGAGTTAAATCTTCCAATATAATTTCACCAACTCAAGGCTTCTCAAACAAGCCTTTATCATGACAATAAATCCTCCAATATAATTTTACCAACTCAAGGCTTCTCAAACAAGCCTTTATCATGACAATTATTTGGAGAAGTTATCCTTTATTTTGCATTTAAGTCCCTAAAACCATTTTCACTTGCATGCAAATCCAAAACTTCCATTAAAACACACTCTATTACATCATCTATCCCTTACATTATATCCAACCTCTTCATTAGATTTTTGGGGTATTACAATGTAACAGTACTAGATATACATTGTAATACCCCGTAACTTGATATAAAGCTTGGATGTTGTAATGGAAATTATAGTAGCAAAATGAATTGTATTTTGATTCAAGGCATTAACGTAATAAAGGAAATGATTGCAATGATGATTCCTTACCCTAGAAGACATGACTTGGAGAGATAGAATTGGATTTGGAACTTCACCTTAAAGTCTTATGGAAGAATGATTAATCTTACACCAAAATTCTTGGAATGGCTTAGCTTGAAAGAAAGAGATTGGCTTACACCAAAAGTTTTAGAATGGCTTAACTTGGAAGACTAGGATTGGCTTGGGAGGGAAGAGATAAGGGCCATGATGGCTTCTTACCCTAGAAGCCATGTGAAGATAAGATTTGGAGGTTTGGGATTGGAAGAAAGGAGAAGCTTGAATAGGAAGATAAAAATCAAGGGAATTTCAAAGATTGTAATAATGACTAGGGTAGAAAAAGGGTTAACTTAAGGGCTAAGAGAAATCTTGAAGATTTGGGATTTCAAAAGCTATATAAAGGGGAGGAGGAGAGGCCACGTGAAGCTAAAGTGTAAGAAAGAAAACGAGTGCAAGAAATCCAAAGAAAAAGCAAAGAAGGGAAGATAGAGATACCTCGTCGGAAATCATCCAAAATAACAAGAAAATCGAAGAGATAAGTTTATTTTCTTTCCATATGGTCGTAGATCACAAAAATAGGAGTCTGTAGGTTCAAACAGAGAATGAATCGGAGCAAAAATGGGTAAGTTATAGCATTTTTAATTTTATGTTGCAAAATCCATAATAGGGAAAGAGGAGGCGCATTGCCACTCTTTCGGGGGCGCGTGAGGGCGCGTCCAGCCTCCGTTTGGCCTGAAATTTTTACCGTTGTTCTCCTATTTTAATTACCTACAATCCTATGTAACAATATTTAAGGTTTGGTTTACTAAAATCCATGATTTATGCAGAAACAACCCCTAGTGCTCGAAACCAGGCTGTAAACAGTGTTATCGAAGGAAAAACGATCAAGGTGAGTGGTTCTTGTGCATGCTTCCTCTGATCATTCTTGGTTTCATTTGTGAGTGGTTCTTATGCATGCTCCTTGATTCCTATTGACCACTCTTGGATGGTTGTTACTTACATCTCATGTTTCCTTACTTTCGAGCATTTCTTTCCTATTTTGCTTGCATCACGAAGTCTGTTATTGTGGTTGGTCGATGGGATTAAACATGACTACTCTTGCACGTAGCTTGTGGTTTGCATATCATATTTTCCTTGGTTTGTGCACCATGCCTACAGGTGAGGCCATGTCTACTTGATATTCCTTAGTTTGTACATATTCCTTCTGCTTTGTCTTCAACATGTTGTTTGGTGATAGTTGCTATTGGTGGATCGGGAACTTGTACGTGATGACTTGGCGGCTTGTTGGTGGAACATCACGATGATCGGGGGGGGGGAATCCCGTGCCCAGAGGTGGGGCCGTTCCTAGAGGTGAGGCTGAGGGATTGGACCATGATCACGTGCCTAGAGGTGGGGCTTAGCCTAAAGGTAAGGCTGAGATGTTTCACACAAGTGCCGGCAAGGATGATGGTGACTCGGGGAGACTTCCTTTTATATTATATTTTGCTCTTGCATGCACTATTTCTTTCTTTCTTACCACTCATTTAGATGTAATTTTCTAACTCGGGTGTTTCATACCCCTAGGACATTCATCATCCCAGCTTTGTTAGAAGTATCAAGTGTTTCAGGTTGCAGATCAAAGCATGGGCAAGGAGGTGGAGCTACAGTAGCTTTGGGATTTTGGTTTCATTATGTACCCTTGTAACCTAAGTAATATATTATGAATAGTATCTAGGGTACTCAAAGTTGTAAGAGGTGTGCGTGGGTGTCCTACAATTAAGTGTTGTGTTTTTGGAGAATTAAAGGTTGTATGCATCTCTTATACTTGGTAATGAAATCTAGTGGAAACCCCCTTATTTAGATTTGGTTAAGCTTTCAGGTTTGATCCAAATGCTTCCGTTGGTAAGGGTTTCCATAACGCCCGTAGGTGATGTCTTAATTATATTTCAAGTTATTGCATATTTGGAAAAGTGGGGCATTACATTTTGCATCAAAAAATACTTCATTCTTACTAGTAGGTGTAGTTTGAACCATCGAAATAAGGTGGCCTTGAGGTGTTTTGTTCTTCCAACTTGAAGTCGGTGTTGAATGTCATTTTGGATCTTTGCTCTTGGGTGGTTAAACCTATAAAACACTTAGAGACCTTACTCTGATACCAATCGTTAGTTCCAAATGATGGCAATTATATCCCAAGAGGGGCGGTGAATTGGTATTAGGATTAATTCTTCTATAGTTTAAAGATCTATTGTTTGCAGAATACTATGTTTTGAAATTTGAAGAAGAATGTTTCAAAATCAACCTTTCTATCAAGTATGTTTTGAAATATAAAGGAGTATGTTTCAAAATCAACCTTTCTATTAAGTGTGTTTCGAAACCTTTCTCTAGTTTGCTTATTTCGAAACTTTTAGCTTTAAAAAAATTGATTGTTTTGAAAGCTTGAACAATGAGAATAGGCAAGTAAAATAGCAAAGCAAGTGCACACAAAATTTATAGTGGTTCGGCACCCAACCTAGTCCACTACCTTCAAGCTTACCCACTTGAAGGATTTTCAAACACAATCACTTTCACTAGTGATCAACCACAACAAAGGTTTTACCATGATTCACCCTAAAACCTTGTACACAATGAGTTTTATGGCTCAACTCGAAGTTGGACACACTGAGTTTTGAGGCTCAACTCAAACCTTACACCACAATGAGTTTTAAGTCTAAATTCAAACCTTACAAACCTTAACAAGATAAATAAATATTATCTTTTACAACCCAACAGATTTAATACAATAAAATGCCTTACCAAATGGATGTACAAACCTCTTGGATTGAGGTAAGGAAAGCTAGAAGGATGAGATTCAGCTTGCTTCTCCTTATCACACCACAATGCACGTCAAGAATTGTGTGGATGGATCTTCTTTGAGAGCTTGTCAAAACGATTTCGTTCACTTGTGCTTGTGTATGTATCTTGTGTCTCTTGTATGTGTGTTCTCGTGTATATGCTTGTAAGTTCTTTATTTGTCTTTAAAGAGCTGCTATATATAACAAGAGATAGAGATTTGACTGATTATAGCCGTTAGAGACAAGATATTAAAGTTGATTTCGAAACATACCATAGGTTTCAAAAGAACATAATTTTACACTATGGTTTCGAAACATACTCCTCATGTTTCGAAACATCTAGCGTTTACAACTAGTTTTGCACTGGGAGACATCATGAGTAAGAGACAAAGATAGATGCTCACCATGATTTTGTTTTGTTCTCCACTTTCATAATTTGAAATTGAAATTATGGAGATTAAATAAAAAGTAAACTTTTTGAAAAACTTTTGAATAAAAAGAGAATGAAAAGCAAAAGCATTTTGGGTTTTTAAATATTCTGCTAACATAGTCAGAGATTTCGAAACATGCTATGAAGGTTTCAAAACATACTTCAAAAACTTATTTCAAAAACATATGCAACTCAGATTTTAAATGCTCTCCTGACAGAATTGTCAAAGGTTTCGAAACATACTATATAGGTTTCAAAACATATGCTTAAATCTCAAATAGGTTTCGAAATATGGCATACAGACATAGCAGACATTGAAATCTTTTCAAAAAGCATTTCAAAACAAGTATAGAAACATGGAAGAATGATGTTTCGAAACATAGAGACTAAGTTTCGAAACATGATGCATGAACTTTGGATTTTTCAAACATTTGAAATTCATGCCAAACACTATTAATGCATGTTTTGAAATATGAAAAGCTTAGTTCGAAATATGAGATTCACATAAAAGATTTTTCATTCTAAGATAGGTTTTTCATCAAACACATTTTCTCATATATCAAAAAATATGATACAACACAAAGTATTCTCCATGAAAGATTTGGGAAATACTACAAATATTTTGGAGATTCGACTTTATAGAGATAGAGTCAGGAAATTAATAGGTTTTTCTTAGAGCTTGTACATAGAAAAAATGTCAAAGAGGTTTAGCATATTGAATTCCAAGAAATGTCTTCTGCTTGTCAGATTTGGGATTCATCTGTCTAAAGGTATGTCCCTTAACACTCTTGAAGAGAGAGATGTATGAGTAAGATACCTTATACTTTGGTAGTTGGGAGCTTTATGTATGCAATGATATGTATAAGACCTGATATTGCCTTCGCGGTAAGTGTTATGAGTCGATATCAGTAGATCTCGATAAGAATCATTAGATCACAGTAAAACATATCTTGAAGTACTTGATGAGAACTAAAGATATGTTACTGGTTTATGGAGATAGTGATATCCATATTAATGGGTACACAGATTCAAATTTTCAATCGAATGTTAATGATCATAAATCGACATCCAATTTTGTTTTTCTCTTGAATGGTGGTGCTGTGAGCTAAAAGAGTTCTAAGTAGAAAATTACAACAAATTCAACCACTGAAGCCGAATATGTGGTGGTATGTGATGTTGCTAAGGAAGCTATTTGGATTTAGAAATTTGTTTTTCAAATTGAATTGGTTCCATTCATTCAATTGCCAATATCTTTATATGGAGCAATTACACAAGCAAAGGAACCACAGTCTCATCAAAAGTCCAAACACATTGAATGTCAATTTCAACTCATTCAAAAGATTATCGTACATGGGGTCGTGTAGTTGAAAAAAATAGATTCAGTGGATAATGTAGCTAACCTACTAAACAAGGCTATAACTCAGTCCCAGCTTGATTGGTGTCTTGAAAAGATGGGTATTCGATACCTGTCGACGGTGATGCACTAGTTTTGATGTAAATTAGCATTACTAGAAGTGAGAGATTGTTAGTGATGTGCTCCAATGCTAGACTTAGATGACATCTAGCATGTTTGTATTTAAATACATTTGATATATCTTTGTATATCTTTAGTAAAAGGCAAGTTTATCATCTTTCATTAAACTCTCCAATTTGTTATATGAATGAATCCATAGATTTCCTATTCTAAAGTCTTATTCTTAAGATATTAAGAATATGTGAAGAGATTCTCTGGTAACAGGATTTCTTAAATATTATTGGTCTTTAGATTAAATGGATAGGGACTTTGATTAATCGATTATGGACTAGCACGATGTTGACTACCTTGATTAGTATTAGATACTAATGGTTAAGGGTGGTGAGTCACATGCCATATGACAAGGGGATGTTTTTAGTAAACTCATGGGTGGTTGTTGGAGATCAACACATTGAATGTGACACCGATGACTAATCACATGGCATTGTGCATAATGATTTTATCATCGAATTGTGATTGTGTAACTAATCCTTAGGCTTGAACTAACATGGTTGTTTTGTGTATTAGTGTGCTAGATTTGCTAATGAGCAGAACCATCCAATTGTGAGGTAGTGACATTCATCTATGTGATTCCATATTACTAGTGCCTAGAGGCAAGTGCTCAGGGATATGATCTGTCACCCTCATTGTAATGCCTTATTTTTCAAACATACAATGATACTAAATACAAGCTAACATCATATACGAGCGTTATGGAAATCCTTACTGACGGAAACGAAGGATCGAACCTAATAGCTAGCTAAAGCTAGATAATAGAGATTTCCACTATTAGTTTTTAATACAAGTACAATCATATGTAACCAAAAGCTAACAAATAAACCTTATTGTAATACCCGAAAAATTATTAGGAAAATAAATGATATTTAATGAAGGGTATAACTGGAATTATCGAAAGAATAAGGCTATATGACACACTAACGTAGTCTTAGATGATTAAATCAGTCAGAGGGAGTAACCCGGACCTTAGATAGCTAAAGAAAATTGTACAGTATCGACAAGTGATTCGAATTATGATTTTTAGTGATGAAAGAAGTGGGATCGGGAACAGTTTTCGGTACAGCTGTCGACCGGGCTGAGAAAACCGAATCGACGTAGGAAACATCCAGAAGATCAACGGAACGTGTCAAGGACTAATATTTAATGTGTAGAACAACCCTTAAGCGATTTCGGGTTGAATCAAATGGATTTAAGGACTATTTGACCAGTTGGGCCTAAGTGCAGTTTTCTAAATTTGCTCGAGGAAGGTCAAGACAGTAATTTTTCAGAAGTTTCAAGGACCAAATGAAGAGTGCTAATCTTGAGGGCCTTAATGGTGTAGTTGGATTTATCAGGGGTATCATGGAAAGAAGAAAAATGAGATTAGAAGAAATTATGGGGGTCAAAGTGCAAAAAATGGAAAATTGCATAGTGTGAACACGGCACCTGCAAATCGGCCGCCGCAAATCCTTGCACATGGAGGCCAAATCTGGAGATTGGACGGCCGAGGCTTGCTTGGGGAAGGTCGTATACGGCCATAGGAGTCTTGGGGAGCAAGGGTTGATCGGTGATTGGCCGGATTTTAGCCGATTTTTGGGTATAAAAGGAGGCCGCGAGTTCGAGCTTTTAAAGCATAAATCGACCAAGTTTTTGAATGTTTCTGGGCGAGTGATTAAGGGGCTTTTGGTCGCGAGGAATCAAGGATCACTTTGGGATCGATTTGAAGCATTTTGGTGTATGTTTGAGGGGTGTTCGAACTTGGCCGAGGGTTGGAGGCGGTCCGCCACCGTCGACCTGCAACTGGCCGTTTGGGCCACTTTCCGGTGGCCTTTCGGCCTAAAAATGGTGCCAATGGGATCGAATCATCAAGGGCTTGAAGGGGGTGTGCTCAGATCGGACATCGGAGGGGTCGTCGCCGGCCGGATCTAAGGAAGAAGACGGTGGCGCGTGGCTGCACGCGCCAGTCTTCACTCGCACCCACGCGCCAGGCTCGTGAGGGCGCGTGTAATAGGGGCATTTTGGTATTCTTCTTCCAGTATTTTTGTTAATTTATTTGAGAATTTATCGTGTTGAAACATTTTGGAAAATGTTTGAGGAAATAATTATTTTGGAATTATCAAGGAGAAAATTAGGAGAAAATAGAGAAAATTAAGGAAAAATTTAGGAAAATGGATTTTAATGCTTCCTTAATTAAATATGGTGTTTAGGAAGTATTGTGGCTCGAGGTGGAGTATAAGTTCAAGCATTTAGGATTTGGCACGCAAACCGAGGCGTTACACGAGGATCGAGGCGATCTGAATACATTCGAGGTGAGTGGTTTGATTGCAACTTTTCCTTGTCTTGGAAGTGTTTTTAGGTGCCTGTGGTGAGTTCTAGTGAGCGGTTATACCCTCCCAGACATAGATTGTTTTACAAGGCTTTTGCTTATGATCATTGTGTCGATATTTGCTACATTGCATTAACTGTTTTATTTTAAAATGTTGGTGCATGGCGTGTAATTTTCATATCATTTAAATTGCATCGTTGGGTCCGTATGGGGCGGAGTGGGGTCTACTTGAGATTGGGACAATGTTAATCCAGGTGAACGGGTGTCACACTGGGGCACTCGAGGGAATAATGTTAAACCAGGTGAACGGGTGTCACGACGGTGCACTCGAGGGATTAACGTTGGACCAGGTGAACGTGTGTCACAGTGGGACATTCGAGGGATTAAGTATGTCAAGGTGATATCTCGAGTTAGACGTGTCTTGCATGTTGTCGTATAGTATGTCATGTTCGTATGTCTTTCATGCATTGTACAACTGTTTCGTACCTTCACTTAGATGTTTATCATCTAATCTGGGTTATGCCCATGGAACGTTTAATGTTCCAGCCAGGGACTGCTGCGAAGGCAAGGATGTGGCCGGTTGAGGGCCAATGGTGTTTAGTTTGTTAGTCGTTGTAACGTTTGGAGGCTTTAGTATGTATTTCAGGTTGTAAATGAACAGTTGTATAATAGCGATTTTATCATTTGATCTGTATTAAGTATTTTTGCTATGGAAATACAATGGTGTTTTGGTATTAGTGTATCCGCTGCGTTGTATTAAGACTCGTTTAGTTTAAGATTATTGATCTTGATAGTTAAACGAGCAAGACTGGGGTTCGCGGGGTTTTGTTTCTGCATGTGAAGATTGTTCGTGAAATACCGCGCATGTGTAACTTAAAGAAAAAAAAAAGAAATCCCGGGAATACCCTTATAGTGACACGCCTGGCGAGACGGGGTGTTACACTTATCATGGTAATTTCTTTATACAACGTTTAATAAACAGGAAAACCCAAAGGTTACAAAAACTCTTCTTTATACAAGGATCAGTAGTACATGAATAACATAAAATTAAACTAAACTTTTTCCACATCTTCGTCTTTCCTCCTTCTTGTCTTTGGGGTACTTGGTACGTTTGATATACCTGGGACATTGAATATTCCAGGAGTATAAAACACCCAAGTTAGATAGTTACATCTAAGTGAGATGGTTCGGAAAAGAAAACACATGTGTGCAAATGCAATATGCACTATGAAATCTCCTCATGTGGTAGCAATGTCAGGGTGTTGCAATCACCCCAGTTGGTAATCATGTCAAACACCTCAGGCCCACTGCATGGCCACATGGTCCCCGACCACACATGATGACCTACAACAACTAGGCAGAGTCCACAAGTACCGTGATGCGTGACAAATAGAAAAGATATGCAAGAACAAGGGAAACATGATATGCAAGTCACAAACCACACACAAATTAAACCAAGAATGATCAAGATGAAGCAAAAAGCATGCAGGAACCACTTATCTTGACTGTTTACCTTCCAAGTGTATTGTTTACACTTGCCAGTTTACGTTTTCTGTAGAAAACACGTATATTCTTAAACTAAACACCAAATATTTTTACATAGAGTTGTAAGAAATTAACTAAATAGTGGATCTGGAAATTCTCAGGGGAAAGGGGCCCTCACGTGCCTCTAAAGGGGGCCCACGCACCCCTACATGCGACCAGTAGCGGCACGTGTGCTTCATTCACTAGTGTCTTCTTCGGTGATGGTGACGCTGCAGTTTCATTTTTAGGTCATATCTCCTTCATTTTAGCTCCGATTCGACCCTCGTTTGAACCTACATCTCCCTCTCTTCCCCCTCTATAGGAATATAAACTAAAATGGAACTTACCTCATTGTTTTTCTATAGCTTTGGCTAAGAATTCGATAAAGATTCAAAAACTTCGACGAGGCCCGTTCTCCTTCGTTTTTTCCACCAATTTCACTCATTCTTTTTGCAGAATTTCCTTCTCTCTCAAAAAAAAAAAGATTATCTACAAAATTCTAAGCCAAAAACCACTCAAATTTTGTGGATTTGTTGTAAGTTCCAAGCTTCCCCCCAAGCCTATTTATAGAAATCCCAAGACAATCCTGCTTTGCCACGTGTCATACTTATCCCCTTGATATGATTACCTCTAACTGATGGTTCGACCAATTCGTTTCTCCAGCAACCTCGTTGTGGGTTTTCAAGAATTACACTTCAACCCAAAGTTTCACATATTTGCATTCTCACCCATCTTAACTTGGAAAATCTCATTTTGACCTTCAGAATGCCATCCTTCCATTCCCAAGGATTCTTATAATGCTTTTTACTTTTTTGAGTACCATTCTTTGTTCCAAAATGATCTCCAAATATTTTTGAAAAATTACACTTTTGCCTAAAACCTTCTAAAAACATACTATATTTTGCCCGAACACTACCTGTTCCTTATTGAATCCTCAATCCATCTTATCTTCTCTATAATGGACCATTTCTATATAAAAATCCTGGGTGTTACATTCACCCCTCAAAATAAAATTTTGTCCTCGAAATTTCTTCTAATTTCTCAAAACTCACATATTGAGGTAACTCTAGGGTGGATAACATACCTTGCTTAGTGTGTGTTATCTAGTATGGTTTGCCTCAATTCCTTAGCTTTGGCACATAAATTTGATTAAAAACTGAAGTATTCCATCCAAAAAATGAAATCCTGGTCATCAATCCATGACCTTACTCCTCGAGTCTTCTAGAGTAGCTTCCAAATCTATTCCAACAGACAAGAGTAAATCGTCAGGCCAACGACTTAAATAGACGTTCCGTTAGGAATCACATCCACTATCAATAGGCTAAAAAGCCTCCACTAGTCCCCATCCCCGGGCTATCACATTGGCTGTCAAAGCAGGTTCATCCCTACATCAGCCACCACATTGGCCCTCCCGGGTGGTACTAGGTCACACAATCGCAATCCTTCAAAAACTCCATCCACCGTCACTACCTCATATCCAAATCTCTATGAGGGAATAAGTACCTTAAGCTTCCAAGATCCGTTAAGACCTCAAATTTTCCCCACACAAGTAGTGCTGCTAAAGTTTCGGGCAGCCACAACTACTGCCAATTTTAAATCATAAGCAATAAAATGCTATTCACAATTTTTCAACCGTTGAAACCCATATGGTTCCATGAGGACACACCCTAACCCAGCCTTTAGAAGCATTAATATAAACCATGAATCCATCTATTCCACGAGGCATTACAAAAATAAGAGCATAGGTAAATTTTCCTTTCATTTATTAAAGCCATACCCACCAACATCATTCCACACAAACTTAGCTCCTTTTGCGTTAACCTTATAAATGGTCGAGCAACGCTAGGAAACATTTTAGCATAATTTTTATAAAATTCCATACCTCAATCATCGTTCAAGGCTACTTCCAATCTCTTATTTCCTCAATCCCTCATGGCTAACTTGTTTTTCAATGTAACATAACTTAGAAAAGTTACTTGAGTTAGCCAGAATTCGTATTTTGAAAACTTAGTGTATGCTTGCTATTCTTGAAGGATCCTTAAGGCAATCTCTTATTTCCTCAATCCTTCATGGTTAACTTGTTTTTCAATATAACATAACTTAGAAAAGTTACCTGAGTTAGCCAGAATTTGTAATTTGAAAACTTAGCGTAAGCTTGCTATTCTTGCAGGATCCTTAAGACAATCCTCAAGACTTGCTCATTTTCCCTACTAATTGAGTAAATCAAAATAAATATAACCAGAAATTAATTCAAGTATGATTTGAACATCTACCCATCAAACCCATACAGGCTACAGGTGCATTGGTATTAAACAAATACTCATAATATCCGTAATGGAATCTAAAAGAAACCTTACTATAACCTCTCTTTTTAATCCTCAATTGGCAGTTTCCTATCCTCATTTGAATCCCTTAAAGTCACAAATCATCAATGAATATATCATTCCCATATTCAAAGTTACATTTAACACACGTTGGCTAATAGCATTCTTCAAAGTTTTTAACAATTGCTAAATTATAATGTATTTCCTTAATTTAATGAACCACAAATTATCATAATCCCCAGAATTTAATAAATCCTCAAACCTTCGAATATTTGTAGACATCTCATCCACAAATACAATAAACCATCTCAAACACGATAATTTTACAAAAACCATCATAATGAAATATCACACATTCTTTTTGTAGTTCCACACGTATCCACTTGTTTCCCTAAATGGTAGCTACCATCACTAGGCAATCCAACTTTCTCAATTCTAGTTCTAGACAACGTGCATGTGATACAAATGAATGGGTAGGTCTAAGGTCTACTAATACTTATATAGAAGTTTATGTACCTTGTATGACCGTCCGGCTAGCATTGGCATCTTCTCTCGTTAGATTGAACACACGACCCCATTGTGGTCCTTAGCTCTTCTTATTTGACTAATTAACCTTGCAAGTAATCCCTAGAAAGATGGCCAACTTACCGACAATTAAACCACATAGGCCCCTTTGGGTAATTTTGAGCTACATGATCATTTCTTCCACAGGACACCCTTGGTTTCTTATGTCACAAGATCTCTTAGGATGAAATTTTTCACATCTGGGGCAGTTTCTTTTGGGTTTGAAATTTCTTCCTCGAACCCCCAAGTTGTGTTCCTTCCTAAATTTCCTATTCTCGGGTTCCCAAAATTCCGTTCTAAGGGACTCCATTCGATGGAGGTTGCTTTCTACCGTCAGGGCTTGTAAGACCACCTCTATATAAGTGTGGGCCCCTAAGGAACTTAATTCCTACTAAATTTCCAATTTTAGCCCACTAAGGAATTTCTAGGCCTTTGCCTCCTCGTCCAAGTTATAGACGGGCATTTACTTGATTAGCCGAGTAAAACTATCTTCATACTAAGCCACAATCATGTTCCCAGTCTGTTTCAGGTTCATAAACTCTTGGCCTTTTTCCAACTTCTTACATAAAGGAAAACATTTGAATTGTGCCCATTCTATGTTTAGCGTACCTTGTTCTGCGGGACCTTGCAAGGTCCTGTGCATAGTTTTCCAGCAGCAGTTTGCCTCATCTCAAAGCATAAAGGTAGCACAATTAACTTTATCTTCCTCTCTGCATCCAATGAAGTCAAAAGATTTTCTCAATCTGCTCTATCCAATATTCACTTTTACATGGATCGGTTTTGGCTTTTCCTGAAAAAATAGGGGGATTCAATTGCTGGAATCTGTCAATAGCATCGAGAGCTCAAGGGGTGTTTGACCTGTTTGTTGTGTCCTCCACATAAGGGCGATCACGCCTCCCAGAACCCGTTCCACCCGATCCATGCGGGTCTCACCTTCTTGACTCCTTCCTTGAAGCAGGTTCTCTTAGGATGTTTCCATCTTTTCCTCGCGGAGGTGTCGCATCTCCTCTTCCTGTATGTTGCTTTTATGTCTACGACTTTAGGATCATCGTGTATTCACTATCTGGAAATATCCACACTTCAAAATTTTAAGATCAATGCTTAAACCTTAGTAAAATAATCCCAAATTATTCAAAATCAACTTCTAAGACAAATACTCAAAAATCATAGGTTTTCCTAACAACCCCGACTTTCTATGAATCAGCCAATACCCATCCATCAACTCCAAATGCCCATATCCTCAAAATTTGCACAAAGATTCCATGAGCTACGTTCCTACTAAACCTTTATTGGGTTCATAACCTTGATTTTGACAATCTTCCAAATCCTAAAATTCCTGTGAAATAATTAGACAACAAAATAGTCTCTCGAACACTTTCTGTTTAAAATCCTCAAGATTTTAAATCCATCAAATACCTATAAAACATTTGTACATTATAGCGAATCATGAATCAAAACGTTTTAAAAAATCCAGTCAATCTCCCAAAATTTCTTAACAATAAAATGGTCTCAAACTATCCACAATCAACTGATAAATCATAACCTAAGAATCTTAGGATTTCTCGGGTACTTTGTGGGGCCGAGTAACCGTTAATCCTAAGTCATCATTACCCAATTCTGTAATCATTGATTCCAAATTTCAAGATTCCTAGAATCCTCAAGATTCCCAAATGTATCAAGTTCCTGCAAAATAGTCATTAATACGAGATTCTAATGAATCATTTACAAAAGTATCCCCAAAAATTCAATTAGTCTCCCAAGGCTGCAAATTTATCAAATTTCTACAAACAATTGTTAATGGAGAATTCTAACAAACCATACATGAGAATGTCTCTAAAAATCCAATTTTATTGGATGTTCCTGAATCTTAACTTATTGGATTTTGGCTAGGGGCTTAATTTCACCAAATAACTGAAATACTTACTTGTACCATACTCTTTCTTACTTACTCATCGGATTTCGCTGTGGTATCTATATTTCCCAAAACAATGTGTGACTTACCCTGTCATCAAGGAGTTCAAAGATTAGTAACATCCATTAATTGCCATAAACACCATATATCACTATTTATCCTCATTTATCCATAGGTGTACATGTATATAGGATTCTCATTTCACCACATAGATATTAGGATGAGAATACCTCAATTCCTTAGGATTCTAAATCTCTCAAATACCTGCAAGGCATTGGTTAATTCATATCGGACCACAAATCAAACTATCTTCAAAATCCAAGTTTTTAAGTTGTCTCTCGATGCCTCCAATCCTTCGATTTTCTCAATATAATTATTAAAGGGATTTCAATAATCCTTATATGAAAATATCCCCAAAGATCTAGTGGGTTACCCAAGTGTCCAGTTAGGTTTAATCTCATTGAAATACTTACTTGCATCTCACCCCAACTTACTTTTTAGGTTCTATTGACAATCACCTATATCTCCCAAAATAGCCATGTAACCTATCCTATCATCAAAGCCCCAAAGATTAGTAACATCAAATAAATGTCTCATTTCACCATTTTACCTCCTAGGATCCCCAAAAATAATTGTATAATTTGTCCTGTCATCATGGAACCTTAAGGTTAGTAGCATTAGATAGGCATTGTATCCCATTCTACTTACTCATCCGATCTTGTTGACACTCGTCAATATCTCCCAAAATTGCTACACGACTTATCCTATCACCAAGAGACTTAAAGATTAGTGACATTATATATCATAAACATCCCATATCACTACTTTATAATCCCCAAAGTAGCCACATAATCCATCTTGTCATCACGAAACCTGAAAAATTAATAATATCAATTAAATGCCCTAACCACCACATACCACTATTTTATCCCTATTCATACATGTACATCATTAGCATCTCATATCACTATTGTATTCTCATTCGACCATATGCGTGTACATAAACATCCTGTTTCACTATCAAATCCTTATTCTCACAACGTCAAAATTAGTCTTCCTCAATCTTAGATCCAAGCGAAGGTGTAAGGGTTCGTTCCTCTAGTAACTCTATGGGATCCACCATTCTATCAGGTAGGTCTCCAATACCCTGATTTTCTATAATATCTAGATCCATACCTGCCATCAATCCAAAATATTCTCGAGGTTAGTCAAATCAAAAGATAAATCAACATTTTATATTCTAGCTCTGATACCAAATGTAATGCCTCATTTTTCAAACATACAACGATGCTAAATACAAGCTAACATCACATACAAGCGTTATGGAAATCCTTACTGATGGAAGCGAAGACTTGAACCTGATAGCTAGCTAAAGCTAGATAATAGAGATTTCCACTATAAATCTTTAATATAAGTACAATCATATGTCCCCAAAAGCTAACAAATAAACCTTATTGTGGCAATTTCTTTATACAACGTCTAATAGATAGGAAAACCCAAAGGTTACAAAAGTTCTTCTTTATACAATGATCTGTAGTACATGAATAACAGAAAATTAAACTAAAATTTTGCCACCTCTTCGCCTTTCCTCCTGCTTGTCTTCAGGGTACCTGGTACGTTTAATATACTTGGGACATTGAATATCCCAGGAGTATGAAACACCCAAGTTAGATAGTTACATCTAAGTGAGATGGTTTAAAAAAGAAGACACGTGTGCAAATGCAATATGCAGTATGAATTTTTCCCATGTGGTAGCAATGCCAGGATGTTGCAATCACCCCAGCTAGTCATCATGTTAAACACCTCAGACCCACCGCATGACCACATGGTCCCCGACCACACATGATAACCTACAACAACTAGGCAAAGTCCACAAGTACCGTGATGCGTGACAAATAGAAAAGATATGCAAGAATAAGGGAAACATGATATGCAAGCCACAAACCACACACAAACGAAACCAAGAATGATCGAGATGAAGTAAGAAGCATGCATGAACCACTCACCTTGATTGTTTACCTTCTGGGTGTACTCTTCACACTTGCCGATTTAGGTTTTTTACATAAAACACGTATTTTCGTAAACTAAACACCAAATATTTTTACATAGGATTGTAAGAAATTAACTTAGTGGATCTGAAAATTCTCAGGAGAAGGGGGCCCCACACACCAATGTCTTTTTCGGCAACGATGATGCTATAGTTTTTTTTTTAAGTCATATCTCACTCGTTTTAGCTCCAATTCGACCCCCGTTTGAACCTACATCTCCCTCTCTTCCCTGTTTATAGGAATATAAACTGAAATGGAACTTACCTCGCTATTTTTTAGCAGCTTTGGCTAAGATTCTAGCGAAGCTTCAAAAACTCCAGCGATGCCCGTTCTCTTTCATTTTTTCATTGATTTCACTCTTTTTTACAGAATTTCCTTTTCTCTCTCTCAAGAACAAGATTATCTACAAAAATCTAAGCCAAAAGCCACTCAAATTTTTGGATTTGTTGTGAATTCCAAGCTTCCCCCCAAGCCTTTTTATAGAAATCTCGGGCCAATCCTGCGTTACCACGTGTCATCCTTATCCCCTTGATATGATTGCCTCTAACCGCCGGTTCAGCCTGTTCGTTTCTCTAGCTACCGCATTATAGGTTTTCAAGAATTACGCTTTAGCTCGAAGTTTCACATATTTGCACTCTCACCCCTCTTAACTTGGAAAATCTTATTTTGGCCTTCAGAATGTCATCCTTCCATTCCCAAGGATTCTTATAATGCTTCTTACATTTTTTAGTACCATTCTTTGTTCCAAAATGATCTCCAAATATTTTTGAGAAATTACACTTTTTCCCTAAACCTCCTAAAAACATATTATATTTTACCTGAAATCCACCCGTTCCTTATTGAATCCTCAATCCATCTTATCTTCTCTAAAATGGACCATTTCTATAAAAATCCTGGGTGTTACACTCATCTTCATTAGTGAGGTGAACACCTTATGTAGTCTACTGTTAGTGTGACGAGAAAGTCCTTGACCAAGACAGTATGATTAATCAAGGAAGTGTTTCTTGAGGTGTCATCTAGTCATGTTGATAAGATCTGACACATAGTTACTATGTTTGTGAGTTTATCGTACCATGACTCTTGCTTAGTCAAGACATTGAGTGACAGAAGGACTGTATTACACGGTAATTGTCAACTATAATAGGCTCACTTGAAGTTTGACTTCATTGCCTTCTATATTGTGCTCGATAACTGCTAGGCGTTTCCCAGGACCTTTCAGAACATTACCAGAATATGGAAAGATTCTCATGATGGATTAAGGTGTTTCGGCTGACATTAAAAGAGTTTTTGCGTTATTTGATTGCTATTTGGCAGTGAACCTAGAAAGTCACGCACTATATAGTGTAGCATTTCGTATAAGCACTGTGCACCTATTATGTCTCAGACATCATTAATAGTTAATGATAGATTTTGGATATGTCATTAAGTGTTAATGATTTAGTTCATTAAATGTTAATGAATCGGTAAGCAATTTAATTAGAAATCATAGGGAATGTCAACTGTTTCATATAGTCGGTCGACGGGTTAGGGAGTCAATTGACTATTTTTCCATTTGGTGGAAATCGATCGATTGCCTTTAAGGAACCAGTCGACCATTTTTATCGCCAAAGATATAGATTGTGGATTCCATGTGTCAAGTGGATGGAGGTGATGGGTGACAATTTTGGAGGCATCATATGACTCCAATTTGAGGCTGAAGTCAGGAGAGATTGTAGAGAAGAATTTTTCTTGGTTTCTTCCTCTGCAATTCCTCTACTTTTACTTCTGTCAGAATATATGACACAATGAAACTATTACATTAAGCTAATCCAAAAAGTCTGGAGAGACACACGAGTGCTGGTGAATTAAAGTCTTCAGGCTAGCACAGACAAGGACCCCGATGTGGTACCAAGTAGCTTACTAGGTGTGGATGGACTAAGCCCTCGACGCAGTAAGGAGGATTCAGTCTTCGTGTAGAAATAGTTTATACACCCACTTAACATTGGACTACAGGTATATGATTTATTGTATTTAATACGATGAAATATAATGTTGCTTGAATACTTGAGTTGAGTATGGTATGTGTATTTATGTATTTCGCTGCGTATTTCAGATGTGCAAAAATTTTTAAATTTATCTACATCACCATACATATATTCCAACAATAAATGCTAGAGGCATGCTCCAATTCACTATGCCCATATATCTACAATTCAGAGCATTTTTCAGCTAACATTGTTCGCACAATAGGGGTTGGATATTTTAGGTTCCTTTCCACAAGCAACAAGCTAATAAAAATTTCTTCTCATAACCACCAACTACTTCACAAAGTGGGTGACACCAAAGGCCCCACCCACTATTACAGAGAAGAAAATGGAATTAATAGTGTGAAAAGAAATTACATGCAACTTTGGTCTCCCCAAAATTATTAACATTGATCATAAAAAATAATTTGATTGTGAAACCTTTAAAATCTTCTATGGAAATCTAGGAATACAACTGACAATAACCTTAGTAGCATACCCTCAAGCTAAAGAGCAGGCAGAGGTAAGTAATAGGACTATTTTGCATAGGTTAAAAACTCGCTTGGAGAAAGTCGATGGCTCCTAGATGGATGAACTACCTTCTATATTATGGGCATACTAGAAAACCAACAATTTCCTACTTGCGAGACACCATTTAACCTTGTTTATGGGTCAAAGGCACTAATTCTTATCGAGATTGGGTTAGTTCCCCTCACTTGGGTGAATTCAATGAGAAAGCAAACTCTAAAGCACTAAAAGAAAACCTGGACCTCATAAAAGAGTAAAGAGATAATGTAACACCCTGCCTAGCCGGGCGTGCCACTATAAGGGATTACTGGGATTTTTTTTTTTTTTTGGTCCTTACACAAGCTCGACACACAAGGTGTTTCAAAGAATAATCTTTACATGCTTGTAAAAATCCCAGAACCCCAGTCTTGCCCGTTTAACTAACAAGGTCAATAGATTTAAGTTAAATGAGGCATAACATACTCTGAAAAATAACAACACTGAACATCTTAAATTACTACAATCGTTCATACTTAGCGTCTTCTCATCAAAATAAGGATTACAATACTCTGGAAATGTAAACAACAACTATCATGTTTGAACACCATCAGCCCTCAACTGGCCATGTCCTCGCCCTTGCTGTAACCCCTGTTTGGAACGTTTGAATGTTCTAGGGGTATAACCCAAGTTAGATGTTGAAACATCTAAGTGATAGCATAAAACAATTTTATAGAATGTATGTGCGATCATGAGCATGGCATGTATAAATGACACAACACGTTAACCTTAAGAAATCTCCCTAGCATACTCAATCTCATGTGGAAAATACATTCCATAACATACGATTGAGATTGACCTTGCCGCGACATACTTAATCTTTGGGTGCACACTAGCATCACCCGAATGGCTGAGAATAACCTTGCTCTATTCTCAAGATGACCCTATCCCGTCCTACTGGACATCATAACAATGACATGAATTCAGATATAGTAATGTTATAAAAAACCTACTCGACATGCATTTTTTTACAAAGCATATTCGTTTGATGCAACATGTAGTAAACTCAATATGTACAATATGCTGATAAATTTAAATGTAATGTGGACATAACATTCGCAAATGACAGCCTAAGTTCTAGAGGGTAGAACCGCTCACTTGAACCTAACCGTCATATGCCTGATATATCAAGGGTGATTTGGGCAAAATAGTTATAAGGAACAACCTAAGTTCTAAAGGGTAGAACCACTCACTTAAACCTAACCATTGCATGCCAAAAATCATTTACGAAACCAAATTAATATTGGATCGAACCACTCACATTTAAGTTGGAATTCACGTCGAAAATCTCAAAATGCGCGCTGACCTCAAATGACGAGCAATCCCCAATTCCTATGGCCGAATGACCTCCTAACCAACATTGTATCCAAGGAAATCAATATTTCCATAAACTTACCAATTTTCCCTTATTTTTCCCTATTTTTCATAAACCCTTTTTTCATAAAAATTCCATAACAAATATTTATCATCTAATTTCACCAAATATTTTCCACAAATATTCCTAGAATAATTTTCTAAAAATTATAAAAATAATTCAAAAATTTCCTGTACCTCACGTGCCAAGTGCATAGCTTGCAAGTGGAGTCCACGCGTGCAGTTCATGTAGGTTGCCTTCACCTAAAAGATCTTCCCAAGTCAGTCCTAGGGGTGCCTTTAGTTTCCTGAAACCACCACCGGAAAAGCCCTTAATGGATGATTACAAGTCCAACTTTGGCGAAGCCTGATTTTCTAGCCAGCTCACTGAAACCCATTTTAACCTATACCAAATGCTTCCAAACTCTCCAGAAAAACTCTATAAATCAAAAGAAATAAAATCGCCTTATTAAGAACACTTGATTATCTCTAAACAACACGAATTCAAAGCAAAAAAATTGAATAAAACCCTCGGCCCCAAACCTTATAATTATAGGCAAATTCCAGTCACTAACCTCCAAATCCCAAGCTTACTCACCCCCTAACATCTAGATCTAGCCACTAAGTGGCTTGAGTAGGCTTAAATCATCACAAAAATGCCATGACTTGGCAGCCAAATTTTTCAATTACTGTTCACCACAAATTTTGTGAAATCATGGCTGATTACGACCAATGGCTACCACCATTTGATTCATCATGACCTGGGGCACCTCTGGGACCCCTTGGGTGACCATCCAGATGACCATAGGTGGCCAATTGGTGGCAACAATGCAGCTAGCTGGATTTTTGTAGGTTTCCCACTTCACTTTTGGTATTTACACTTTAACCCCCCCAATTAATTTCCAACTATAGTTTGGACCTTTCCTTGAAGCTCCTAGAACTTCCAACAATTCCACTAAGCCCTATGTATTCCAAACTCTTCATTCCACCCCCGAAACTTTAGATAAAATGTCTTTTTGACATCCCTCAACCAAAATCATTAAATTATACTTAGGCCCGAGTGTATGAAAAAACATTTTTTGATCCTCATTTCGCGAATCTTTTGGGTCTATGGATTCCTAATTCCCTTTCCGCACTTAAACCCCTAGGTTTTGCCTTTGCCACAACTGATTCACCGACTTTAGCCAAGATTCGTAAATTGCATTTCAACCCTAATATTATGAAATACCGCATTTTGACCTGACAAATTCCATAAATTCAAAATATATTTTATACGAAAAATTTTGGGTATTACAGATAATCATGCATCTAACTAGCTGCTTATCAGAAGAGAGTGGTAAACTACTATAATTCTAGAGTTCAAAGCTGATCACCAAAAGATAGGGATCTTGTACTAAGAAAATTCATTGTGACCAGTGCTCTCAGAGGCAAAGGAAAGCTCTATGCTAACTAGGAAGTGTTATAATCATATAGCAATGGCACTACAACCCAAGAAGGGGGGTGAATTGGGTGTTTGAGAAATTTAAAACTTGTTTAGGAGGTTTTGAAATACTAAAGAAGAAAACAATGAAACACAACCAAAGTAAAATGTAAGAATGACACAAATGATATGTAGTTGTTCAGTTAAACTAAGCTTAATCCACTACCTTAACTCCTCACTAAGGATTTTTAAATCAATCCATTAAACCTCCTACCAAACTCGGTAGACCCTCTAGCATAAATCGCTAGGAAATACAAACCTCCTACTTATAAACAAGTAGGCCCTCTAGCTTAAAACACTATGAATTACAATCTCCTACAAACACCAGATAGGCCCTCTAGCTCACAAGCTAGGAAATACAAGAAATTTATAGAAAATAGAGTCTAAGAGATGAATCTCTTAGTTATAGGATCACTCAATAATAAACACAAGGCTTGATAACAATTTAATATAATATTAATATAAAGCCTTTATGAGAGAGAAATAAATAGAAAAATTAAGTACAAATATTCAAGACAATGAAATATAAATATATAAATTTGTGACCTTTGATGGAGAAATTTTGGAAAAAACTTGAAATGTCTTTCTCCTCTTGCCTTGTAGCTCTTTGATGGATTAATGATGAAGTTTCGAGAGCCTTGAAATGCTTGAAAATTAGCTTCAGAGTATTTGAGAGCTTGTGGTGCTTTAGATGTGAAATTCGATGATCTCCAAAATGAGTTTGCGGATATTTATAGGCATTCAAAAAATATTGTAGTGTTACTGTTTACAATAGTCAAATTTACTATTCATAACGATCGAATTTACTATTGACAATGGTCGAATTACTATTCATTGTTATTGTTCACCATTATTGTTCACTGTTTCTATGGCGTTTGGACTTTTTTAAAATAAATTTATTATGCATTTTAAAATTACTTGAAAAATAATTTATTGAAAATAATATATTTAAAAATACGTACACTATTAAAAAATATTTTATAAATTAATCTAAAATAATTTGGTATTTCAATTTGTATATTTATTCAAAATATTATTTTAATTTTTAAAAATTAATTACTAATTAAATAGAGAAAGTTGGCTCAACATTTTGGCATTAGATTTGCTTGATAAAATTAATTTTCATTTTGGTACTTGATAAAACATATAAAAGTAATTTGGAGCACTAACTATGAATAAAATAATTTCATCTTCAAAATAAAATTATTTTTCATCATCAAATGCAAAATATCAATCTCCCCCTTTTTAATGATGACAAAACTACTATGAAACAAACACCCAAAGATCTCTCCATTTTTGTCTTAAATCAAAAATGATAAATTTGAAAGAATTTACCAAAGACAAGGTGGGAAATTTGGCAAAACAACAATTTTGGGTAAGATATTTTAGTAATCCCTCTTAATAAAAGATTTATGCTCCCTCTTTGAAAAATACTAATAGCATATATAATAAATTAAGGAGAAAATGGATGAACCCTTGACCCCATCAATTAAAAGAGGATTTGAAATCCTTATCTTGGAGAGAAGAACAAGGAAAGAACTGACTTTAGCAAAGAAGAAGAAATAAAGAACTTGCATAACAAAAGGAGATGTAAGAAGAACTTGCCTTTGATGCTTAAAATTCAAAGAAGAAGCTTGCCAAAAGCCAAGAATCCACACCCCTTGAAAATCTTGAAATCCCCCACTTGAGCTCCCAGCTAAGATGAAGAAGAAGAAGAAGAAAGGAATAAGAAGAAGAAGAAGAAGAAGGAAGCTATCGAGAGAGCAAGAAGGAAGAAGAAGAAGAAGAAAGAAAGAAAGAAATAGGGTGGCATGGCCTGCACGTCCGCCCCCACCTACTCCCCACCAACCCTTTTCCATCTTTCCTTTTTTGCCTTTGTCTCCTTTATTTACCCAACCATCCAATGAGCCTCTTTTTGACGTTTCATATTTTCTTTTCTTTTCTCCTTTTTGTTAATCAATCTACTTTATCATAATATAAAGATATACATATTTATATATGCATACATCTCGGCAACCCCAATTCAATTAAGCCCAACATTTTTACTTTTCAACCATTTGGTAGGTTGTTGACTTTTCCACACTCTTGGCTATTTGACTTCTCAACACTCATGCAAACCCATGCTTTGACTATTCAACTTATTAACATCTTCATTAAATTTTCCCCCTTGACAACTCATAAATTTTTTTTTTCACATTTAATTTAAAAAATGCCAATATATATAACATACATGATAAAATCTTAATAAAGGTCCTAGACCCACCAACGGGTCATTACAAATTATGTACTCCAAAAGCTATACATATTTATGAATGAAATAATGAAATGGTGAAATGGGAAAGCATACCCGAATTGTTTCATGATGTGGTTATGTTCAGGTGTATTATATACTTGTGATAGCACACTTATTATTTTGCACGACGGCTACGCCGTGAGGGGAAAAGGATATCCAAAAACAAGCTCGATAGGCACTTACTTGGTTGTGGGAGCTTCGACTCATAATGTTTGCCTAGTTTAGAGCCAAGGCGTGGATGGACAATGGTCCACAATATGATGATGGATTTGTTATGTTTCAGCATGGGGCATGTTATGATAATATGCATGGTTTATATGTATAAATGTGATGGGGAGGCATGATATAATAGGGCATGGTTAGAAAGTTATATGTTTGATGCAGAGAATCTAAATTTGTTTCCTTTATTATTATCCATGCCTCAAATTTCAAATGCTTAAATTATTCATATGATATACTTGTTGAGTCTTGTGGCTTACTTTATTTATTTTGTGTCAATTCAGATAAGGGTAAGGCAAAAGTGGGTGGTGAGCCTAGCAACACTTGATTTTGGGGAGTTTAGTTATGTATAGAGTCATCCCAGTTAGAAGATCCTTGGGAGTTCTTTTGATGAGGGCATAAAGAAAATGTAACACCTAAAATTTTTAGACTAAAATATGATGTAATACTCGAGATTTTTAGATTCGGATATTTGAAGAAATAAGACATTTCAAGGGATTATGGAAGTCTTGAAACAAAAATTCAGTTTCTGAGCCAGAGACAAAATCATAAATATTGAAGTTCGGGCAAAAGTGTAATTTACCTAAAATCTTAGGATATTAGAATAATTTATCATTTTTTGAGAGCTAAAATGCAATTAAAAATTGCTCAGAGACCAAGTTGCAAGAGGTCTAAGTGCTATTATCCAAAAGTTTGGGTCACGGTGTAGTTCTTGAAACTTCGCGACTGGATCATTAGAGTAATGAGCTAAGCCAACTAAACCATTTGAGGGTCATGATTGCGAATTTCAAATGTTACTAAATATAGCTTTGGATGTTAAATGGATTTTAAATCTAACTTTAGGTCATTTTTGAAGTCCAAGTCCAAGTCTTTTGCTTAGTCTCCAAGTTTGCTTAGCCTTCAAAGTCTTTAAACCTTATCCTCAATGACACGTGGCAAGTAACCATTGGCCACTTAGAAGATAAGATAAGGTCACATGATGGTTCATAATGACCCCCTGAGATGGCATCGTGTGATTGGCCATAAAAAACTTACTTAGCTTCCAAGTTTGCTAAAATCTCCAAACCTTATCCTTAAGAACATGTGGCAAGCATTTATTGGCCACACATGGAAGGTAATAATGAGGCCTCATGATGATAGGACATGTAACACCCCATTTTCCGAGCGCATTAAAATTCAGGATAATTCTGGGATAATAATTTTTTTTTCTTAAAAACTATTGCTAAACCATATCATTTCTCATATCCATCCCAAAATTTCCATGCATCTCTCTCGAAAGAGAATTATCATAAACATCAAATGCGGAAGCTAAAATCAAACCTAACATCTTAACATTAATCATAAATCAATTCTTACATTCTTATTAACCATAATTAAGGTTATACATCATCATTTCTCAAAACGTTCAGAATTCAAAGTAGAAGAATTTAAATACATGGACTACATAACATATATTCAACTCATCATGCACTTTGCTAAGTGTCATTTCATGCCTCATTCATCCTCTTTTCTGTTACAATCTTCATCTGGAATGTTTGAATATTCCAGAGGCAAAGCCCAAGTTAGATGATGAATCATCTAAGTAAGGGAAACAAAACATTTAATACTCATTTATATATGTAATGCACATAACATCATAACTCTCATATTTGGGTCGATTGCACCTTAAGATTACCTGCCATTTTTATAGTCTCCCTACCAGACCGGGGTGTATGGGTGCACCCTTGGCAAAGCAACTGAGCCAGTACCTAATCCTAAACCCATGCAACATATGACCGTGAATCTCATCATGCTCATATGCATATTTCATAAATCAAACATGTAAATGCAATCTACATGACATACTCACATCAAGGCATGACAACATGATAAAAACATTTACATAAAATCAGATTTTGGGGTCAAACAATTTACAAACCAAATATTTTCATAAAACTAAATCCAGTAGAGAAGTACCACTTATACCTTGTAAAAAGATAATTTTGCCCTTAGCATAATTTTGCCTCAAATTCTCATCGGACTTCCAATCGTACTCAATTATAAACCTTGACGACTGGGCATCATAATTACTTAAAAAAATCATATTTCTAATTTTCTCTAATTTTCCTAATTTCTTCCATTTCCTCCTATTATTTCCTTAAGATTATGAAATAAATACTTCCTCATAAAATTTTATGAATTTCTCTTCACAATAATTCCTAAAACAATATTCCTAAACCCCAGAAATTTCCTCATAATTTTCAGAATCCATGTTCTATTTATTTCTCATTTTCTCTTTGATTTTCAAGCATCTATTGCCTCAAAAATCCATAATAAATACCAATCATGCATTTCTCTTCCAGTTTCATCATCAACAATTCTAAAATATCATTCTCATATTTTTGGAATTTTTGAAGATAACTCACCTTCCCGCAGAGCGATTCAGTATTCTTCTATATTGTGACGAATCCTCGGTTTGCATATCCAACGCCTTTTGCCACAAATTTTCACACGAACTACTAAACCTAGCCTATAGGATTTTTTTAGGAATTTTTTGATTTTTTTTTTTTGATATTTTCTTTTTTTCTATTTCTTTCTTTCTCTTTTTCAAATCTCTCTCACTCTCAAATCTTTCTTTCTTACAACCTTTCTCTTTCTAATTCAAGCCCTCCAACCTTTCATGTTTTCTCTATTTATAAAAGGTTGAATTAAGCTTAGTATAATTGTAATGACCCACTATCTTTAATTATTTTGTCACTTTTCGTAATTATTTTTCACTAAATCTCTCCCATAATCTTTAATTATTTGTCAACACCCTATTTTGTCTCCCACATTTCTCTATTATTTCATCCATTATCTTTGATTATTTGTCCATACCCTACTTTTTCTCTCACATTTCTCAATTATTTCTACTCTTATCTTTAATTATTTTATCACATTTCTTAATTATTTTTCACTAAATCTCTCCCATAATCTTTAATTATTTGTCCACACCTTACTTTGTCTCCACATTTCTCAATTATTTCACCCATTATCTTTGATTATTTGTCAACACCCTACTTTATCTCCCACATTTCTCCATTATTTCACCCATTATCTCTAATTATTTTGTCATATTTCTTAATTATTTTTTACTAAATCTTTAATTATTTGTTCACACCCTACTTTATCTCCTAAATTTCTCAATTATTTCACCCACTATTTTTAATTATTTTGTCACCTTAATTATTTTTTACTAAATCTTCTTTTGAATAGATTCACTACAACAAAAACAAGCATTAACGACCAAAAATTAGCAACGACATTAGTTTTGATCGTTAATGTAGTACTATTAACGACTAAATATAAATCCTGTCATTATAAGATAAATTTTAACGATAGGCTAAATAAGTCGTCATTAATAAACCACTTTCCCGTCGTTATTGACTAACACTTTTAATTCTAACCATAAAGTAATAAAAAAAAATTAATAAGATTTAACTACAACTTATATAAACAATTCTAATATAATTATATTTTTCAGTAAATGCACAAATATAATTATTAAACTATTATAATTGGGTATTACTTATTTATTGATAATACAATATATTAAAAAATTATAAATATATTAAAAATAATACAATATATCAAACTAATTTATTATAATTATTATATTTATTTATAATATAATTTTATTTTTAAATAATTATTAATTTGATGCAATAATTTAAATCATTTTATCAGTTATCATAAATCTTAAAATATTTTATTTTTATTAATTATATAATTATTAATATTATTTTCATAATTATTTTATTTTTTATTTAATAACTAAATATTTTTAAAAAAATAAAAAAAACTATTTCCCACCCCAAATTCCCATTTCCCTTTTATCTTTGACCAAAACTTTAACACCTCCTCTCCCTTTCCCCTCTCCCCTCTCTCTAAACTCACTCCCGCTGTCGACCCATCTGCCTCCGCCTCCGCCTCCGTCCGTCGAAGCAGAGGAGACCGGCCCTTTGGCTTCTTAGTATTTCTCTTTCAATCGATTGTTCCTATTTTACTACGTCTATTATGTGTATCCATTTGCTCATGCTATTATTTGCATATTTCTTCATGAGGCAGTGACGACGACGACGATGTTGATGCAACTGGATATGAGTGGAGTGGTGATGAGAGGGATGAATCGGATGATCAGGAGGAGGTGGAAGATGAATCTTCCAGCCTCAACGACAATGAGTCTTTATGCAACCACGTTCTCCGCCTTCTTCGAGGTTAGGGTTTGCCCCGATCATTCATGAATTCTTTTCTATTACTTAATTTGTCCCATCATTTAGCGTTTTCTAGCAATTCTGATTGTCGCATTGGACAGAAACGCTTATCATCCAGAACTGGAAGGACGAACTGTGTTGTATATTTTTTCTTGCTTGTGTTAGTTTTGTAATTACAATGGACTCGAATGCATCTATAAGGGGTTTTTTTGCAAGGAATTATCTTGATTGCTTGTCAATATACACATTTGGTTGATGAGTAGAAATATACGCGCAGTGTGCAACGCTGATATATCTTCATATCGTTCTAGTATATCTTGATTTTATTTGGTCACAGTAACTGAACTATTACAGAACTGCGGCCTTGAATGTTCCCCAAACAAGCCCATTGTAACTCAAAGATGCTTTTATGTGTGTTGTAGGAAAGAGTGATTTACCAGAACTAAACCTAAGAGAATGCAAATCTTATTTACGGCAGCATGCACTGCGAATAACAGGGACCAAGGCAGAATGTATACAGAAAATTATGGAGCACTGAAAGTCAGTTCACCCTTGCAGGATTCAGAACATGGTTATTTATGTTAACAGTTGAGATCTTTACTCTTTAGTGTCGAGTCATTTTAGATTTTGTTATTTTTAGTTTTCAACTTTGATTGGATAAGGAAGTAATAGATAGAAAGTATAGTTCTAGCTAGAATTTGTAACTGGCCGACTGCCTTGAATAACTCTTAGCCCTTGGGGAGAATTATTGAGATAAACCCCAAAAATAAAAGGAATTTTGGAAACTATATATAGCTTTATTTTATTTTTGATACAATGATAGAAATGCAACTATTTTTTCATGAAAATGAAACTATGCTAGTACAACTTTGGTCAAATGGTCAGCCCCTGTTCTCATTATACTTTCATCTCAAAGTGTTTCTGGTGTATAACTGGTAAAGAGATAATATTTAGAAATCTATTCGCCTTGAGAAAGAAAGATGCCACAAATACGATTTCTTATTTTACAGTAAAAGCTTGTTCCATATTTCTTTAAAATGCTGAGCAAAAGCTAATAGTGGAGTATTAGTTCTGCTACCCTTAATGTTTGTGTTTGTTGTTGATCTGTTTCATTTGCATGCATTTTAATACTTTGATATTTTATCCAAAGGCTTTGGTATTGGCAATTATGTTCTAAAATATGTTACCTAGTTAGAACTATGGATTTATTTGTGTACTGGGTACTTCTAAAGTAATTTTCATAAGATAATTAGACTTTTAATGTAATAAATAGTCATGTTTACTACTAATTAATCATGTAAAATTACATTATGATGACTATTTTTTCCCCCATGAAAACTTTACTATTTGTAGGTAAAAATTTGTCCCGTTTGATTTTTCTGCTCCTAAGAAGTACCTCAATTTGTTCTTTTATCTGTTTGATGTTCCTTTATTAAAAAAAAATACTAATCAATATTATGGTGGTTATCCAGGTTGGAAGACTGATCAATATTTTGAAGTTTATCCTTTTTTGTGCAAGGACCTGGACCAGGGCCACGTTATGGGCATGTTATGGCTCTTGTAGGGCAAAGGTACCTGATGGCAATTGGTGGAAATGATGGTGAGCCCCTGCATAGATGCTTCCTGTTGTTTTCTTGAGTATCTTTCTCAATTTTGATCCTCAAGCAATAATTTAATGCATGGTTTCAGGCAAGCGACCCTTGGCTGATGTGTGGGTACTTAACACGGCTACAAACATGCATGAACATGAATTGGATGTGCCATGGATGTGAAGGTCCTTTCACTATAGTTTTTAATACTTTTTTTCTAGTTGGTATTTTTTTTTTACTTTGTTTTGGGGATACATTACAAATGTGACACATTTTGGGTAAGGTATAAAAACACAGTGATCCTAGTTTGCCTATAATATAATTGTCTTTTTATGTTTACGGATTTAGTGCTACATTTATGTTGGACTAACATTCTTTTTAAAGTTTGTACATTATCATTATTATATATAAAGTGCCATGTTCATATTAGATTGGTGGGGTTATTTCAATATTTTCATTACTTTTTGGTTATTATATTTATGAACACTATAAATAAAATGAATAGTATTATTTTTTTCATTGCATCCATATCTCTATTTATTGTTACTTTTTTTCAAATAATTAAATTTCATGTTCATTAACGTATTCATTTATGTACCTCTATCATATTGTTGTCTTGGTACTTTTAATTTTATACCAATATTGGGTCTTGCCTCCCCTTCTCGAGCAACTATCAAGGTTATTTTATTTTGTCAAAACACCAAACTAGGGCAAATTGATTCACAAAAAACAGAAAGAAAAAGAAATTTTGCTCTTTGCTCTGCACTGTTTTCTCTCTCACACATGATAAACTGAATTTATGTGTTTATTTATAATAAGATATGGTTTTTATACTATTATCTTTTATTTTTTTGAGGATATTTTAAATCGAATAAACTTAATTAAGGGAAAAAAAATAAGGCTGGCTACATCACATATGACATAGGCTAAAAATAGCAGAACTAAGGAACTAGAAGGACTATTTCTTAGTAATTTCTGCTTATGTATTCTTGTAGTTGAATAGTTTAGCAAAATAGTTGATTAAGAATATGCTGTATTTTTTTTTACAAGAACAAATGATGCAACTAAGGTGAGATACTCCTCTAGATAAAATGACTGGCAAGGATATCTTAGAAAATGTCCATTGGACGACAATCTGTTTGCTTGTTTTGGATCTCAATCTACTCTGTATTTAAGGGTTTTTATGTTTTGGTACATTTTAGTGATTGTATGTTATGTAGTTTATGATGGAAACATTTTGGGCTTTGTTAATTCTTTCTAACATTTTATAAAGAAAACATGAACATTTCTTTGACTCTAATTTCATTTTTTTGTTTTTTTTTTTTTTTTTGTAGATCAATGAGACAACAAGACTCTAAAGGAAGCAACTACTATCTTGGAGTACATGAACAGTTTTATGACTATATATAGTGCTTTGTTGTACATTTTTGAGTAGTATATATGATTGTTAAAGTGTTACTTTTAATTGAATATCTTTTTTGGTGTACATTTTTTAATAGAATATACAATTGTTAAAGTGTTATTTTTAGTTGAATATATTTTTTTGGTGTAATTTGTTGGCAATTAACACTTATATATATACTACTTTTGGTGTGTAAATGTTAATGGATGATGATTACTTTGGTGTTATTTGAATGACATGTTTAATTTTATGAGTTTTATTCCAATTTGATATAGATAATGATATATAGGTTTGGTGGTTTATATCAAAACAGGATGTTTTTGTCATTGATGACTAGCAATTGTTTTCATATAATAAAAAAAATATTTTTTTTTAACTATAGGAATCATACCATCGCTAATTGTTCACATTATTAACGAGAGGAAATATTGTCGTTATCGGTTTGTGTTTTGATAACTAAAAAGTTATTTTTAACGACAGGAATCATACGGTCGCTAATTGTTTAGACTATTAACGATGAAAAATATTGTCGTTATTGGGTTATAATTTGGTAGTTAATAATTATTTTTAACGACGGGAATCATACGGTTATTAATACAATTAACGACTGGTTTATCATTCTTGTTGTTAAAAATTTTTATCCTCGGAGGTAATAACGATGACTGACGATAGGAAAATTCTCGTCGTTATAACTTTTTAACGACTGAAAATCAACTTTCAACGACTGATTTTCTCGTCGTTAAAACCCGTTTTTCTTGTAGTGATTATTCTTTTATTTAGTTCATTAATTGTAAACTCACTTTCTTAGCCTACTAATTTTAAGCCTATTTACTTAACCTTTCATTTTTTTCAACTTAGCCTACTAATTCTAAGCCCATTTACTTAATCTTTCTTTTTTTTAACTTAGCCCACTAACTCTAACCCCATTGATTTTCTCAATTATAATCTCTAATGGATGTCAAAAAATATTTTAAATACAAAAAAATTAATTATTATTATTCTCAAAGTAGTAAGATATTACAGGACATGTGGAAAAACATGATTGGCCAAAAATGCCTATAAATAGGCTTTAAGGTAGTTCGCAAGTTTTAAAAGAATTTGGGTAAGGTTGAGAGAATCAAAAAAGAGGATTTTGTATTAGAGAGTGAGGGAAAAATTTTGCAAAAAAGAAGGAACAAATTTGGTGTAGAAACGAGAGCAAAATAGTTTCGCCGGAAAACTTGGGTCTTTTCCAACCAAATTGAGGTAAGTACACTATGAACTATCTACAATGTTTAAGCACGTTCATGAATCATGTTTATGTGGTCCCTCATTTTATGTTTCAAGCAAGTTTTATATTCTCAAGCAAGTTACGAGACCGGGGTTTAGTAGCGCTACGCACGGAGATTCTTACCCCTACAAGTTGATAGAACCTATCGTGTCCTCTTATATTATAAGTTCATGTTAAAAGTTCATGTCGTGTCATGTCATGTTTAAATATGTTTAATAGTTTTCCTGTATTTACTGAGATTTGCGTAATCTCATCTCTTATGTTCCCCCCTCCCCCAGGTGATCATGAATGAGGAGATCGGGGCGTGGACGTGGAGCGTGATGACTCGTTCAAAAAAGAATTTTCAAGAATTTAAGTTTTAGTTTCCTTTTGAAACAAAGTTTTCAGGGTTGAACTCTGATCTTTTTCTATACATATGTTATAAAGCAAGTCTTGGAATTTTATTTGATTTAAAGAAAGTTTGGATTTGGATATTATTACTACAAAGCATATTCGCGAAGTCTTTCTTTCTTTCTGTTGAAATCATGTTTTTCGTGTCAAACTTTATACATACACTAAATCTGCTTTGAATCTTATTATATTTTGAAACTTTACTTAAGTTTATAAAAGTCTTGTTTCTCAAGTTTTTCTGTGTTAAACCTTGAAGTTCATACAATTATTATTATTATTATTAAACATGTAAGTAAGTTACAGGTGTCACAAAAAAGAATGTGATTTTGTAATTTGAATACATGACCCTTCTATTTTGTATTGTATGGGCAATTAAGCCCGGAATAGATACTATATCGAATGATGTTGTATGTATATATGTGTCTTGTGACCTTTGTAAATAAATGAAATGTCGATGAATGTTTTGTTGGAGTTGCTTTTGTTCCATTTCTATAGTGACCCTCTCACGGATTGCCTATTCTAGTGGGTGCTTTGAAAGACGAGCCGTTACAGATAATATGTTATGTTAATTTTATTTATGACTAGAGTTTAAATCTCTCTCACGGTGAGATCACACACAATTTGTGTGCTTACTTAATGTACATGATTTCTAATCTATTATATGTTCTCAGTGCATTTAACTAGTGCAAACCTAAAGGATAATAGCAATAAATTCTCATCAACAAAATATTTATACAAATTTTTTATCAAAATTGTAGAGTGTTGGATTGCTCATGATTGATCCAACCCAATTGTGTGGATGACTTAGAAACGTCTCGAATAATCTGTTTGTATCGCGGTAGTTTGATTAGAGTAGATCCAAAAGCCACAAGCTCAGCTTCCCCATCCACTTGAGAGAAAATGTGATAATTGATGGTTCTAATTGCAAGTTAATTATATAAAAAACAAAAAAGTTATACAAAATGTGGAGTTTATTTAGAGAAATTACATATAATAAAAAGCATAATAAAGTAAAATGAGACTCTCAGCACTAGAAGATCTAGTGAAGGGTTGAGACGCCTGCTGCCTAATCATGTTTAGAGAAGATACATATGTGAAAAGTATAATGAGGTGCGTAACACTCTCAAGTCTTAACACTCTAAAATCTTAAAGGTTTAGTCAAGGTCTAACCACAAGTTAACATGTTAATCTTATAGAATTTAGGTAACGGGTATCGTTACGTAAATTAATTTTAAGTAACATGTGAAAAGACAGTAATTAAGGTAGCGTTTGTTAACTAAGATATAGATCGAAAAAGATAAGATATGAAAAACATTATGGATAAAAGTAATTTTCATTATATTTGTTAAATTTTTTAAAAAGAAGTCACATTACTTCCTATTTCGAACTTTCAATAAATTTATTCCTTCCCTTCTTTCAAATAACTTATCTTGAACTTTATGAATAAATTATTTTAATAAAATTTTATCTTACTCATTTTAACAAACACTATCTAAAAAATATCATGTAAGAGACTCTCGTCGTTGAAAGGTGTAATAACCCTTACAGAGGTTAAACCATTGTGACACTGCCACCTAAGTTAATCATAGAAACGTTAGGCATGGAAAAATCAGTACTATAGAACACTGAGAAACAATGCATTGGAAGCTATAATAAAGGGTCAAAGTTGACACACAATTAAGCTGTGTGGACGAATTTAACAGAATACCTGCATCGGGTGTGGCTTTTCAAGTCAATGTTGGATGTGGTCTCCAGATATGCACCTTCTTTTGGGCAAGCATTGACAGCCTACGACTTTGCTTTGGATCTTCACAGTAGAACTTCGCGCCTTAAACGCCAATGATTATGCTCTCTGGTACTCCGTGGCTAGTCAACTGCATCAGTTGGGCAAAACTCAAAACATTTGAAGGAGCACTCATCCATATTCTGATTTAGTACGTACAGACTGATTACGGAGATGGAAATTGGAATTAGTGATGGGGAATGACCTGAAAGAATCCATGTTCTTGGCCGGGCTTCTGATTTTCTTAATCAAATCTTTCAAGACCGATCACTAAGAGGAGCAACTCATCTTCCCAGTGAATGCACAACATTCCGGCAGCTGCATTCGTTTGAAATTAGTTTCTCCATTCTCTCGATTGGGTTTCAATTAGACCATGACCCGCCCAACCTTCATGTGGCTAATATCACTGACCCGTATGTTAGCATTACGGCAGAAGATTTCTACGATTATAAATTTATAACTCACTTTGATAGATATATTCTTTTAATGTATGGATATTAATGAACTGAAACAAACCGCTATACAGAAGAATTAACTAAAAATTATTATAAAAATGATTCAATAACAATGACATCAGACATCTGCTATTTTTTATCCATATCCACAACTCTCTTGGGGCTACTAAAGGTAAAATTGAAATCCGGGCTGTATTTAGGCATTTAGGTGTACAAATTTAATCAGAATCAAAATGGACTGAGCAAATGCACTCAAAATTAAAACGTAAACACTCATTATGCATCTACAGAAGCAAAATTGTAGCCAACAGCATCACAGGAAAGAGGCATTTTAGAACAGCCAATTGAGACTAATGTTGCCGAGCCAAATGGAAAGCGGGAATTGGGCCAAAGCAATAAAGAGTAAGAGGTAGTGATGCCCGCTCGAGTCGTAGCTCCTCACTTCTGCAAAAAGCACTCTCTTCATTGTCTTCACTAGGAAGATTCCCATGCACAAACACGTCCATGGTATTAAAAAGAAATACGAGTAGCTCCACATAATTCTTCCTAGGACAGCCATACAAATCCCGGTGAAGGTATAGCCGGCATATGCCACAATGTCCAGCAAGGGTGCCTCTCCACTACCCAATGAAAACAATGTCATATTAAGCAGAGAAACTTGCAAAAACCATCCCATCAGCCCCTTGATGAACAGCCAATTGAGAGCTTCCGGGCTAAACCTGGCAGCAAATGACGAGTAAACACAATCAAAACATTAATAGAGCTGAGTGCTGAAAACACCAAAATGAAGAAAAGGTAACAGACCATTTTTCCCAATTTAGCCTCATTGGAGAATCATCATTTGAAGTAACTGAAATTACCTATCATTTGGGTAGCATTTGTTGTAGGCAAAAACAACCATTAGGGTCCCAAAAGGGGAAGGGGGGGAGCGATTGCTTATGTTGCCTCTCAAATACCTTCAGATGGCCAACAAACCACTAGCATAGCGCCTCACCTAGCTTTTTACCTTAGATGACGTGCATGCTGTTTAAATTTTCCATACAGCATCATGATCTAGAGCAATTGTAAACAAAGTTTTCCCTACTATTCTGAGAATAGAGGTGATATTTGTTCATATACCAAGTAAAGAACAGATTCATTCCATGTGCTACAAGATGCACAATGAAGGGGTTAAACCAAGCTTGAATCGGAGGTAAAAAGCAAGGAAAAAAAAAGTCTTGTCCATTGGTTATAGGGGGTCCAATAATTGTAAACAAAGCTTCTTGTGAGAAAACAACTAAAGTGAAGCTACTACTTACTTTCCATGGAGACCCAATGCGAAGCCAGCAAGAACAACATAGGTACCAAATGCCATCAGTGGAATATACAAATCTGGAGCATTTATATCATAGATTGGGGGCTTATAGGAAAGCCTGCCCCCTACTGGTTCTGTGATCCTTGTCCAATGGCCCTGAAAAATTGTTGATTAGGAAAACCTAACTACTTTCAAAGAGAAAAATAACTGAACAGAGGGAAAAGTAATAGAATTAGTAATTACCCTGTGTAGAAATGGGAAGAGAACAACCTTCAATTTGTTCCTCACGTAATGATCATTAACTTGGAAATAGTATTGGGGATCAGAGAAGTACCTGCTTATCTGATCATCCAGAATAAACAAAGAAAAATGGAACTGTGAGAAAACCACTTCAAATTAAATGCCAAAATCATACATGGTTAGAACAAGTGAAAACAAGTGCGGAAAGATGGAATCATTCCATTAATGTTACAATCCAGTCACAGAACATCAATAGACACGCATATTTACACTAAGCATAGTCCTTTGAGGTCATCTTCCCAAAAATTATTCTAAAATGAATTTTTTTTAAATTAACTAGAAATTCAATTTTTTTTGTACTTTTCTGGACAGAATTCTTCTCGAAATACAAATCTCAGGAAATAGAGCCAATGGCACATAATAAGATAAAGGCTTGATATGTAGTTATTGTTATTGTTTTAGCCCTAGGACATAGAATGTTCTGTATAGTTTCAACTTTTCCCCATATTTTAAATTATATGGGACTTAATTGTATATTTCTGGAGAATGCATTCAAATGACTTTCTCAAGGCACTAAATTTACCAAAAAGAAGTCACTCTAGAACCCATTTAACTGCTGATAACATAATCTGTTTTCAGAAATAAAATTATAATACAGCACATGTCAGTAAGTAACAAAATGGGTGTTATTTTACATGGCTTCTTCCAAATCCCCATAGGCACGTGTCAGAAAGCAACATGGACCCAAAACCAAATATATCAATTTTTTTTAAGTAAATATATCAATTAAAGGATCTTGGCACTTGATAGAAAGCAACATGTACCCAAAAACTTTTGCAACCAAACATATCAATTAAAGGATCATTAAAAATGCAATAAATAGGCCACTAGTATTACAGAGCAGAAATGACCTTCGAAAATTCATCACATAATTGGCAATGTTACTAAATTCAACACCATCCTTTCCTTCAATCTAACAATAATATAAGCACACAATTCATAGCCGTAGTACATTACTTACATTGCTTTGCACATACTCTGAACTTGATCCTAAAATTTTCTCTCCATAAGCACCCAATCCACCTCTTATAAGTCCTGACCCAGATCCAACAAATGCATTGCCAAATGGATTTGGCTGTGGGTTTGGAGGTTGTCTTGGTACCCCAGGCCGAGCTCTTGAATTATCATACATATCTGCAATAGAACATCAACATCAGGCCATCTTTCACCAAAGTAATGGTACAACCAGAGACTTGTTAAAGAGATCTCCCTTTCCTAAGAAAAAGGAAAGAGATGAGGAAACAAATCAAAAAGAAAGTCACACACCAACACAAATCCAATACCTTGCCCGAGCTCTCGCTCTCGGATGTGGCTCGGGCTCAGCCTGAAGTTTATCAAATTTTTGGTTTAAAAAAACTTAATTAAACTGATGACAATAAAAAAATCAACAAATATATCTAAATCAACCCAACCTGATAATCAATGTGCAGGGGCTGAGGGTGGCACGGGCTCCCCTGGATCCGCCCCTGACCGGTGAGAGACGGCGGCGGTGGTAGGGCCGCGGTGAGAGGAGGTGAAGAGGGCCGCGGTGAGAGACGGCGAGAGGCTTCAGAGAGTTGGCGGCTTAGTTCTTCGTTCTTATTCCGTTCACAACTCTTCTTCCTTTCTCTGAAGCCGAGAGCGAGAGGCAGCTGTCACCGCTCTCATTCCGTTCTCGTTCATCCCTCTTCTGCTCTTCAAATTCAATACAAAGGCAATTGGGAATCAGAATTAGGTTTCTAGAAAAATAAATATTTATAGGGTGTGTTTTTATAATTTATATTTATAATATATAAAATATAAAAATATTAATCTCTATTATTATAAAGTTTACAGTGTATGTCAATTTATATATTTTATGGGTAGATAAAATACTTAGAATGTGTATTTAATATTATTTGTAATAATTAATTTTTTAAAATTTAATATAACATTAGTAGAGTAAACTAAGTATTACTCGATTGAGATATACAGTTACTAACTAATAATTTTTTAAAATTTAATTATACAATTAAAAAAATTTCATTTTAATTCATATTTATTACTTAGTACTTAAATTAAATATTACAATTACTCAACTAATATACCACTTAGTTGAATAACTATTTAATTTTTCAATAAAAGTCATTCTATCATATATTAATGTCATTTCAATTAAATATTTAAGTTTTACTTGATTAAAAATAAAAAATAAATCAAGTACAATATTTGTTAATTGTTACTCAACTAAACATTTTCTTACTCGATTAAAATGATAATTATTGTTGTTGTCAAAAAATACAATAATTAGAATTTTTATGAAACAAGAAAAACTGCAATGAAAGATTCCGACATCACTAGGAGTCAGCCAGCCAAAGGTCACGGTGTCCTAAAAAGGTATTTTTGAAAGGATTAAGGGCTTCCCGAAAAGGTCTTTCTGAAATGACTAGGGGTTTTTTGAAGGGGTCTTTTAAAAATGGTCGATTAATGCCTTTCTCAGAAAAGACGATGTAGGGCTTTCGAAAGAGAGTTTGGGACCTCTCTCAAAAAGGACAATGAGGGCTTTTAGAGATAACTGCGAACAACTAACAAAGGTCAAAAGGCTTGCGGGAGATTTCCACCCGCGAATACCCTCCGATGCTTAAGTCTGCTACCGAGAAAAAGCGTATTACCGAAAGAAAACCAAAGATTCGGAAAGAAAAGTTAGGGTGGTGAATGATTACCAAAAGTCTGCTTTTGAGTGCTATAATATGGCTTTTATAGGGCTCTTTGTGATTACAGGTGCCAATGGGCACATGTTGATTGGTTATGCTTTGTTTTGGAAAGAAAGACACTTCTCCTTTTCAAAAGGCTTCTTTTTGAAAGAAGAGTTCTTTCCAAGGAGAAACCTTTCGGAAAGAACCCTGGCCCTTCGGAAAAGGCCTTTCCAAAAGAACCTCCTTCGCTTTTTCGATCATGGGGTACCACAATTACCCCCCACTCATTATTTTTGTACTTTAGAGTAAAAAATGAAGAATAATTTTGTTTTTTCCCCAAGAAAACTTTGGAAAGACACACTTTTTGAGACATTTCCCACATTCAAAGACTGCTATAAATTGAAGTGTTTGGTGCAGTAATCACTTTACGCTTGTTTTTTATTCGAGAGAGATTTTGACTTCCGAAAGAATTTTTCTTTGTCGTCTTTTCGGAAAGAATTCTCATCACTCAAATTTTCTTTCTGAAACAATCTTCTAGGTAGGTGATTTTTTTTCAAAGGGAGTTTCTTTACTTTCCTTCCTCTATAACATCTTTCTGAAAGGAAATTTCTCCCTTGGTCTTTCTCTTTGTGCGTAACATTATTCTTCCCAAAAGGAATGTCTTACTGTTTTCATTAATCATGCTCCTGAAAGACATTTTCTTATCCGAAAGATATTCACTTTTTCTTTTTGAAAGACACTTCATTTTCCTTTCCGAAAAATGTTTCCTTTTCCTTTCTGAAAAGATATTTCTTTCCCAATTCTGCCTTTTCTCTTAAGGCTTGCTCAGTCTGATCTTTTCTCCTCTTTTTATTTCTTTCCTTTTCTATTTCCACTATGGCAAGTGGAAAGATTTATCACCATGACACCAATCTTGAGGGGGTCGCTCATATTTTCCTAAAAGGTAAATGTTCTCGCATGATTGAGGATGATGTTGCCCTTATCCATCAGAACTTTAGGATTCCCTTTGACTACCACACTAGGTTTTCTCTCTCTAAGGAAAATTGTACGGTTGACTTTGAGGAATGGTGGATGAGTCCACGTTTGTTGTACTGGGAGGTGCTATGGCAGACACCCAAGATGAGGGTGAATTGGGTAATTTAAAAACTTGATAAAACTTAAAAAACTTTTTGAAACAAATCGAGATTTTAGTGATTTAAAACAGAAAACATATAAAATGACAGATGTAAAGCTAAATGAATGTGAAGCAAGAAAGATAAATGACACAAAAGATTTATAGTGGTTTGACTTAAACTAAATCTAATCCACTACTTTAGCTCCCACTAAGGATTTTAAACCAATTCACTGAAACCTCATACTTACACAAGTAAGCCCTCTACCTACACAAGTTAAGAAATACAACCTCCTACTTATACAAGTAGGCCCTCTAGCTACACAAGATAGGAAATATAAGCAATGTTTACTAGAGAGAAAAATCTAAGAGATGAATCTCTTAGTTACAAAGATCTCTCAAATAAAACAAAAGGCTTGAATGATAAAATACAAATTAAGATCAAAGCTTTTGAGAGAAAAGATTAAAGCACAAATACAATCAAGATGATGTAAATAATTTCTAAGCACTTTTCACTTTATTCCCATCCATTAGTCTTTTCTTAATCTCCTTGATTTGTATTTATAAGCATCTCGAAAGCTTCAAGAGAAAACTAATTGTTCGTGACAATTGGAATTTGAAAAACTAGCCGTTATGACTTTTTGCGAAAAAAGTTAGTCGACAGAAGACAATAGATAGTCGACAGATAGTCGACAAAATCAAGAATATGAAGAAAATACCTTTTAAAATACACACTGATAGTCGATAAATCAAATTATTCTATTGACAGAACCACGAGGATAGTCAACAAATGCAAGGCATATAGTCAATTATTCTCTTAGAAAGACTTAACACTTAGTCGACAGATGTTACAAATTTGCCTTTAACTTCATTTTCTAATATTTTGAGATTTAATTGAAATTTAATATTTTATTTTTCCATTCTCCTAAAGCATAAACAACACATATATATTGGAAAATACTTTGACCACAAACATTTGAGATTGCTTAAAGAATCATTTAATTTGGTGCATTAAGATAATAAACATCATCAAAATACATTGGTTTTTCATCATCAAAACTATATCAAAGACAAAATATCAGAGGCTAGTTTTCGCTTCAGTTTTCGTCTTTCTCTCCATAACTTTGGTATTAAGTTGCTTTGGTACAGCAAGCTAGCTCCAGGCTAGCTACATCCCAATGGCTGGCCCCAACTAGTCGGCTTTTTTGTGCTCTGTCGAGAAACTGACGTAACCCTCTTTGTCGATTTCCTATTTTGCTTCTTTCACCTACGCTTGGTGAAAGAGCGTTACCATATGTATATCCTCCATCGAACTCGGTGGGAAGATCGTCTTTTCACATATTCTCCTCCTAAGGAGGTTTCTTTTGACTCCCAGTGGTTCTTGGTTAAGATATTGAATGGCGTGTGGAATGCTCCTTGCTCATGGCATACTGACTCCAATAGAGCCGGTAGTAAAGCCAAGATTGATAAAATTGGTCATCGAGCTTAGGGAGCAATACATTGATAGTCGGCGCGTCCTCATCCGGGGTGGTTTGAAACACCTCATTGACCTTCTTATGATGGATAGGCTAATAAGGGCTAGATGGTCCCTAAGCTAGGTGAACCATCACATCGTAGAGTGCTAAGGGAGTCACTGATGTGGGAATTTATTCACACATTTATTGGCCATAATTAAGTAGTGTTTTAAGAATTTTATATGTATTTTATCTATAATTGTCTAGTATTTTGAGTTTCTGTTATATATATTTAATTTTTAATATTTTTTGTTATTTTACATAAATCTTACTTTGTGTTTGGGTTGAAAATAATAAAAATAAAAATAAAAAAATAAAAAAGATATTATAAAGTTAATATTAGAAATTAATATTATAATATAAATAAAAAATAAATATTATAAATAATCAATATTATTAAAGTTAATATAAATAATAGTATATTAAATACTATCTTTTATATTATATATTATATTACTTATATGTATTATATATTATATATTATATATTATATATTATATTATGTATATAGATTATATATTATTTTATTAATTTAAGTGATGTGGGCGTGAATGTGCTAGGGCTGTGCATGTGAGGCCTTGCATACACACACACATATATATATATATATATATAATATTAATAGAGACTTATGAAGGAAATTGATTTGGCAGAGTCTTGGGCGCCATTGAAGGAATAAGAAAAATGAGGAGGCAGGGAAAGAACAGCAAGCAGCACACAGAACGAGCAGAGGGAGGAAGCAGAAATTGAAGATTGGAGATTGAGGCAGTGGCGGACTCAGCAGGCGCAGGCGGACGCAACGAGGACGCGGGCAATGCAGATCCGCCAATTGAGCTTCTTTTTTCTTTTTCTTTAATTAAATAATTTTTCTATGCTTTTACTATTTCTTTGTAGGGGTGTGCACCGGTTCGGTTAGACCTAACTAACCGAACCGAACCAACCGGGTTATCTTGTCCCTAAATAATTAAAAAAATAAAATTAAAATTAAAATGAAATTTATTTAGCAACGGGCTATCATGTCGCTAAATAATTAAAAAAATAAAAAAATGAAATTTATTTAGCGACGGGTTATCCTATCGCTAAATGATTAAAAAAATAAAATTTATTTAGTGACGGGAAATCCCATCGCTAAATAATTAAAAAAATAAAAATTATCGTATATAAATCCCGCACCACTCTTTATGGGCTAGACTTAGTCCAATAAGCCGGCCTAATCGCCTAGAGCCAGTAGACCCAGCCGAGCTCATCAGGGCAAGCTCATATGTTGCTGAAATCCGAGCTCAAATAGCGGAACCAAGCAAGCTCTCAACGAGAGATACTCTGAACTCTTTTGAAGATTTACTAGAGAGGTTGTCTTAGTAAGGGATTGATCTTGCAATTAAACCAAACAGCCTTGAGGTATCATTGTTCTTTCTCCCAAGCGGATGATTTGTTGGGCTAATCTGAGGTATTTTCTAACGATTGCTTGTTGTACTCGTACGACCGCTATAAGTTCGTGGCCATGCCATTTGGGCTGACCGATGCATTCGCAGTATTTATGGTTTGGTCGGGACCGGCGACAGAGATAGAGGTCTGGAGTTTCCTTGGTCTCGCCAGGCGTTGCCGACGCTCTACAAAAGGCTTGCGTCAATTTCATAAGAGATGAGGTCGTGATAGACTGTGACTGGGAGGTCCATGATTGGATTTTGTCAGGAATGGAACGGGAAGGTCCCACATGGTGGGAATGTGATATAGGAGTCCGATGGTAAATGGTAGATACATAGGTACCAAGATGTGTACATGGCGTACTGAGACGAAAAATTGAAGGTTGGGTGATAGGGTAGCTTGTGTGTAGTTGACAGTTAAACTGTCTGTACATATTCGGACGAGAGATACGTAATGTGATAGGGGTGTGAAGGCAAATTGAGGTTTAGGGCATCAACCCTAAGTTTAATCGAATCTAGATGGATAAATCGGAACATCAATACGAAGTCCTAAGTTCTAGATGGAGCTTAACAGATAGAACATGGAACCAAATGTATTTATGATAAGCTTATCCCAAGAGAGATTTGTGATGGGAATTAACTGAAGGACTATTACGGAATTGTGGACTTGGAGTTTACAACGGTTATGTTGCTTGGAGATTTGGTATCACTACCCAGATAGGGTATAAGTGTTTAGTTCTCATAGGTGGAGCGAAGTACAAGTGACGTCGCGATTGGCGTGACGAAGGACTAAGGCTGTGAGGTGGTAGCAGACGTTTTGGGTTGCCGTGGAGCATCCATGATAAAGTGATTTAGAAATAAGAAATTCCTCTAAGATTGTTGTAGATACCCGGGTGTATGGCCAGGGCTGAAGTTAGTCGTATGTCTAAGTAATTGTTGGGTTCTGCTGTAAAGGTAGTGGTTGCTATGAGTACGCTCAGTGCTAGTTGCAAACCACATGCCCTAGGGTCGGTTGTTGACCGATTGAGGGGATGGGACTCCTCTGGGTGCTGATCAAGTGGTACATCAATGGAAGCAGTGATATTGTAATACACGAACCTTGTTGTGGTATGTAATATGATTGATGATGTACCTTAAGCTGGTTAAGGTATCAGTGGTCATAATGTGGTCCAATAGAGGTGATAGATTGGGGAGTTGTGCTGGTGTAGTAAGTAAAGTGGGATACATAGTAGACTCGGACTTGTGAGAATACTGGAAAATGATGATATGGAATGTCCTAGAAGAGATGTTAGGTAATATCATGAGAGTTGTGAGTGTATCTAGAGGACATGGACTGAATGCGAATTTTGAGGACGAAATTCTATTAAGGAGGGGCGAATTGTAACATCCCAAAAATTGAGAAATAAATAATGATTATTAATTTTGGTATTTGAAGTCATTATGAAATATTTGAGGATGTAAAAGAAAAATAAATGTTTATGTTCTTTTGAGAAAATGAGACTTAGAATCATTAATTTAATTGGGAGTATTTATGAAAATAGGAAAATAAATTAAATTAGTGGAATTTCTAAAAATTATGGGGTGAAAGTGAAATAAGAGGAAAATTGGATGTGGGTGTAACTGTGAGTTTTTGAAAGTTTTGGGGTGCCTTTGCAATTTTCGGAAAGTGAGATGGGGATTGGTTTAAAATTAATGGGAGGCATTAATTAATCGAGGGAGTGGGTAGAGTGGGCGGCTACCTGCGCGTGTGCGAAGGGTGAGGTCGCAGGATCAATCCGCAGTCGTGCGTGCGCGTTGGAGGGAAATTGGTTGATTTTTATCAGCCATAAGTGCCCAAAACAACGCTGTTTTGATAAGATGGTGGGGGTGACATGGTAGTCGCAAGTCGCGACATGTGGCGGCCTCTAGGCCGCCCATTGAGCCTTGTGCCCGAAGCAACATTTTGTTGCGTTTTTAAAGGCCAATTTTGGCCAATTTTGAAGCAAAAACAAAAGGAAAATTGCAAAGAAGAAGAAAAGCACGCATGGCCATTTTTGGGGGAGAAATTTGAGATTTAACTTGGTTTAATTAGCCAAGTAAGTACAAGAATATGTAATAATCATTCTGTATGGTTGAAATTTCACTTTGGGTCCAATTTTATTAATTTTGGGAGTTTATGCGAATTTACAGCATGTATTAATTTGGTGGCGTTCAAGCATAAAAATGCTTTAAACAGCTAAATAGAGGCAAGCTCCCTCTACCCTTGCAATCTCTTTCCATTTTGTGAACCCCTCGCATTTCCTTAATTCGTTTCGGTTTCGCATAGAAATTATACGAAATGAGAATTTTATTAACATGATTTAATTTAAATTAAATATGAGACTCATTGGGGTTTTATTTGCGGTGTGCCTATGTGGGTAAAAATTATTAGAAACGTTATATGTTGAAGAATTGTATATAGCTAAATTATTTATATTACATGGCTAGACTTACTTAATGTAAGCTATGGTTTCATTAATTGCTAGGAAACGTTTTACTTCGCAGCGGGAGTACAAGAAAGACAAGGAACGGCCGTGTAAAGGCAAGCTCCTAACCCTCTCCTCATGTTCTTTAATTCCTGTGAGAGACTTCGCGGTTTCTCGTATTTTATCCCCTCCCTTACGCTAACTCGATGCCTAGCATTATTTATTGAGTATTATTCATTTGATATAATTTATATTAAATCCGGGACTTCTAGAATTTTATTTGTTGAGTGCCTACGGGGGTTTGTACAGCCCCCATTCCTTTCGGAATGATGCCGAACCTAACTTGGGGATTAGGTTCCTAGATGTGGGGGTTTATTTATGGATTTCTCTAGTTTATTTATGGTTCGGCTAGGGCTATCGAGCAGTGGGGCAGTGGTCGGCTGTCTGGTGACATTGGAGTAGACTATTGTACGGTCCTGATGTGGACTGTCGGGCGGACACTCCTTATCACTAATCGTCGACCGGTGTCGGACACTGTTAATTAGCTCTGCCAATATATGATTTATTGCATGATTTGATATGTGGTATTACCATTCATGGTTTGATATGCACATGGGTACGGGATGCATGTTGGGGTATTCATTTATTGAGTATGCTTGGTCACGGACATACTAGCTTGGTTAGTTTGCATCTGGCACGGGCATTTGCATCGCGTGTGGTTTACTATGTGGGAAGAGCATGGCCTGATGCCTGGACGTATGGGCTCCAGTGTATCACGTTGATGCTCACTACGCCATTGCATTTTTATGTGCATTGCATGGTTACTGACAGTTCATAGATCTCGGACGGGAAGACCGTTCCGAGAGAGCCTATGGCTCGGTTATTCAGAGGCTCAGGTGTCTGGAGGATTGACATGAGCATTTAGGTGACGGGAGCACCTACCCGAGACGACGCGCACAGGTTTGTTAAAGGTATTTGTTGCCTTTTAGGGCAACGGTAGGTTGGTATGGGACTTGGGTGCCGTGTGTCTTGTGTGGGCCCCAAGTACCGGTATATGCTTTCATTATGCTATACTATTGTGTTGTAGCATCTCATGACTTGTGTGTACTTGGGGGTTAGTGTTCTGGGGAGAGTCCATTGGATATGTTCAGCCTACAACCTTCTTTCTTTATGCTTGTTGAGTCTCTCGACTCACTTTGCTTTCCATCATTCCAGGTAGTGGTAGCGTGGGCTAAGGGCAAGGGAGTCAGCGTTTAGCGGCAGAGTCGATATGGTGTACATGCAGTTCCGTTAGTCCCTGTCATTCCCCATCAGTCCCCGTCAACTCTAATGGTTGAGTAGGATTTACTCTATTATTTTTACTGTGCCAAGTTATTCCTCGAGTCTCGTGTATATCGGCACAGGAGTCTGTATTCATTTATTTATCTTGTGATTACTGTGCTGGCGGTGTTCCCGTAGTGCATGCATGTATATAACGTCGCTTCCGTTGTTTTAATTCTTGTTTATGCATGTCAGGGTAGTTTTTGTCTTGTATTTCATTCTTTCTCCTTCCATAGGCACTCTTGTTCGGGTAGTTCGGATGGTTGGGATATCCGGGCAGGGGTGCTTACAGCTATAAAGTCCTATGCCTTTTGAGGGTAAGGCTATGGCGAGGGATTGTAGAGTTAAAAATGTTCTAATGAAATTGAAGCTGGGCTAGTAAACTTGGCTAGAAGACCGTTACAAGGGTGGTGGTATAACCATGATGGATGGAGGTAGTGGATGTAGGACCAAAAGCCAGGAGCCATACAATGGGTGCGATGTAATTAGTGATTGAGTGAATGGTCAGGAGCCGATGACCTGTGGCATGCACAATTGGGGATGGCGAGGGTTGTGGTTAAAGGTTCCACGATCTTAAAGCAAATGGTAGGATCACTCACTCGTTGTAGGGTTTGACAACTAGAGTAAGGCCTTGCATGGGACATGATTATGGAAAAACTGAGGTCTGGGTGCAGAATATTTAAGAAAGGTTGCCCAATGAGAGCTCTCAGATGTGGGTAAGTGACCCTTGTTAGCGAGTAGTATTGGTCAATAAGAAAAGCCTCAGTATTTTTGTTGAATATGAAAAGAACCCCTAATTGGGAGAATGTTATGGCGTGTGCATCGTTAAACTTGAGGTGTGGACTCGGGTAGTGCACGTTATTGACTGAAGAATGAATTACCCACTATGATGTATGGGTATTGGTTGCACTCTCACCCTGCAATTAAAACACAATAAAACTTTTATATATTTTTTTAATTTTCGTGAGAGGTTTATATTCGTCAATGTACGAGTGCAGTTGTAATCCAAATTTAAATTTGTATTTTTTGAATAAGTCCAGGTCTCCATTGAGAGATTTATTTATGGCAAAAGAAAAAGAATGTCACATACACGCACATGCATTTGGACGAATTAGCAACAAGATTTTTTTATGGATTTTCAGATAACGGATACTAGGAAATAAAGTAAGGCAGAAATTGAAATAAACACTGAATGTGAAAATATGAAATTGGATAGTACTTGAGTCAACACAATTTCAGCACCAACCCGCTGATCCCCAATTTTTAGCAGAAAAGATTAGCAACATTAATTTAATTTCAGATATGAAGGTTTGTTATTAAATGCAATTAGAGATGATGATAGTTCTACTTTAAGCAATCCATATACATGATATACGGGATTCTAGTTTAAGCAACTATCATAAATTCGATTGCAATTAATACACAAAATAACTAAATTAATCATCCGAGTTTGAGTATGATAGCGTTTCCAGTTCTAGTAACTCCCATACGTGACATGAAAGTTCTAAGTTAGGCTTACGCTCCAATCCAAACCTAGTGATTTTTTTTCAATAATCAATACACACTCATACTAACATTTAAATTAATGTCACTCATTTAAAGTACATCTTTCTTTAGGAATCATTGGCGTTAGACACTGTTCATGCCTTAACCCAAGATTGGATTTAGCTACTCATTTTCATTTGAAAATTAATTGACAAGAATTTAAATGGCATAATTTAAATGACAAAATTTAAATGACAGGAATTAAAACAGCATAAATTAACTGACCATTTAGGCGGTAGATAATAAAAAGACTTGAATTAAAAATTACAGAAATTTAATGGCAGAAACTAACCAGCCATTTAGGCAGTGGATAATAAAGTAACAATAAATAACATGAGAATTCAATAGAAGAAAAAAAAGAAGCACAAGAGCAATTCTCAAAGAAAAACTCTAAGAACACAACTAAACTTTCATTCAAGAATACTAATAGCTTCCCACAAGTGCACCCAAATGAGCTATTTATAGCTCACAAGATGCAATAAGGACCACACGAATAAAATTACCCATTATCACAAAACATAATCATAACTAAGCTAATGGTGCATTTACCAAAAAAATATAAAAGACTTTAACTAGTGGAAAGACACAAAAATACAAAAGACTTTAGGTGGTGGAACACTCATAAGAATACAAAAGACTTTAGGTGGTAAAGCACTCATTAAAATATAAAATAAAGAAAAGTCTTCCACAAATTGGGCTTTGCTGGGCCTTTGGTTGGTCTTGGGCTTTTGGTTGGTTTTGGGCCTTTGGTTGGACTCCATTTAGTAGTTGGCCCAAGTGCACTTGAAACATCCTCTAGACTCCATAAATGACCCTTAAATTTGAGCAACAATAATGGGTAATCCAACGTCTTCGATTTATGCCCCTGATTAATTGTAGAAATCAATTTCCTCGTTTCATCCTGAAAATAATATGTAATGCGCATAATTATTTATTTTAAGCATAAATATAAAACCAAAATAGAGATGTAATTCATTAAGATTTAGGAAACATTAACCCCTCATCACACCGCCCAACTTGAATATTGCTAGTCCCTTAGCAATCAGATTATACACCAGCTATGATTTAATCGCAATACTTGCATGAATATAAAAATTTCAAATTCGAAACCAAAATGCGTAGAGTAGAACATTCAAAATCAGTTGAACATTCAAAATCAGATTTCTGATTAAAAGTCATATAATCTTAGGAATGATAATCAGGATGACCAATACACATACTTACTCTCGAAGTTTTGACTTTAAACCTTACCGTGGATTTTCCCTCCAATAAAAATGATTCCTTAGGTGTACACACAAGGGAGTGCACCGTTATAAGAGTAAATGTAGAACAAGTTCAAAACTCGGTGTCATCTCAAATATAAGGAACGCATTTTCATGAAAGAACAAGGAAAATGACATAGCTTCATGACTGGAATAATGCCATAAATGAATAACTCCTGAATTTAAACATAAATTCCCTCCTCCAAACTTGAATTCTGAGATCACATGATTTATAGTATCAAGAGGGATCAGACTGGGTTGTAATGGGGCTATGAGGTTAATAAGGGTTATCAAAGAAAAGGTAAAGTTTGCAAAATGTGTATCGGGATTTTTTTTTTTAACATTAATATCAAACTTGACATATTATTTTCTTCAGCATTTATTTTGAAACACTTGTGCTAAACAATTGAGACAATTTCCTTCTTTTTTTTTTTCTTTTTCTTTTTTTTATATATATATATATGAAAATATCCAAATAGATTGATTCCTAAAAACACACCAGGTTTGGACAACCTTCATGTGGTTACAGTTTAGGTAAGGGTAAGAAAATAAATTGTGGTAAGAACAACTCAAATGGGTTAGCAAGGGAGGTTAATGTAAAGAAGGAAAAAGATTAATAGGCCCAAAATGAAAGAAATTGATCCCCCTGTCATGCTTCTACAAAACGATGTTACTCAGTCAACTAATTCAGAGTTTGAAACCAACCAAATTCATCCGCTATCATACTAGACATTCAAAGCAAATTGATGTTTTGAAGTTATTGAAAGGATGACATAAACAATAAAACATATTTAGAGTAAGTGTTATTTCACTCAGAATCAACGTTTATTAGGCTCAAACACTCACTCGGGTAATAGTCTCCACTTTTGTTGAGGGATCATGGAGTGTACTAATCAGCTAATTACTATTACCTTTGACTCCATGACCGATAACCAATTTCTAATTTTTGAATACCCGATGAATGCAAATACCTATTCTAATGCATATATGTTTTCAAATAAGAAATCAATGCATTCATGTTTCGTATTGCAAACTTAATCGGCTATCAGTGCATAACTCCAAAGCTTTAGGAATAACGTTATTTAAAGCACACAATTTTTTTTTTTTAAATAATAAGAATAGATAAAGATAACCAATTCATAAAAAACTTATAGCAAGCAATAGCAAATTCACAGTTAAACATGAACCAGATAACTGGACCTTACTCCCCCTAACTTGAATTGTAGTAATAAAATAGGGTTGTTAGGAATACCTGTAACTCCACAAATCCGTAGATTTATTGTGAACTATTAAAACTCAAACAAACAAATGATCATACCATAAATATATATATTTTCACACCAAAATAAAAAAATTCATGCAAGTCATAAGATAAACAAAATGCATCTCAAGAGTACAAAAAATACTCCTTACTTAGCCATCTTATCATAGACTTGCCTAACAACATTCCACAATTTTTTTTTTTTAAGAACACAACCAAGAAAAATTCTACAAGTTGTAAAATAAACAGATGCGTCTCAAGAGTACAAAAAGTACTCCTTACTCAGCCATCTTAACAAAGAACATTCCTTACAGTGATAAATCTAAATTAATTGGACTCCTTTGGCGCTTGTTTCTGATTACCTTAGACTAGTTTATCCGAGGCTCATAAGGATCATGTTGTGAAACATAAGTGTGTAATTTCTCCAGCAGTTCCTCAATGGTGGATGCGGAAATGAGAATATTTCTTGCTAAAAGAGAAATGAACTTTTGGTCCATAGCCTGATCAAGAAAAGAGAGTAACCCATCGAAAAAATGGTTAACATTTAAAAGTCCAATGGGTTTGGTATGGAGATTACTCTTGGCCTAGGAGATTATACAAAAGATTTCTTCAAGTGTTTCAAAACCTCCTGGTAAAGCAATGAAGGCATCTGACTGATAAATCTTACAAACTATGCACTCAAACATAGAAGTCGTTTCTATAAGCTGACTACGTGTAATCCCGAAAATATGTGGTTCAGCCAAAGGGATTGGCATTGCACCTACCACATATGATTTTCCAAGATGTGCAGCTTGCAAAACACAACCATTCAAACCACGACTTCCCCCTCCATATACCAAATTAATTTTTCTCTCTCCTAATTTTAGGTCAAGTTCGCTTATTGTAAATGCGTAACAATTATCGCTCCCGAGTTGAGAGCCACATAGTACACATATGGTATTGATTCGACGAACTAACTGACCTTCCATTTATGTTTGTTCCTTATGTATGCCTTGGAAAAGGTTTGGCGATCAAAAGTAGCTATACAAAAATTCAACAAGAAATAAACACAAACAAAAATCATGCGTATGTACAAGTATTTGTGATTGTGGCTCACATCTTCCTCTGGTTTTATGTCCAGAAATTGTAATACCCCAAATTTTTGAACTCAAATATGAGGTGATACCTAAGGTTATTAGGTTCTAATACTTGAGGAAATAGGTTATTTCAAAGGATTATAGAAACTTTGAGACAAATGTTCAATTTCAGAAGTAGTGGCAAAATTGTAAATATTAAAGTTGGGTAAAAGTGTAATTTATCTAAAATCTTGGGGTGCTAAGTGTAATTTATCCATTTTTTAGGGACCAAAAAGTGTAATTAAAAATGGCTCGAGGACCAAGTTGTAAAGGATCTAAGTGCAGTTACATGAAAAGTTTGGGCCGAAGCGTCGTTTGTTGAAACCTTAAAATATCGCTTCAAAATATATTGGATTTCAAACTTAAATCAAATGTAGCTTTGGATCGTTTTGAAATCCAAGTCTAAGTCCAAGTCTTTATTAAAGTAAGTCTTCTCCAAGTCTTTGTTAAAGTAAGTCTTCTCCAAGTCTTTTGCTTAGTCTCTAAGCTAGAGACATGTGGCAAGCTTCCATTGGTTACTTGGAAGATAAGATAAGATCACATGATGGCTCATAATGACCCTCTGAGGTGGCATCGCGTGATTGGCCAAGGAAAAACTTTCTTAGCCTCCAAGTTTGCTAAAGTCTTTAAACCTTATCCCTAAGGACATGTAGCAAGCATTCATTGGCCACTTGGAGATAGGATTTCACGTCTCATGATGACCCTTGAGGTGGCGACGTTGGCCCAGGAAGTCTATAAATATAAGGCCTTTGGGGGTATTCTTTAAGACATTCAACAAGAGGGAAACTTTGGGGAAATATTAGTGGGATTGAGAGAGAATAAGGATTTTAGAGGAATTGTCTAAAGAAAAGAGGGGAAGGTTCTACTGGAATCAAAGTAGAAACAACCTGGTCGGAAGGTTCAAAGTTCATACCAAACTACCGAAAAATAGTAAGAAAACCCATTCTCGTAAGACGTTTCCCAACAAGGTAAACCTTAAAAGTGAGTGGTTTATGCATGCCTTTTACTTTCTCTTGATCACTCTTGGTTTCATCTGTGGGTGGGTTGTTGCTCACGTCTTATGTTCCATGTGTTCGAGCATATTCTTTCTATTTTGTTGCATCGGGTTTGAACACGATGGCTTTCGTGTGTGGCTTGTGGCTTGCATATCATATTTCTTCTGCTTTTTCATACATCGTGTCATTTGGGTGATTATGGCGAATTGGTGGCTTGTCGTGTGTGAACTACCATGGGGTTTATGTAAGGGGGCTGGCCTGTGTAAAGGGGCTATCTCGAGCTTATGTAAGGGGGCCGAGAGGTTCATGCCTGGCAAGTGAGGAGGATATCTCGTGCCTATGTAAGGGGACTGAGAGGTTAGATCTCATGTTTTATTGCTTAAAGTATATCTTGTCTATTTTTGTATGCATCTTGGTATTTGTATCTGTGGCTAGTTATTGAGACATCACAGGGGATCTCGTGCTTTTGCAGTGAGCCTAGACCTCATACTCTTGCGGTGAGCCATGATCTTGGGAGATTTCATTCTTATTTTGGCATATTACTTCGCATAATTGCATATTGCTCTTGCATGCATCGTTTCCTTTCTTGTACCACTCACTTAGATGTAATAATCTAACTCGGGTGTTTCATGTCCCTGGGATATTCAACATCCCAAGTATATCAGTCGTGTTAGGTACCCGGAGATAAGTAAGAGAAAAGAGCTACGAGGAGGCCGAAGTTTAGTTTAACTTCCTATTACTCATGTTCTATGGATCTTATGTAATTTTTGGGTTTGTTTTGAGAGTTGTGTATCGCAGTTGTATAAACATAGGTTATGTAAGGCTTGAATTTATTTATTATGTTGCTAAAGTTGTAAGTCGTGATTGCTATGTATTGTAATCACGGTAAGATATATTTATTGAATTTTGGAAGTCACATAAAAGGATTGACTATTGGGAATCCTTTTTATCTAGCTTTGCTAGCTATCAGGTTCGATCCTTCGCTTCCGTTGGTAAGGATTTCCATAACGCCCTTGTGGGATATTCGTTTATATTTAGCTTCATTGTATATCTGAAAAGTGTGGGCGTTACAGAAATGGCTTAAACACCTTCTATGAAGTGGGGATAGGCTTCCCATCCAATTTTCTTATAGATTGGCAAACATGGTTGTTTTTAGTTAAATTCCTAAGACTATAGCGTTGGTGGTCACTTATAAACTGGGTCCATAAAGCAAGAAGTTCTCTTTGCACTATTCCACATGGATGCGTCTCAAGAGTCAATCGGATATCATCTAAAGACTCCTTACTCAGTCCATTCTTTATGAAACTAATTTTATCTTCTCGATTTACGGACATAAACCCCACAGATTTGCATCATGTGTTACATGTCCAACGAGCACATTTGTGACAACCATTCACTATTTTTGCTCTTCGTTTCTTCACAAAACTACTCTTCCCCAAGCCTGGAAAATGCTTAAAACTGGGTGAAGTTTCGCCTAGTAATCGAACTTTTACTTCAATCAACTAACAAATATTTTCAGGGATGTTATTATACATCAACATTCTAAGTCTTTCACACCTAATGGCATAAATTTTTTTCAAATCATTCATTGGGAGAGATGGATAGTACTTGCAAATTTTTAAGAGTTGAAGATCCATTTTTTTTTTTAAATTAAAACACAACATAATAAAAGAAAACTAAAAACTACGAATTTTACAAAATGGACGAGAGTACCTGATCGGAGAACAATAGGAAGGACTGAGCTTGCTTGCAAAAGTGTGACTTACCTCATACAGATTTGGAGTCTTTTATAGAGCAATGGGCATCACTATTCTACACTCGGCTGGAGGCATGCCATAATTGCACCGTCACGCTTGACGTCGTCTAGTGTCCTTTTTTCAACATTTGGCAGTGTGTCTATTTCTTTATAGGGCAGTGTAATTGCACTCCCCGAGAAAAGTGGCTACCATCAACGTCAAGTCTGTCTCCCTCTTTCCTCTCTCATATATATATATATATATTTTATTTTTATTATTATTATTATTATTATTATTATTATTATTATTAATTTTAATATATATATATTTTTAATTTTTTTAGGAGATCAATAAAATTATATATACCACATAAGACAATATTATTGAGTTAAATAAAATTATTTGCACAATGGATATATTTCAAACACCAAGGAATCAATTCCTAAGTACACCTTACCCCCCAACTTGAATTGCGCATTGTCCTCAATCGGCAATAAAAGGATAGAGGATAGGTATACCTGACAGTCTTCAATGCATGAACTTGTATGCAAAAATTTTGTTTAGATTGCATACAAAGAAACACTACTTGAGTCAAAGTTAATTAAGTAATGTAGAAAAGAAACAATATATATATATATATTTATGTACTCTATTTTTTTAACTAATTAATTTTTTTTAATGTCCCCAATCCAGAGACATCCATTTAACCTAAATGGAAATATGGTCTTTTAACGTCAGATTCCCAGACGACACGAAACTTTCCTTACTCATTAGATGATGGTGGATCACCTAAATCCACAACTCATTCATTCTCCTCAATACTACCCTGGTATGGTTTCAACCTATGACCATTGACTGTAAGACGTTGTCCTGACTCTAGATTTTCTATCTCAGAGGCCCCATATTCTGAGATAAACTTGATTATAAAGAGACCGACCCATCGAGACTTCAATTTTCCTAGGAATAGATGCAATCGAGAATCGTACAAGAGTACGTGTTGCCCTACTTGGAAGAAGGTACCCTATGAAAGGCAATCGGTTAATAGATGGGGGTGAATCTGTCGGCAAATTAAGGCATAGTTTCTAGCGGTCGACGGTTCTTTTTCATCTGTCGACAGTTTGGCTTCCATGTTTGCTTGATTCTTCATTTATGCTTCCCATATGCTCATAAATCACCATATAATCTTCTAATAAGCCCCTCTATCAATTTTAACCTTGTTCATCATCTTTGGAGGGTGGGGAAAATGATTGTTTAATTATGTATGCACTTGTGCAACTACATTATGGAAGGGAGCGTTGAGGGCTATGGTTGTAGGGAAGCATGAAAAAAGGTGATATCTACATAAAACACTTCCTAAGGAAATAATAGGAATATATTCATAAGCATGCATGGTGATGCTTGTTTTGTGGGTAGATGTGTCATGCTTGTTGTGTGGGTAGGTGTGTGTGCACATCCATTAACTTATAAGGTAGTGTGTCCGCAAATCACTATGGTAGTGTGTTCACATATCTCATATGGCTGTGTGTTCGTGTACCTCATAAGGTAATGTGTCCACGTATCTCTATGGCGGTGTGTCTGTGTATCCTATAAGAATAATGAGTCCATGTATCTTACATGACGATGAGTTCATGTATCTTATATGACAGTGAGTCTGTGTACCCTACATGGCAGTGTGTCCATGTATTTTAAATGGCGGTCTGCCCGCAAGAGTCTAAAGAATATCCTACCAAGCCGATGGGGCCTATGTCTGACCATGAGAGCTTCAACTCCTAATGCTGCCTAGTATGAACTAGGTGGTGGGTGGATGCGAGTCTATAATTGTAAATGATATATGTTCATTTATCAGCTAGCATGTAGCTTGGCATTGAGGCAAGATTATTGATATTTTCATTCATGATAGGGGACTTCTTGATTAGATCTTATTTGTGTTATTACTGACTGTTGCTCCTCCTCGGTGAGATGATCTTATGCATTCATGGTTGTTATATAATGCCTATTTTATTGTGATCCATGGTTGTTGATCCATGTGCCTTACATTGCTTCTTTGCGCCATTCCAAGTAAAGATAAAGGGAAAGCTAAGGAAAGTAACGAGTCTAGCCGCTGGTGAGCCCTGTGCTAGATATGTGTACAAATGTCTTTCCAACCTAAAGATCCTTGAGGGGTCATTTTGAGGGCGAGCAGATTAGCTTTATTTTGTGATTTTCTATAGCCCTTTTGATATTTTGTAATGTATGGGCAATTAAGCCTGAAGAGAATATTGTAATGGCATGGTGATGTATGTATGTATATATATATGCAAGGTTTACTGAATTCTATATTGTCCATGGGGTTGGCTTTTGTTGGACTGTAATTCTGTGCCTCATTTTTGATGACCCTTTCACGGATCTCCTATGTTAGCGGGAGTTCTGAGAATCAGGCCTTTATAGCAAAATAACTATTTCCAAAAGTGGCTCATGAAAACCCTGTCCTTGTCAGACACAATGCATCAAGACACCCCATGTAGGCGTATCACCTCCTTCACGAAAAGTGCAGCCACATTGCTAACATTATAGGGATGCTTGAGTCCTATGAAGTGGCCATACTTGCTCAATTTGTCCATCACAACCAATATCGTATCCATATTATCGAACCTAAGAAAATCTTCAATAAAATCCATAGCCACATCCTCCCACACCAAATCTGGAATTGGAAGTGGTTGCAAAATGCCCCCCGATGACAAGGCTTTATATTTATGTTGTTGGCAAATGGCACATTGACTAATGATAGTGATTTTTCGCAAGTGTACGGATCACACAAGTAATAAAGTAGTGAATAAGAGTATCATTTCCACAATGATCAGTTGATAATTATCACAATTATATTAACTCAAATGTTATTTAAACAATTGATTAAATGACGAATTAATTAATTTAAGAAAACAAAATGAAATAATAACACATAAAATAAATATGAAAAAGTTCAAGTTTTAGAGGGCACCAGGGTATTTCAGTTTCACCTAAATAATCTAATTTAATTTAAATGGTTAACAATCTAAATTTAATTATTCATACAATGATAATTAACCACACAAGTGAAATTTTTACTTCCATTCCAATTATATTCTTGTGGTGTTTATTATCTAAAACAAGTTATAGATTTTTCCTTCCGGTATAAATCTATATCAACATATCAATCAAATATTAGTCAAATATTTGATAGCATTAAGTACAATAATAAACATTTGCATGAATAAAGAAAATTAATCCATGAAAATCAAATTATCATATTTAAGTTACATCAAAACACCCTAGTTATAGAGTTTAGTTCATATTACAAATGATAAAACCCAAAACAAAACAAATGAACATAAATATAGAATTTAAAGGAAATGAAAAAAGAGAATAAAAACTCTTTTGATGTGCAGAATTTCTTTCTCCAAAAATGTTGTCACCAATCCTTAAAGAAAATACAAGGAATTCTCCACCAAGAATACTCCAATTCTCCAAATTTTCAAGCTCTCTCACCTCCAACTTATCTAATTTTCCAACCTTCCTTTTTTTTTTATACTTATCACTTTCTTATTTTCCTTAATTTACCCCTTAAAACATGGGTCAAAGCATACCCTACCTCCTTAATTTCCTTGTGATGCCCCGTTCCCACTTACGGGTGCCACTCGTGAACAATTACCCGAATTGTCCATCTACCCGACCTTTGGTGAAAGGCGGACCATGTTTCAAGACGAAACGTCCTAGGTGGGAATTAGGCTCGTCCTTCCCTTCCCTCAGCCCCAAGATTCACTAGCAGAATTGGGCTTAACCACACCGTACTTGGCTACAAAGAAAATCTCATTAAGATGCCCAATTGTTATTTTCTCATTTATATTTAATTCTTTTTCCATCCAAGAATTTCACTAGGCTCCAAAAATCCACCATTTCAATCCATACATTGATTGATTACCAATTTTGGATGAAAAACTCAAAAATTTTCATTTTTCAAAATTCGACATTTATCTCCAAAAATGCCCAAAAAATCCCTTTATTATGAAAATTCATTTGGAGCCCAAAATCAATTAAGAAATGCCTTAAAATCCCCCCAAAATTCAAATTTTTGAAAAAAAACTGGCCCATGGGGCCTACTGGCGCGTGCGGGGCCCCACGGTGCGCTAGCCACACGGCTGGCAGCGGGCCGTGCGCCCGCCTGTGTGCCTTGTGCGCCTGCTGTTGCCCGCTGTGGCCCCCTGCTAGCCACGCGCAGGCCCCGGTAGCTGCTGCTGCTGCCTCCACTACCTTTTTCTCTTTTTTCTTTTCTTTTATTTGGGCTTCCTAACCCAAATTTTTCAGAAATTAAATTAAATAAATATACTTCACATTCATTCAATTTTTGCCTCTATTTTTCCATAATTAAGGCTTAAACAATACTCTTGATGCTTCCACAACATACATCAAACACCCACTATTTTTCCAACAAAAATCATATGATTTAACTTCTTGGTGCTTCCCACAACACACACTAAAATAAGAGCTTCACCCAACCTAGGCTTCAACATGCCATAAGCCAATATCTCATTTCAATTTAAAATCAAACACTACAAAAAGGAAATACACCCATAGCCTTAGGCTTAAACAAGCCATTACCAACCAAATACATTACATTACATAAATCAAATGCAACATGGTAGGCTTCCCTAAACCATACAATACACTTGAATCTTCATTTCCATACTTCCACAAGCCATTCCACTTTGTCTTGATTTTCCCCATGCTTTCACAATCTATGTATGAGGGTAAAAACCTCATGAGCTATTAAACTCAATAAAAGTGCAATGCAAAATAAATATGAACATAACAAGATTATATGATGACAAATGCATGCAAGTGTGGCTAAGTCTCTTTGCCCTCACAACCCACCAAGTTTAGGGGCATCAACCCACCATTTCAACCATGTTCCCAAACTACCCTATAGCCATAGGTCTCATGAACACAATAGAACATGCCAAATGCAACATATACATTTATGAAACATACTTACAACACATTGCAAGGCCACCCTCCCATGGGGTCATCCCTTACCTCATTCTTGAATCTTCCAATCTTCATTTCAAGAGAGCTTCCATCATCATCTTCTCCCATCTAAGATGGCATTCCAACAAGAACTCACTTTACATACAAAGAAAACCAAAATAAAGAGAAGAAAGATGGATCTTACCTTGATCCCTTACTTCTTCTTCTTCTTCACTTTTTCCTCCATGGGAGACTTCTTTCTCTCTCTTTCTTTCTTTCCTTCTTCATTTCTTTCTCCAAATGACCAAAGAAAGACAAGTCTTTCTCACTTGCCCTTAAATACTACTCTTTCCCATTTTCAAGAATGGATCTCCACCATTTATTAAAAGCACAATCCATGTGCTTAGGGAGAATTAAATCTCCACCTTCCATTTCTTTAGATACATTTCCTCTCTCTTGGAAGAAACACACTCCATGCCATTTCCTCTCTTTAAATCCCCACCCTTGGATTTATTCTCTTTCTCAAGTATACATCTCACCCATTAAATCTCTTGAATTTCTCATTTATTTCTCAGTTACTTAAATGAGACTATTTTCATAACCATCACACTTGAGAAACATAATTAATTTCTTTCCCATTTAATTTAATGGGATAATTTTCCACCATTAATGCATGACTACTTTATTTTCTTTTGAATTTTTCTTTTAATCCAACACCATCATGTCTCTCATTAAATGCTTGAAAGACTAATTTCAATTCTTTTGCATTTAATTAAATCTCTCCATTTATACTTGAATAAGACTTTGCCAAGTGTCATCTTTTAAACCCATTCTTGGCTCCCAAGTTTCCATCTCCACCATCCATGTGGCATTACCACATTAATCTACCAAATTTAGGGAAATTCAATTATTTCTCAAATACTTGAATATTCTCCATTTTCCCTATTTTCCACAATTTAATTCCTTTATGGAATTTCATTCCAAATTATCAAAATACCCTTTGTGAATTATTAATCCCATATATCTACACATAAATACAAAATTGGGATTTAATTCACTTACATCCCTAACTCCACATAGGAATTATTTCCAATTTATCAAAATACCCTTTTTATTGGACTTCACTATCCAAATTACCAAAATGCCCCTCTCATAGGGCACCAATATTCTCAATGATTTAACACCTTCTCAAGGGCATTTTTGAAAGTTTTCTTACTTCCTTTCTCATTCTCATAACACTAGGATTACTGGATGTTACATTCCTCCTCCATGTTCTCGTCTCCATGTTTCATGTCACCTATGCCCACTCAAAATTTTAATTCCCACACTCAAGGGAAAAAATAAAATAATCTCTCAAAATATCAAGAATTACAATTTAGGGATTTTTGTAATATATGGACTTAATTTGATTAGACTTTTGGAATATGCCTCTTTGGTCAATTTGGACCTAATTCTTTATGAAATAGGAAGCTCTAATAACCCTTAAAAAGGCCCCTTAATTCATTTACAAATCAGCCCAATTTGGAGAAAATGGAATGAAAAATTCGTAAGTAATGCTGGTTTTTTTGACAGATTTGACCTTCTATCTCTCCAATAGCCATAACTTTCTGTAGAAAATTTGGATTTGTACATCGTTTGAAGCGTAGCAAAGTAGGCATATAGAGATTTCACATATATTTTTTTACATAATTTTAAGAATTCCAATTGTTTCAATTTTTTATTTTTAATTGGACCCTTGAGCAGCAAAAATTTATAATTTTTGCTCTTCTCTCACTTTTCCTTCAAATCCTGTCAACATGATAAATTACTTAAAATTAATATAAAAAACATATAAAATCATAATAATTAAGCATAAAATTAAGTAAGAATGGTATAGAAAATATGTAGGAATATTAGCACATCAACTGACTTAGCAGTGAATATCCCTCCTCATTCTGACCCAATGCCCATTAGCTGCATGTCCACCCAAGCTCCTGTCATGTCCCTCTTGGAGTAATATAGGGATCAGAGTGAACCCCTGAGGAAAATGTAATTTGCCCTTGACTAAGAGCTGATTGTTGACCGACTAATAGTCAAGTCTAGCCGAGGGATCACGTCGAATTTCTTATATTAATTTTTGCAATCCTAAGTCTACCTCAACTTCCTTAGCCAGCTGTTTAAGTTGAATCACTCCAGGAACTATCATGGCCAAGAGGGCAACTGAGTAGCTGACCCTAGAAAGGGTATCCGCTACCTTGTTCTCTAGTCCCGGCTGATATTGGATTTTGAATTGGTATCCCATCAATTTCAGTTGCCATTTCTGATGTTCTGGACTCACCAACCTTTACTCCATAAAAAATTTTAAGCTCTTCTAATCTATGCGTATTATAAACTTTTGGCCCAACAAATAGTGCCTCCATTTCTGAACAACAAACACTATTGCCATCAGCTCGTGTTCATACACAAACTTGTTGCGTCTACTAGGGTTGAGGGCTTGATTGTAAAAGGCAATGGGGCGATGCTCTTGCATTAATACAACCCCCAAACCTAATCTAAAAGCATTTGTTTCAACCACAAAGGGCCTAGTCAAATCCAGTAATGCAAGCACTAGTAAAGATACCATAGCTTCCTTCAACTTTTAGAAAGCCTTCTCGAATGATTCATCCCACCCGAAACTTTTTTTACATAGTTTTCTATAAGCGGCCACTCATTCAGGTTGTCCCCCACTGAAGATTGACATCTCCAGTCTCTTGTTACGGACTTCCACCTCCAATTTTCTTCGCCCACTTCCCCTTTTTCTCTATTATCGCTCTCAACACCTATGGGAAATCCTATAATTCAAAGTGGATTCTGGCGTGGTTTGCTCCAGCATTCCCTTGCACTTCCTCTCACTTTCTTGTTCCTCTCATTTCGATCTCATGAGGTTGAATTGTTCCATCATGATCACCATATTCTTCTCCAAGCTTTACATTCGTTGCATCTCCAATTTCAGCGAGTCCAGCACACTGTGCAATCCGTCCAACTGCCCCTCCAAGTCTCCTACTAGCTCAATAAGGTTTACCATAGGGATCAATTTTTTGCTCTGATACCAAATGATGGGCTTCTGATGGTAGTTTAGCTTGCATTACTGAGAATATAAGAAAATTACAATGGTGGGAATTAACAAAATCAAAGAAAAATAGACATTGGAGACATCCAAGCTCTCCCACAATATTCACCAATAAAATATTCCTTTTCTATTCTATTTGCTTCACTATTTATAGGTTGTTAGCTCCCCCACTCCTTCTCAACGAAATCTGTTTGCCCACACATGCCCCCATGATGGCTCTTCTCATTCTACCCCTTAACTGAATTTGTGGCTTGCACATGCACCCAATGGCCTTTTCAATCCCTATTCTGCCCTTGTTTCTTACGTCTTTGGTAGCAGAATTTAACGGGCTTCTTATCACATGCCTACAAAAGGATAAGCCCAAAAGAAAAAAAAAATTAATGCATAAGGGTCAAGATTCGCACAAAGAGGCTCAGTAGACCCTCTCGGTAGACTCTTGCAAGGGAGGACCAAGAGCCTCTAGGAGACTCAGCAAGGTCTTCCAATGGATGAGGATTATCTAAAGTCTTAGAATATCATGGATTGTTATTACTTCCTAGGAATTTCAACTATAAATAGAGTAATTGGAGTGTTTGCACAAGCATTGCCCTGTGCCTCTAATCATTTTTTTCTTTGCATAAGTATTTGAAGTTTTGAGATGGTTCTTCCCCAGCAAATAAATTATATTATTGTGTTCGAGCAACAACACATTTGATTATATAAATAATTGAAGAAGACAATGGAAAACTTTCACAACCATTAGATATGGCAAGAAATTGTGAGATATACCTAGTAGCCAAATACATAGAATGGATGAACATTTAGTCATGGGCAATTTTTTAGGAGTTAGTCCTCTCCAAAGCCCAAATCCAAGTTTTTCTGAAAACCAGAGAAGTGTTGAGCGGTTGGTCAAAGTTTAAATGCTTTACAAATTACTCCAAAAATTATGAATTCATTGTTGTTAGACAATTTACCCAAGCAGAAGTTGACTGTTGCTGGAAAAGGGGTGTTTTGTGTCTTCATGTGGGATGTCAAAGCCCCTTCTTTTCTATGACATGATTTTCTTCTGATTTCTATGCCATCGTATATAATAATTACATTGGAGAATTGAACTGCTATTCTATTTCATCCCAGAAAGAACGACCAGGAGCACCTCGAGGTCAGTGCAGTGCTTGAAGTTTGATAATTCCTACTTCAATGTATGCCATTGAAAACATTTTTGGTTTATGATAACACAAAAAGGTGTTCATGAATCTTATTGATTAATGTTAAGAAATACAGAATAACAAAGGACGAAGATTTCCTTACTTGTTCTACCAACTGATGCTGTGCTTTCCCAAGATCCATATTTAAGGTGAAACTAAGTGACATTCTACTTGAAAGGAGAACTATCTTATGGAGCATTGCACCGTATGTTGATTTAAATTGTCTACAATGCAGGTATATGCTGAAAACTATGCCGAAGACCAGGACTTGATTTTCAAGGACTATGCTGAAGCCTGAAGCCCGTGCCACGACCAGCGGTCTTGGTGCCAAATTTGATCCTCCTGAGGTTATTAGCCTTACTATGCATGTTCTGTCTCTTAAGGACTGTAGTTGTAGCAATTTAGGATTTTTATCACCTTTTTGTAAGCTGGAAGTCTCTCCCCCACTTTATTGCTTGGAACATGTGGCCTGTTCTGCTTCCACAGTCTATTAAAAAAAACAAAAAAAACAGGTTAGTTTTCTGGCAAAAATAGTAAGGTTTTTTGTTTTTTGAACATGTGACTTGGTACCACTGGCAGATGCAGCCCTTGGCTGCCCCAGCCCAACTGAAGCCTATTAGATAAAATAGGCCCTCAGCCCACTAAAGTCCAGCAGAAGCCCACCCTTTTTATCTCTTTGCCCTCTGCTCGCCTCATGGAGCCCACTGCCCACATGCTCCTTGGATCCGCCCTGCCTCATACTATTTACATGTATTTTCTAAATTTGGCCAAATTCATTGAACAATCAAGAATAACACCTGAAAGAAAGAACGATTAAAGTTTTCCCCTCTACTCTCTCCTCTCCTCTCATGTGCCAGTTTTCAAGTAAATCCCTTAGAAGTTTGAACATTTATTTTACAATTCCAAATCTTGTTCTTATTGATTGTTTGATTTCATTTGTTAATATTTCTGCTATTGATGATTTCTATAACCCAAGATATCTGGAATTCCAATACATATGTTTGCTGTCATTTATGTCCTGAGTTTGAATTAGTTGTAATTGCAAAAGATACCAAAGTACATGTATGTATAGAAGTGGATTTCAATTCCTTACGTATGCGCTTCCAATGCCTGCAGGATTTAGAGTTACCATTATCTGCCTTTCTTTGTTGCATGTCTTCTAACATGACTCAAGCTGAAGCTATTATCATAATGCTGTGAACTTCGAAGTGTAAAATATGAGCGCAAGGAATAAACACAGGTGTTGCCTTGCCTCCTTGAACTGGAACTGGAGATGGAGCTATTGGGTGCCTCCACGGCGAACATATAAGCTGGTAAATTTCTACAGTTCATTTGCTTCTGGCTCATGAATTGTGTGTAGATTTCCAGCTTTAAATTGATTTTTAGTAGCTAAGCTAAGCTTCACCTCATTTGTATTGTAATGACCAGGAGATTCAGAATATGGAACAAATCTTGGACCAGGCCAGGCTGTGCCTAATTAGTTGTTTGGTTTGGATAATAGACTTGTTGATGCAGAAGGAAGAGACTTTGGAAAACGAGAAGAATTTCAATATCGATTCATTCCATATTTATAAGTGTCTAAAAAGTTACATCAAGAGCCTATTTATAAGCCAGAATTGAATGAAAATAGAAATAAATCATAACGATCCATTAATGGATCTAGAATTTTATGATAAATATTATTTTATTATGTGTGATGCATTTCAAACATTGTCCAAATTAAATGGGTCAAAACATTTTGTGTTTATAAAAAGAAAAATTAATAGAAATGTTAATTTTGGGGGAAATGAAATGTAAGTGAAAAATTGAAATGAAGTATAAATTGGGTTGATCATGTCAACAAATAGGTTGAGCCAATGATTAAAAGGCCTAAATGCAACGGATTGTTGAAAATTTTAAAATAAACCTATCTCTAATGGATTGGACTCCTGAAATTGGGTTAAGCCCAAGTGCAAATTGTGTTATATTTTACTTAACTTAAATGGAATGGGTTGGACCAAGTTGAAGAGTTAGTCCATTGGGCTTAATAAATGTGTTGGACCATTGATGTGAGCTCGAGTTCATGTGCAATAAAATGTGATGTTTTAATTAAATGAAAAATGAGATGGTGTAATGACTAAAGAGGGTTTATATTTTGTATTGTGTGTAAAAAAAAAGATAAGGGTAATGTGGGAATTTCGCAAATGAGTGAAATAAAGAAAATGTGAAAGAAATAAAAAATTAGTAAAGGATCAAAGTGGGCTTGGGCTTATATGTATGTGTGTGTGCACGCGCACGCACAATTGAGAGGCAAATGTGGAATAAGAAAAAAATGTGATGGGAGTAGTTGGGGACAGACATGAATGACATGCCCCCTCCATCTCCTTGTCTTGTTTTGCGTCTTTTTCACTTCATGTCTATCCCCTGTCCCAACATATTCTTCTTCTCATCCTTTCTCCTTCAATTTCTTATTTTTCTTCTTCCATTGTTTGGTTCAAGCTTCAAAGGCAAGTTTCTACTTTTCTTCTTCTTCTTTCAAACAAAATGTCTAATATTTATTTCGTTTAAATGATGGCTGAGATGTTTCTTTTATATAAATGATCATGGCTTTTATCCTTGCGGTGGTCTTGAGGACCATTTTTGTAGCTAATGGATTTTATTCCATTTCTTTCAAAATTTATGGGTTCTCTCTTAAAATGTTGTTGAGTCTCATTGATAATCTCTATGGGATTTGTTCACCCCATGTTTTCCTTCAAAAAATGGCATTTGTTCACCCCATGTTTTCCACTTCAGTCGACCTAAGTCACCTAGTGGCTTATATGTAGCTTCGGTCGAAGGGTCGGTCAACCTAAGATTATGAATAAGCATTATGTCCAACTTCGGTCAATCTAAGTCAGAGTTCGATCAACCTAAGCTTAGAAACCTTCATTCTAACCAACTTCGATCGACTTAAGTTAGATTTCGGTCTACTGAAGCTTAAAATCTAGCATTCTGCCCAACTTTGGTCGACTTAAGATACATAGTCATTTTTCAGTGAGGAGTTTTGTGCACCTTGTGCTCTTTTGGGCATAACTCTTTGTAAAAATATCGGAATTATATTCACTTTTTGCATTGTAATCTCGACTCAATAAAATTCGATTTGGTATAAAGATTTGAACCATTTGGATAACTAGTAAGCCTCTGGGATTCCTTTAAAATGTATGCTTGATTTGTACTTTTCTCCTTCCTTAAAATTCTTTCCTATTTAAATGTTGAATTGTGTGAAATAACTAATAATCTTAGTGGGAAAAATTGAGGGGGGTGTATAATATGTTTGATTATGCTCTCAATTATCGTGATTAACTCCATCTAAATGCTAAATAATACAAGTAGACTTAAGGGCTTTAGAAGTAAAATAGGGATGATAATCATGTGGTTGCATGAATTAAGTTGTGAAGTGCGTATACAAATTTTGGATACATTGAAATGTCCCCATAATTGTATGATAGATAGGGGCCTTCGGTAAAAGAAATACACACATAAAACACTAAGGATAATTAACCATAATATGCCTTATGATTATGATTATATAAGTTGCATGTGAAATTGATTATGATGGTGGGATTATGGCCTATATGAAGTATGTTAAGCATGGCAGTAATTACTATTGTGCATTCATATCATGACCATGTGTATGAGCTATGTTTTAAGAGCTTGCATGTATTAAGGTATTTAATTATGTAATGGCATACACATGAATTGCACATGAAATGTTTGATTGTAATTGAACATAAGGATATGAAGATGAATTTTTGCATATCTTGTATGGTGGTGTGTCCATGTATTTATATCGCATGGTAGTGGTGGTGGTGAAAATTGACTTGTGATTGTGATGTGTAAGACTGTGGGTGGAGACTCACGACAGCTAGATCCTATGATGCATAAGACTGCGGGTGGAGGCCCACAGCAGCTGGATCTTGAGATGCATAAGATTGAGAGGTTTGAGAGCCACAACAACTTGTGACCTTGATGATATTGTGAGTGTTGTGGCACATGATGACGACAGTAATAGATATGATATCTATGGATGTGGTATGAGAGCCTTGGACTCATGTAATTGATTTGGTAGCATGTTCTTGATTACTATCATGTTTGTATACCAGTTCTTGGGTGCTAGCGTCTGCATTTTATGTGGGCCTCAAGGACTCTATGTGTGCATCTATGCATTTATATTATAGTTGAATATCGTGTTATATAATCACATGGCTTGGATTATGTGTTGTTTGTGTATATGAGACTGACGTGTGTTTTCATATACAACATGATATGTTTGATATTTAGGGAAAGTCCGGTTGTATCCATTTTCCATCATTTCTATACACTTGCTGAGCCTTATGGCTCACCTTGAAAATTATGATTTGTTAAAATGTAAGAAATTATATTTCTTTGAGCATGTTGTTGTCAAGTGTAGAAGACATAAACCCAGTCGATGTCTATATGTCGGGTAGTGATTTTCCTTTGACTATAAGTTATTTATGCCTTTATATATTGATCTATTAATGTTTTCTTTTGCTATATACTTGCTGAGCCTTGTGATTCAACTTGTTTTCTTTTGTCATTCCAGAAAAGGGGAAGATAGTTATTTGAGCGAGTTCTGATTAGATGTGTACAGAGATATCCTTGCTTCAAGATCCATGGGTATAATTTTGAGGGAATGAGTAAAGTATTCCATTATATATCTAAATTCTTTGCATCTTTATATTCGAAAATGTATGGGTGGTAAGCCCAAAATGATAGTGTAAGAAATGTTGTATAATTTATTTTGACTCCTATTATTAGTGAACAAATTCAGAAAAGAATTTTTTTAAAATTTTGAGTATCTATATCCAATCTGAATAGACCTTCTTTCAGACTTCCTATGCTAGCAGAAAAATCTGAGAGCGGAGCCAGACATCATCAATACTAATATTATTCTAATTCAAAATCTAAATCCTATAATATATCTCTTTATCATCTAGGAAAAATGAATACACATCAAAATAAAAAGAGATCAAAATAAATCTTAATCTTCTCAAATTAAAATAAAAAATAATCAAAATTGGAAACATATCAAGATAGTCCTCTATGACTTACTGTGTAGGAACTGGGAGTGGCCATCTAACCAAACACTTAGAATGCGAGGCTTTTGCACATTTTCCAAGGTCCACAGAAAATTATTTTTATATGTAACTTTGTTTTTACTTTTCAAAAACAATTGAAAAACCCGAAACATACAACCTTCGGTTCATAAGAACCCACTTTAGTATCGTCATCAAGGTTGGTTCTCTCAACATTAAATAAGTATAAGTGGTTGTCGAAGAAGGAGAGGCATGCTGTTGTTATTGGCATTTGCAGAGCAGGCAACAGTCCAAAAATGCATGGCGGCAGCCAAAAGCCCAAGTTGATTTAGTTGAGCCCAACTCTCTTAGGATTTGATCAAATTTATTTAAAAGTAGTCTTTAAAGCCCGGGGTTAGGGTCCATGGAGATACTTCTTCGTAAATTTGATTTGACAGTGACAAGAGCTTGGCACCAGGAGCCGCGGAAGTGAAAGGGTCTTTTAACTTGAAAGGCCCTCAACTTTGCTCTCTCTTTGAAAAAGAAAGAAAGGGTTCAGTTGAGAGAAGACCATTGTCATGGAGATGATGGATGGCAGTGGCAGTGGCCTCAATTTGGGAAACAAAGCTGAGCGAAGACTGAGGGTATCTTTTTCAGCCTTTTTGGCTTTCTAGTTGGATTTATTGTGCCCCCTATTTTAGCAGAACATAGTAAAAAGGCATTTTCTCCCGGTCCTCCCACTCCCATCTCGGCTTGAAAGCAAGCATCCATTGGCTGCTCCCCCAAATTACTACTTGCATCTTTAGGGTCACGATCACAATGACTTAATAAATAATTTTTATTTATTCATTTAAAATTAAACGTATTATATTGTTAATTATACAGATAAAAATTTATTTGCATATTTATTAAATAAGTCTTAATTATTTATTTAAAATTTTAAAAATTTATATTTTAAAGATATAAATATAAAATATATTTTAAACATTCATTAAATAAATAAGTAAAGCCAAAATCTTAGGGAAAAAAAAAGAAAGAGAAAAAAAAAGACACCCTTAAAAACTTGCAATAATAATAAAAACTAAACATTAACTTGCAGGTTTAAAACTAAAAATAAAAACTTTTAAAAATATAATTGAAAAAGTATCACATAGTCGAATTTAGTAAGATATATATTTTTGTAATACCCCGCATCGAGTGATAGGAAGGTACGTGACAACTTACCTTGATGGACCTACGCGAACTTTCTAGGGGTGTTACCCATCCTTGGATTACCCTAGGTTAAACACGCTTAACTTGAGAGTTTTTTACCTACATTCAGCCCAAAAGGTATCCAGCTGGTGTTGTTTCTTTCCTTACTTATTCTCGATATACACTACCCTCCGCTAGGCTCTTGGGGTATTACACACATCGTGTCATCATGGGCCCTACAACCACGTGTTAGCTTATAGCTATCACCCTTCGACGACCAAGAGTCCCGTTGCACTTATGAGCCTCTTAGTCACCCTCTGGGCAGTCACCATTTGGGTGACTGAGCCTCTACTGGAGAACCTGCAATGGAGGTGGGGACTTGCTCCCCTAGTTGTCATACGACGTTCAAGTCAGATTACCAGATCAAAGAAAAAAACTCTAGCCTATATAATTCCCAATGTTTTGAGAATTAAAGAGTTCGATCCCTTACCTCCTTCAGGCCTCATTCCTTTTATCCTCTTGTCGAGATAAGGATTCTTTTGAAGTTCTCGGGATCTCTATCCCGTTCTTCTCGGAGTCTTATTGATAGGAATTCCATAATCGTAATCGCCCCCAAAGAGTTCGAGATAACTCTTATTCTCTATGACCCTCGGCGAGACAGTCAATTTCGAGAAGCCCGGAGAATCTTCACCGAGTAACAAGCCAGCTAGTGCGGTGATATGTGCCTACCACATGTCCCTTTTGGATTCGAGCAAGATGACGTTAGCGGGTTATCTCCTTTTGGGTATTAGAGTAATTATGGATCTGAGGGTATTTCCCTCATCACTTGCCTCCCCACTCCTTGAGTCCTTTAGGTTGAGTGGCTCCAGGGGTGCTAAAATTTCTAAAGGCTTGCACTCTCTTTTATCCCAAGGGTCGATATTAGCGGGGCCCGAAGGGTTAAGGCACCCTCTTTTCTTGCGCATGTCTGGAGGGTGCGATTATCGATTTGCTCCGATTGCCTTATCCCTTCCCAATGCGCTGTCCAAACCATTTCATCTTTCGAGACGCTCAAGTTTCGAGTAGTTAATGCTCATCATTATCTGCCTTTTGATTTTCCATCCCCACGGTTTAAATGAGTGCCTCTTATTCTTCTTACTTTTTTCCGCTTTAATCTATTTGTTATGTCCTCAAACATCCTCCTTTTCTCATCTTCTCCTTGACTTTCTGTGATGGCGATTACTGGCTTCGAGAGGCTTAACTCGGCCGATGTGGAGCTCGTTAAGTGGGAAAAACACCCTGCCGCTTCCATTCCCTGCCAATGGATAAGCGAAACGGAGTGTCAACAGTTCTGAGAAAAGCACGCAATTCCCGACGAGTGGGAGGTTGAGTTCAACACCAATCTCCAAGCGTGCCACCCCGTCATCGGTCGCCTCTGCATCTACAAGTGCACCTTTGACCGAGGTTTTCGGCTACCTCCTCACGGGAGGGTCATGTCGTTTCTGCACCATCTTACTATCGTCCCGGCCTAATTATCCCCTTATGGGTGGAGGTACCTGATGGGGTTTATCATTATTTGTCATTTTGATAAGATAGAGCCTTCGGAGGATCTTTTTGACTATTTTTTTACTACCAACCGCGATCCGGGAGGTTGGATTTCCATCTCACCCCGAATCGTGAAGGAAAATTGTCTCATCACCTTCAAGGAGCGCCCTGAACTCAAGATCAAGGCCACAACACTCATGCTCTCCGGAGGGTCGAAGGACTCATATGACTAGAAGGAGCGCTTTGTCTTCGTTCGCCTTAGACCATCTGGTTCCTCGCAAGAGATTTGGTCCGTGTGCAATGGGTGGACTCTGGACACCAAACGTAAACGCCCGAACATCGAGAATATCAAAGAAGCCGCCGGTAGGATCATAGGTATCAGCCAGACCTGGGAAGAAGGTGGCTTTCTAACCCTACGCTTACTAAAGTGGGCCTAGATGGCAAGACTTGTAAATGCTTGCCCTTCACTTCCCTCCTCATTTTTTCATTCCTACTGAGTATTGATCTTCATTTTCATTTCTTTCACAGTTGAAAATCTTTGGGAGATAACTTACTCTCCTATTACCAAAGGGTTAGTCTTGGACTTCCCCAAGAGTAAGGGTTCCTTAGGCCCCTCCGGAGGTAAGAAAACATCTGAATAGACTCCCAAACTTTCCCAAGGCCAAGGGCTTTCCGTGTCGCCTGAGCGAGCTCTGAAGAGCACTAGGAGTAAGAAATCCTCAGCTTCTTCAGATCAAGAAAAATGGCTGAGGGGGACCCTCAGACCTTCCAAGAGGCTCCTAATGATAGTGCTAAGGCATGTTTGAAGGACCCTTCCACCGGATCTCCTGCCCTTAGGAATAAAGAAGACCCCCATCCCACTCAACAATCTACTACCACAGCACTATGTTTTGCATTTGATATAATTTTGATGATGAAAAACAATTGTATTTTGATGATGAAATAAAGTTATGAGATTTCAATGTTAAAGAATTTTATGATTCAAAATATTCTTTTTCATGTTATCATTTATCGTTTCAGTTTTTATAAAAAGAATAGTCGACTATGTGTTTATGTTCTGTTGACTATGTTTGTGAATAGTCGACTATGTGGTTTAGTGCTGTCGACTATGTCTGAAAATAGTCAACTATGTTGATTTGATCTGTCGACTATTTAAGGCTTCTGTCGACTATTTTTCACTCTGTCGACTATCATGTAAGGATAGTCGATTATGGCTTTTCATCTGTCGACTATTTTTGTTCATAAAATTCAAAATTCTCTTCATATTTTTGCATCTGTCAACTATGTTTATGTGTTTGTCGACTATGAAAAATTTGTGTTATAAGATAATCGACTATGCCTTCTTGTCTGTCGACTATGTCTTGTTTTACTTGTAAAAATAGTCAACTATACATTTTCTTCTATCGACTATATCTTTTGCAGAAAGCTTCCAACGGCTAGTTTTTCAAACTCCAATGGTCACAAACGGTTACATTTCTCTTCAATCTTTTGGGAAGCCTATAAATACAACTCATAGATGATCTTGAGGAGGAAAATGGACGGAAATGAGATGATCTAGAAATTACAATTCATTTTATTCGAGCTTATAGTGTTTTGTGCTTTCAGTGTTATATTTTTCTCTTCAAGGCTTCGATTATCATTTGTAATATCTTGTTCAAGCCTTGTACTTTATTTTTAAGAGATCATTGTAACTAAGAGATTTATCTCTTAGATCCTCTCTTTGTTATACTTCTTATATTTCCTAGCTTGTGTAGCTAGAGAGCCTACTTGATTTAAGTAGGAGGTTGTATTTCCTAGCTTGTATAGCTAGAAGGCCTACTTGTGTAAGTAGGAGGTTTTAGTAAATTGGTTTAAAATCCTTAGTAGGAGCTAAGGTAGTGGATTAGGCTTAGTTTAAGCCGAACCACTATAAATCCTTTGTGTTATTTATTTTTCTTGCTTTACATTTGTCATTTCATATGTTCTATGTTTTAAATCACTAAAATCTCAATTGGGTCAAAAAGTTTTCAAGTTCTATCAAAATTTTTAAAATATCCAATTCACCCCCCTCTTGGTGTGTGCCATAACACCTCTCGGTCTAACAGCCTCCACCCAGAGCCCCTCCGGAGAGGACACCGATAACCTCTCTCAAGCTCTAGAGGTAGCTAGGTCATAGGCCCAGGAAGGTCGGCCGCCTGTAGGTACGAAGCCCCCCTCAATGCCTCCTAGCATTCCTATCCTTCTATTTTCAAGCGGATGTTAACGCCACTGGTACCAGAAGGACGCCCAGAATTGACAGGGGAAGCTTCGCTGGAGTGGGCTTCCGCGCTGTCTACGAAGGAGATAACAACCCGAAGAACGAAGCGACGAAGGATAGAGTCTACCTCCCCCCTACCTTCTTCCAAGGCGACTTCCACCTCCGAGGCAGCCGAAGCTCCTACTAAAGTTTTGGCTATTTGTAACGCATTGCCAACTACCGACGAACCCGATTATTGTGCTGAGATTCTCAAGGTAACTCATTTCCATCCTTCTTTTGAATTCTTTCCCCACTAATAGGCTTCAATTCTTATTTTGTCCCTATTCCTCAGAACCTCTCGAGTTACCTCCTTGGAGTCCGAGATCGAGAGGCTTGAGGGCTCGAGTCCCTTTCTTCAAAACTGGCAGACCTTGAGCATACCGTACATATTCTCACCAAGTATGTTGAGCTGGCTCAAGAAGAAACAAAACTCGTCAACGAAGCCGAAGCTCAAGCTCGCGAGGATCTGGAGTTGGCTTAGAGAAATATGCTAGAAGCTAATTAGGCTAACTCCAGGCTTAGGGAGGAACTAGATATTATGAAGGGCACAAACGACCTGCTCCGGGAAAATATAAGGAAGTTCACCTCAGAGTTGAAGGAGGCCAAAAGAGGGCAAGTCGAGGCGATGGAGTCCTACTCTCGGTGCAAGGAAGACCTTCGCACTGCTCATACCCAGCTCCAGTCCGCGCTTCAGGATGCCCGCGTGGCCTTTTAGAATGGTCGTGAAGATTTCTGAAGCTCCGAAGCTTACGCTGTGGAGTTGGAAGGAGTCCTTCGGGGTGAGTGATTAGTGATCAATTTTGTAAAAATTTTGTTATAATTTCACCCTTATTTTGATCTTAATAATATAATATATATATATATATTATATATAATAATATAATATATATATATAATAATATCAAAACAAGAAAGGCCCAGGCCCAAGCCCAAAACAAAAAAGGCCCAGACCCAAGCCCAACACAAGGAAGGCCCAATCCCAAAACAAGGAAGGCCCAAGCCCAACACAAGGAAGGCTCAATTCCAAAAATATGAAAAGCCCAAGTCTCACAAATTGATGACATCATCGCTTACATCATGGATTGGAATGACATCATTGCTTACATCATGGGTTGGAATGACATCATCGCTTACATCATGTATTAGATATTTTATTTATCTTTGTATTTTTAAATTAGTTATTTTATTTTTCTTTAGATATTTTTTATTATTAAATTATATAATTGAGTGGTCTCTATTGCATCTTTTACCCTATAAATAGAGCACTTGGGGTACATTTGTAACAATTCAATTTTCTTATAATGAAAATATAGTTGTGTTCTTAGGATGTCTCTCAAATTTTTCACTTTAGTTTCTATATAGTTTTGTTCTTAGAATTCTTTTCTATTAAATCTTCAACTTTTGTTTCCATATAGTTGTATTATGTTATTCATGTTGTCTTTTTATTATATACCGCCTATATGGTCGGTTGAATATTATCTTTTAATTATACACCGCCTATATGGTCGGTTAAAAAATAGTCTTTCAATTACTGTCTTTTCATTATATATCGCCTATATGGTCGGTTAAAAAATAGTCTTTCAATTATTGTCTTTTCATTATATACCGCCTATATGGTTGGTTAAAAAATAGTCTTTTAAATACTGTCTTTTAATTCCCGTCATTTAAATTTCTGTCAATTTATTTTAAAATAAAGATGAGTAGCTAAATCCAATCTTGGGTTAAGGTAAGGACAGTGTCCAAGGCCAATGATTCCCAAAGAAAACTGCGATTAAAATGTGTAATATTAATCTGATTTAATTTGAGCAGTGTGCGTATAGTGTATCTTTGAGTTTGGATTGAAGCATAAGCCTAACTTAGAATTTTTATGCCACGTATGGAGATTGTTAGACTTGGAAATGTTTTTATACCCAAACCCAAATGATTAATCTGTACCTATAAATTCCGTCTTCAAAATATAATTCAATTTATGATAATTGCTTAACTTAGAATTTTTATGCCATGTATGGAGATTGCTTAAACAAGAATTATCATTATCTTGAACTAAAATTATTGACAGATCTGCAAAACTCAAATAAGATGAATATTACTGATCTTTTTTATTAAATCGGGAATTAATTAGTTTTGGCACTGAAATTGTCTTGACCCAAGCTACTTAAATTCAATATTAGTTTAGTTTTAATTTTTTCCATTAGATCATCTTAATCACCTCCTAAAAATAAATATTCTATGATTTTTACTTTTAACTATAAATAATCTCTCTGTGAACCAACTCGGACTCACCGAATTATAAATTTAAAATTGTACTACACGCACACTCGCACACTGGCGAGTATAATCGCCCTATACCTGCTTTAACAAGAGGATTAATGTTTGATAAATTTGGTTGTTGTTTTGATAAATAAATGTGCAGGGTAGCGTAGCAGTCAGTTTTTGGCGCCGTTGCCGGGGACATTAAATTTGGTTGAATTTTGTTGTTTAAAAAAAAAATATTTTTAAAAAAATATATATATATATAAAATATATATTTGAAAAAAAAACTTAAAAATAATAAAATAATATAAATTAAAAAAAATTAAATTTTTAAAAAAAATATTTAGATAACTTTTAGTTACTAAACAGTGCAAGAGACTACGGTCATGTATGATTATTGAAATATTAATTGATTCATTAGTATCATTATCTGCAGTTGAATTGTCATTCCATATTCTCTGTGTCTCAGTATTTTAGCATGTCTTTGACTTCTAATGCATTTGGCTATCCCGATCCCAGTAAGGGAAGGTTTTCTTTTAACCAGAGCCAGAGAGAGAATTCTTATCTGTCGGGCTACAACCCAAATCTTTACACTGACTACCCTAATTCCCATGACCATTGGAATTATCCTTGGAACAATGACTTTGTGTTCCAATCTCATGAGCCTTTTCTTCCACCACCTCACCAATTCGAGTTAGAACAAGGGGTTAGATCTGATGCTTATCAACCTCAGGATGAAAAATTTTTAGATGACACCCTTCAAGAGTTTATGCAAGGTCAAATGAGTTTTAATGCACAAGTAGTCGAACTTCAAGAACAAATCACTAGGGCCATAGGTGATATTTTAGAACAATTGACCGAGTTTACACAGACCTTGAGCGTGAGTGAACTTGGAGATTTTCCAGACCAACCCAATCAAAATTTCGTAGGTCAATGTCTTGGGGAGGAATCATCATTTAATTCACCCATAGGTCAAGAGTCGGTCCAATCTATACCCATCCCTAAGAATGATGAACCAATTGAGAGATTTGATGACCCTAGGATGGTACGAGCAATCATAGAAGAAAAATTGGGCTAAAATGATGTGAGAAAAGAAGAAGTCCGGGACGAAGAAGAGGATAAAACCCAAGAGCCCAAATGTGAAGATACCATGGGCCTAGCCAAACTTGAGCCTAAATTTATGTCTTTTAGGCTAATCTATATTATTGGGGATCAAATTAAACCAAACATGTGTGAGGTGTTTGTGCAAATTGATGTGCCGTACTCTGATATAACAAAACCAACACCTCCGAATGACATATTTTCAAATTATGTATGTGCATTTATGAGAAAAATCAATTTACATAATTTTGAAAATAACTTTAAAAGTGGTGTAATAAATGGGAGTTATTATACGAATAGGTGGGAAAACACTTATCTGATTCTTAACTGGAAGAAAAGAAAAAAACTCTAAAAAATATATAATAAAATATTTTTTTTTAATAAATATATATGTATATATACAAAAAAAAAAAAAGAGATAGAGAAAAGAGGGAGACAGACTTAACGCTGATGGAAACCACTTTTCTAGGGCAGTGCAATCACACGGCCCTATAAAGAAAAAGGACACAATACCCTATAAAGAAAAAGAAACGCCAAAAGTTGAAAAAGGAGACGTCGAAAGTTGAAAAAGGAGATGCCAAACGTTGAAAAAAAGAGACGCCAGACGTAACCCTGCACTTATGGCATGCCTCGAGCCAAGTGTGGTTGTTGGAATTGTGACTTCCATAGCACTATAAGAGACCTTGTATCTGCATGAGGCAAGCCACACTTCTTTGAGCTCAGTCTTCTCTTCTTTGTGTTATTCTCCGATCAGGTACTCTCGTCTTTTTTGTAAGATTCATAGTTTTGTTTTACTTTTCTCTTACTATAGTTGTGTTTTTTTCTTAAAAAAAAATGGATCTTCAGCTCTTGAAAATTCACAAGTACTATCCATCTCTCCCACAAAATGATTTGCAAAAGATTGATGTTGCTAGGTGTGAAAGACTTAGGCTTTTGATGTATAAGAATATCCCTGAAGATATTCGTTGGTTAATTGAAGCAAAAGTTTGATTTCTTGGCGAAACCTCACTTAGTTTTAAGCATTTTCTAGGGTTGGGAAAGAGTAGTTTTTTGAAAAAAAGAAGAGCAAAAAGATTAAATGGTTGTCACAAATGTGCTCAATGGACTTGTTACACACGATGCAAATCTGTGAGGTTTACTTCCATAAATCGAGATGATAAAATTTGTTTCATAAAGAATGGGCTGAGTAAGGAGTCTTTGGATGATATCCGATTGACTCTTGAGACGCATCCATGTGGAATAGTGCAGCGAGAAATTCTTGTTTTATGGACCCAATTTAGAAGTGACCACCAATGCTATAGTCTTGGGAATCTGACTATAATTGACCCTGTTTGCCAACCTATAAGAAAATTGGATGGGAAGCCTATCCCCACTTCATAGAAGGTGTTTAAGCCATTTCTGGACGTAAAACCAGAGGAAGATGTGAGCCACAATCACAACTACTTGTATATACGCATGATTTTTGTTTGTGTTTATTTATTGTTGAATTTCTATGTAGTTACTTTTGATCGCCAAACTTCTTTAACCAGTTCTACTTTCAGGACATACATAAGGAACTAACATAAATGGAAGGCTAACCAGTTCGTCGAATCAATACCATATGTGTACTATGTGGCTCTCAACCTGGGAGCGATATTTGTTACACACTTGTAGCAAGTGAACTTGACATAAAATTAGGAGAGAAAAAAATTAATTTGGTCTATGGAGGGGGAAGTCGTGGATTGAATGGATGTGTTTCACAGGCTGCACATCTTGGAAAATCATATGTGGTAGGTGTTATGCCAATCCCTTTGGCTGATCCACAGATTTTCGGGTATAAACGAGGTCAACTTATAAGAACGACTTCTATGTCTGAGCGCATGGTTTGTAAGATTTATTAGTCAGACGCCTTCATTGCTTTGCCAGGAGGTTTTGGTACACTTGAAGAAATCTTTTGTATAATCTCTTGGGCCAAGAGCAATCTCCATACCAAACCCATTGGAGTTTTAAATATTAACCATTTTTTTGATGGGTTGCTCTCTTTTCTTGATTAGGCTGTGGAACAAAAGTTCATTTCTCTTTCGGCAAGAAAGATTCTCATTGTCGCATCCACTATTGAGGAGCTGCTAGAGAAATTACACGCTTATGTTCCACAACACGATCCTGAGGAGCCTCGGATAGATTGGTCTAAGGCAATTGGAAGCAAGCATCAAAGGGGTCCGATTAATTTAGATTTATCCCTCTAAGGAGGGCAAGTCTATGATAAGAGGCTGAGTAAGGAGTACTTTTTGTACTCTTGAGACGCATCTCTTTATTATATGACTCGCATGAATTTTTCTTATTTCGATTTTTTTTTTAAAATATATAAAAAAATATATGTAGGGTATTCTCACTTGTTTGTTGAAGATTTAGCGGTTCATAGTAAACTTACAGACTTGTGGAGTTATAGGTATTCCTAACAATCCTATTTTATTACTGTAATTCAAGTTGGGGGGAAATAAGGTATATTTATGAATTATCTGGTCCATGTTTAACTGTCTGCAATTGCATATTTATAGTTTTGTGTGAATTGTTTACTTTTATCTACTCCTATTAAAAATTAAAAAAATTGTGTGTGCTTTAAATAATGTTATCCCTAAAGCTTTGGAGTTATAAACTGATAGCTAGTTGAATTTGCAATATGAATCATGAATGCATTAATTTCTTATTTGAAAACGTATATGTATGGGATTAGAATAACTGATTTGCATGCATCGGGAGTTCAATAATTAGAAATTGGTTTATTGGTCATAAAGTCAAAGGTAATGGTAATTAGCTGATTAGCACACTGCATGATCCCTCAACAAAAGTGGAGACTATTACCCGAGTGAGTGTTTGAGCCTAAAAATCATTAATTCTTAGTGAAATAACACTTACTCTAAATGCGCTTTATTGTTTATCTCATCTTTTCAATAGTTTCAAAACATCAATTTGCTTTGAATGTCTAGCATGATAGCGGATGAATTTGGTTGGTTTCAAACTCTAAATTAGTTGACTGAGTAACATCGTTTTGTAGAAGCATGATAAGGGGATCAATTTCTTTCAATTTGGGCCTATTAACTTTTTTCTTTCTTTACATTAACCCCCTCGTTAGCCCATTTGAGTTGTTCTTAGCATAATTTCTTTCATTACCCTCGTCTAACCTAGAACCATATGAAGTTTGTCCAACCTGGTGTGTTTTTAGGAATCAGTCTATCTCGGTACTTTCATATTAAAAAAAAAAAAGAAACAAAAAAGCAAAAAAAAAAGAAATAAAAAAATGGATGTTCTCTTAGCTTTTCAGCACAAGTGTTTCAAAATAAATGCTGAAGGAAAAAATATGTCTAATTTGATATTAGTGTAAAAAAAACAGAGAAAAAAAATTCCAACACACCTTTTGCACACTTTACCCTTTTCTTTGACAACTCGTATTAACCTCATAGCCCCATTACAACCCGATCTGGTCCCTCTTGATGCTATAAATCATGTGATCTCAGAATTCGAGTTTGGAGTAGGGAATTCTGTTTAAATTCAGAAGTTATTTATCTATGGCATTATTCTAGTCATGAAGCTATGTCAAATTCCCTATTCTTTCATGAAAATACGTTCTTTGTATTTGGGATGATACCGAGTTTGAACTTGTTTTGCATTTACTCTTAAAACGGTGCATCCCTTTGTGTGTACACCAGAGGAATCGTTTTTTTTTTTATTGGAGGGAAAATCCATAGTAAGGTTTGAAGTCGAAACTTCGAGGGAGTAAGGTAGAATGATGGTCATCCTAATTGTCGTTCCTAAGATTGTATGACCTTTGACCAAAATCTAATTTAGAATATTCGACTCTATGACAGATAGCTTGTTTTATTCTATAAATTTCGGTTTCGAATTTAAAATTTTTATATTCATGCAATTATTGTGAATAAATACTGGCCAGTGTAAAGTCTAATTGCTATGGGACAAGCAATGTTTAAGTTGAGGGGTGTGATTAGTGATCAATTTTGTAAAAAATTTGTTATAATTTCACCCTTATTTTGATTTTAAAATGGTTTAAATTAAATATTATTATGCATTTTGTGATTTTGTGCATATTTAAAAATATTAATATATAAAATATAAAAAAATAAATATAATATATATATATATAATAATATCAAAACAAGAAAGGCCCAGCTCCAAGCCCAAAACATGAAAGGCCCAAACCCAAGCCCAACACAAGGAAGGCCCAATTCCAAAAATATGAAAAGCCCAAGTCTCACAAATTGATGACATCATCGCTTACATCATGGGTTGGAATGACATCATTGCTTACATTATGGGTTGGAATGACATCATCACTTACATCATGGGTTGGAATGAGATCATCGCTTACATTATGTATTAGTTATTTTTTTTCTTTAGATATTTTGTATTATTAAATTATATAATTGAGTGATCTCTATTGCATCTTTTACCCTATAAATAGAGCATTTGGGGTACATTTGTAACAATTCAATTTTCTTATAATGAAAGTATAGTTGTGTTCTTAGGATTTCTCTTTCAAATTTTTCACTTTAGTTTCTATATAGTTTTGTTCTTAGAATTCTTTTCTCTTAAATCTTCAACTTTTGTTTCCATATAGTTGTATTATGTTATTCATATTGTCTTTTTATTATAAACCGCCTATATGGTCTGTTGAATATTGTCTTTAAATATTGTCTTTTAATTATACACCGCCTATATGGTCGGTTAAAAAATAGTCTTTCAATTACTGTCTTTTCATTATATACCGCCTATGTGGTCGGTTAAAAAATAGTCTTTCAATTATTATCTTTTCATTATATACCACCTATATGGTTGGTTAAAAAATAGTCTTTTAAATACTGTCTTTTAATTCCTGTCATTTAAATTCCTGCCAATTTATTTTAAAATGAAGATGAGTAGCTAAATCCAATCTTGGGTTAAGGCAATGACAGTGTCCAGCGCCAATGATTTCCAAAGAAAACTGTGCTTAAAATGTGTAATATTAATCTGATTTAATTTGAGCAGTGTGCGTATAGTGTATTTTTTAGTTTGGATTGAAGCATAAGCCTAACTTAGAATTTTCATGCCACGTATGGAGATTGCTAGACCTGGAAATGTTTTCATACCCAAGCCCAAATGATTAATCTGTACCTATAAATTCTGTCTTCAAGATATAATTCAATTTATGATAATTGCTTAACTTAGAATTTTCATGTCATGTATGGAGATTGCTTAAACAAGAATTATCATTATCTTGAACTAAAATTACTGATAGATCTGCAAAACTCAAATCAGATTAATATTATTGATCTTTTTTTATTAAATCGGGAATTAATTGGTTTTGACACTGAAATTGTCTTAACCCAAACTACGTAAATTCAGTATTAGTTTAGTTTTAATTTTTGCCATTAAATCATCTTAATCACCTCCTAAAAACAAATATTCTATGATTTTTACTTTCAACCATAAATAATCTCCCTGTGAACCGACTCGGACTCACCGAATTATAAATTTAAAATTGTACTACACTCACACTCGCACACTGGCGAGTATAATCGCCCTATACCTGCTTTAACAAGAGGATTAATGTTTGATAAATTTGGTTGTTGTTTTGATAAATAAATGTGCAGGGTAGCGTAGCAGTCAGTGAGTTCGAGCATATGAAGAAGCTTACGAAGGAGCGCTTCCCAAACCTAGATGTGGACTCCATCCCCTTCGATGTCACTGCTGCTTTATCTTCTTTAGAGTGGATGTTTTTGTACCTAGACTTGTTACTATAATAAAATTTTCACATTCTTTCGCCTAGCTTTGGGGAAATTTTCTTTGCGTAAATATTCCCTTGCTTAGTTAACTTCCCTTGCTTTTCATCAAGGACAAAAAAAAAATCCCTTTGTTTTTGTCGAGGGTTCGGGCCCCCCGAGGATCACATCTGATCCCTTTATTTTTGTCGAGGGTTCTGGGCCCCCGAGGATCACATCGGATTCCTTTATTTTTGTCGAGGGTTCGGGCCCCCTAAGGATCACATATGATCCCTTTATTTTTGTCTAGGGTTCGGGCCCCCCGAGGATCACATTTGATCCCTTTACTTTTATTGAGGTTTCAGGCCCCCCGAGGATCACATCTAATCCCTTTATTTTTGACCAAGATGTTTTGTAGCGAGGAGCTTTGATTGATGGGAGAGTGAAATAAATTTATTTTTGAAATTGTAATTAATAACGAACATTACTAGTAAAACTTCCTAAGATTTTGCACATTCCAAGTGTTTTTAACAGGTACCCCATCGATGGTCTGGAGTTTATAAGCACTAGGGCTAAGAGCTTCCACTACCTTAAAAGGACCTTCCCAATTTAGTGTTAGCTTGTTTGCTTCTCGGGCTCCCCGGATATCCGCTCGTCGTAGGACCCAATCTTTAGGAAGAAAGTTTCGAGCCTTTACCCTTCGATTGTAGTATCTTTCGATACGTCAATTGTAGGCAGCCTGCTGAATCTTTTCTTGATCATAAAGTTCATCAAGGAGGTCTAAGTTATCCCTTAGATTCTGGGCTAAAGAACTCCACCCTTAGTGTAGTCACTCCTATCTCAACTGGGATTAATGCTTCCGAACTGTAACATAGGCTGAAAAGAGTTTCGCCCGTAAATACCTTCACAGTGGTCCAGTAAGACCATAGAATTTTCAGCAATTCTTCCACCCAGCTACCATCTTCCTTATCCACTCGTGTTTTTAGACCATATAGCAAAGTTCTATTAGCGAGTTCAATTTGTCTGTTGACTTGTGGATGGGGTACTGAAGTGAACTGCTGCCTTATTCCTAACTCTTGGCACCATTCTTAGACAGATCGATCAGTGAACTGAGTGCCGTTATCAAATATTAGTACCCAAGGAATCCCAAAGTGACAAACCACATTCTTCCACAGGAATTGTTTTACGCACCGAGCGGTAATGGAAGCCACTAGTTTGGCTTCAACCCACTTCGTGAAATAATCAATAGTAGCTATGATATACTTAACTTGACCAGTCGCTGGGGGAAAAGGCCCCAGGATGTCGATGCCCCATTGAGCAAAGGGGAAAGGTATAGCTAAATGAGCTAGAATGACAGCCGGTACATGAACCAAGTTGGAGGTTCGCTGGCATCTGTCGCAGGTCTTGACCAGCTGCTCTGAGTCCTTCACCATCCTCGGCCAATAGTACCCCTGCCGAAGAGCTTTTTGGCTGAGCGTTCGAGCTCCGATGTGGCTTCCACATATGCCTTCATGAATTTCCCTTAGGATATAGTCCACTTTGCGAGGCTTGATACACTTGAGCAATGGTTGCGAGAATGATCTTTTATAAAGTTCCCCATTGACTAGCACGAAGCTTCGGGCTTTCCTTCTAACTTGTTGGGCTTTCGAACCATCCTCTGGAAGTTTTTCCTCCCTCAAGTATAACAACAAAGAGTTCACCCAACTAGGCTCGTCCTCCACACATAGTTGATCATCGAATTCTTCGATACTTTTTTGCGATAGGGACTCGATCTAGATTTCTCGAGAGCTTGTAGGCAAAGAGGAAGAAGCAATCCGGGACAATAGATCTGCTTTCATATTCATAGCTTGAGGGACATACTCAACTTTTACAGACTGAAAACGAGTGATTAATTCTCTGACCATAGCTAGGTATCTTGCCATGTGATCTTCCCGAGCCTCATACTCCCCATTCACTTGTTGTACTACTAGGTTAGAGTCTGAATTCACCTCGATTTGCCGAGCTCCCAACTGTTCGACTAATCTCAATCCTGCCAACAAAGCCTCATATTCAGCCTCATTGTTAGATGCTCGGAACTCAAAATGTAAAGCATAGGGCCATATTTGCCCCTTCAGACTTCTGATCATCAACCCCGCTCCACCGCCACCCGAGGTCGAGCTCCCATCTATGGCCAACATCCATGGCCTCTGATCCTCTTCAGAAGCTTCTAGGGACCCTATCCCTTCGGCAATGAAGTCTGCCAACGCCTGGGCCTTGATAGCCGACTAAGGCCTGTACTCAATATCAAAAATTATAAGCTCCATTGCCTATTTCAACATCCTTCCTAAGAGTTCTGGCTTGCTAAGAACTTGCCTCAAAGGTTGGTTAGTAAGCACAATAATGGTATGAGCTTAAAAATAGGGTCGAAGTTTTCTTCCTGATACCACCAAGGTAAAGGCTAGCTTCTCCGTAGGAGAGTATCGAACCTCAGCTCCTGTCAACCGCTTATTGGCATAATAGACAGGCCTCTACCTCTTATCCTCTTCTCGAACCAGCACCGAACTCACGACTTCCTCAGCTATCACCAAATAGATATACAACGGTTCTCCTTGCTGTGGCTTAGTAAGAACTAGAGGCGAGGCTAGATGTTCCTTTAGCTTGTCAAAAGCTTCCTGACATTCAGCATCCCATACAAAATTTTTCGCCTTTGATAAGACCTTATAGAAGGGAAGGCCCTTCTCCGCCAATTGGGAGAGGAATCTCCCTAAGGTCGTCATTCTTCCAATAAGGCTTTGTACTTCCTTGATATTCCTTAGAGCCGACATATCTATAATGGCTTTAACCTTGGCTGGGTTTACCTCAATCCCTTAGTGGTGAACTATATAACCTAAGAACTTTCCTGCAGAAACGCCAAAAGCACATTTGACTGGATTAAGTTTTACATGAAACTTACGAAGGGTTTTGAAGCACTCCAAATCTTCAAGATGATGCTTGGTAGCAAGGCTTTTTACTAGCATGTCATCTACGTAAGCCTCCATGTTCCGCCTGAGCTAGTGTTGAAAAAGCTTATTCACCAAGCTCTGATAAGTGGCTCCTGCATTCTTCAAACTGAAGGCCATTATTGTGTAACAGTAGGTTGCCTTATTGGTAATGAATACTATCTTCTCCTGATCTTTAGGGTGCAATGGAATCTGGTGATACCCTTGAAAGGCATCCAGGAAATTCATGAGCAAACAACCGACAGTCCCATCAATCAGGGCATCTATTCGAGGAAGATGGTAGTTATCTTTCGGGAAAGCTTTGTTAAGATCAGTGAAAACAATGCAAAGTCTCCACTTGCTCTCTCCTTTGGGCACCAACACTACACTCACCAACTATTTCGGATAATCAACCTCTCGAATGTATTGTGCCTTCATTAATTTTGCGACTTCTGCATCAATTGCTCAAGCTCTGTCAGGGGCAAAGCTCTGCTTCTTCTATTTAACAAGTCAGAAACTCGGACGTATTCCCAACTTGTGCTTCTTGACTTTTGGATCTACTCTCAGCATGTCTTAAGCAGTCCATGCAAAGATGTCTGCATACTGCCAAATGAGAACTAAAATCTGACCCCTCAACGGGTCTTTTAACTCAGCACTCATCCTTATACAATAATCTGGGCAATCTTCCCTCAAGGCTACCTCTTCCAATTTGTCCACCGACTCTGCTGTTTTTGGATCTTCTGACCCTTCTAGTAGAAAACTGACCTCTTGTGGGGGATTCTCCCCCTTCTTTCCTCTGGAGTCCTTTCGCTGGCCAAGAGCTTCTTCTTGTGATGCTGTTTCTTTTACCTCTGCATCCCTTGCTATGCCTATGGAGGCCATATAACATTCGCGAGCTGAACAAAAATCCCCTCGCACCTCACCTATCCCATTGACCGTAGGGCACATCTGCTACCAGGATATCCAGCATGACTTGGGAGGTTTGGGAGCCTTTCCCCACGGTCATCGGAAGCTGAATGATCCCTTCCGAATACACGGCTTCACCATCAAATCCCACCAAGGGGACCCTCGCTGGTTTTAGCTGTTTCATTTTGTACCCCATGCCCAGGAAGGCTTGTCAATACAAAATTTTTGAAGAACTACCTAGATCCACGAGGATCCGCCAAAGCTCCCACTTTTCGAGCTCGGCTGTTACTACCAACAGATCATTCCGATTTGGGTACCCGGGGAGGTCGTTATCTAAAAAAGAGATCACCTCTACACGCCTCGACCTCTTCAACCCGAAGGCTCGGCTGCTTGCACCTTCCTCACCCTTCGCTCCTGGGACTTCCCCTACGGCTAGCGTATGGAATACTGGAGGCTGGGGATGATCCCCTTCCATCCGTGATGGTCTCTCCTTTCGGGGCGAATGCCGAGCATGGTCTCGATCATCTACTCATAGAGGGACTCCGTAACCGTGACCGTCGGTCTTTCCTCCTCCGAGAATCCACTTCCTTGGCTACATAATTCCCCAAGAAACCTCGGTTGATTAGCTCTTGGATCTCTTCCTTTAATTGGTGACATTCCTCCGTATCGTGGCCATGATCCCAATGGAAGCGACAATACTTCTTCCGGTTCCTTTTATCAGACAGTGCTTTCATCAGTTGAGGCTTCTTCAGATAGTCCTTGCCCTCAATAGTGGCAAGGATCTCTGCTCTTGGGGCATTCAGGGGGGTAAAACCAATCGAGTCCCACCGAGGACGATGCTTCTCCTTTTGCTCCTCTCTCCGGTCTTCATTCTTCATCTCTTCGGGGTGTTTCTTTTTCTCCTTCTTCTCAGTGTGCTTTGCCCTCTTCACCTGCATAACCTCCTCGGCATTTATATACTTTGTAACACTGCCTAGGATATCTGTAAATGTGATCGGGAGCATTTTAGCTAGCGACTGGGCAAAAGGACAGGGCCTTAGGGAATTCTGGAATGCCACCATAGCAACACTATGATCGAAGTTCTCAATGCTCAAAGCTTCCATATTGAAACATAAGACGAAGTATTTCAAAGATTCTCCCTGGTTCTGCTTCAAACTAATGAGGCCTATTGTGGACCTTCGATGCCTCTGAAGAGGTGCGAAGTGTGCCAGGAAACTACCCCGAAGCTATGTGAAACTAGCTATTGAGTGGTGGGCCAGGTTTCAATACCAAGCACGCGCCTACCCCTCCATTGTTGCCAAGAATACTTTACACCACATTGCATTAGAGGCATCCTGCATCATCATATGGGAGGTAAAAAGATCGAGGTGGTCCATCGGGTCGGTAGTCCCCGCATAGGGCTTGATGGCCGGAATGCAAAGACGCTCCAGTGGTTCTGGCGGCCATGATCTCCAGAATAAGGGGCTGATTTACCATTATCCCCTGAGTCTCGCCTAACATTGGCTTCAGGGCTGCAATTTCCTCTTCCAACTAGCGCTGTCCCCTCTCCTGCTGCTGCTGCTGCGCATACTGGCTGCACTCTCACCCTGCAATTAAAACGCAATAAAAACACATTAAAACTTTTATATTTTTTTCTTTATTTTGGTGAGAGGTTTATACTCGTCAGTATATGAGTGCAGTTGTAGTCCAAATTTAAATTTATATTTTCTGGATGAGTCCAGGTCATCCACTGAGAGATTTATTTATAGCAAAAGAAATAAAATGTCACACACACGCACACGCATTTGGACGATTTGACAACAAGATTTTTTTTATGATTTTTTAGACAACAGATACTAGGAAATAAAGCAAGGCAGAGGTTGAAATAAATACTGGACGTGAAAATATGAAATTGGATAGCACTTGAGTTAAAACAATTTCAACACAACCCGTTGATTCCCAAATTTTAGTAGACAAGGTTAGCAACATTAATTTAATTTCATATATGAGGGTTTGTTATTAAATGCAATTAGAGATGATGATAGTTCTAGTTTAAGCAATCCCCACATATGATATGCAGGATTCTAATTTAAGCAACTACCATAAATTAGATTGCAATTAATACACAAAACAACTAAATTAATCATCCGGGTTTGGGTATGATAGCGTTTCCAGTTCTAATAACTCTCATACATGGCATGAAAGCTCTAAGTTAGGCTTACGCTCCAATCCAAACCTAGTGATTTCTCAGTAATTACTACACACTCATACTGAAATTTAAATTAATGTCACTCATCTAAAGCGCAGCTTTCTTTGGGAATCATTGGCTTTGGACAGTGTCCTTGCCTTAACACAAGATTATATTTAGCTACTCATCTCTATTTAAAAGTTAATTGATAGGAATTTAAATGGCGTAATTTAAATAACAGAATTTAAATAACAGGAATTAAAATAGCAGAAATTAACCGGTCATTTAGGCTGTGGAAAATAAAATGACAGGAATTAAAATTGCAAAAATTTAAAGGCAGAAATTAACCGGCTATTTAGGCAGTGGATAATAAAATAACAATAAATGACATAAGAATTCAAGAGAATAAAGAAAGAAAATAAGATCACAAGAGAAAACAATAGAGAAAATAAGAAAGAACAAAAGCAATTCTCAAAGAGAGAATTCTAAGAAAACAACTAAGATTTTATTCAAGAATAATAATCACACTTACAAATGCAATCAAGTGAGCTATTTATAGCCCACAAGATGCAATACAAACCACACAATTTTAATTATTCAACTAGACATAATTATATCTAATGGGCACTCACACACTTAAAGTTAAATAGATTTTAGTTATAATGCACACCTAAAGTTAAATGGATTTTAGCTAAAATACACATCTAATAAAGAATTCATAAAGTTAAATGAATTTTAACTATAATACACATCTAATAGTTAAATGGATTTTAGCTAAAAAAAACACACCTAATAAAGCACTCATAAAATAAATATTTAAAAATAAAAAAAATAAATTTCTACAATTGAATTTTTAATCTTCATTAGGATTAAAAAAATAATGCTTGGGCCTTCTCCAAATGATGTCTTCTATGGCCTTAATTCTTCATGGGTTTTAATTCTTCATGAGTTTTAATTCTTCATGAGCTTTAATTCTTCATTCTTCAATCCAATTTGAGTCTCAAAGCCCACATTCTTCATGCCTACACGCAAGCAATTGAGTGTTATTAAATTATATATTATGTATATATTTATATGATATATTATATGGTATATTATATACTTATATATTACATAGATTCTCCACGCATGCACTCAATTGAGTATATGTATTATGTTATAATATATATTATAATTACATGTTTATTATAATATATTATATTATATATATATTACACATAACTATTCAATTAAACCATTTTAAAATTAAAATGAGGGTTATAATTATAACAAAATTTTACAAAATTAACCACTAATCACATACGACATGCCTGGAGACTCTACTACCTCCCTATGCCCATTATCTTGATCGTGCCTCAGGGGGTCTGCCCTACACGGGCAGGATTCCTCCTCCCTCAGGGGTTCCTGCCTCCTCTCCGCCCGAGAATGCTGAGCTTGCTAGTGCTAGCGATCCAGGAAACCAGTAAGCAACTCCGTCAATTGTTGAACCTGATTTTCCAAGAGCGCGATTCGATCAGGCATGGGAGGAGGACCTTCCGGGCTACAGTCTCTTCCCGGCAGCCTCCTCGAAGGGTTATGCTGATCAGCTTTGGAGTGGGGTTACCCCCAGCAGCCCAATACTGTTGCCTCCTCATTGCCATCGAAACAAAAAAGATAACTCGAAACGTCACAACAAGTTACATTGGAGAGATAGAAAAGAAAATGCCTCGGCCCCACGGTGGGTGCCAATTGATGATGTGGTGGCCGATCACCCTCGTTTGCCTCTACTGGAGAACTTGCAATGGAGGTGGGGACTTGCTCCCCCGGTTGTCCTCCAACATTTAAGTCAGATTACCAGATCAAAGAAAAACTCTAACCCGTATAATTCCCAATGTTTCGAGATTTAAAGAGTTCGATCCTTTACCTCTTTCTGGCCTCATTCCTTTTATCCTCTTGTCTAGATAAGGATTCTTTTGAAGTTCTCGGGATCTCTATCACGTTCTTCTCAGATTTTTATTGATAGGAATTCCATAATCATAATCGCCCCCAAAGAGTTCGGGATAGCTCTTATTCTCCGTGATCCTCGACGAGACAATCGATTTCGAGAGGCCCGGAGAATCTTCACCAAGTAACAAGCCAGCTAGTGCGGTGATATGTGCCTGTCACGTGTCCCTTTTGGATTCGAGCAAGAAGATGTCAACGGATTATCTCTTTTTGGGTATTAGAGTAATTATGGATCCGAAGGTATTTCTCTCATCAAATAATAATAAGAATATTTAAACATTAAAAAATTGTTTTTATAAAAAAAGTATATGTATGTAGACTAAAATAAAAAGATTTAACAAAAAGATAAATTTTACACTACACTCGTAAGGTGTGTCTACATTGTAGTACCATTATTATCTTTGTAAAGGGATCAATTTCACATATTAATTATTTTAAAAATGGTTTCTCGATATTTTTTAGAGAGAAAAAGAGGAATGGAAAGAGACCAAAGATGTAATATCCCGAAATTTAGAAATATTAATTTATTTGGATATTTGGTGATTTAAGAAAAATATTTATTTATATTATTTTGAGAAAATAATTATTTAATCCTACATTGGGAGTGATTTTTGATTTATTGGAATTGAATGATTGAGTGAATAGTTAATAACTATTAATTTAAATTGGGAACACTTGATAATTATTAAATTATTTTGTTTGAGATGATTGCTGGGAATTTGTGAATTTAAAGGGGAGTTTATGGTATTTCGTGGTGCAACACTGGAAGCATCCTGCTTTAGTCATCAAAATAAGAGCTTAAATTTAGTGGTTGCGACATGTATAACAAGTGGGCATGTGGTTTAGCTGGTCGATAACGTGCATGTGCACGTGGAGAGGCTGGGATCGATTCCTGTAGGCGCGCGCGGCTGATTTTGGAATAAGGCTGGAATTTTCCAGCAATGAGGCACCCAAAACGCTGCCGTTTTGGAGGGTAGAGGCGGTGCTGATGGCTGCCACGCGGCAGCCGCTGGACGCTCCTTCTTTTGCCTTTTAAAGGCAGCAAATTTCGTGTAATCGGCCAACATTAACAGTAGCAGAAGAAGGCAGAAATTTAAGGAGAAGAAGCCGCGCACAGCAAAGGAAAATTGGGAGGAAATTTGAAGAAAAATAGGTAAAATGGAGTTAAATTAAATTTTAAATAAATAGGTAAGTAAAGTGATTTATGTGAATAAATTGGCACGGTTGAAATTTCATTTTTGGGCCTAATTTTGCTAATTTTGGGAGTTATTCTATTTTGCAACGTGTATTAATTTGGTAATGTTTAAGCAGAGAAACGTTGTAAACAGCTAAATAGAGGCAAGCTCCCTCTAACCTTGCGATTTGTTTCCATTTTATGAACCCCTCGCCTTCCCTTAATTCGTTTCGATTTCGCGTATTAATTATACGAAATGAGGATTTTATTAGCGTGATTTAATTTAAATTAAATATGAGACTCGTTGGGGTTTTATTTACGGTGTGCCTATCTGGAATTTTAGATGACTAAATTAATTATATTACACAGTTAGATTTAATTAATGCGAGCCATTGATTTATTAATTGCTATTAAACATTTTACTTCGCAGCGAAAGTGCAAGAAATGTAAGAAACGACCGTGTAAAGGCAAGCTCCCAACCCTCTCTTCATGATCTTTAATTCTTGTGAAAGACCCTGTGATTTCCTGTATTGTATCACCTCCCTTATTCTAATTCGGCGCTTAGCCTTATTGGTTGAATTATTGTTCATTTGTTTTAATTTAAATTAAATCCAAAACTTCTAGAATTTTATTCGTTGTGAGCCTACGGGGGTTTGTACCGCCCCCACTCCTATTTGGAATGATGCTGAACCAGTTTGGGGACTAGGTTCCTAAACGTGCGAATTTATTTATGTTTCGGTTAGAGCTACCGGAGTAGTAGGGCAGGGGTCGGTTGTTGGTGACATTGGGGTAGACTATTGTACGGCCCTGAAGTGGACCATCGGGTGGACACTCCTAGTCACTGGCCGTTGACTGGTGTCGGACACTGCTGACTAGCTCTACCAGTATGTGATTCACTGCACGTTTAGATTTATTATATTACTGTTCATGATTTGATATGCACATGGGTACGGGTTACATGTTGGGATATTCATTTATTGAGTATACTTGGACACGGACATCCTAGCTTGGTCAGGTTGCATCCAGCACGAGCATATGCATCGCGTGTGGTTTACTATGTGAGCGGAGCATGGCCTAATGCTTAGATGTATGGGCGCCGGTGTATCACGTTGATGCTCATTACGCCATTGCATTTTTATGTGCATTGCATGGCTACTAGTAGTATTTAGTTCTTGGACGGGAGTACCGTTCCGAGAGAGCCTCTGGCTCGGTTGTCGGGAGTACCGATAGGGATACAGGTGTCGGGAGTACCGACATGGACGGGTGACGGGAGTACCGACCCAGGATGGCGCGCACAGATTTGTTGGAGGTATTTGTTACCGTTCAGGGCAGCGACAGGTTGGTATGGGACTTGGGTGCCAAGTGTCTTATGTGGGCCCCAAGGACCGGTATGTGCTTTTATTATGATATGCTATTGTGTTGTAGCGTCGCATGGCTTGTGTGTACCTAGAGTTTATTCTGGGAAGAGTTTATTGGATTTATACAGCCTTCAGCCTTTCTTTTCTTATGTTTACTGAGTCTCTCAACTCACCTTATTTTTCCATCATTCTAGGTAGTGGCGGCATGGGCCATGGGCAAGGGAGTCAACTTTTAGCGATAGAGTCGGTATGGTGTACAGGCAGTCCCGTCAATCCATGTCAACTCTGATGGTTGAGTAAGATTTTCTCTATTATTTTTACTGTGCCAGGTCATCCCTCGAGTCTCATGTATGTTGGCACAGGAGTCTGTTTTTATTTATTGATCTTATGACCGCTCTGCTAGCGGTGTTCCTATAGTGCATGCATGTGTTTATCTTTGCTTCCGTTGCTCTCATTTTTTAGTATGCATGACAGGGTGGTTTTTGGTCTTGTGTTTCATTCTTTCTCCTCCCGTAGGCGCTCCCGTTCGGGTAGTCCGAGTGGTTGGGGATATCTGGGCGGGGGTGCTTACAAAAGAATTTAAGAATTAGGGTTTAGGGTTCGATATCCAAGAGTATCTCCGATATTTAAGACCAAATTTGAGATTATTTGGTGTCAAAAAGGAATCTACACCAAATTGTGAACATAAAACCTTTTTTCACTCGAATGTGATCAATACCAAATTAGTACAAAATGCATCTTTAAAAAATATTTTATAAATGATTTTTTAATTAATATTAATTAATTTCTTTAGCATAAAATATTATTATTAAAAATAATTAGTCACATCTTACAAAAAATTTAATAATTACTCTCATATTTTTTTTTTAATTTGTTTACAAAATATGTTATTTTAATTAATTTTCAAACTAATTTTTTAATTAATTATTTTCACCTAACTTTTATCAAACTAATTGTTTATCCACTTAATTATTTATCCATCTCATTTTTTCAACTAATATTTTAAATCAAACTAACTATTTTCCCATAATTTTTTTAACTTAATATTTCAACTAATTTTTTCACTTCTTTTATCCACATTTTTTTCCCACTTCACAACTAACTGGTAGTTTAGAATTTTTAAATGATAGTTTAGAATTAAGTATATAAAGTATTTTATTTTTAAGCCATATTGTTGTTGTTTTAACTTTTTTTTTTTTCATCATGTATTTTTAATTTAAGTTAATGGAAATGTTATTGATTTTTATTATATTATTGAGTTTTTCATTAAAAATATTATCTTTCTATCAAGTAATTATTGAAATAATATTTTTTAATATACATAAACAAAGTCAGTTCATTTCATAATTGATATTTTACTTTTGTGGTTGGTTTTGAGGATGAAAAACAAAATCAATTTATTGCCTATGTCATTTGTCAAGAATATGGTTTTCAAACAAAAATTAATTTCAAATGGGTTGTTAAATCAAAATAATCTATAATTTTCTATATTAATTAGTTGGAGATTAGCAAAAACAAGTATTAAGATTTAAAAGAATCTCTTAAATGATTTTTACAAATTGATTTTGAACCATTGAATAAATGAAACAAACATTTTCCAAGGCAAAAGACCATCCATGCTCTTTATAGATTGTTGTTTTTGTCTTTAACATGATTTAATGATGAAATTCAATTGTATTTTATGATAGAATTACTTTATTAATTTGCATTCACTTGGTGCTCTAATTTTATTTTATATAATTTATTAAGTACTAAAATTAATTTCATCATACAATTAAATCTTGATGACAATTGAAATATTATATTTTTATTTGATCAAAAATTATTGAATGAAAATTAAATTCAATGCCAAAATATCTTGTGATAACTTTCTTATGGTATTTTGGAATATTGTGTTTTTAATTGATTCAAAATGAATTTTTAATAAAACATCTTTTAAATCTTAAGAAATCATTTTTGAGTGCATTCAATATCATCTGTCAACAAGCATTGAAAAAATGCATGAAACTGTCGATAGTCCTCTAACACTCTGTCAACAGTTAGAAAACATGTTTTGATAATGTCAAGAAACTGTCAATAGTTTGGCAAACAACTATCAACAGTCAGTTCAACTGTTGATAGTCGGTAAGTTTGCAAAGGCAACTGTTAATAGTTTATATACTTCTATCGACAGTTTTTCATTTCTAAGCCTATTTTGTCAATAGTTTTTGTGCTTTTGTCAATAATTTGTTATGCAAAAATCTTCCAACGGTCACAAACAACTATATTTCTCTTGAAGCATTTGGAGGTCCTATAAATACAAATCAAGAATGATCAAGAAGAACCTAATGGATGGAATGAAATGAAGTGAGCTTATAAATTATTTACATCTTCTCAATTGTAATTGTGTTTTAAATTTTCTCTCTCAAATGCTTTGATCACAATTTGTATTTTATCATTCAACTCTTTTTTTATTTTGAGAGACGTTGTAACTAAAAGATTCATTTCTTAGATTCTCTCATATTATACATTTCTTGTATTTCCTAGCTTTGGTAGCTAGAGGGCTTACTTGTCTAAGTAAGAGGTCTGTATTTTTTCTAACTTGTTGTTAGAGGGTCTATTCGAAGTGATATGAGGATTTTTAGTAAATTGTTTGCAAAATCCTTAATGAGGAGCTAAAGTAGTGGATTAGGCTTGATTTAAGCCGAATCACTATAAATCCTTTGTGTATTTCTCTTACTTGTGTTATTTGGTTTGTTTATGTAAGGACCCACTCCCAAAAGTCTAAACACAGGAGTTTCGAGAGAAATCCCTCACAGAAATGGATATAAATGCAAACTTAAAAAACATCTCTAAAGGGCTTTTCATTAACATACACAATAGAAACAAAAGTCATATAGTACACAATCTTTGATGACAACATTAGGGCCCACATGCTCGTATATCCCATAATAAACACCATGCCTAGCATAGCAAGACAATATTCTTCCTAAATTCAAAGCAAGACAAAATGCCCAAGAATCTTCCAGTTATGGTGCCTTTGTACATGACATCTATCATAGGGTAAACTAAGCTTAGTTGATCCCACCATCAACTGCCTTTTCATGCTTACCTGAAATGATGTAAAGTAAGAGTGAGTCACAAGACTCAGCAAGTATATATATAAGAAAAAGGATAACAGGGCTAATAGCTGACTCGCCCATAACATCCCCACACATGATATGTATCGCAAACCAAGCCATGTCATGTACCATAATGCCAAATCACAACGTAAATGCACCAATGCATACAAATAGTCCTTAAGACACACACTAACACCTAAGTCCCGTATACAAACCTATTGTAGCCCAATATAGGCTATTATAGACTTCTGAGGTATACACTAAATCATTCCTCGAAGTCTCAAAGAACTCTCATGGAGTATACACTAGATCATTCCCCACCGACCCAAACAACTTCCATATCCAAAGACCTCTGATGTATACACCAGATCATTCCCCAGAGTCCCACATCCTCATCATGCAATGTAACAAGTAAAGAAATGTAATAGCTTATGCAGCATAAACATGATGTCAAGGCCCCCATAAGCCAAGCATCAGACCATGCTACACCCACATAAAAACTCACAGATACGCATGCTCCATGTGTCTATGCTCATCTACAATACACAGGTCGATACTCACAAGCCAACCTTGTCATACCAATGCTCACACCTCTACTGAATACAAAACATGATCCCAGATGTATGCAAACCCATAGCCCAATGTCCCAATGCATCACCATGCAATGTGTAATAATAAATAAATTTAAATATAACACCACCCCAAATAGCAACTATCTGGGACCTACCCTGTTAAGGTTTAGCATCATTCCACAAGGAAACGTAGGGAGATCAAGCCCTACTCGGATATTAAAAACAAGACACGTCGAGAAATGCCAAATAAAACCGTTCCAACCATCTAGGGAATCACAACTAGAAGTATCACCACTTAGCCCCTTAATGGCCCTCATTATATTCCAAAGAAAGATATTTATTCCATAAAATTTGTGCAAAGCAAATCTCCCATGGTAGAAGAATTCTCGTATCTAGATAGAATTTGATAGCTGCTATGGACTCAACTCATACCCAAATTGATCAATTAGTTTGTCAAAACCAAGTCTATGACATCTAGACTATGGCACCAAAGATGGATTTCAACTTGGATATCACCACGAGTAGTTATGCCCCAAGCATCAAAACATTATTGGATTAGAACTGAAGATTTAGATTTCTAGCTACTAGTTCATAGGGCTCCAACTTATCCAATTTTTTTTCAAATACCCCAAATTATATACCAAATCGAATCTTATCGAGTCTAGTTTACAACACTTCAAATGATTCTTCAATCAAATATCTATACAAAAAGTTATGGCCAAAATAGTATAGGGTGTGCAGTGTAGAGTCAACTAACGAATAATCGACTAATGAGATGATTAGTCGATTATTGAAAGCATTAGTTGACTGAGTCGAGACTTGATCTTCCGGGGGTCAGCTAACCCTCTCATTAGTCGATTATTGAACCCAGAAATGCACAGAAATGATTGGGAACACCTCAAAATCATCCCAAATCACCTTATACCTCAACCAAACTTAAAACCCATCAATTATTTACATGCTATGAAGAGAAACAACCTCAATTTCAACACCCAACCAAAATCTACAAGAATAAATTGAAATGATGGGATATTTACATACTTTTCTACTTAGCTTGCATCCACAAACTACCTTCCAAAAATAAGGAGTTTTCTTGGCTAAATCCTCATTCCAACAAGGCCTAGAGGCTCATGAGGGAAGAAAATAACAAGAACTTGCACATCAAAGATGAAAAGTAAGTGCAAGCAAGAACTTGCCTTAATAATCCTTCCCCATGGTTCTTGCTTGGAGAATCTTCTACAAAAGCCACCACACTTTCCTACAACCCAAAACACAAGAAAATGAGCAATATGAGGGAGTTGAAACCACCCACAACTTGAATCTTACTTTTGGATGCACCAAGAATCAAGATTGATGAAGAGGAAGTTGGAGAATCAAAACCCTAGCTCTTTCTTTCCTTCTTCTCTCGTTGCTCCACCTTTCATTTCTCTCCCTTTGCTTTTCCTTCCCTAAATCAAGAATTCTCCACCCATATATATATATATATATTTATATATCCATATTCTATAATGACCAAAATGCCCCTACTCCTTTAATCGTAATGACTTGCATGTCCCCACTTTTATAAATTCTCATTTCTAATATTATTTGATAGAATTCAAACCAATTACAATTTACTCCATAATAAGATTTCCATAAATTATCCACACACTTACCTTGTATACTTGCGAGTCCCGTTACCACTCAAGTCACCTCTTTGACTTTTCAGTATTTCCACTGCCTTTAACAACCACCTGTAATATCACAGTTAATTCTCTAAGATTATTATCCAAATAAAATAATTATTCCAAGTCCATACACTTCATCGGTACCCAAAACGGGTTGTTACAATTTCTCCCCCCCCCCCTTAAAAGAATTTCATCCTCGAAATTCTTATCTGAATCTTCCAAAACTTAAGGGCTCATACGACTCATTATTCCTGTAATTCCTTAATAGCTATATTCAAACTAGGATGTCACTTTGCCATTAAACCCTCATATAAGGGATAATTCAGTTTCTCAACACTTTCCCCTTTTTCTTTTGTTTTTCTTTCACCCTCAAATACTAATAGGTAACCCTTTAGATAACGTATCCTCAAAATTTTCAATGGGTTTCCCTCACTCGCTTGGTATGCTAATATATTATCCACAAAGTCAATATTGAATTTCACCAAACACTGTTAAGATGCTCATTTCATGTGGTTCATAAATGCCACTAGCATAGTAGTCAAATCTAAGGGTATCACCAAATGATCATAATCATTTTGTTACCATCTAACATCATTTTAGGATTATTTCGTGCTCATACCTTATTCTTAATACCTCAACCACACTTTAATTAAACCCTGGAAAGTATCCTACCTCCTTTACAACTGGCCACCTAAACAGTATTTTTATTTCAAGTACTACAATCCAGACTCATTCCCTCAGGCCTCATTATAAATGCATTACTATAAGCACCTTTCTTCATACCAATTGTAACCACTCTAAACACATTTAGTCACCCAATAACCTCAAACAATGTATTACCACCAGAGTTGATTTCCTCACTAAATAAGTTTAACGTGCTCAATATATTCTTCCCAAAGACACAGTCGATTATTCCATTACTATTCCACCATTCATATAGCAAGGATCCATCAACATATATATATATATATATATGAATTGCTTCAATTCTCAGGTTTCCTGCTTCACTACATCGTTATATATCATACACCTACCTTTATTTTCTTATAACCACAATTGCAATAATACGTGACCATAATATCCACTCAAGCAAATAAACCGCCACGCCACTTATAGTGACCTCATCTCTCACAAATCACATATGGCACTTTTAAGAGCTCGTTTAGGGGTGGGTATAGCTCTTGCCTATTCAAGTTGTGTTTCATAACCTCAAGTTCCCATAACTTAACTTCTCCCAATTTCCCTTACATTTCTTCCCTAGGAGTGTACATCTATTCATTCATTCAGCTTCCTTGGTTACTAGGCCATCCCTCAATTCATTATGTATAATTTACTAATCAATCTATGGTGAGTCCTATGTATTCCTCAAGTCATCACATTCAACAATTGAAGAATTCTAATTCTAGTTCGACGCATACACATCCTCTAAAGCCTCATATAAACACATGGTCAATAACCTCGAACATTAGATCACCATATAACTTAACATTCCTACTAAGGTGTAGTAATCAATTTTCCTCACCCAAATTTTGGATTTGTTAATCCATTTCCAAGCCACTTTCTCATGACCACTCCACACACAATTTCCATCTTAAACTCTTCTCCATATTTTAACTATTCCCAACACGTCAATCTAATGATACAGAATATAACACACACACACACACACGTGATAAATTATCATTAACCGCTTCAGATTTGCTATTGGGTAACTACAATTTCTCCGCAACATACCTCAAATTCCCCTAATTCCAACTTTACATGCACTCACATTTAATCATTCACTTCTTTAACATGGCATGAGACTAAGGAATTCAATCAAGTAGAAAATAGTTGACGGAACAAAGGAAACAGGCGACCGTTCGCGACCGGTCGATAGCTCCTCATCGTCAGTCGATAGCCTACTATGTCTTTTTACCTCTGCCTTCTCTTTTCAAATCCCCAAAATAATTAAATTCTAATTCTATTTGAAAACTAATAAAAATTCTAAATTACATAAGAAATAAGTAAATAACTTACTAAACAATAATCTTAGTAAAAAAGGAATCAAAAATCATAAAAATAGATTTCAAAAACTAAAAGGGAAACAAAAATTCAAAAATCTAGGAAAATAACAAATTTCTGCCAAAATAATTAAAGTGCCAATTTGATATGCTAAACAACAAAATTTGGCCACAAAACTAGTGGGCTCAAGGGCTTGAGCCCATGAAAGCCCATGAATTCAGCTCAATGGCTTGTTTCTACTTGAAAAATTACATATTATTTATCAAATTCCGACACAGTTGATTGTGTTGACTGATCTGATTACGTCATTGTTAGTTGTCCCTCTATGATTCTCATAGATTAGTTTGATTAAAAATTAGGTGAAAAAAATTAATTAAAAATTAGTTGAAAAATTAATTAGAATAACATATTTTGTAAATATTTTTTAAAAATTATGAGCAATTATTAATTTTTTTTTTATAAAATGTGACTAATTATTTTTAGTAATAATATTTTATATTAAAGAAATTAATTAATATTGGTTAAACAATTATTTATAGAATATTCTTTGAAGATGTTTTTTGCACCAATTTGGTATTGAACACATTGGAGTGAAAAAAAAATTGGTGTAGATTTCTTTTTGACACTAAAATGGTGTCAAGTTTGATGTTATACATTAGAGATGCTCTAAACAACTTGACTAGGTTCATGACGAAACCAACAAGAAAGAGTAGGAAAGAACGAAAATTGGTACAAATGGTTGTTGTGGTTGTTGCCACTCATGTTGTTGGAGAAGAAAGAGAGTTGGGCCCCCACATGCATGGTTCAACGATAAAGTACAAGGAGGATAATAGAAGTATTGGAGGTTCGAATCTCAGTGGCAACTTGGAAGGCGACTTTAATGCTGGAAAGCAAGTTGCCCTTGTGAAAGTAGGGTTTGGGTGCGTCTTGTTGCCCCTCTGGGGGTCTTATCCGCATGTTGTAAAGAGGGGTCCATAGGAAGGGTAGTCGTTTCCCGAAAGTTCACTCAGAGTGTGTGTAGGCTGTGTCCGTATCCAGATTAACATGGGGGGTGCATCAGAGAGGAAAGTCACCCACACCTGAGGATTAGTTAGGCAAAACTCGAAAACTATAACACTCCACTTTCCTAGGCGTGTTATAACTTAGGAAATTCTGGGCTATATATTTTTTCAAGACACAATCTCAACATAACACATACTCCTAAAATTTTCATCTTCCCAGCTAGCATGGGATTCATACATCAAATAAGCTAGGCTAGGCACTTAATTGATAGCGGAAGACAAGAATCGAACCTTAACTTTAACATTAATCATAAATAAGGCTATATACCATCATCCTTTAAACGTTTAGAATTCAAAGTAGCAGAACTTAAATACATAGGCTGCATAAACATATAGCCAATACAATATGCACTTTTGCTAAGTGCCATTACATGCTTCTTCCATGCTCGTTTCTACTATAATCTTCAGTTCGGACGTTTGAATATTCTAGAGACAAAGTCCAATTAGATGTTGAATCATCTAAGTAAGGATACAAAATTCATATTTCGTGCATGTATGCAAAATACAAAATGTCCTCATTCTTTTTGTTTGAGCCGATGAGGCATTAACCACACTTTGATGCTACTCCCCATTTTACAACCTCTTTATTAGGCCGAGATGTTATACAACACCCATGGTAGAGTAGCGATATCATCTGTCTGTACTCTAAAACATATGCGATGCATGATCAATAATATCATCGTGAACATATGCATATTTCATCATCATGACATGTGAATGCAATTACATGATGTATACATCTCAAGGCATGTCAATATGTCAAATAGATGGTGGAGCGTACTTGCATATACGAATCTCACTAATTTATAAAACAGGCTAAGTTTGGATAGAATCACTTATCTCGACGTATCTCAGAATACCTTGATTCTTGTGCCAAGTCTCTAATGTACTAAATTCAAAACCTCAATGTACGTTGGCCATCATATTTATTCAAGGATATCAATATTCTATTTTTTCTAATTTTCTCATCATTTTTCTCTATTTTCTTCTATTGTCCATAAATACTTTTTTCTTTAAAATTCCAAAATAAATAATTCCTCAACATTTTTCTAAATTTTTCTCAACCATAATTCATAAAATAATATTCTAAAAATATTAAAAATAATTTCCAAAAATACATGTACCTCACGTGCCCTCATGCGCCTAGTGTGTGGCCTGCGAATAGAATCCGCTCTTGTACTACATGCGCCCTAGATTTAAGTCATCTTTTACCTTTTTCTGGTCACCGTTGATTTCTTTGATCACTGATTTGATCCTACCTTTTTGAAGTACTCCTCAAGTCGATCCTAGGCGTGCCATTGATTACCTGAAAACACCACCGAAAAATGCCTCAAACGGCTAATTGCAGGCTTGGCTCCGGCAACTTTCTAATTTTCCGACCAATTCTCAAAACCCACTCAAACTCACCAAAAGCTCCAGAAAAATTCTACAAGACACAAGGGACAAAAGCCCTTTATCCTCAACACTTAATTAACTCAAAAAACCACAAATTTGAAGCTCAAACTTGAATAAAACCCTCGGCATTGAATGCGTTATTTATAGGCAAATTCCAGCCAAAACTTGACAAATCTCGAGCTTACCTCATCCCTAAGTCTCAAATCTAGCCACCAAGTGGCTCGAGTAGCCCTAAATCATGATAAAAATGCCACGACTTTCCAGCTAAATTTTCCTATCACTTTCACCATTAAATCTCATCCCATCACAACCAATCTCGGCCAATGGCCACCACCAATCGGATCATTATGGCCTAGTGTTGAACCAAATTGCTCAAATCAACCTATAATGTATTTTGATGTTTAACAAAACATAATTTTAGTAAAACTATTTTTGATATATTTAAATCCCCTAATGGATATTTGATGTCTTATGGTAGAAATAATATTTTAAGTATTATAGTATTTTGTGTATTAAAATGAACCAAGAAATGTTATTTGTTCTAATTGGAATATTAACACATAATAAGGGGATATATAAGAAAATATTTTTATTTTGAAAAACTATCTCCCAGTATTTTGATAGTTAATATTCATTATTGTTAAAATAATTTTTAATGAATTTTTCAATAAATAGAATGTATGTATTTTGGGGTGGTAAAATCGCTAAATTCTGAATTTGTACTAAAAGCAAAATTCTATTTTCTTATTGTTATAGATTTTAATTTTTCAAATATTTTTATTGAATCCAAATAGGATGTACTTTCTTATTTACATTTATGTATTAAAGTAAATGGAAGGTAAAATATAAATAAAAGAAAATGTAAATATTTTGCAATGTATTCATGCAATGGATTGTATCATCAAGTAAATCTACTTTTTTTTTTTTAAATTTGGACTAAAAGTTGACTCCTTGTAAGGGACAATCAACTATGTGTTATACAGAGTCGAGGTAACCGAGAGCAAGTTTTGGCCAGTTGATTGGGAGTCTACTGTAGGCTAATGAGAGTCGACTGTCAGTTTCGAGAGTCAATTGTGGATGTCACGGAGTCTACTACCGGTTAAAACAGTCGATTGCCAAACTCCAACGGTCAAATTTTTGACCTCCCTCGGCCAAAATTAACAATTTGCTCTTAGGCCCGAATGCATGTAAAATTGAGTTTCGATCATGAATCCTTTTGTTTCATCCCAAAACCACTTCAGGGTTGTTTTTTATACAAAACTTGAATCCCCTCAAGATTCTGTTGACTTTTCAAAAATCTCTTACGATCATTTAGTTTTTTAAGCTGAATCTTAGTTGTATTGAAAACTATCCATGTTCTTATTGGTTTCATCATTATAAATATTGTCTCGAGATGCTCGTCAATGACATATCTTTTTCTTTAAATATTTATATTATGGGGTACTCATTTCCATTGATTCGACAATTAATTAACTAAATTCTTAAATTGATTTTTAATTTCTTGAACTTACTCAACACTACGCAATACAGGGTATTACAGAAAGCTTAGGATAATCAAGAAAAAAAAAGAGTTGGTATGGACTTAAAGAAATTAAAAAAAATAAATAAAGAAAGAAGTATTTGAGGGTATTTTTTCTATTTCTTATTTTAACTAAAGTCGAGTAACAGTAGGGGTTTTGTACCATAAAATTTGTAAAATAGAGGGAAGTAATTGCTATTTTCAAAATTTAAACATAACTGCACCCTGGTTGTCAAACCTCGAGCGAAGCATCCTTGCCTTGAAATTTTATGCATTATGTCTTCTTATCTCACAATATAAGTAAAAATTCTTAGAGACTAGTCCCGCAAACATGGAAATACAAGAAAAATAATAGGAATATTAAAAGTTCGTTTCTTTATGATATTTTGAAAAACAAAATTATTGTTAAAAAGTAGTAATAAGGCTAGAAGATAAGTTGATCATGTGGAGACAAAGTCATGATGCGCTATGTCGCATCTCCGGGAGTTTCATCCATACGATGTAAAGGTTGGGTCTACAGGGAGGATAGTCATTTTTCAAAAATCTACTATAAGTGTGTATAGACTGTGACTGCATCTGAATTTATCAAGAAGACGAACCAAAGAGAAATGTCACTCTCTCCAAAATTATTCAAGTGAAGTTTGGATATCTGGGACATAAAAAAAAAAAAAAAAAATTCTTAGACACTGATGTCATATATCTGTAATTCCTGTCCATCAGAATGTATTAATAAAATATGAGTGGTCAATTGCATTTTAAGAGAGAAAATAGAGCGTTGTGTTTCACAATATATAGTAATAGTTTGGTGACGATATTATATTGAATCAACTTCTTAACCTCATAGATATAATATTTTATATTAGTGATGGAAAAGGTTGAGACATATTTATTGATCAATTCCCATTTTATTGAGTGTTTATTTTGCCGAATCGTAAAACAATTTTATAATAATATTTTAACGTAAATAAAAGTAATCTTTTACTCTCAACCTTTATGTAGATAACTCACTTAAAAGTTAATCTATTATTGTGGTAGGATCAAAATTGATTTATATATGTAGTCTGTTGAGCAAATGAATCGTTTTAAATAAAGTTATTGTTGAAATATATTTTTTTATATATGTTAATTTTGAAACATATGTTAAGTTGATTGAAATATATATATATATATATGTTTTTTTTTAAACTTAATGCCAAATGTTTCCAAATTCAGTTAAAATATTTTGGAACATACATATTTCTATTTCAAGTATTTCAAAACACCCTTTTGATGTTTAGAAACCTATGAGTTATTTTTGAGATGTACTTTCAAGATAAGTTTTGAAATTAAAGGGCTGTTGTCTTCGTATTTTAGTTTTTAGTATTAAATTTTAAATTTATTTTTAATTTTATATTTTGGATGTTTATTTTGAGATTATTAAAAATGCATTCTTTTTGTCATGTTTTTCACATTTTGAAAATTTTGAACGTGTTTATGATGAAAATAGTCAAAATAACTTTTTATTATTTTAAGTTTTCTTTACAATGTTTTTTAAAATATAAAAATAAACATGTTTTTACTATTTTAAAAAAATAAAAACTAAAAATGAGTGAAAAACAACGAGTAGAACAAGGGATAATGTTTTCATATTTCAAAACCAAGTACATTTCAAAACCTACATTGCATATTTCAAAATCTAAGTTCCAGGTCAAAAAGGTTAGAAAGTGTCTAGTTAAAAGTTTTGAAATCAGAAATCTTCTATTTTAAAATAGGCATTCTTGGGAAACCAATAAAGGTTATTTGGAAACATGTAATGGATTTCTACAAAAACAAAAGAATTCAAATGATTACCCACATTGTAAAAAGTGATGGGAACCAAAAGGAAAATCACTCAGACTTGAATTTAATTTCACCAATTTCAATCCAATTACAAGGAAAAACTTCAAGAGGCCCTTAAGTCCTAATAACTGAATACAAAATTTCTCCCTTCTCTATATATTCTCCTATCTCCTCCTCTAATCGAATTCAATTTCGCACCTGCTAGATTGTTACACAACCCAACAATTGTCCCACTTTATCTCCTATCAAAAAATGTTTAGAAACTTTGTTTTGCACAAAAATGTTTATTTTTGTCTTTTACTGGAATATGAACAGTCTCAAAAGAGTCAAAGATTTGAAGAGTCAATTATTCTTTGTCAAAAGTCTACTCCACATTTGTTGTTTTTCAAGGAGTTTGTTTCAAAACATCTTCAACTCTATGTTTCAAAATATGCTTTTCTTATTTCAAAACATGTTGATAAATATATTTTTTTTCTATTTGATATCTTTTATCGTAATAATTGTTTTTTGAATGCTAGCATATTCAAGTCTTTAGGACCTCATTTATGAGAAGAAAAAAAAAGAAGAGAAGATAGTATAGATTACCAAAAAAGATTCAAAGAAGTGTTCAAGTTCAAAAAGCATTCAAAGCTCAAACGACTTACAAAGATTATGTGCAACCAAATCCACATTCATTCTTACTGCTGAAAGTAAGATCTTTCATTTATTGACTTTTGAATTTGTAAAGTTAAATATACACAAAAGTATATCAAGTTTTTCATTTGAAATTATTTTCTAAAAGGTTATAGTTAACCTATGAAAAGCTACACAAAATGTTTTCAAAAAAGAGATTTCATAGTGAGTTTGTGAAAATTATTAGTTTGTAAAAAGGTTTCAAGGTAAACCTGTAAAAATCTTTGTTTGTTTATTTAAAGAAAATAGTGAAATACCTTCAAAGGAGATACTTGAAAGGACTAGAGTAAGTTGAAGACGAACTACTATATATCCTTTGTATACTTTATAAGTATAACGGCTCACCTCTCGAAACTCCCGCTAGCATAAGAGGTTTGTGAGAAAATTGTCAAAAGAAGTGGCACAAAGTAAAACTTAGCTGAAAACAAACATTTCACCACCACGGAATAGTACCAATTTTCATACAATCATTCATAACATCACTCACCCAACGTTTTTAAGACAATAGATTACAATATACAATATTTACATTAGGCGTTTACAAGAGTAAGATCACTCCAAGCCTAAAACACAAGGATCAGGAGAGCTCTGTACACAAAATTACCACTCTAGGATCAAAACTAGCTTCACTAGGTATACCCACAGCCTCAGATATCCACCATACCTAAAATGATAAAAAGCAAGGGTGAGTCACAAGACTCAACAAGTATATAGAAAGAACATGAAATGATTATGGTTGGACTTTCCCAGAACATCACGCATATCATGCCATATATTTAAACACTTGCCAGTCTCATATACATAAATGACACATAATCCATGCCATGTCAGATGCCATATCACAAACCATGCCATGAGCTCATATATCACAATACCCAGCCATAAACATAATGCATAAATGCACACATAAGGTACTTGGGGACCACGAAAGATGCACATACTGGTGCCCAAGACCCTATATACAAACTTGCCAGCAGTCAAAAATAGGCTACCAAATCAATAACATGAGTCTAAGGCTCTCGTATCACATCCACCAATATCATATCCGCCACCATCATTATCACGTCGAGCCCCTGGTTGGTATATCAAGATCTCATATCACATATCAACAAAAGTCGCGTTTCCTTTCCACCATTACCCACAACATCTCCATGCAATGCAACACATAAGAAATACAATGGCTCTTGCACATTAATGTGATGGCAAAACTCCCACAAGTCAAGCATCAGGCCATGCTATGCTCACATAAGAATTCACAAAAGCAAATGCTCTAAATGCATATGCTTGCATATCATACACAAGTCAGCACTCAACAAACCAAATGTGTCATGTCAATGCTCACACTCCCAACACATACAAAGTATGACCTCCAAGGAATGCAACCCATGGGCTAACATCATCATGCGAAGCCATATAGTAACATAGTGCAATGCAACATAGCCACAAGCAAAATTACATAAGCAACCTGATACGAACCCTCTAGAAACTATCCCATTAGGGTAAAACATTATTTCACAACGAAAATGTACGGAGGAATAAGCCCCCTACATTTTCGAATAGAGGCTCATGAGCTGACTCGATTATAGGCTCATGAGCTGGCTCAATTATAGGCTCGTGGCTTGATTATTCCATAACTAGGTCCTTGCCTTTACTTGAAATGAAGAGAAAACAAGATGAGTCCAAATGACTCAACAAGCTCATAAATAATGGAAAGTTGGATAGAGTAGGTGCTAAGAGTAAACATGCATCTCAAGTGCATAACAAACTGAAACTCATGCATAACATGCCATGCAATCTCATAAACTAACACAGGTATCAACTGCATAAGTAACAATGCATATATACAGGATCTTGGGGGCCAAATAAGGAATGCATTAGCACCCAAGTCCTTATCACAAACATGCTACTACCTTGAAGGTAGATTGTACCTGTACTACGAGCCGAAGCTCGCTTGGGTGGGAGCTACCACACCCGCTAGCACGCATAAGCGTCCGAGATAAAATTGGGCATGCTGAAGCGTCCCTATATAACTCGATTCAGAAAACCCAACACCATACAGCTGTATCTCAAAAATGGAGTCATGACTCATACAGATGCAACAAATAAGGGGTGGCATAACAGGCTGAACAAGATACAAAGCCCCCATAAGCCAAGCATCCCACCAAACCACCAAACACACGCCAAATGCAAATGCTTGTGCTTAACAACTAACAAATAAATATCATGGTCCTGTGACAAGCACTCAAGTCACATGAAACTCCCAATGCATATTCCAAGCTCTTGCATGCATATGAGCTGACCATGTACTATAAATAGAAAGAGCATATACAAACACTCTTGGCTATAGCAACCTCTACGATAACCTACTCACAACAACCTAGCTTCATTCCACAACAAACAGAAGGGAGAAGTGAGCCCTTCAAAGCTCAATAAAATGCCTGTAATAACCAGCTAGCCCCAGCAAAACTACGTATCTTAGTCACTGTAGTAGGCCTTGGCCAATCTAATACTGTCTTGATCTTCTCAGGATCCACTAATATGCCTTTCCAAATACTAGGTGACCCAAGAATATCACCTAAGTCTGCCAAAACTTACACTTGGAAAATTTGGAGTATAATTGCTTCTTTCTGAGTCGTTGCAACACCATCCTCAAATGAATCTCGTGGTCCGCTGGGCTAAGCGAGTATATCAAGATGTCATCGATAAAGACAATGAAAAAGCTATCCAGATAATCCTTGAACACCCGATTCATTAAGTCTATAAACACCGCTAGCGCATTAGTCAGCCCAAATGGCATGACTACAAACTCATAATGCCCATACTTGGTACGGAAGACAGTCTTGGCTATATCTTCATCCCTCACTCAGACCTGATGGTACCCAGAATGTAAATCTATCTTGGAGAATACTGAGGCGCCCTGAATGTAACGCCCCGTAAATGGTAATTAATTTAATTTGGGGTAATTTAAATTAAAATAAATATAAAAATAATTTGTTGTGATTAAAAAAAAAAAGATTATGTGATTTTAAGGAAATAAGAAATTAAGGTAATTGATTAATTATTTCAGGAATATTTTGGAATTAGAAAAAAATTGAAATAAAATTAAATTGTGTGATTTTCAGAAGTTTTGGGCATTATTGTAATTAATATAGGGGTGAGAGTGTAATTTATGAAAGTTAGGGGTGGCTGGTATGAATTGGGAAAGGCCAAAAAAAGTCACCTTAAATATAACTTAAAACATATATAGGGTGAAGGTTGGTGCGGACGCGAGCGGTCACGCGCGAGGCGGGCATAGGCGAGGTCTTAGGTTCGAAACGCGGGGGCTGCTCGCGAGGGAGGATTTTTGGCTAAATTAATTCAGCCACTGGACGTCCGAAACGACGTCGTTTCGGTAAGGCGGTGGCCTCCCCAGCAGCTGGCCCACGCGCTACCACGTGGCGCCCCCTGCTCTGCTCACTTTTTAGCCGAATTTAAGCCCGTTTTCGGCGTCCTTTTTGCATACGAACAGCAAGGATATTTCAGAAAAATAGCAACGTGCGCACGAGGAAAAATTGAGAGATTTTGGGCTTCAAATTCGGATTAAACGCAGTTTAATTCAAGATTTAATTTTCCAGGTATGTACCTAAGCTAGTAATTAATGTTTTGTGCGGTCGAAATTTTGCTTAGGGTCCAATTTTATTAATTTTGGCGAATAATTGGGTTATTGCAGTTTGTATAACTTTGACCGCGTTTGGTCAAATCGAGCCTAAGGCTATCTTCGGAAAGGCAAGTTCTTTATACCCTCATTGTCGATTCTTTCGATGTCAATTTATTTAACCTCCCTTCGATGGTTTCGGTTGTTAATAAATTATGGAATTTAAAACGATTTATTTTAAAATTTAATTTATTAAACTGGTCTTGAGGGTTTTATTTGTTGGTTGTCTATGGGGGTTTGTGCCACCCCCAAGCCTATGGGAATTATGTCGTACTCACCCGGGGCTAGGTTCTTAGCTGTTGGGTATTATTATTGCATTTTTGGTTATTTATTGGCTAGAGCGGTTGTGCAGTGGGGGCAAGGATAATTAGCTGTTCGGTGACAGTGTGACTGTCGTACAGTCTATCTTAGGCCATTAGATGGTCTCTCCTATCCACTGGCCGTTGACCGGTGCCAAGCACTGTTGACTGGCTATGCCGTTACGTGATTATAGCATGATCTGATTATGTTTTATTCTTGTTGCATGGTTTGGTATGCACATAGGTACGGGCTACATGTTGGGATTATAATGATTTGGTTATACTTGGTCACGAACATCCTAGTTTGGTCAGGTTGCATCCAGCACGGGCATATGCATCGCGTGTGATTTACTATATGGGCGGAGCATGGCCTGATGCCTAGATGTATGAGCGCCTTGTATCACGTTGATGCTTATTATGCCATTGCATTTTATATGCATTGCATGGTTACTGGTAGTATTTAGTTCTCGGACGGGAGTACCATTCCGAGGGAGCCTATGGCTCGGCTGTCGGGAGTACCGATAGGGATACGGGTGACGGGAGTACCGACCTGAGATAGTGCGCACAGGTTTGTTGGAGATCTATGTTGCCTTTCAGGGCAGCAGCAGGTTGGTATGGGACTTGGGTGCCAGGTGTATTATGTGGGCCCCAAGGACCGGTATGTGTTTTTATTATGCGGCACTGTTGCGTTGTTGCATCACATGGTTTGTGTGTACATGTGGGTTTATATTTGGAGTGATCTCCTCTTCTGTTTCATTTATAGCCTTCCTTTCCTCATAAACTTGCTGAGTCTTACGACTCACCTTGCTTTTCATCATACCAGGTAAGGGTAAAGCAAAAGTCGAGGGCGAGGACAACGCCACCTAGCAGCCAGCCATGTTGGTAGGGTGTACAGTTAGCTGCCCCTGTCTTCTCTGATGTTTTGTTAGGAGTTCTGACTCTCATTTTTGACTGTTCCGGGTTGTCCCTTATATTTCCTACTCATTGGCACAGGTGTCTGTATATTTTTATATACTCCTTGACCGTTGTTCCAGCGGGGTACTTGTGGGCGTGCATGTATATTGTTTTGCTTCTGCTGTTGTATTTTTCATATGTATGCATGCCAGGGTATTTTTGTCTTATGTCTATTTCTCTTTCCCTTATGTAAGCGCTTTCCTTCAGATAGACCGGGCGATTGGGGGTGCTTCCAATGTTGATATCAGAGCGTCATTGAGTCAATTTGGGGGACAAGTAACTGTACACCAAGGCTGTTAGGTAGAGTTAGAATGTTAGGACGTGTCCTTAATTTCGAAATGCGTTCTAATTAATTTTGGTTATGTAGGACTCATGGACGCACGTCGTGGACAAGGTCATGGTAGACCGCTGACGCGAGGTAGAGGGCACCTTGTTCCTACTCTTGAGGTACAGGCGACAGATATAGGAGATGAGAGACAGCCAAGGCCTTCGGACATGTAGGAGACATTGGCAGGTCTTTTACCGGCCGTCGACGTACTGGCAGCATCTCAGTTATGTCAGGAGCGCAATCATGATGGTAGGACCGCTATGGCCCAGGCGTCACATTCAGGTACTCCAGGAGCAGGGGACAGTTCTGGTGCCGCATTACTTAAAGATTTTATGGCCTTACGTCCACCAGAATTTAGTAGAGGTGCTGACACGACAAAGGCCGAGGATTGGCTACTGGCTGTGGAGAAGCATTTGCGATCTATAGGCTGTGCAGAGGCCCATAGGGTTCAACTGGGGACCTTTCTATTGCGGGGAGACGCCGAGTAATGGTGGGAGACCACCAGACAACGATATGGTGATGGAGGCCTGACATGGGCACAGTTTGTCACGGCATTCAATGAGACTTATGTACCGGCTTGGGTTAGAGAGCAGAAGGTGTTCGAGTTTGTTGACTTACAGCAGGGGAGCAAGACAGTCACACAATACGAGACTGAGTTCATGGCGTTATCTCGTTATGCTCCAGAGTTAGTGACCCCTGAGTCTCGCAGAGTCAGCAAGTTTCAAAGGGGGTTACGACCAGAGATTCGTCACGCCATGGCTGGTATTGAAGCACCCGACTTCCCTACAGCTGTTCAGCAAGCCCACGCAGTGGAGCGGGACCAATTAGAGGCTCGATTAGATCAATTAGTCATGAAGGGTGCAAGGAGCAACAGTAAGAAGAGAAAGTGGGATGCGGGCAGTAAGAGTTTTAGGCTTCCACAATGCCACTAGTGCGGGCAGAGACACCAGGGTCAGTGCCGGGATGTACGTCGGGACGTGTGTTATCGCTGTGGTCAGCCGAGACATTTGAAAAGAGACTGTCCACAGGGGCCTAGATCGGCTACACAGGCCCCACCAGCTACACCGGCCACAGGGCAGGATATCATTTGCTTTCGTTGTGGACAGAGAGGCCATCGTGCGAACGTGTGCACCCAGCCAGCACAGATTGGAGAGCCACAGACGGGAGGTGTAGGGCCCAGACCAACTTAGAGACAGTTTACACCGAGGGCACAAGGTCCAGGACCACCATTACCCCTACCAGCAACACAGCTCCCAGGGCTCACAGAAAGGGTACAGATGCAAGGAAAGGCGTTTGCGGTGACAGCCACCGAGGCAGCTGAGGGCAGTGACACGGTGCAAGGTATACTTTCTCTTCATGGCCACGATGTACGTGCCTTATTTGATACAGGTTCTACCCACTCTTTTATAGCACCCCATTTGTTGCATAAGATCCCGATCCCGTGTAACCCCTTACCATATGATTTGTCTATTTCGACACCGGGAGGGACGGTATTGTTGGGGAGTGAGATGGTCAGGGATTGCGAGATAGGGATTCATGACCAGGTATTTTTGGGAGATCTTATTGTTTTGGCGATCCAGGATTTTGACTTACTGTTGGGTATGGATTGGCTCTCACGGCACTATGCTCGAGTTGATTGTCGACGGAAGGTGATTTCATTTGAGCACCCAGGGAGACCAGTTGTTACATACCGAGGTGTGAAACCTATGGTGACTACGCCGATGATATCGGTTATGCACGCCGAGAGGCTTATACAACGTGGGTGCAAAGCCTATTTTGCATTTGTGATCGTGATAGCTGGGGAGAAGAAGGAGTTGACTACCTATCCTGTGGTGCGAGACTTTCCAGATGTGTTCCCAGATGAGTTGCCGGGACTACCACCGCACCGGGAGATTGATTTTGCAGTCTATCTGATGTCAGGTACGCAGCCCATTTCCAAGACTCCTTACCGTATGGCCGCTAATGAACTGAAAGAACTCAAGGTGCAGTTGCAAGATCTTTTGGAGAGGGGGTTTATTCGACCGAGCACATCGCCATGGGGGGCTCCAGTATTATTTGTGCGTAAGAAGGACGAGTCTATGCGACTGTGTATAGATTACCGACAACTTAATCAGGTAACAATTAAGAATAAGTACCCCCTACCCCGAGTGGATGATTTACTGGATCAGTTGCATGGTGCATCGATGTTCTCCAAGATAGATTTGCGGTCAGGTTATCATCAGATGCGGGTCAGAGATGAGGATATTGCGAAGACCGCATTTCGTACACGTTACGGCCATTACGAGTTTATGGTCATGCCATTTGGGCTGACCAATGCACCTGCAGTATTTATGGATCAGATGAATAGGGTGTTCAAGGAATATTTGGATTCCTTTGTCATTGTTTTCATTGACGACATCCTAGTTTACTCATCGAGCCCTGAGATACATGAGGCGCATCTGAGCGTGGTTTTGCAGAAGCTCAGAAATGAGTAATTGTATGCCAAGTTTTCGAAATGTGAGTTTTGGCAGACCCGAGTGGTATTCTTGGGACACGTGGTCTTAGGTGAGGGTATCTCAATAGATCCAGAGAAGACTAGAGCCGTGATGGATTAGCCGAGACCGGTGACAGTGACGGAGATTCGGAGTTTTCTTGGCCTTGCCGGGTATTATCGACGATTCATAAAAGGCTTTGCACGGCTTGCATCACCCATGACGAAGTTGACAAGGAAGGGTGTCAGGTTTATTTGGGACGAGTCTTGTGAGAGGTCCTTCCAGGAGTTGAAGCGGCGTTTGACTTCGACGCCAGTACTGACGATACCCAGGAGTGGTGAGTTATTTACTGTTTACAGTGATGCCTCGTATGCAGGGTTGGGATGTGTTTTGATGCAGGACGACCGAGTGAATGCTTATGCATCCAGACAGTTGAAGAGGCACGAAGAGAATTACCCTACCCATGATTTGGAGTTAGTGGCCGTAGTGTTTGCCTTGAAGATTTGGAGGCATTATCTTTATGGTGAGAGAGTCCAGATTTACACTGATCACAAGAGTCTTAAGTACCTCTTTTCACAGAGGGAACTCAATATGAGACAACACCGTTGGTTAGAGCTGCTTAAAGATTATGATTGCGAGATCCTCTATCATCCAGGTAAAGCCAATGTGGTAGCAGATGCATTGAGTCGTCGTGGAGCATCCGTTGCAGCTATGATGGTGCAGGAGTGGTTCTTATTGGAGCAGATGAGTGATCTTACTATCTCAGTGGCATCAGACAATCCTACACTCTATTGTGCTGCCATGAGTATCCATTCAAATCTAGAGGGTCAGATTCGTGATCGACAGCGTCAGGATGTGGAGCTTGGCGCCATCATGGCTGATATGGAGAGATTTGGTCCATTTGGGTACAGTCAGAGGGACGATGGCTTGCTATTGTTCCGTGGGCGGATTTGTGTGCTGAGTGACAGTGATATCAGGCAGAGGATCCTAGAGAAGGCTCATCGTTCTCCCTATACTATCCACCCTGGGGCGACGAAGATGTATCAGGGCTTACGACGCCAATATTGGTGGAGCGGCATGAAGAAGAGCATGGCAGAGTTTGTATCCCGATGTTTAGTGTGCCAGCAAGTCAAAGCTGAGCACCAGAAGCCCGCGGGATTGTTACGACCTTTATCTGTGTCGGAGTGGAAATGGGAGCGCATAGCTATGGATTTCGTCTCGGGATTGCCACGATCTAGTCGGGGGTACGATTCGATATGGGTGATTATCGATCGGTTGACTAAATCAGCGCATTCTCTACCTGTCAAGAAGACCTATCCTATTCATCGACTGGCCACGTTATACATTGATTAGGTGGTGAGATTGCACGGAGTCCCAGCTAGTATTGTGTCAGATAGGGATCCTCGATTTACCTCACGATTTTGGGAGGCGTTGCAGAGTGCTATGGGGACCCAGTTGACCTTCAGTACAGCCTTCCACCCTCAGACTGACGGGCAGTCGGAGCAGACCATACGGACTTTGGAAGACATGCTCCGTGCCTGTGTACTAGATTTCCATGGGAGCTGGGATGATCATTTGTCGCTAGTGGAGTTTGCTTACAATAATAGCTTCCAGGCCAGTATTGAGATGACACCATTTGAGGCGTTATACGGGCAACCGTGTAGATCACCGCTTTGCTGGACTGAGATTGGGGTGCGAGCGTTGCTTGGACCGGAGTTGGTAGAGCAGACGTCAGGGAAGATCCAGTTGATTCGGGCTAGGATGAAGGCAGCTCAGGACCGTCAGAAGAGTTATGCAGACAAACGACGCCAGGATTTGGAGTTTGATGTGGGTGATCATGTTTTCCTTCGAGTCATGCCGATGAGGGGTGTTCGACGCTTTGGAGTATCTGGCAAGTTGAGTCCTCACTATGTGGGACCGTTTGAGATATTTGAGCGAGTCGGACCGTTGGCTTACCGGTTAGCTTTACCCCCTCAGTTAGCCCATGTACATGATGTCTTTCATGTTTCTATGCTTCGCAAGTACGTGGCAGATCCCAGGCATATTATTGATTATCATCCGCTTGTGGTGCAAGAGGACACGTCATATACCGAGTTGCCTGCTAGCATTGTGGATCAGAAGGAGAAAGTGCTCCGACACCATACGATTCCCTATATGAAGGTCCAGTGGCAACGGCATACCCCTGAGGAGGCTACTTGGGACCTAGAGGAGGAGATGAGGCGACTTCATCCTCAATTATTTGCTTAGCCAGGTACGAATTTCGAGGACAAAATTCTTTTAAGGGGGGGAGGATTTGTAACGGCCCGTAAATGGTAATTAATTTAATTTGGGGTAATTTAATTTAAAAGAAATATCAAAATAATTTGTTGTGATTAAATAAAAATAGATTATGTGATTTTAAGGAAATAAGAAATTAAGATAATTGATTAATTATTTCAGGAATATTCTGGAATTAGAAAAAAATTGAAATAAAATTAAATTGTGTGATTTTCAGAAGTTTCGGGCATTACTATAATTAATATAGGGGGTGAGAGTGTAATTTATGGAAGTTAGGGGTGGCTGGTGTGAATTGGGAAAGCTAAAAAAAGTCACCTTAAATATAACTTAAAACATATATAGGGTGAAGGTTGGTGCGGGCGCGAGCGGTCGCGCGCGAGGCGGGTATAGGTGAGGGTCTTGGGTTCGAAACACGGGGGCTGCGCGCGATGGAGGATTTTTGGCTGAATTAATTCAGCCACTGGACGTTCGAAACGACGTCATTTCGGTGAGGCAGTGGCCTCCCCAGCGGCTAGCCCACGCACTGCCACATGGCGCCCCCTGCTCCACTCATTTTTTGGACGAATTTAAGCCCATTTTCGGCGTCCTTTTTGCATATGAACAGCAAGGAAATTTCAGAAAAACAGCAACGTGCGCACAAGGAAAATTTGAGAGATTTTCGGCTTCAAATTCGGATTAAACGCAGTTTAATTCAAGATTTAATTTTCCAGGTATGTACCTAAGCTAGTAATTAATATTTTGTGCGGTCGAAATTTTGTTTAGGGTCCAATTTTATTAATTTTGGCGAATAATTGGGTTATTGCAGTTTGTATAACTTTGACCGCGTTTGGTTAAATCGAGCCTAAGGCTATCTTCGGAAAGGTAAGTTCTTTATACCCTCATTGTCGATTCTTTCGATGTCAATTTATTTGACCTCCCTTCGATGGTTTCGGTTGTTAATAAATTATGGAATTTAAAACGGTTTGTTTTAAAATTTAATTTATTAAACTAGTCTCGAGGGTTTTATTCGTTAGTTGCCTACGGGGGTTTGTGCCAACCCCAAGCCTATGGGAATGATGCCGTACTCACCTGGGGCTAGGTTCTTAGCTGTCGGGTATTATTATTGCATTTTTTGTTATTTATTGGCTAGAGCGGTTGTGCAGTGGGGGCAAGGATTAGCTGTTCGGTGACGGTGTGACTGTCGTACGGTCTATCTTAGGCCATTAGATGGTCTCTCCTATCCACTGACCGTTGACCGGTGCCAAGCACTGTTGACTGGCTATGTTGTTACGTGATTATAGCATGATCTGATTATGTTTTATTCTTGTTGCATGGTTTGGTATACACATGGGTACGGGCTGCATGTTGGGATTATCATGATTTGGTTATACTTGGTCACGGACATCCTAGTTTGGTCAGGTTGCATCCAGCACGGGCATATGCATCGCGTGTGATTTACTATATGGGCGGAGCATGGCCTGATGCCTGGATGTATGAGCGCCTTGTATCACGTTGATGCTCATTATGCCATTGCATTTTATATGCATTGCATGGTTACTGGTAGTATTTAGTTTTCGGACGGGAGTACCATTCCGAGGGAGCCTATGGCTCGGCTGTCGGGAGTACCGACAGGGATACGGGTGATAGGAGTACCGACCCGGGACAGTGCGCACAGGTTTATTGGAGATCTATGTTGCCTTTCAGGGCAACAGCAGGTTGGTATGGGACTTGGGTGTCAGGTGTATTATGTGGGCCCCAAGGATCGGTATGTGTTTTTATTATGCGGCACTGTTGCGTTGTTGCGTCATATGGTTTGTGTGTACATGTGGGTTTATATTTGGAGTGATCTCCTCTTCTGTTTCATTTATAGCCTTCATTTCCTCATAAACTTGCTGAGTCTTGCGACTCACCTTGCTTTCCATCATTCCAGGTAAGGGTAAAGCAAAAGTCGAGGGCGAGGATCGCGCCACCTAACAGCCAGCCGTGTTGGTAGGGTGTACAGTTAGCTGCCCCTGTCTTCTCTGATGTTTTGTTAGGAGTTCTGACTCTCATTTTTTACTATGCCGGGTTATCCCTTATATTTCCTACTCATTGGCACAGGTGTCTATATATTTTTATATACTCCTTGACCGCTGTTCCAGCGGGGTACTTGTGGGCGTGCATGTATATTGTTTTGCTTCCGCTGTTATATTTTTCGTATGTATGCATGCCAAGGTATTTTTGTCTTTTGTCTATTTCTCTTTCCCTTATGTAAGCGCTTTCGTTCGAATAGACCGGGCGGTTGGGATATTCGGGCGGGGGTGCTTACACTGAAGCTGATCTAACAAGTCATTCACACGTGTAATGGATACTTGTTATTGACTGTTACCTGGTAAAGTTGCCTATAATCAATGCATAGCCGCATAGAGCCATCCTTCTTACGCACAAATAACACTAGTGCTCCCCAAAACAAAGTACTGGGTCAAATAAAGCCTTTATCTAAAAGGTCTTGCAATTGCACCTTCAGCTCTTTTAATTCGTTAGAAGCCATGAGATAAGGAGTCTTAGAAAGGGGTTGAGTGTCTGACAGTAATTCAATAGAGAAATCAATCTCCCTATAGGGTGGTACACTCGGCAACTCATCCTGGAATACATCCGAAAAATATCGAACAATAGGAAGGTCAACCAATTCCTTCCTCTCCTAGCACCAACAGTCACAAATGCTAAATATGCTTCACACCCTTGCCTTATCAACTTCCCTGCTTGCATAACTAACATCATCGGCGTCGTCACAATTGGTTTTACTCCCCTGAATGTCATCTCTGACTGATAGGGAGACTCAAAGGTAATAATCTTGCGTCGATAGTCAACCTTGGCATAATGGCGCGACAGCCAATCCATGCCCAAAAAAAGATCAAAGTACTGAACAGCTAACACCACTAAATCACCAGGCATAACTCTATTATGGACTACAATCTCACAATCCGACACCACTTCACTTCCTAATAGCATACTACCACCCAGTGTTGTGACAGATAAGATGTACAATAGATGACTACTAGCAATAGGTACAAAATGCAGATCACGTGGTGCGATGAAAGAGTGGGTGGAGCCTATGTCAAATAAAGCATGAACATCCGAGCCATAGAATTAGAGAATACCTTTACAATCTCATTATCTCTCTCAGCCTCTACCACTGATAGTGTAAACACCCTGCCTACTACCTGGGTGCTATCAGTAATGGCAGGTCGTGAAGCTACTCCCCGCTCTCTAGTCGTTACAGATCTCTGTACTAGCCTCTGACCTAAACCCCCAGTCCTCTGTTGTAACACCCCAAAATTTCTTGAGCGTGTTATAACTTAGGATTTTGGGAATATAAAAATTTTTCATATCACAATCACTATCATACATCACACAATATCCAAAAACCCTAATTTTCACCTTCTCAACTTAACAAACCCAATAATTGAATAGCTAAGGCAGGTGTTAAAATTTCAAATGCGGAAGCTAGATTGAACTTGATATGGTTCACAACCATAATGCTTTATCATAAAATTGTTCAAGACATCTACAAAATGTATTACATCATCTCTCACAAATGATAACTGAATATTTTAAACATATCCAAAATTACATAGGTTCGCATATAAATGAAGATATTCTAAACATGCTATAGACAACAAATTAAACTTATTCTTCAGCTACCTCATTTCCCTTAGAGCCGCTCGTCGAACCTGGAATGTTTGAATATTCCAAGGACATAATCCAATTAGAAGATGAATCTTCTAGTGAGAAACTTCAAAAACAGTTTATATCGATGCATGATCAGGTATAAAATGTATGAGAAGACAACGAGAACTACTCCGAAGTGCCTCGTGAACACGTCAGCCTCCTCCAACGAGAGCTTTCTCAATGGCGCACGCATAGCGCCTCTCGAGAGGTCCCTAACCATGTCACTTCGGCCCGACCTCATAGAATTCATGCAAGCACCACATCCGTTATTCCTTAGACTCACGGTTTTCCCCACGAGAGCTTTCTCGATGGCGCACGCATAGCGCCTCTCGGGGGATATCCGAATTTTTCCCTCGGCCAACAACAAATAGGTACAACAGTATGGCCACATGAATTTTATAAATGCAATAGTTAAAATGCCAATAACATATAATTTTCAGGAAAGTACAGTTCATATATGCAACATGATTTCACGAAGAGAATAACAAGAGTTTGCGTATAAGAACTTCACGAAACACATCTCATGCAATAGAAGTCTCTCATAAGAGAATAAAAAATAGGATTTAGAGTATAGGAGTCTCACCTTGTTGGTTTATTTCTTCGTCGGTATAATTTTACAGCAAATGGCCTAAGTTTCTACAGAAAACACGTGTTTTAGTAAACCTAAACCCAAATATTTTTCTATAGGGTTTAAGGGTATTAAATTAGGGGCATAAATGAAAAGTTTGAAGGAAAATGGACCCTTCACGCGCCCCAAGGAAGTGGCTCACGCGCCTTCACGCGCAGCCACTTCCGGCGCGTGTATCTCACGCGCTGCTTCCAAATTTCGGACAGCATTGCGTCGTTTTCATATTTCGGCCATATCTCCCTCGTTTTAACTCCGATTCGACCCCCGTTTGAACCTACGCGACCCTCTCTTCCCCCTCTACAGGATTATCAAAAAAATGGACTTAAATCACCTCTTTGATGACTGATTTTGGCAAATTCCGACGAAAGCTCGTAACTCCGGCGAGGCTCGTTCTCCCCGGCTTCTCCTTCGATTCCTTCCCGCCTTCTTGCCGAACTTCCTACTCTCTCTCTAGAGCAAGATCCTCCTCTTAGAGTGCTTTAACGCTCAAGCTTGTTTGGAATGATTTGAGAACAACCTATAGTGCCTTTTTATAGATTTCTCCAACCAATCACATTATGCCACTTGTCAAAATCTTAGTCATAGACTCCAAAGACTCAAAGCCATAATTGAGTGGCTTTTGAAATCCAAAACTAGAATGAATTGATCTTTTGACATCCAAGCTAAAACCCCAAACTTCTTTCAAATAACACTTTGGCCCTTATTTCAAGTCCTCAACTTCAATATTTTACCACATAAGCTCTTAATTTTATCCTTATTTCGTTTGGATAATTCTCTAATTACAATTACACCCTCAAATATCAAATTTATCGAGATATTTAAAATTTCAAAATTAATAACTCAAAATTACTCAATATATACGATTTTTCGGAAGCCCCTTACCATCATTCGATCTTTTTAAGCCACAACTTAGCTTAATCGAAAATTATTTCTGATTTGATTTCTTTCAGCGTCATAAATCTCGTCTCGAGATGCTTGTCAAAAATATACCTTTAACCTTAGGTATCTAAGCTCTAGGGTACTCCCTACGACTGATTCAGTCACTTGTTGCCATTTCAAGCATATTTTTCGGTATTTTAAACTCACTTAAAATACGTGGCATCTTCATGAAAATATGGGGTATTATATCTGTCCCTCAACTGGTGTTGGCTGTGTGCATACATTGGACGTGTGACCTGGCTAGCCACAACGATAACATGTGATCCTCTGGCTAGATGCCGCACCTGATCTCCGCGCACAGTCTTTCCTCATATGACCTGACTGCCCACAATGGTAGCACACATTACCATGTGCTATCTACATTGTCCTCAATGCCATCTCCCACATGTCTTACACTCTGTAGGCTTAACTGATTTATTACCAGAACTAGACTCCTATCTCCTCTTTTTGCTAATGCTTCCTCATGTCTTTCCCGTAACAACTGTCTTGGCTGACTACTCTATTCTGGCTTCTTGAATATTCTTTTCTATTGCATGAGCGTGTCTCACCACCGTAGGAAAATCATCTACCCGGACACCAACCATGGCATGTCTAATCTTTGATCTCAGGCCCATCTCAAACTTACTAACCTTGCGGGCTTCCAGTATCACCATCTCAAGCACGTATCGAGACAAAGTGATGAACTCTGCCTTATATTGAGCAACTGTCCTATCTCCCTGTTGCAAATCAATGAACTGATAAACTTTCTGCTCATGCTCCCAGTCTATATGTACGTCTCACAGAACAGTGCCTCGAACTCTGGCCACGTGGGTGCTCGATCCCCAAACTATCATCTAGTGGTCTCCCACCAGTGCCCTACATCTCATCTCAGTGGAAAAGTACCCAACTAAATCTTTTGATCTTTTATACAGCCCATAAAACGAATAAGCCTCTCAACCTCAAGTAGCCAATTCTCTACCTCGGTTGCGTCCGCTCCTCATCTGAACTCTGGGGGTCGCAGTGCTACAAAAGTCTTCAAAAGAGCTGCCCCAGAACTACCCTCGCCTACCAATGCTACTAGTTGAGATGTCTCACCTCACCCTTGTTACCCTTGCTCCTTCTACCCCTACCTCAACTGAGCAGTTGTCAAAGCCTCCACGGCGCGTGCGAGACGTGCCAGGGCAACCTGCATGCCTGGAGTACGCCACTATTCTGCCTCCCTAGCATCTCTAGGAACCTTAGGAATAGGTGTTCTCTACCCATGACCTTTCGTAGGCAATCATCCTCGTCCTCGTCCACTATGCGTATTCATACTTCTTACATAAAGAACAACGCTAAGAAACAAAATGCAGCCTCAAATATTAACTCAACCACAAAACAACCTAACTTTACCCGACAACCTAGGTGTACAAGGTCATCTTATCCTAAATAACTCCAAACACGCTCTAATACCAACAAATGTAAGGCCCCCACCCAGGTCCCCAGAGAACCAGAGCGGGTGCCTTACTAAAATAGAGACAACCTGATCAAGAAGAACCTGTCATGCATGCCATGGATAAATACCAAGAGAAAACTGACAAAGGAAACTTGTCATCCCGGCATGTATATCAAAACCTCAACCCGCTATACATCAACTAATCTCTAGGCTTACATAGCCCAGGCATGCATAACATACATCTCTGGCACACCGACCACAAAATAAACATAAACCATACAAACCCAAATAAAATAAAGAAAAATACAGTCTGAAAGCGACAAAATGCATAAAAAGAAACCCCCGAGCTGACAACTGCTAGGTCTGCATCACCCTGTACACCGCCTAACCAAGTAGTTTAGAACTACTAGACTCACCCACAACTAGGTCCTTGCCTTTACCTGGAATGAAGAGAAAACAAGCTGAGTCCAAATGACTCAGCAAGCTCATAAATAAAGGAAAATCGAATAGAGTAGGAGCTAAGAGTAAACATGCATCTCAAGTGCATAACAAACCGAAACTCATGCATAACATGCTATGCAATCTCATAAACAGACATAGATATCAACTACATAAGTAACAATGCACATATATAGGATCGTAGGGCCCTAATAAGAAATGCACTAGCACCCAAGTCCTTATCACAAATCTGCTACTGCCTTGAAGGTAGATTGTACCTGTACTACGAGTCGAAGCTCGCTCGGGTGGGACCTACCACACTCGCTGGCACGCATAAGTGTCCAAGATAAGACTGGGCATGCCGAAGCATCCCTAAATAACTCAGTTCAGAAAACCCAACACTGTACAACTATATCTCAAAACTAATGCTATGATTAGTACAGATGCAACAAATAAGGGGTCGCATAATAGACTGAATAGGATACAAAGCCCCCATAAAGCCAAGCATCCCACCAAGCCTAGCCTAACTAGTAAAACACATGCCAAATGCAAATGTTTATGCTTACAACTAACAAATAAATATCACGATCGTATGACAAGCACTCAAGTCACATGGAACTCCCAATGCATATTCCAAGCTTTTGCATGCATATGAACTGACCATGTACTAGAAATAGAAGGAGCATATACAAACACTCTTGGCCATAGCAACCTCTGTGAGAACCTACCCACAACAACCTAGCTTCATTCCACAACAAACAGAAGGGAGAAGTGATCCCTTTAAAGCTCACAATAATAGACAATAAAAATGTTGGAAAAATGGGTTGTATTATATACCAAAACGAAGTCTATCGAATCTAGTTTATAACATTTCAAACGGTTCATCAATCGGATATCTATACAAAAAGTTATGGCTAAAACTGTATAGGGTGCATAGGTTGACCCCCAAGTTTCGAAACCTACGAAACATGTTTCGAAACCTAGAAAACAGAGACTTATATTTCGAAACCTACATGACATGTTTCGAAACTTGGCAACGGGAAATACATAGAAATCACTCACAGATGCCCTAAAACTCTTCAAACCTATCCCAAATTTTCCAGTACTCCATCAAACTCCAATCACACCATTATTCCTCATCCCAAAGGGTGCTACAACCTCTATTTCAAGACCCAAATGAAACCAATGGAATTAATTTGAGCAAATGAGGTTTTCACAAAACTTTTGACACAAGAGGGTATACAACAATCCTTTAAGAAAAATCATGAGATTTTCTTAACTACATCCTCCACACATCAAGTCCGATATATAAGATGAAGAAGAAAAGAAAAGGAAGAAGAACAAGAAGGAACTTGCCTTTGCTTCAATGGGTATTTTAAGAGGAGAAGGAAAAGATCCACAAGCTAAGCCACCAATACCAAACAAAAGCTCTCTAATTTCATCCACCAAATCTCTTATTAGAGCTTAAATTCAATGAAGATGGAATTTGAAGAAGGTAAGAAGAAGAGAAGAATGAGAGTGAAGAGAATTGGAAACAAGCTTACTTATATATCCCTCCCTTCTCCCCATTTTGCCCTTACTCTTGCACTATTTCACAACTTTGCCATTTCCTTTCTCTTTCCATTTGAATAAAAAAAATAAAAAAAAAGTTATATATATTTTTTCACCAAGCTGAAATAAATTTCAATAATGGCATAAACCCGATAACGGGTCGTTACATACCTGAATTTATAAAAATAAGAAAACAATCAGAGGGTAGAGAGAGATCCTTGCGCAAACACTTAAATACTTAAATTAGACACTTAAAAAAACGAAAACTTGATTGAAATCAGTATTAGAGGCATATATTTTTCATGAATGAGTGTTTGCTTATTTATTGAGGAATATGGAATAATCTTAACCAATTCGGGGTTAGAATTCTTTGTAAATAACATTTATCTTGATTATTCTTAGTTTGGTTGAGACTAAAATTGTTTTGGATGTTGTCTATCTTTTATGGTTGACATTTATCTCAATATTTCAAAATTATTTTATAATTAGAATTCTTTATAAATAATTATTTATTTTTTGAGAGAAATTTTTTGATGTTAGAGCTATCTAATTTGTGCATTTATATGGGATATTTCACGTACAAAAAATTTATGCCTTTTAATCCAAAAAAGTTATTTTGAACTTTCAAACATTTTTATCTTTCAATGAGTTTTTGCCAATAACATAACACCATTAAAAGAGTTTATCGATTGGGCAGGCTAGCAAATCTTCCCAAGTTAATTAACGAAAATGTTATAAATAATATTTAATGTGATATTTTTATATTATATTATAAATATAATGTATCAGTGCGATTAAGTACTATTTAAAAAAAAAAAAAATTGCCTTTGATCAGAATCACCGTTTATGGCGCCGAAAGAAACAATGTGTAATATGGTCTTATTATTAATTCTGTAGGTTAAAATGCTTTAACCGCTGTGCATTAACAAATTCCGACCGTCGCACCAAACGCGGACTTTTTGTTGCGACGGCGAGCGGCACCATCAATATTTGTGCAGTGATTAATGATCATGTAGCGAAATCTTAGTCAAGAGATACGGCCGGCCACTTTTCTCATAATTTCGTTGACTTTAAAATTACATTCTATTAAACTAAGCTTGTTATAGTTCGATTGTTTCTATGTGTTTTGGCGGTTAATTTATTATTATTATTATTATTATTATTATTATTATGTCACACCACAATTCTCTCTCTCTCTCTTAGAACATGGTAATTCCTAATTTAAGGTGTGAGAATAGAAAAAGGAATGTGAAAAAGGGCATTTATTAGTTTAGGTAGATTTTTTTTACTTTCTTATCCTTTTTTTTTTTTTTTTAGTTCAAATTCAAAAAAGACACGATTGATAGAAATAGTTTAGGGTTTGCTTTCAACTCTCAACACTACAAGCCCAAATTAACGTTGATCCTTACTTGTAATTACATTTAAGAGAAGTGGATTGAGTCTATCGAATTTTTGTCTTTTGAAAATTCTATTAAATTATGTTCACGTTTCAAAATGGATATGTGATTGGTGGTATTGCAAAATATCTAAAAGTAATAATCATACGAAAAATTTATAATGGTTTGACATCTGTTATGTCTACATCCATTTCAATATGACAAACTCATCTTGTGTTTCCCTATAACAAAATCGCTGAGATTTCCACCAAATTCATATTAGAAACTTGTTTACAATCTCTTAAATTTGATCAAGTTCTAGAAAACTAACACCATAAACAATAGTTTATACAAATTGAACACAAGGCGTAATAAGCCCACGCTTTGAACTAAATATGGCAATAAGCACAATAAATAGCAAAACAAGCACCTTAAATGAAATACTTTACAGTGCGATGTTCACCAAATCTTGAATGATGAAGTTTTGATATGCCTTTAATGTCTTGGTTACTTTTCTCTCACAAAATTGAACATGAACTTTGAATGCCTTGATAACTCTCTTTGTTGAACTTTAAATGGTCCTTGATCATTTTGGAATTGCTTATATATCCCATAAACTAATTTTGAAACCCCTTAGTGGTTAAAATTAGATTTAATACTCAAAAGCAACACTACAACAAAAATAATCGTACACCTAACCTATAATTGATTGTAGATTCAAAACTTAAATTTGGTTGGCTTAATTAGATGATCTGACCTTTAATTGAAGGCATCAATTGCCAAGGATGCTAAAAGTGCATTTTTGAATGATTATATAAATGAGGAAGTATATGTGGTACAACCTCACATTTTTTAGAATTCTCAATATGAAGATCATGTGTTCAACTTACCAAGGCACTATATGGTCAAAAACAATCCCCTATAATATGGTATGAAAAACTTAGCTAATTTCTCCTAGATGAAGGATTTACAAGAAGTCAAAAAGATACATTGTTGTTTATCAAGTCTTATGGCAAAGACATTCTATTAGTTCAAACTTATGTAAACAATTTTATATTTCAATCTAGAAACAAATCCCTATATGATAAAATTGCAAACCTAATGAAAAGGGAATTTGAAATTAATATGATGGGAAAATTGAAATATTTTCTAGATTGTAAATTAGACAAGAAGATGAAGGAATTTTGTTGTTGCCAAAATACAACAATTAGAATTTTTAAGAGTGGGATGCTTGTGGATGCCGACAATCTCGGGATACAATCGAAGCTCAATCACTGGATTAAGGTGGACTTCCGAAGGGGTCTTCCCGATATACGATCATGTCTTACTCGCTGAATTAGGAGTTGACTTTCGAAGGAATTCTTCCGATTCCACCTTCTGAAAAGTCCTCCCAAAGGTGCCTTTGTATGAGTGGAGAGTTTCACACGAACGAGGGTCTTGCAATTTGGAGTATTTCCGTAACTAGGCAAGCATATACATGTAAAGCATCTCATATGTGTGAATTTGCTACGTGGGCGTAGCATGGCCTGATGCTTGGTTTATGGAAGTCTTGTCATTACGTTTATACTACAAGAGCCATTGCATTTCTTTATATGTTGCATTTCATGGTTCCTTTACACAGGCCTAATTTGACCACGAGATGTACATCTATTCCGAAGACGGGACGATTATCCCGATAGAGCTTTGGCTTATGTGATTTACTATTCCGGGTGTCGGGAGTACTACCCCGATAAAGCTTGGCTTGTGAATATAATGCAAAAGACTGGGGGTTCGAGTCCCACAACAGCTTTTGATCTTTGATGTGGTTGGGTTCAGGGTTTTGATATGATGATGCCAAGATCATAGATTCTTCTATGAGCATATCTATCAAAATTGATAAAGATGAGGATGGAAAATTTGTTGATCAAAAGATGTATAGAGGCATAATAGGATCACTACTATATCTTACAACCTTTAGACTAAACATTTTATTTAGTTTAGGCTTATGTGCTAGGTACTAAAGTAATATGAAAGAATCTCATTTGATTGCAGTCAAAAGAATTCTTAGGTATCTCAAAGGCACAACTACACTAGGGTTGTGGTATCCAAGGAATTCTTCCTTGGAACTTCATGCCTATACTGATGCTGACTTTATAGGGTGAAAAGTGCATAGAAAGAGCATTAGTGGTACATGCCAACTACTAGACAACATGTTAGTTTCTTGGTCTTCTAAGAAACAGAATAGAGTTGCTACTTCCATTACTGAAGCTAAATATATTTCAATTGGAAGTTGTTGTGCTCAAATGTTATGAAACACACAGCAGCTGGAAGATTATGGAATTAAAGTTTATCACATTCCAATAAAATGTGGTAATTCCAATGCAATAAATCTATCCAAAAATCCTATGCATAATTCTAAAACAACGCATATTGAAATTAGGCATCATTTCATAAGACATCATATACAAAAGGGAGATATCTCTCTTATGTATGTATCAACCAAAAATCAATTGGCAAACATATTTACAAAACCTTTGGAGACTAATCAATTCAAAAAAATCATAACTAAGATAGGTATTATTGAAATATGAAGTATATTAGAAGAGTAGAATTGAACATTACTCGAGTAACACTGAAGTTATGCAAGTAAACATGTAATTTACTCAAGTAAAACATGATGATACTCAAATAAAACTTTTGTTATGGAATAAAGGTTTGAAAATTAATCGAGTAAAAGAATACATTAATCAAGTAAAAGAAGAATTACTTAAGTAAAAATACTTATCACTCGAGTATTTTTCAAAACGGAGAAGAATAGAAATTCATCAATTTATTATGCTAGCCAGTTTATGGCAGCTGCAGGTTTGTATACGAGACCTTGGGTGCCATTGATTGAATACCTTATATGGGCTCCAAGGACCATATATGTGCATTCCTGCATTTATACCGTTGTTCGATATTATGTCTCATGATATGGCATGTTGCAGTGAGCATGACTCGAATGGATTAGAGTTCGGTTCCTGTGTAAGTCAGTTGTAATACCCCATATTACATGGTATTGAAAATAAATAATTTTTGATTATTTTGAAAGGATCTCGGGTGGTCCGGGAAGCCCGAAAGTCAATTTCAAGGAAATTAATTAATAAAATTGTTGAATTGGCGGCAGGGAGTGCCCCGAGACTTTGATGTCCAGGGAAGAGGGCAAGAGATTGATGAGCGTCTCGAGGCGAGATTAATGATACTGGAAGTAGCCTAATTAAGAATAATTTTTGGAATAAATTTTGTATAAGCACGAATAAGTGCCAGTATCGAATGGTAGTAGGGGACCTCCGGGAAGTGGAGGGGACCCTAGGGGGGTCTGGTTTTATAATTAAGGCAACCCTGAGGTGTTTTTGGGTGGAATAAAGGTCCCGTACAGGTGCAGGGACGAAATTAGTATTTTCGAGTAAAAATTGATTATTAATTTTGAAAAATCGAGATTTTAAGTGGTAAAGTAATTAATTGAACCATTGGAGGGTCCAAGTGCTATTAGTAAAATCCTAAAGTGCAATTAATAACTTTTAAGTGGAATTAATAAGATTAAATAGGATTAATGTGTAATTTAATTTATATATATAAATATATATATATGTGTGTGTGTATGGCCGTGTGTGTGTGAGAAGCTTCTGGGACGCTTCGTGTCTCTGTAATTTGAATGAGAGTGAGAGAGAGCTTTGCCGAGAGAGAAGGAGTCGGGCCGAGAGAGTGAGAGCATGAGAGAGAGAGATGGGAGAGAGGGTCGTTCGGCCATGGCAGCAGCTACCATGGCCGACGATGAAGCAGCGACGGCGAGGCAGCTGCAGCGAGCTGGGCAACGATGGAGGCTGAGGTAGAAGCGACTGATGGTGGCCGCGTGAGCAACAGTTGAGGCGGTGGTTGGCATCGGTGGAAGCTTCAGCGGCCGTCAATGGCTACTGGTTACAGCAGTGGTTGGCCGCACGCAAGCAGTAGCGCGCAAAAATGCTAGTTGCGGCGATGGCAGCCGATGTGGGGCCGGCAACGGCGGCATGAGCAGCAACGACGACCGGCGTGGCCATGAACGGTAGCTGGAAGAGGTTGACGGCGTGCACAGGTGCTGTGCGCGCGCGGAAGAGGCGAGGAGAAGATAGTGAACAGAAGAAGAAAGAAAAGAGAAAAAAATAAAATAAAGGGAAAATCCCTAAAAATTCCAGAAAAATTGGGGAAAAGTCTGGAAATTATTTTGGGGCTCAAGGAGAGTGTCGAAAGCTCGAAAATGGAGATTTTGGCTCAAGATGGCAGTCAAGAAGGCAAGGCTGATGTGGGCGTTTGTCCGATTTTCTTCTCCAGATGGATTGAGGTAAATGAGTTATTTTCTTTGAATTAATTTATTCAGAGAGTTAATAATTATTCGTTGGATTAAACCCTATGTTAGGGTTATTTGAAATTTTGTTGATGGATGATTTTGGCGATGTGTGGCGAAATTGAGGACATTGGCTTAATGTCGGATGTTAATGGAGTTGGGTTTGTGTGTGTTTGCATCTAGGATTGACTGGGAAGGCGGTGACCCTAGAAGAGTTCGAGATTCAGGCTGGAGTTCGTGCCGAGGTAGAAGAGGCTTCGAGCCAGGTAAGGAATGGCCCCATGTGGATGTGGCCTTGCAAGTTGGTAAATATGTTTGATAATATTTTTATGTTGCATTTGCATGTAGTGGTTATCACTTGCGTGATGTGAGATCTAGTGGACCTGTGGCAATATGGAGGACTAGTGTTGTGGGGGCTGATAGGTTGATGCCTCAAACCTTGGTGGGTTGTGAGGATGAATGGGCCTAGCCTCATTTGCATACATTTGGCATATATAAACATGGTTATATTCATATTTACATGCATTGCACCCTTACTGAGTCTTTATGACTCATGAGGTTTCACCTCATGTGTAGATGTTGCAAGTTCAGATGCAAGCAGGGATGGGGCCGGGAGGCTATTGTGGCAACTAGCGGTGTTGCCCGAGTTGTGTATTTTATTATCTCTTGTATGTAGCCATGTGGTGTTATGTATGTATACCCTTGTGAGTAAATATATGTGTTGTTGAGCGTTAGATGTATCTAATTGTTGTAATCATCATAGTGTGACAAATGATTATGAGATTGTTCGTTGTATATGGTTTAGTTGGAGAAGCCAAGTATTGGATCAAGGAAGGATCGAAAATGTATGTTTCGTAAATCCTCAATACTCAGCGAAGTGTTTGTTATGCTAGCTTGTGCCTGGGTCACATTTGGCTTACTATGAGGCGAGCTGAAGAGAGGTGAAACTCACTCGGGTTTCGGGTCTCAGACCGCTGTGTTTTCTGTTTGAGTTGGGACCGATTCCTGAGTGGAGCGAAGGGAAGGACGAAGCGTAGTTCCCACCTAGGGCGTTTCCTGTTGAAACATAGTCCAACCCTTCAGTTGTGATTCGTTGGGTGAGTAATCCGGTCGATTATTTACCCGTGACGCCCGTAAGTAGGAACGGGTTGTTACATCAGTCTTCTGCTCTATTGTTCTTTTCTTCTATATATATATACTTGTTGAGCCTTGTGGCTTATATTTGCTTCTCATCATTCCAGGTACTAGCAAGGTTGAGGACGGGGCTGGCCCGTGAGGGGTTTGGTCATTGGGGAATTTATGTATAGAGCTTACTAGAGCAAAAGACCCTGGGGTGTTTCTTTAGTTTGTAGAGGCTCGTGTATCTTTTGTGACCTAGATCATTTGTTTCCTTTGTTTAGGGCCTAATGTAATGTAAGGGATGGCATGTACTTATCTCAAATGTTAAAAATGATGTATGTAGTGGAACAATAATGGATGGTGCTAGTATGTGGTAATGAAAAGTTGTGTGTTCTTGTTAGAGTTCTTATCTTTGATTTTCATCTTTTGATGCTCCCTCCAGAAGTCCTTGTTCGTAGGGTCTCTGGGAATGGGGGTCGTTACATTACTTATTGTCCAATCATGTATATTTTATCTTTAAATTAGAGATGAAACTATTTTTTAATAGTTAAATACCATTATTAGGAAAAGTTTCGTCATTGTAAAATCATTAAATTTAAAGCTAATTTGCTCACTTTTTTTATTCTTAAGAAAGTGACAAAAAAGTTCATCACTAAATGTATTTTCTATCGACTATAAAAAAATTTAGTCACTAATAAACTACTATTTTCAGCATTGGTTTGTGTCTTTAAAATGGTGACGAAAAAGTTGGTTATTAATTGTTAATACTATTAGTGATAGAATTGTTTCGTCATCGATAAGTTTATAATTTTAGCATAACATGTCCATACTTTTGTTCTTGAAACAATGACCAAATTATGTCGCTATTTTTTAATACCATTATTAGCAGAAACATTCGTTACTAATGCATCATGGATTTCATAATCAAAGGAAAAAATTTGATGTAATTATAATATTTTAGAGCATTAGTGACCAAAGTTTACCTTTCATCACTAAACAACTAAATGATTGTGTGCTTGGCGACTAAAGTAATTTTTCATCACTAATGATAAAGTATTAGTGACGGAATTTTACTTGTCATTTATAAATTCATAACTAATCATCACATTTCTTGCAATGTTCCTTGAATTGGAGTCAGGGAGTACTATCATATCTGCTAGCTTTCTCTATCCTCTGGCTTATCTCTTCATCAAAGTCTTTTTCCTTTCTCTTCTTCTATCTATCTTAATTTCCTCTAACTATTTTCATTACTTCAACATGTAAAATATACTTGTTGGCTCAAGCAAACAAGTATGCCAATGATGCAGATTGATCCAGAGCTACGGATGGTACCTATGTCATCCCTTGGAGCATCGTAGCTGTTACCATACCTATTTGTAAGTCTTGTATTTCCAAAGTTGCATTCCTAAAATGATCAACATATTGTCTGATGTTTTTTTTTGCCATTTTTTTGGATATTAAGCAAATATGTACAATCTTTCCTTTTGTGGCTATTAATAATGAAGGCCTTGATAAATTATACCCTTAATTGATCAAAAGAGGAAATGGATCTCTCATAAAATCCATTGAATTAGGCGTAGGCATGACATTTTAATATCAGAGGGAAAGCCTAGCACATCACTGCACCCTCCCATTCATGAAGTAGCATCACTAAATAATAGCTTTGAACGTGATCATGGGGATTCCCTTTCCCCGAATACATAACCAATTGAGGCATCTTAAACTTCTTGGGAAGGGACTTCTCCATTATCTCTAAGGTGAAGGGGATTTTCCTTTTTTGGTCTTCTTCTGAAGTTAGTACCAATTGTTTTTGTTCTAAGATTTCCTCTATTATTCTTTTCATGTTTACTATCTCTCAGGCATTGAATGCTAAGGGGTTATTCACTTCATGTGCCTTCCTATGTAATCCTCTATGGGGGACCTGTCATTCCTTTTCGATTGTACTTTTCACAATTTTTGGATATTTTCCTTTATGAAAGTTTTCTTTGTTTGTTTGTAGCCAACCATGTGCTTCTTCCCTCTCTCAAGCTAGTATCACCTCTAGGTGAGTCTTTTGCATAGGAACAGGTTATGAGAAAGTGTCTCTCTATTCTTCTGAGTGCGTTACCTTCAGTAAAAGGGCATCTTCTATTATTCTCAAGAGGTTAGTTAAGGCTAGCACAAGGTTCCATGAGGTTTACAATAGAGAAGCGCGTGGTGTAACACCCAAGAATTTCTTGAGGTCTTAAGTGTAATTTTTATTGGGGCGCAAGTGAAAATTTCAAGAGATTTCGGGTTATAGTGTAATTTCTCACAATTTTGAGGGATTGAATTGACTGCAGTGGGTGCCCTAAAGCCTAGGTATTTAAGAAAAATGAAATATGATTGACGAGCATTTTAAGACGTGATTTATTGTATCAAAAGAAATTAGATCAAAAATAATTTTTGGTACAACTGTGATTCAGGCTGAAAAATTGAATTGTCGTAGGAGACTTCCAAATAGTCAACAGAACCCTGAGAAGACTTTGATTTTATAAGTAGAGCAACCCTGACGAGGTTTCAAGTTAAACAAAAGGATTAACGGTCAAATCATACATTCGGGCTTACGTGTAATTCTTAATTTTTCCCGAGAGAGGTTGAAAAGAGGTTGTTTCTGAATTTTTGGGGATTAAATGAAGAGTTTAGAACTTGTGGGTCTTCATGGAATTATTGGAAAACTCAGGGTCTTCATGGAAATGGCCCAAATGCAATTTTAGAATTGATGGGTTCCAGAACCTACAGTGTGAACACTACCATAGACGATGGCCGCCTTTCCCATCACCGTTTTCGGTCGTATCTGGGCCGATAGAAACCGCCTAGGGCCAGCAAGGCCTTGGCCATTGATTGGCCGAGGGTTGCTAGGTTTTTACTATAAATAGGGGCCAAGGGTTTCAAAGATTTGGCACTTAAATTACCCGAGTTTTGGAGTGTTTTTGAAGGATTGGATAAAGGGCTTTTGTTCTTGGTGTCTTAGAGAGCATTTCTGGAGAGTTTGAAGCATTTCCGTGTCTATTTAAGTGGGTTTCAAAAGGGTGGTCAGAAAATCGAGTCACTAAAACTAAGGCTTTAAAGGCCAGTTAAGTCACTTCTGGTTGATGTTTCAAGCATCCAAGGGCACTATTGTGATCGACTTTAGGTGTAGTTCAAGGTCAACATTCACTGGTAGCCGGAGCTGGAGAAAATGATCGGCACGTGAGGTGCACATGCCAATCTTCACTCGCAGAACACATGCAGAGCGCATAAGGGCCCGTGAGCCATTGGTATATTTTGAAAACAAAATTATTATTTTTAAAAAATTATTTTATGAATTATGGTGTTGGAAAATTTGAAAAAAAAAAATTGAGGAGGTATTTACTCTAGAATTATTGAGGAAAAAATAGGAAGAAAATAGAGAAAATTATGAAAAAAATTATGTTGATATTCCTTTGAATAAATATGATGTCCGGGGATCGTTGAGACTCGAGGTTAAGTAATACTACGGTTGTTTGAGGCTTGGCACTAGAATTGAGGTTGTACACGAAAATCAAGATATTTAGAGTTACGTTCAAGGTGAGTGGTTATATCCTGAAACTTGGTTTAATGTGGGTGTTTTGACCCCAAATTTGAAATGATTTCATGCAAATGGTTTTGTTGCATATGAATGGTTTAACTTAAGGATGGTTGGTTTTATGTAGGAGGTTCGTCCCAAAATGTTTTATGCATGTGCATTGAATTTTGTGTATTAAATTATATGCATAGAAATTTTGTTTTATATGATGCATGGAATCATGATATGTGGCATTGGCATGTTTATCTGTTGTCCATATGAGATGTTGCCCTGATAGTGTAGTCGTAATTCTCCAAGGGTGATTTTCGGAATAACGTATAGCGGTATCTTGTGCCGATTGGGCTTCCCAGGATGACTACTTGGGGTTCCATGCCGGACAGGTTTTCTAGAGAAGTTACACTAGGGTGTCTGTTTGTCCCTGTGGGATGTGGAATGTCAACCTGTGTTGTGGCACTTGAATGATAGCACTAGGGAAGCGTGCTAAGGATTAATGCTCACTTATGGTAGGGTCTAGGAATGGACACCACCCTAGATGCCACAAATAGCGGGGCTGAGAGTGGACACCACCTCGGATCGACTTAAGTGGTGGGGTTGAGAGTGGAATCCACCCCAAGTTCCTTTGAGCGATAGCATTGTTTTCGAGGTGGACGTAGATTCCAGGGTTAGTGCTAATCTGCTTGTGGTTAAGGTTAGTGTTAACATGATCCGGAATGCTTTTGAGTGGAAATGTAATCCCTGACATGATAGTGGGGTGATTCCCCGAGTTTCTATGTTGATGTTGCCCTTTCCGTGTTGAAAGTGGTAACAATGGTTTTCTATTGTGTCAAGGAGAGGCGTTGATGTTGCCCTCTTAAGCCAGGATGATGTTATGCCAATGTGTTATCTGGAGAGATTGCTCTTTTCCCGTGGTATGGGTTAAGTGCTGTGAGATTCTCTTGGGCTAGGACATGTCAGGATATGTCGGTTTGTTTCATGGTTATGCATATATTCTTAAAAATGTTTTGAACTCTCACTTAAATGATTCAACATTTAATTTGGAATTTGTCCCTAGAATATTCAAATGTTCCAGGTGAAAGCAGTGGCACTTAGGGAAAAGAGATTGTTGAAATGTAGCCGGTGGTTACATAGGTGATCTATAGTATCTTTTTGGTATTTTGAGGTATTGTATTGTTACATCTGAGAGATGGGTCTCTATGTATTAAGTTTTGATGATGTCATGTTAAACAGTGGTATAGTTTCTACGTTATAAATAAAGTGGTTACAATTATGTTCTAATTAAGGTTTCGATCTTGCTTTTGCATTTATGATGATGTTACCTGTCTTAGCTTATTGATTATTAAGTTTGATATGCTGAGAAGGTGAAACGGGATTGTTGGGGATTGATTTATGTGAGTGTATGTGGAAATTCAAAATATTTTTGAAATTTCGGATTAACACCGAGCTTGGTTGGAGCGGAGCATTACATGTGGTATGATGCTTTGCAATAGTGTAATACCCCAAGAGCCCAAATAAGGGTAGTATATATTGAGGATAAGTAAGGAATGAAACAACACAATTTGGATAACTTTTGGGATGAATGTAGACAAAGAACTCCCGAGTTAAATATGCTTGAGCTGCGAAGTTTAAGGATGGGTGACCCCTGAAAAGTTCGCGTAAACCTATCAGGGTAAGTTGTTCTGGTCCTTCCTATCGCTCGATGCGGGATATTACAGGTGGTATCAAAGCCAACAATTGGTAAAGGCAGTCCAATGAGGGTGGGGAGTGGTGCCGAGTCTCGAGGGTCTATACAAGGAGCGGCTTCTGGCAAGCTTCTAAGATGGCAGCCCCTAAAGGGGAGAAGATTTTAGGGCAATTGTAAGGTCACATGACGAGGACGTCATGTGTTCAAGGGGGGAAAATGTAATACCCCAAGAGACCAAATAAGGGTAATATATATCGAGGATAAGTAAGGAAGGAAACAAGACCAGCTGGATACCTTTTAGGCTGAATGTAGGCAAAGAACTCCTGGGTTAAGCGTGCTTGAACTGACAAGACTATTTGTAACATCCCGCATCGAACAATAGGAAGGACTCAAACAAGTTACCCTAATGGACCTACGCAAAGTTCCCAGGGGTCTCTTCTGACTTTTGATTATTTCTAGTAGATTGAAATTTAGGACTTTCTTGGCTTTCTCCAACTGCCTATGACCTTGTACGAGCCATTACTGTTGCTTGACTCATTTAATGATGCACTATACTAAGTTTGGATAGGGTCCCACTGAGAGTATGTAGACTTTCTCAGCTTGAGAGACTCTCTGGCTTAGATAAGTATTACATCTGTGGGTGGTCTCTAAGTGATTGAAAGTCAAGTAAGGTCTCAAGTCACCTAGTGAATACCTAGCAAACAAGTTCCCAAATGACAATAAAGGTTACGAAAAGAGTCTGCAGATGATTATGAAAACCAAAAGAGGTGTCCGGGGTGACTATGGAGGTCTCTCAGGTCATGGAAGGAAAGAATGTGTGAATATTGCGAGTGACTAGCAATAGCCAAGTGAACCCAAGTTACCGGATGATTGATTTTTTGGCTTTTTTATCGAACTTCCCATAGAAAGAAACCTTGAGATGCCTTCTTTCTTGGGGGTTGTTTCCTCAGGTGGATGATGATGGTGTTTCTTGTAGTATTCCTTTTCTGCCTCTTTACTAATCATCTTGCTTCAAAGAAACCACACCTCATTGAATACCTCCTCAGCCATCACAAAAAACTAAAGAAATGTTACCTAACCATAAAGTGATAGAAAGAAAAAGAAAAACAAATGGAGCTACAAGGAAAATAACCTAGGCTTGGCCCTAACTCCAAGCAGTGCCTATAACATGGACAAAAAAATCTGAGGCTGAGACATTTTTGGCTTAGCAACATATGAGATTAGCAAAAAGAATTCTTCTCCTATTGGGGACAAGTTGAGAAAGGTTTATCTCTTGGATGGTGAAGATTTTGACAACAAAGGGATGGAAAAGAAAACAAAGATTGGTGTTCAAAACATTCGCATAAATTACTAAGGAACCCTTGAAAGCCCCATGGACTCAAAGAGCTTTTTGATGTGAGAAATTACAACCATCCTCGAGCAACTCAAACTGCCCCATGAGTTCTTCAACTACTACTTTACTAAAGAGCTCCTTATAAGGGGTTATCTAAGCTAGGGCCACAACTCTCAATAACTTCACGAGACAATCGAGAAGACACTACTACTCCCCCATACATCCTACCTCGGACTTACTCTGGAAACTAAAGTTGCCAGAGCATAGAAGGAGTTTAGGCCGAAATTCAAGCTCGCTCTATGACTCAAGCTCATCCTCTCAATATCTACTTGCTTTGAAGAAAAGGACATACCTACTTAAGGAAGATTAAGAGTGAGAGAAAAGATTGAGTAGCGGGAAGGGTTGATCTAAGACTCTAAGTCAAGCATTAATGAGCGAGAATAACAAAGATACAAGCAAGAAATGTGGAATAAGCCTGGGCTTAGAGCACTTTTATAAGTAGTAAGAAAAAACAAACCAACTCAACTATGGGATCCTGAATAAGTGACGTGGTGTGATCTCAGTTGTCCCTTTCTTTGCCCAAGAAGGTGCAAATGAGGCATCCATCTTATTAGTAATAGGTGTGCAGCTACTAAACAGGTGGGGTATTAAATATTAAGTGCATAACGATAAGAAAATAAAAGACACCTCCTTAGTTACTCCCTAACTGAACCCTTGGAGCTCAGCCTATGGAGTAGGGGACAAGCAATAAAGGAGTATCCTAACCTTGGGCACTTAGTTCTAAGCTAAGGAAAAATAGGCACTTGAGACCCATGTATGCTAGTATCTAATCGTCCATGTGGCATGATCATGCCGCTCTATTAACTACAAAATATGCCTATTTAAAGCAAGGAATTCCAAGAGGTAGATATGTCATTTATTACATAACATAACTCTAAAATACGTCTGCTATCTAGATTAACTTGATTATCATATGTTATATCGAGAGACTTAGCCTCACCCTTCTTGTAGGTTGAGTAGGTCTTGGACAAGCTCAGGATTGAGGAAAGCTACTAAAAGCACTTGGATTTGGATAGAGATAGTGGTGATAGGCTCCAACCATCATTAATAAGATACCAAACTAAAAGCTTTTCTTTTTGTTGCCATAAAAAAAAAAGTGGTTATTTGATAAATATATAGTTACAACTAATTCATATTGTCTTGATATAGTAAGAATAAGTGAACAAAATTGTGTCTTGATGATGCAATGAAAATGATTCTCTTAATTATGGGATACATGGTTGCGTGGCCCCTTTCTAATTATATAGGTGTAAGTAGCAATGCATGGAGGTATGATGCCTCCACACAACATCAATTCAATAGGTAATATCAAGGCAATAACTAAAAATGAAGACCTTTAACCTAGCTCCTAAAAGATAAGAGATAAGGAAAACTCAAAGCATAGATCTATCCATGTTAAATAGGGGAACCAACCCATATCACACAACAAACAAGGAAATATTTACCAATAACTCTTAAGATACTGACTTTAATCAAACAAAACCTTTAGTAATATAAAGATACAATATCTAAGCATATGGACTTGCAAATAAACATCATTTTCTTTGATTTTCTACAATCACTATTATATTGTTGCCAAAAATAAAACAATTAAAATTTATAGTGCAGGAAAGTCAAGCTAAGGTAGAGTTAGGCACAGAACTTAAGGTGACCACTAAGTTGAGAGAAAGGGACAAAAGGAAATGCCAACACTTGGTGGTTCATGCAAGGGTTTTAGCCAATTTTCAAAACTTTTTCAAAAAAAAACAATAAATGGTAGTGAAAGAAACAATAAGATCACCTTGCAAGACTCTGTATCTAACAGTCATATGCATCAAAATAAAAACCCATCCATAGGGGTTAAGAATGTTATACCTCACTAGATGAAATGGATGGTGATGGTTGTGCTAAAAACGGATATGGCAATTCCTGGTCAAACTTTGAGTTCCGAAATAGTTTCATGAACACCACGATTGCCTCCAAATCTGCTTTCTGAGATGATTAGTCCACCCCTATTATCATGAGGGACCAAGTCAGTCAACGCTCCAAGTAACGATGGAACCCTACAAGAACTTATGTGCTAATCAAGATTCTTCATAAGTGATGGATGTTGTAATGGATTACAAGGATGGAAATAACCAACAGTCTCACTATTAGAAGCTAGTTACTTAGAAGAACAAGCAGAAGGGAGCAAAGAGGAAGGGAGTTTCAAGGATGGAGAGAATGAGAAGAGATAGCCGAGCGAAAATTAGGAGCCAAAAAGTGTTACCACATTTTCTTTTTCTCATTCTATCTATACCAAAACCCTAACCCTTATACATGTTAAAATCGATCAAAACCAATTAGGAAAGAGAGAAAAAAGGGAGAGGGATGAAAGGCATGCCATCTGGGTGTCGTCCCTCCCTCAACACCCTCCTGAAGGCCCATCCTTTCCCATTGCAGAAAACAATAAGAGAATGTCCCGAATTTGAATCACATTGTTAAAAACGGTCAACAATTATCGAAGAAACGATCAACCAGTTCATAGTAATTCAGTAAGGAATGGTCAACCGATTCAAAATCGATCGACCAATTCAGGGTGATATATCAAGGAACGATTGACCATCTCCAAGATCAGTTGAACACCTTTATTCTCTCATCTCAACTTTCACTTAATTGCATTTAGGCTTATCATTAACTCTTAATAACCCTTACATTAACTTTTAATAAAACCAAGACCTCTGTTAACTTTTAACAATATGTCCGTTAACTCTTAACATTTACTCCCATTGATTAAACCAATTCTACTAACTCTTAACAAAGTCCTTCATCATTTACCTTAATAATGATTAAGAACTAATTACAGCAATACATCACTAAAGCAACACCACACTTGAATTTGAGTGTGACCTTTTAGGTTCACTACTAAGCAACAATCGAGACATGTTAACAACTCCAACATCGATCAAACAATTCAATCTATAACGAGGATTTCTCCATCTCCTCGATGTATCCTGAGAGGTCCAGAGTGACAACTGGTGAAGGAATACAAGTATGGTGGTGTAGGTAAAATTAAATCTTTTTTTGTACATCAGATGTACATAGCAAATATATAAATACACACACCATATACAACTTGGATATTTAAGCAGTTCGTTATTTCATCACATGAAATACAATAAATGGTATACATACAACCCAATGTAGGGATGGGGTACAAAAACTGTTCTAGTCACCTCTTCCCATAGTCGATCATACAATTCAATCTATAACGAGGATTTCTCCATCTCCTCGATGTATCCTGAGAGGTCCAGAGTGACAACTAGTGAAGGAATACAAGTATGGTGGTGTAGGTAAAATTAATTTTTTTTTTTGTATATTAGATGTACACAGCGGATATATAAATACACACACCATACACAGCTTGGATATTTAAACAATGCGTTATTTCATCACATGAAATACAATAAATGGTATACCTGCAACCCGATGTAGGGATGGGCTACAAAAATTGTTTTGGTCACCTCTTCCCATGGTCAATCAAAAATTTCAATCTATAACGAGGATTTCTCCATCTTCTTGATGTATCCTGAGAGGTCCAGAGTGACAACTAGTGAAGGAATACAAGTATGGTGGTGTAGGTAAAACTAATTTTTTTTTTTGTACATCAGATGTACGCAACGGATATATAAATACACACACCATACAAAGCTTGGATATTTAAGCAATACGTTATTTCATCACATGAAATACGATAAATGATATACCTACAACCCGATGTAGGGATGGGGTACAAAAACTGTTTCTGTGCTAAGACCGAGTCCACCTCACATTTTGGTGGTCCTAGTCCGTTCACACCTAGCATGCAATCCGATACTGTTCTGGTCACCTCTTCCCATGGTAGAGGTTCCATATCACCAATAACCAAGTGTCAATCCCTCATGTGACAATCACGCCCAATTAATTTTATGGAAGAATAGAAAAAATTGACAGAAATTGAAGTAAAGAATAGTAGAAGAATAAGCAGTAAGAATTATCTATGTAATTCTCCAATTTAACACCTCCAATTAAGCCTAACTTGCCCACTAACAACCCCAATTTTGGGCCATGTAAAATGCACCAATTTTGGCTAAGGCGGCACTAGGATTCGACTCCTGCCTACTAGGTAGTTAACTCCCAGATGTGAGGCAGTCGAGTCTCAGTGCTCTAACAAGTCATCCTTTGACTCGTTGCTGCCATTAACACTTATTGACATATCTGAGACACAATGGGTATTTAATGCCAATACCAGACATAACATTATATGGTGTGTGACTTTCTAGGTTGATTTCCCGCTAGCAAACAGATAGCACCAACACATGTTTGGCACCAGTCAACACCTTAACCCATTACAAAAATCTCTCCATATCCCGATGATGATTCGAGAGATCCTGAGAAGCGCCTAGTAGCGGTTCAGGATGATAGGTTTGAAATTTTATGGCACTAACCCAATAGAGGGTGAATCGGGTAATTTAAAATTTGGATTGAAAACTTGAAATCTTTTCCAAAACAAATAAGAATATAATGCAAGTGAGGATAATTGAAATGCTTGAAATAATAAATGAAACAAAAAGCACAAGCAAGAGAGAGACACAAAGATTTATAGTGGTTTGGTTTAAACCAAGCCTAATCCACTATCTTACCTCCTTACAAATGATTTTGTAAACCAATCCACTATAACCTCCTACTTGAATCCAAGTAGGCCCTCTAGTGTAAGACTAGAAAATACAACCTCCTACTTACATAAGTAGGTCTTCTAATTTCACAAGTTAGGAAATATAAGCAATGTTTAATAGAGACTAAAATCTAAGAGATGAATCTCTTAGTTACAAAAATCTCTCAAATAGAAACAAAAGGCTTGAATAATAAAATACAAATTAAGATCAAAGCTTTTGAGAGAAAAGATTAAAGCACAAACACAATTGAGATGATATAAATAGTTTCTAAGCTCTTTTTACTTCATTCTCATCCATTAGTCTCTTCTAGATCATCCTTGACTTGTATTTATAGGCATCCTACAAGCTTCAACCAAAAACTAGTCATTTAGAGCCATTGGAAATTGAAAAACTAGCCGTTATTTGCTTTCAGCAAATTAATCGATAAACAAATGACTCAAATCGATGGACAAATTGAAGGCATTAGTTGATAGATGAAATGAGTTAGTCGACAGATCAAGGAAAAATGATTTTTAACTATGAAAACATGTACACTCTTAGGTGACAGATGGAAATGGATAGACGTCTAACTTAGACATTAGATTTATAACTTTAAAGCATACACTCATTGTCAGGCGACAGATGGAAATGGATGGGCATCTGATTAGTTAAGAAACACACATCATGCATGCTATTAGAAGCCTAATCAAAGAGGATCAGTCGACTGACATAAACCACATCAACCCATCAGACGATAGATCAAAAAATTCAGCTGACTAACACTTTTACAATCTTTAAAAACTCTTTTTGCCTTAAACTTCAAACTCATTTAAAAACATTTTAAACTATTAATATAAATACAAAAACATGAGATACTTGCCATTTTCCTTGAGATATGATTTCCAATATCACTTTATTTAATCTCTCATTAATCCTTATTTGAAATTGAAATATGTACGCTTCAAATATCATCTAGAAATTTATCACAAGCCTTTTAACATTGAATTGCTAAAAAAAAATTCATTTAACATTTTTAATCAATTAAAAACATAATATTCCAAAATACCATAAAGAAATTTATCACAAGATATTTTCGCATTGGATTTAATTTTCATTCAACAATTTTGATCAAATAGAAACATAATATTTCAAATGTCATCAAGAAGTTCATAACAAGATTTTGACATTCAATTGCTCGATGAAATTAATTTTTATTTTGATACTTAATAAAGCATATAAAAATAATTTAGAGCACCAAGTCAATAAACATCAATACAATTAATTTTCATCATCAAAACTATATCAAAAGCAAAAACATCAATCTATCAAGAACATACACGGTCTTTTCCCTTTGAAAATGTTTGCTTCATTTATCCAATGATTCAAAACCAATTTGTAAAAATCATTTAGGAGATTCTTTATAATACTTGTTTGTGCAAATTTCCATCTATAGAAAATTATAGATCATTTGGTTTTTATTTTAACAAAACACTTGAAATTGATTTTTGTTTCCAAATCATATATTTTGATTTAGAGTATAAAACCATTTGATATTTTTCATCACCAAAACTAAACACAAGAGTAAAATATCATAGGACAATATAGGTGGCAGTGAAGTCTCACTTCAAGTAAACCTATTACAGTTAACAATTACCATGTGCTATAATCCTTCCATCACCTAACCCCCTGACTGAACTAGAGTTATGGAGCAATAAATTCACAAAGTCAGTAACTATATATATTTGATCTTATTAAATTACTAGATGACACCTCAGGAAACATCTTTCCTGATAATCAATCTACCCTAGCCAATGATTATCCTATCACACTAACAGTAGACCGCATAGGACGCTCACCTAATCAATGAAGACGAGGGTGATAGATCATATCTCTAACACCAACCTCCATATACCAGCAATACGGAACCATATAGATAAATCTCTCTATCTCGCAGTTGGATGGTTCATCCTATTAGCAAATTTTGTACACCAATACATAAGACAATTGTGTCAGTTTATGTCCAAGGATTAGCTACACCATCGCAACTTAGACTACATAAGCATTCAGTCATCAACGTCACATTCAATGTGTTATTCTCCAACAACCACCCACAAGTTTACTAGAGACATCCCCATGTCATTTGGTATGTGACACACCATCCCTTACCATCAGTAACCCATTCTGATAAAGAGTAATAAACTATGTGCTAGTCTATACTTGACTAATCAAAATCTCTATCTGATTAATCTAAAGACCAGGAATCATTTAAGAAGTCCTATCACCAAAGAATCTTGTTGCATTAGTCTTAATAATTTAAGAATAAGATTCTCAACACAAGAGATCTAGAGACTCATTCATATAATAACTGGAGAATTTATGAATAAAGATAAACATGACTTTTATTAATATATACAAAGATATAATAAATATATTTATTACAAGCCCACTAAATGTTATCTAAATTTAGCATTAGAGCGTAGTACACTAACAACTAGTATTATGTTAAGACAATTCTATCAGTAATGAAGTCATAACTTCAAGTGAGCCTGTTAGGGCATTCAATTACCATGTACTTTAATCTTTCCATCAAATAACATGCCGATCAAGTAAGAGTCATGGATTGATCAAACTCACAAAACTCGATAGCTTTGCCAAGATCTAGCATGGTGTGATTGAGATGACACTTCAAAACTCCTTCCGACATTCAAAACTCATTTTTAATCACGTGCACCCTAGTTAAGGGTTTGAAAAATCATAAGCCATAGCCGATCACATAGGATGTTCGCCTCATGTCAGAGGTCAATCGATTCCATTAGCAATCACATGCCTCCATACGTTACTATATAGAAACTGCACAAAGAACATTCCCACCGTGATATATGAGTAATTTCGCATAACGACAAATCTTTGACACCAACATACAAGATAACTATGTTAACTTTAATCTAAGGACTAGTAACACAATCAAAGCCTGTAGCAGATCATTAATCCTCTCAGCCATGTGATCAGTTACTTAAGTCATATCGCTATTCAAGAGAGAGCCTGATAGGCTTGGTCCCTTAAAAGAGGCAACTATGGGCTCGAACAAACACCAATATTGTTGAAAAGGGTAAGTGCTAGAAAGCTGCTTGGGAGAGAACTCCATTGTCCAATAGAGAGAGAGCAGTTGCAAGACAAAACACTATCAAAAGTCACACGGGGATTCCTCCCATGAGGGCCCTCCGATGCTTAAGTTAATACAAGTTATAGTCGTCATGTATAGCAAGTTAAAGGCAATTCAAGAGAAAAAGTGGTTGCTCCTCTAGATGAGTAAACAACTTAATAACATGCTTAAGCTTAATTATGTGAGGTTTGTGTCTCAGTGGTGTTGTTTTGCTAAGAACTCTAAGAAGAAGATGAAGAAGATCCCCCCCCCCCCCCCCACGCCTAATGAAGGGTAAGGGTATTTATTCCCCCTAAAATGCTAGTAGTGGGACATATGGCATACATGCGTGAAAGGTGCATGGAGTTATCCCTGGTGAAGCATGGATTAGATATAGAAAGTACCCCCTAGAGGAGTATGAGCCTAGTAAATCCTCTAGAAAAAGGAATGCCTTAAGGCAAGCTGCCATTACACAGGGCAATAATATGTTCTTTACTACATAAGACTTGTTTAGGAAAATATCTCCCTTGAGTTCCATCGGAAGAGTGACTTAACCGGGCAAACATGTTGTGTGGTTCTAGTGTTGTGTGAATGCATTATGTAGGAGAACATCATTCTCTAGGAGAAAGGCATATTTCCCTGGTAGTTGAAGACTTCCTCCGAGAGAATTGCATTTTTTCTCTCAAAGGTTATGCTACAACATAAATCCTCTAATCTCTTTCATTACAACTCACTTAACCATTAAAGAGTTCATCTATAAGTCATTCATAACTTAACCTTTTTTATGATTGTTATTAAAGATAACAAAACATCTAAGGTTAATTAGTTTACCTAAAGTTTGATATAATTATATAGGCCACTCTTCTAGTTTGGGAAATTACATTAAGCTCTCTTTCAAGTTTAAATTTTTTATAAACCAAAAACCCTATTTAATGACAATTATATTTTTTATAATAGCAAAAATGCCCTCCTGTCTAAACATCTCTTGTTATCTTATCTCTTCTTATCTTTCTTTCTCTAACAATTACAATGTAGAACTCCTTCTGCAACAATGGAAAATTTTCTCCTCTTTTGGGAAGAACACAAGTGACCTAAGTTTATTTTCTCGAGCCTTCTCTCTCTTAATTTCTTAGTGCTATCAATTTCTCATTATTTTTATCATTCTTCGATGGTGGCAATAATAATGGTATCCCCTCCTCTTACTTGTTCTCTCTCCCCTATTTTCATAGAACTTGTCTAGTTTCAATGATTGAAAAGCCAAGACCTAGGTTCAATTGGTTCTTTTAGGTTTTAGGTTTTCTAACAAAACAAAAAAAAAACCATTTTGGTTCTTCGATCGAAAAACACAGTTTAGGTTTCAAAGCCACCGGGTGACTTTGGCCATGAGACTCTAGGTGAGTCTCTGGGAAATGCATTGCGAGGCTTGACCATCCCATAGACTCTTCAAAGGCTCCAAGGGACTCTCATTTGAGAGATTCTTCAAGATTATCCAGACTTATGCAAAATACTTCTATTTTTTGGGATTTTTTTTTAGGGCACCCCACAACACATATGTGCCTATATATATGTATATGTATGTCTATACATACATACATACATACATACATACATAAGTATATACATATTTAGACATATATTATTAAAGGGGCAACTCATGCTACACACGTGTACAAAAATTAAAAATTTAAATAAAAATTTATTGTAAGTTTGTGCACAAAATGAGATTTGGTATGTTGGTAAAGTTCTTTAAGAAATTAATTATTATATAAATGTTATGAGTTTAAATCTTCTTAATATAGTTAAATTTTATTTTTTAAGCGTGATAGTTTTGAAAAAGACTTTCATGACAGGGATTCAAAGCACCAAAACCAAGTATTTGTTTGGATAGAAGTGTATATATATTAAAAAAAATATTTATATAAGTATTTTTTATTAATAAATTAGAATAAAATATTTTATAATTAATGTGTAATGAAATATTTTAATCCAAATGACACTGAATCATTTCCATCATATATTTTGACCAAATTCAAATCCTTCTTATAAAATGAGAGCCAAACATCTAATTCTAAATTTCAAATTCCAAATCCCAAATCATCCATCCAAACACAACTTGAGAATTCATCTATCAAATGCAGTCATTGAAGTGATTGAATTTTTGAATCAATCTTACAAGTGAAAGGGTTAATTTCTTAACCTCACTAATTTATCATATCGTAAGATAATTAATGATGGGATTAAGATGTTACCAAAAGTTAAAATCTATGTTGCATGGAAACACTTCAGGGATATCGTTTCGATATTTTCAAAAACATTTCCTATACCAAAACTTCGAAAAATACCCAAAAAAAATATTTTTGAATTGTTTCTGCAATTTCAAAAACGTTTATGAGCCATTTAGTAATATTAAGAAAATATCAAAAACTCCGTCCACGTAAAGGTTAGAGACGAAAAAATTGCATCTCTAATATGATTTTTTTTGTATCTAATTCAAAAAAATTTAAATTATAATTTTTGTTAAGAAATTTGTATTTTGATTTAGAGAGAAAATTATTTTGAAAATTATATTTTTAGTAAATTTGGTTTATTGATGATTTTCAAAACATTTATATTGATGATTTTCAGAAACATTTTATAAATTATGTTAAATTGGAGAACTTCATGCTCATATATATGTATGCTTTTCAAAATAGTTAAGTATTGTTTTGCATTGATCAAAGAGTGAAGTCTATGAAAATTCTTTTTTTAAATTGAAGAACTTCATGTTATATAGGCTTATATTCTTCAAATTAGCAAAAATATGTTTTGTGTCAATCGGGCATAATGAAAAGCTCTCGAGAAAAGGTTTTTGAAAATCAGCTAAGTATAAAAGCCTTTTATTCAACTAAGTATATGTATATATAAAGCTTTTGAAGGCAAAATAATCAAATATTATTCCAAAGCTTCTACACTTATTTTCAAATTGCTTTTGATTTGGTCAAGTATTGTTCTCTAAGTAGTCGAGTATAAATCAATTTATTTTCAAATTAATCAAGTATTAAAGTTATTCAATCAAGGATCATAAAAACCTACTCAAGTATATTTTTATAAAGCTGTGTCTCTTAAAGTTACAATTAAGTATGATACTTTATATAATTGAGTACGGATCTTTCTCCACTCGAGTAAGATTTTGAAAAATCAAGTATTTTTATAGCTATTGAAATCTAAGCATATTTTCAGTCAATTATATACTTTGGCAAAATCTCTTTTTAATCGACTATTAAGGCTTCCTACTCAAGTATTTTATGTAAACTCCATGTTTTCTAAAATCAATCGAGTAAAGATTATTTTTAATCAAGTATCCTTTTGGTATCAAAATTTCAAGCATTTCCTTACTCGAGTATATCTTTCTCATCAATCGACTAAAGTATTTTCATAATTGAGTATTAGTCGAGTAAAGGTTGGATGAAATCTGGTTAAGTCTATGTGCTTAAGATTAATCGAATATCAATTATCCGTACTACAGTATATCATTATGTTAATCGAGTAAGCTTAGCTTTGTAATCAAGTGCTTAATGCAAAGTCTTTATGGCTTGTGAGTCAGTCAAGTAATGACTTTGTCATAATCAAGTGAGGGTTATACATAACCGATTACATAAGATATCCAATCGAGTATGCTCATATATTAGTCGAGTATCTCTAAGAGGTAGTCGAGTGACTGGCATCGAATTTTGAAAAACATAACTGTTACTCAAAAAGTAAAAATAGAACAATCTGACCATTAAAGCGTATTCTATGAAGTCTAAACATGTTCTCTTATAAAAAGAATGTCTATGTATGAGTGCTAAATGCTTATCTTAATAATATGCACCTAGTTTCTAACAAATTTGACCGTTATTAGTTAAATCAAAGAAGTTGTGAGTGTTTGCAGGTTCAATGGTTAATTCCAAGTTTCAAGCTTTTATAAAATGCCAAGAGCTTCAAAGAGAAAAATGTCGATGAACGATTGGTTCAGACAGCCAATATTGGCATCTAGAGGTGTTGTTCAAGCATTATCAAGCCCGATTTTATCCTTAACATAATAAACCGAATCTAGTTGAGCCAAAGCTCAATGCTTCAGTGAAAGGTCTTCCATGATCATTCATCTTCTTCACTTCAAGCAATTATCTAGTGAGATTTCATGCTTATCTTTCTAAACCAAATTTCATAAGAGAGTTGAGTGCTTCATTCATTCAGTCTTATAACTCTCTTTTGTTAAAGAGAATATTTGGTATCATTATAATATCTTATATTTTTCACTTGAATTATCATTTCACAATTATTTGTGAAACTCTTGTAAAGGTTACGTCTTGTCCTTTAAAATTAATGGTTGTGGCTCAAACTAGAATGAAAAAACCTCATGTAAAGTTTACAACTGCTCATGTAAAATCTAGGATTCCTACTTAGCCTATTAAAAGTGGAGTTTACTGCTTAACTTATAAAACTTAGGATTCCTACTTAATCCGTTAAAAATAAAAGTTATAGTTGAACCTATAAAAACTAATATCCTTAGAGGATGTTCTCAAATCCTTAGTGAGGAGGTAAGGTAGTGAACTAAGCAGTTGGCCGAACCACTCTAAAATTGTTGCGTCCATGTTTTTTTTTTTTTTTCTATTTTAACTGCATTTCTCTTATATGCTATAAAAATATTTTTCATACATAAATTCATCTTATAGCATCTCTTTTGAACTGTCATTAAAATGTTTTATTAGTTGAAATCATCTTAAAAATTATACCATTTTTATGTTTTCAAAACTATTTTGCTAATTCATTGCTTCAACTGTTGTCCTTTGCTATTACATGTCCAAATCTATCTCACATTCAATTTTCATATAATATCTCTTTTATCCCACTATAAATTTACATGATTTTTCCATCATCAAACATCATTGTTTTAGCTTTCATAGCATGCATAAGAAAGGTAACACCCCATTTTTTCTTTTCTCCAAGGTACACATACAAAGATGTATGATGATGTTAGCAACCACATGATAATCAAATGGCGTTTATGGAAGCCTTTGCCAACGGAAGCAAATGATTGAACCTGAAAGCTTTTAAAAAATCATAAGCTAGACATTTAAGGCTTTCACTATATGCTTTTAACACAAAAACCACCTGAAAAGCCATAATGCAACCTAGGAATCTAGGGATCATTTAGGCTCCATTTTTACAACAATTAAAACTCACACTAAAGCCACAATATAACGCTTTTACAATTAAAACGTAAAGAAGCTAGCTATCCAAGAACCACTTCCTTTCCTTTCCTCTGACTTGATTCCGAGGCACCTGTAACGACTAACCCACCTGGAACGTTGAATGTTCCAGGGGTATGAGACACCCGAGTTAGATAGTTATATCTAAGTGAGTGCAGAAAGAAGAGAAAGCACGCATGTAAATGAGTTATGCAAAATAACATGAAACTGCCTGTGTGGAAGTGACGCCGAGGTGTTGCAATCACCCCCGCTGATCAATCATGTTCTCACATCTCCATGAATTTTCACCAATCTAACATGAGATCCTGACTTCAGCTAGCCACACACACCAAGTGATGCATGACAAAGAAAGATAAAATGCTTGGTTTAAAGGAAAGTCATGCTTATGCAAGTAATCACTCTTACCCGTGTGAAGACAAAATGTTCGGTATGTATCATAAGGATGCAAGAAGCACTCATCTTGCTGGTTTGGAAGCATTAAGGCACTGTTCACAGGGTTCAGGAATGCTTTTCTACAAATATAACATACTTTCGTAACTCAAATCTAAAATATTTTTACATAGAGTCCTAGGAATAAATTTAAGGACCAACACTAAAAACTTTTGGGCCAAGGGGGCCCTTCACGCGCCCACACGCGCTGGGGGAAGGGGCCCCATGCACTGCACTCGCAGTAGGCAGGTGGCGCGTGAGCTGCACGTGTCGCCCCTCCGTTTTGACCTCTTAATGCTTATCGACCCGTTCTCTCTCGTCCAGACTTCGATTTGACCTCTGTTTGAACCCACGCGACCTTATTCAATTCTCTATCAAACCATGGAAAGAAATTAGAATTACCTTACTATTTCGATGTTGTTTGGCTCCTTTTATGGTTGTGGCCTGATTTTTCCTGTGAAGTATTTTTTTACCTCTTTCTTTGGCAAAGTTTCTCCTCTCAAACTCATCTCATTTTTCCTCTTAATTAATGGTGAGATTGCCCCTTCTAAAGGATTGGTATTTATAGGCATCCACGGCCAATCCAAGTGTGCCATGTGTCGCTTGGATAAAGTGTGCCATGATCGCGCCACGTGTCCCAGTGATTTGTATCATTTCATCCCCTTGCGACATGTGTCCATTGAGATATGTGCCACCACATGTTAATTAGGTTTTTCAAGATTCCTCATCATTGCTCATGATTACATTCCTAACCATAAGTTACCTCATTTGGTTCCTTTAACTCCTTAGTTACAAGATATTTTAAACTTCTTACAAATAACTCCTTAGCCCAAAACTTCTTTGCACTTATATCACTTGAGCCCTAGAACCCCTTAATCCTTTTCAAAATCCCTTAAGATGATGCCCCCTCGTGTTAGTCTTCATGATCTTTCAGAAAATCCTTCATTTGTTCCTCGACGATTACCCAAGAACTTCACATGTATCAATCGTATCCTTCGATTTTCAAGGAAACGCTTTACTTCTTGAACAACAATGTCTAGAAAAACTTCGAGTATTACAAGAAACTTTTCAAATATTAGTTTTCATTGCATATACAAAAGTTTCTTAAATCTATTTATATTCTCTTATTTCCCAAATGCACATATTTATCTTATGTGATTCAACCAGCTTCTTCGTGGTGCATAAAGGTTTCTTAAATTTCTTTCATAAATGCATATATCCTCATATCAATATTTTCATATACATCAAATGATTAAAATATCTCATAATAAACTTTATAAAAAATCTTTTATGATGCATATATATATATATATTCATACATATACTATCCACTGCTGTAAGGGTTTTTTTGTTTAAGAAAAATATTATTTTTAAATAATTTTACTGCATCATATTTTAAATATCTCTTTAAAGTCATCAAAACACCCAATTCATCCCCTCTTGAGTGATCTTTCAATTTTTTATATTAAAAATTAACAATTTTCTAATTAAAAATTGTTGAGTTAAAGACCACATTTTTTGATGAAAATGCCAAAAAGACCATAAAAAAAAAAGAAAATTATTAAGTGGAAGAACTTTTATAAATTGTATTTTATTTGATTCTTATTAAATTTATTATTTATTTTTAATTAGTAAGTTATGGTTCATAGATAATATAACTTATGTTTAGATTTGTTTGAATGCATTATGAAATTTATATATTTTTTAAATTAAATAATTATTTTTTATAATTGTGACGACCCAAAAATTACTTAACTTTTAAATTACATTCAACTAATATCTCAAATACATGAACTGGGATTCCTCCCCAGAATAATACAACAACGGAAGCAAACGAATATAAAACACACTACTCAAGGGCTTAATCATACATAACAACACGACAACCGATTAAATTAAACAAACCACAATATCCGAGCCCCTGATCACAACTCGCACCTCAAGGATCTTTTTGATCGAGATTGCCCTATACACACAGCCACCTATGACTGACACGCCAACCGGTCTAGCTATAGCCTCAGCTTCCACACCTGGAATGATGGTAGAAACAAGATGAGCCACAAGGCTCAGCAAGCATAACAAAAGAGTATAGGTAAAATTGGGAATAGACCTCCCGCACCAGAATACATCCCACCAAGTGTAGGCAAAACAAAGATAAAACCAGAAATAAACCATACCCGGCATACGACTCGTTACATAACAATGGTTATGCAGGGAATTCATCCCTCACCCAGAATACACCCCACAAAGTGCAATGCTGCATATGAAAAATGTCATGTCATACCGTGCAATAGGATGTCCAGTGCTTAATATAAAAACATATCAATGCACATAACGGTCCCTGGGGCCCACATAAGAAATGCACATCTTGGCACCCAAGTCCAACATACAAACTTGCCACATCCATGAATTGCCTGGTATGAAATACATGAGCCCGAGGCTCCCATAACACGATCCACACGAGTCCAAGGCTCCCACAACAAAGTCCACACGAGCCTAAGGCTCCTATCACAACCTCATACCGAAGTTCCTAAGTCATAGCTATCTGGAGCCCAGCTCCCACTCATAGCTATCAAGGGTCAACTCCATATCACGATCCACAAATCACATACCGGAGTTCCTGAGTCGTAGCTATCTGAAGCCCAGCTCCCACTCATAGCTATCGAGGGTCAACTCCATATCACAGTTCATATCAAACAGTAACCATGCAATACAACAAATAATAAATGCAATGGCTCTTGTAGCATTAACGTGATCACAAGGCCCCCATAAGCCAAGCATCAGGTCATGTTACACCTACATAGAAACCCACACAGGCAAAATGTTCTAAATGCACGTGCTCACCTATCATACCCAAGTCGACACTTAACAGGCCAACCGGGTTATGCCATTGTACACACTTCCATGTACATACAAAGCATGATCCCCAATGAATGTAAGTCCAATCCCATGTACCGTAATGTCATGCAATATGTCACATAATAGCCGAGCCAGTCGACGGTGACCAAGTACCGAACGACAATATGTGACTAAGGGCAACTAATCGATAGCAGCCCTCGGCCCGATGATAGTTCGCCCCAGTGTCACTACACAGCCTACATGTTACCTCATTGGATGACAACTCACGCTGCCTGTTATTACCACTCACACTGACAGGAAACCATATTCACATCATGATATGCACAACACCAATGGTGGGTGTCCAGTAATACCAATTTGCCCGACTCGTCTATAGTCTCTCGTAACAGCTGATAATCGGCGTCCATACATCTAGCCATCAACTATCACAACCCAACGATCGACAGTCAGTAACTCTGTATTCCACACCCTACGACTCACATAAGCAAATCCCGAGACTCTCGGTTACAACAGCTCACCCCAGAGGGTACCCACAACCTCAACTGACTCACTAAGAACCTAGCCCCAACCAGGTTCAACATCATTCGCAAGAAAGTAGAGGCGATACAATACCCCGTAAGCACTTACCGAATTAAACCTTGGAAGTCTCCTATTTAATTTAATTAAACTTAATTTATACAACAGATACCCACGACGCACGTAAATAATTTCTAAAACCAAATCAAGCTAAGGAAGGAAACAAAATCCACAAATCGAAGGAGATTCACAAAGAGAGTAAGGAGCTTGCCTTAAATTAACTGATTTTGGCGTTTTTCTGCCCACACGCCGCTATTTCAGTACACGCTGCAAAATAATATAACTTCTCAAATTCAACCAAATTGCACCCAAAATTAAATTCTAACCATAGAAAGTTATTAATACACTTTTTCCTACTCACCTGGCTAATTAAACTGCCTTTAATCCTGAATTTCTCCCAAATTTTTCCAGTTTCTTCACCTCTGCGCGTGCTCTTCTTCTCCTAATTTTTCTTCCTCAGCTATTGCCCGAACCCCCTTAAATTTCTACTGCAAAATGCAACTTAAAATGACAAAAATGAAAGGCTACCAACGGTTGCCCCCCCACCGCCTTGCCCAAAATGGCATCGTTTTGATCAAGGTGTGGCTAGAAAATCTAGCCAATTTCTTTCCCTCACACGCGCACCACCCGCCGATCGATCCCGAGTCACCTGCCTAGTCCCTCGCGCACGCGACCGTCTGCGCTGCAAACCTCTTCAACCATTATACGCCTCCATTTAATTTTAAAATAAACTCACTACAATTTCTGAAAATTACATTTAAACCCCATAATTTCTGAAAATTATCACACACACCCCACATAATAATAACCCTTATACCCCAAATTTTTCAACAATTAATTACTCATCACTTTAACACAAAATAAATTAATATTTCTCTTAAACTCACAAATATTCAATAATCACCGTAAATACAATAATTAATAATTATCAATCATTCCTAAATTATCGGAATGTTACAATAATTTTTATATTAAAAATTATATTTACAAAAAAACTCATGTATTTTTTTATTTATGCATTTCCCCATCATTTCTGTTTCTTATTTTTTAAAAAATATCATTTTTCCATTTTCGTTTTATATCATATTCGTTTCTTATTTTTTGTTTTTGTTTCTATATAACTTATGTTAAAATTAATGTATTATATATTTCTGAAGTATATTGTGTTTCCTAATAAAATAAATAAAATAGAATGGGGACAAGGGAACAAATCCTGGTTGAATGAACAAATGGGAATGGATAAGAAAATATTTAATGTAAAGTGATGGTTATTTAAAATTAAAAATATAAATATTAGTTTTTGTTTAAAAAATTTGAATTTATTATTATATTTAATTAAAAAAATTGTTTTAATATTTAATAAATAATAAAAATAATATTTTTAAAATAAAAAATTTGAAGGATGGATTTTTTTTTTAAATTTAGGGCTTTAATACATTAAATTCGATTTTTATTTAAATAATGGAATCAATATTATTCATTTCAAAATATATGATAGTTAATAAAGATAAATTTTATTTTAAATTAATCAAAAACTATCAACTATTATATACTTAGATCTCAAGCACATAATAACATGTTATTAAACTGTAAACTAACACGGTGAAGTGATATCTAAAAGCAATTCATTTGGTTTAGATTGGATTCTGATGTGTATAATAATAAAAAAGTATAATAAATAAAATATTAAAAAAAATAAACAAAAAAAAGGCAAAAGACCAGGTCAATAAACCCAGCAAAGTCTCCTGAGCAAAGGATAGCCCCACATCCCCCAGCCCCCAAGGGAGAGTCTCCTGGGAGAATCAAAACTTCCCTTGGCTAAGTTTCTAGGAAGAGTCTTTTGAGTGACAAGCCACGGGGCATCACAAGAAGAAATGTGTAGTCTTATCTCTGATGTTCACTTTGAAAATCTCTTAAACACATATAAGGATTATCTGTCAACAGCCCTTATCCCGCAACAATGAGAAATCCTAGATTTTTCAAGAAATCATTTCTATAAATAGAAGAGGACTCATATATCTTAATTAAATTATTCCTATTGATATCGAGTACTCTGTGAATTCTTCAGCAATATGTCATCTACTGACTTAAGCATCGGACTATCTATGCAGGGATGGTCTGGTGCCTTCTAATAGTGTTATTCCTGGAAAGAAATTATAGGCTTGAAGACAAATTCTTCGAGATTCTAAATATTATTATTATATATTCAAGTAACAACAATTAGTATCGTCTATGAGAATCAATTCAAAAAGCCTAAATACATTAATGATGGTTTGCACATGATCTCAAACTGCTAGCAACCAAAGCGAAGAGAGTTTTGATGTTAATAGTCGTTTGACTCTTTTGAGAAACTAGGATATTCTCTCGGAAAGGCTGCCAAGAGCCTCAAGAACAATCTTACCCATGGTACCTCTAAGTGACTATGAGGCCTTTCGAAGACAACATGATGAAAGCACCAAGGCTCTTCGAGAAATGGTAACTTTCCTTTAGAATCTCATGCCTTTTGTTCTACTTCCACCAGTACTTCAAAATTATTTGAATGCCACATGAAACCACTAGGCAAACCTTCTCAAAAAATTGTAAGAGACTTATCTAGTCAAGCAAGTGCTCCTTCATGGAGAAAATCCTCCTAGTCGGGAGACTCTCCCATGGAGAACTGTCTCGAGTCATTTGAGAAAGCCAAAAGAAGGCTGACACGAACAGCCCAGGAATGATATCATAGAAAGCTCTAACGCTGGGGGATAACCATCACTCTACCCTTAATGTTCGAGAAACTGATGATGTGAGAAAAACGACTAAGCAAGTTTTTAGCAGAAGAAAACACTACCTTCCCAAGAAGAAGAACAAAAGAGAAGGATTCCTTTTGAAAAATGAATCATGGAGAAGCCCTTACCTCCAAAGTTTAAGATGCCTCAATTATCTACCTATTCAGGAAAGGATAAACCTAATGGACATATTCAAAATTATAAAAGCAGCAACATTATTACATGAATGGGAAGATGCAATCTTGTGTCAAGCTTTCCTTTTAACTCTGATTGATGTTGTAGCCTACCTTCCAAGAGAGACATGTCGTTCTCTTAGAGGACGTGTTCTTCTCCTAAGAGAAGAAGTTCTCCCAAGGAAGACTAGAGTCAAACGTTCTAAGGGAGAATGTTATTCTCCTAAACAACTCTTTCTCACATAATGAACATTAGAGTTAATCACCAAGTCGAATCATTCTCCCGAGGAGCAACAAGGGAAACTTTCTCTAAAACAACTAATGCCCTGTCATTGCCTTGCACAATGACAATCTTCCTCAAGGCATTCCTTCTCCCAAAGGACTACTCCTCCGAGGGGTTTCTCACCAGGCCTAATCCATACTAAACTCGAGACAACTCCTTGCACCTTCGTGCATGTGTGACATGTGTCCCACTCACCAACATTTAAGGGATATTTCTCCCAGACCTTTTTTCCCTTCATCTCTTAGACACACACCAGTATATTTGTGACAACCCAGAATTTTCCTGGATCTTTATTTACAACTGACTAATAACTTAAACGCATGGCCTAAAAATTTGTCCCATTATTATACAACAGCAAAAGCAAATTAAAAATAAATATACATCTCAAGGGCATTTCCTTACTCAATAAAGCATCAATCAATCAAATATCACATATACATAATCAGAGCCCCTGATCACAACTCACACTCCAAAGATCTTTTCGGGTGGGATTGCCCTATACACATAGAATCCAAAGAAAATAATAACAATCGCCATAGCAATCATCCCTGAACACCATTCTTCTCAACCTAAAATGATAGTAAAACAAGGTGAGCCACAAGGCTCAGCAAGCATAACAGAAGAAATATGGTACACCTGGGAATAAATCTCTCACACTGAATACCACCCATCAAATGTCGTGATGGAAATCAAAGTGCCATGCCATGCCATGTATTACAACATGTAGCCATCAACACAAATAAATAAACCAATGCACACAATGGTAGTCCTTGGGGTGCACATAAGAAATGCACAACCTGGCACCCAAGTTTGCATACAAACCTGCCGCCACCATGAACTGGCTAGCACACACTATATGGGCCTAAAGCCCCAGCATAAATCATATGAGCCCATGGCCCTAGCTAGTAAAGATAAATGAGCCCGCGGCCCTGGCTAGCAAAGATATATGAGCCCACAGCCCTGGCTAGTATAAATAAATGGGCCCGAGGCCCTAGCTAGCAAAGATATACAATATCGTAACCATGCAATGCGACAAGTAATAAATGCAATGGCTCCTGCAGCATCAACATGATGACAAGGCCCCCATAAACCAAGCATCAGGCCATGCTACACCCACGTAGGAATTCACACAAGCGAATGCTCTAAATGCATATGTTCACCTACCTTACACAAGTCAACACTCGGCAGGCCAACCGTGTCATGCCAATGCTCACACCCCCAACACATACAGGCATGATCCCCAATGAATGCAAATCCAGTCCCATGCACTACAATGCCATGCAATATAATGGCAGAGCCAGTCGATAGTGATCAGGCCCCGGTCAACAATATGTGACTAAGGATCAACCAATCGATGATCGTCCCCGGCCCGGTTGACGGTTCGCTCCAGGGTCACCAAATGGTCGACACGTCACCTCACTGGTCAACAGTTCATGCCTCCAGTTATCCAGACTCACACACGTGGGACACCATAACCACAACCCAATCCCCTCAATCCACTAGGAACTTAGCCCCGATTCAGGTTCGACATCATTTCCAAAGAAATAGGGGCGATACAATACCCCATAGGCACACAACAAATAAAACCCAAGCAAGTCTCATATTTAATTTAAATTAATTCATACTAATAAAATTCGATTCGTTTAATTAATACGCGAAATCAAATCGAAAGTAAAGAGCTTGACTCTATTTAGCAGATTTCAGCATTTTTACGCTTGCACACCTTCAAATTAATACACGCTACAAAATAATATAATCTCTCAAAATTAACAAAATTGTACCCAAAATTAAATTCTAACTGTATAAAATTATTAATACTCATTCCTTCACTCACCTAGGTAATTAAGCTTAGATTAAACCAAGTTTAATCTTGACAAAATGGCCTTTACGCGCTGCTTCTTCTTCTCCACGATTTTCCTTCTATTTCCACCAACTGCACACCCTTTTATATCAGAAATTGAAGGAAAGATGAAGCTTGGCGGCTAAGCTTTTCAAGCCTTCAATGGGTGATGCATGGCCGCCGGTTGGAAGCCAATTGGCTTTCCATTTGACACTTGAAACGACGTCACTTTGATACCCAAGTGCTGCTGGAAAAATTCCAGCTTCTTCTCTCTCCATTCCATAAAATATATATTATAGTATCTATATTACATATGTACCATCAGGTTAATATAACTTTATAATTACTCAACATATATGTTTCATATATAAATATACCTATACACGGCTACACCCGTCCAGCTCCCATTTTCCTTTCCTTCTTTGTTATTAATTTAATATTTAATATGTTACCATTATAATGTATCATGTATACATATGCACACAATTACGCACGGCCACCCCATTCCAAATTGTCATCACTTCCTTATTTTATTATTATTATTTTTTTTAATATATCTCATATAACAAATCAACTATAATATTAATATTTTCCCTTGTTAACTATAAACTCTTAAGGGTGATCTAATTCCCATTCAAAAATATAATAAATTTAATATTTTCCATTGAATTTCTCAAATTCACAAAATCTCAATAAATCATAATTAACTTCAAATACATAAATTAAAGATTATTATCTGCTCCCAAATTATCAGGATGTTACAATATTAGCTTGTGCACTTAGAAGAACACTCTATACTCCATCGGATAACTTTTACCTACTTGTTCATAGCACCAACATGACTTTTTTTCACTTAAGTATTGGAGGGATCGCATGGGAGAAAACCCAGCATGCCTTCTGACCATATATTTCCTTGTAGCATCTCTGTCGGATAGCGAAACACTATTTTCGAGCAACTATTTTACTCTCCCCCTTTAGCCTTATGTTGCATGTTCAAGTTTAGCCGCTACTTATTCGAGAGACTCAGGCTAGCTGATCTCTTCCCTTGAATAGAGTCATGAGATTTTCCCCAAACAATAGTGTTAACTCTCCCCTGGATAGCAACCTGCCACTTGCCTCCTAGCTTGCAGACCGATTCCTTGTTTGGCTCTACCTCATATGTGTACATATGTATCACAAACCTGACATATAGAATAATAAAAAGAATTTTTGACAAAACATAGTTCTCCCAAAGAATTGGGGAGCAACATTAATATGCAAGAACAACAAACCACATAAAATAAAAAGGTACATGAAAAAAAGATGAAGATAAGAGAAATTTACCTTTCATTAAAAGAAGAAAAAGAACAAAGTACAAAGAAAAAGTACATCGTTAAAGGAAAAATAAAAACCTACACTACTCTATCAGGTTAATGGGACTCTCCACCTAGGGTATAGTGCCATTGTGATCCTCAACAACAAATGGAAGCTCTATATTCTCCAAGGAAATCGTGAGTGGATCATAAGTACAAGGTGTTGACTCCTCAACCCTATCAAGTGTCGCCTCTTCCAAACTTGGAAGTGCATCAATCATCTTTGGGTTCACTTGATTGAAAACATATGGCTCCTAAGGCCCAATTAGATTCTCCACCTAGTCACCCAAGTAGGACTATAGATAAGTATTAGGACCTATCCGATTTGGGTCATAGTAGAACCAATCTAGGATATCGAAATTGAAAGCCTCATGGGTGTAGACAAGCTCACCAAAGGATTCCCTAAGACACTCCAACTCAAGGAACAAATACTAAAAACCATATTTGATGAACCCCATTGCATAACACTCATAGTCAAAGTAGTCTCATGAAAGCCTGTAGTCACGCATCACCTTGGCTTATGCAACTAATTAAGAAGTCCTTATCCTTTTGTTGCTCAGTCGTCTTCAAACCTTCTTAAAGCTTTAGGACATTAGTGCATTTGGAATATAACTTCTTATCCTGTTGATTCCTCCCTTGAGGTAAGACTGAGTAGGAAGACTTTACTTCCTTAATCTTTCTCTTCAAATCCCTACTCGACCTCTTTAGGTTGCAAACTTTCTCTTATACTAAATCTATCTGTGCTACATGAGCGTTGTCACCCTCTTTTAACCACCTTTTGATGTCCTCGTTCTCCCTTTTAGTCAAAAAATGAGTCCTTGCTGCCATTTGGCATCATAATCCCTTCTTTCTATAACTAACCCTACTTTTATAGAGAAAATAACTGTAACGACCCGCTCCCACTTACGGGTGCCACTGGTAAATAATCGACCGGATTACTCACCCGACGAACCACGACTGAGGGTTGGACTATGTTTCAACAGGAAACGACCTAGGTGGGAACTAGGCTTCGTCCTTCCCTTCGCTCCACTCAAGAATCAGTCTCAACACAAATAAGGAAAAACTCAGCGGACCGAGACTCGAAACCCGAGTGAGCTTCACCTCTCTTCAGCTCGTCCCATAGCAAGCCAAATGTGACCCAGGCACAAAGCTAGCATACAAACATTTCGCTAAGTATTGGGGATTTATGAGAACATACCTCGCTGATCTTTACTCAATCCGAAACTTAGCTTTACCAAATACGCCGCATACAACAAGCAATCTCACAATCATTTATCACACTATGATGATTACAACAAGTAGATACATCGAATGCTCAACAACACATACATTTACTCACAAGGGTATACATACATAACACCACATGGCTATATACAAGAGATAATAAAATACACAACTCGGGCAACATCGCTAGTTACCACAACAGCCTCCCGACGCCATCCCTGCTTGCATCTGGACTTGCAACATCTACATGACGTAAAACCTCATGAGTCATAAAGACTCAGTAAGGGTGCAATGCATGTAAATATGAATATAATCATGTTTATGTATGTCAAATGCATGCAAATGAGGCTGGGCCCACTTATCCTCACAACCCACTAAGGTTTGAGGCATAAACCTATCAGCCCCCACCATACTAGTCCTCCATATGGCCATAGGTCCACTAGGTCTTACATCACACAAGATATAACCAAAACATGCGAATGTAACATAAAAATTTTATCAAACATATTTACCAACTTGCAAGGCCACCTCCACATGGGGCCGTCCCTTACCTGGCTCGAAGCCTCAACTCTGGCTCGGCACGAACTCCAGCCTGAATCTCAAGTTCTTCTAAGATCACCGCCTCCCCGGTCAAACCTAGATGCAAACACACACAAACCCAAGTCCATTAACATCCGACATTCAACCAATGCCCTCAACTACACCGTATACCGCAAAACCACTCGACAACAACTCAACAGAAACCACCCAAACCATATTCATAATCCAACCATAACCTATTCCACATTATCTCAAATAATGGAAATTAATTCTAAAAGAAATTTAATAAATTTACCTCAGTCAATTTGGAAACGAAAATCGGCCCATCGCCCATACCGGCATTGCCTCATTGACTGTCATCTCAAGCCCAAAATCCCATTCTCGAGCTTCTAGTATGCTCCACGAATCTCGAAATAATATTTAGAACTTTTCTGAAATTTTCTAGGATTTTTCTCCTATTTTTCCCATTTTTCCAGATTTTCTTATTTTCTATTTTCCTTTCATTTTTCTTTGTTTTCTTTTTTTTTATTCTCCTTTCTTCTTCTTCCTTGGCTTCCCGCGCTCACCCCTGCGCTTCTTCTTCTTCTTCCTCACACATGGCCGCCTCTTCCAGCCACAATCCATGGCCACGCCGGTCATCGCTGTTGCTAGCACCGTCGCTGCCGACCTCGCATCCACTGCCATCGGCTACCATTGCCGCTGCCAGCAACTTCGCGCGCCACCACCTGCTCGCGACCAGCCATTGCTGCAACCAGAGGCCATTAACGGTCGTTGAAGCTTCCGCCGACGTCGACCCCTGCCTCAGCTGGTGCTCACACGGCCACCACCGGTCGCTTTTGCCTCAGCCTCTATTGAAGCCCAGCTCGCTACAGCTGCCTCGCCGTCGCTGCTCCATCGTTGCCCATGGCAACTGCTGCCATGGCCGAGCGACCCCCTCTCCCATCTCGATCTCACTCTCTCTATCTCATGCTTTCACTCTCTCGGCAAAGCTCTCTCTCACTCTCTCTCTGATTTGCGCCTCTAGGCCATTTCAATTTGGCAGGGACGCACGAAGCTTCCTGGAAGTTTCTCACACACACACGCACGTATAAATATATATATATATCACATTAACCCTCTAATTTCTCCTAAATTACACTTGAGGGATTTATTAATTGCAATTAGAAATGTAGATAATTGCACTTTGACCCTCCATGCCTTAATTAATAGATATCAAGCCCCACTTAATCTTGATTCTCCATAATTAATTATTGAAGCTTACTCGATAACATCAATTTCGTCCCTGGGCCTGCATGGAACCTTTATTTGACCCGGAAACACTTAAGGGTTGTCTTACTCAGATAACCGAACCACCCCTAGGGTCCCCTCAGCTTCCAAGAGGTCCCTCACAACCATTCGATATTAGCACCCACTCGGACTTATACAGAATTTATTCCAAAAATTATTCCCGGTTGGACCAACACCAGCGTCATTATCCTCATCTCAAGACGCTCACCAATCCCTTGCCCTCTTTCTTGACATCCAAGTCCCGGGGCACTCCCGGCTGCCAATTCGGCAATTTTATTAATTAATTTCTCGAAACCGACCTTTGGGCTTCCCGGACCACCCGAGGTCCTTTCAAAATAATCAAAAATTATTTATTTTTTTAATACCGGGTATTACATTCTACCCCCCTTAAAGAATTTTGCCCTCGAAATTCACTTTACCTTACTCTTCTGCCCAAGACAATCACATTCTCAAGCTACATGCCAAATTCCCATGCTCGAGAATTTCGTAGCCGAACAACTTCTTAGCCTTTACCTCAGGTTATTCCCACCTCAAGGCTTCACTTAAGCATTTGATCCTCCGCATCTCGAGGACATTTATCAACCAAATATCGTTTTGGCCTCTCGCCAAACTGCACCACTAGTCGCTAGTCATGCCTTACTGCAACGATATCTATTTCTTGATAGATTTCAACCGCCTCGAAGCATCGCTTTGCATTCCACTTCCCATTTTTCACATCAACCGAAACAAACACGCCCTAACATTGCATCACTGATCAGTCTACTACAATTTTTACGCCGATCACGCACGGCAACGTTTCCCACTGCCAAACACACATGGCCACGATTTTACGCTGGTCCCACCAACAACGTTTTAGCACTGATCATCCGCTGCAATGTCACTTCTAGTGCCCACAAGACACTCGAACACCCATTCCACCATGGCACACCGCCATTTATTACAAGCATGCAGAGCTTGAGTTGATCCTTATGGCAACTTCTCATTACCGATCAACTAACCATGCTAGCACTACATGGGAAGCAACCATTTGGCCCACCCAGCCAACTTCGACCATTTCATACATGGTCTTCTATCTTGAGCAGTCGACCCTCATTTATCAATACGGTATGTATAATTGACATACCCAACACCATGCCAGGCTATTTCACATTTCAAACACACGTGCACTACTGGAGACCACCTCGAGTTTGGCGATGCACGCACCATTACATTCTCACCTCGAGCTTAACCATGCTTGGGCCACAACCTTCTCCCAACTAGGAGCCTTTCGCATAAGCACACAGACTACTCTGGTCTTCCTTTCTGGCCGATATTACACATTAGTAGGGGTTCCATACCCATACTAGGGAACTCTTCACTGAGTAACCCCTTTCAATACTTCACCCAATTCAGTTTTCATAATCATGTCCTATGCTAGGCCTTACCTTGGCTATTAAACCCTACTGCGAGTCAAGGATCCTACCATTGCTCTTAAGGTCGCGGAACCATTAGTCGGCCCTCGTCATCACCCACGGTGCGTGGCACAAGTGATTGGCTTATTACCATCTGCACAATCACTTATTGCATCGCACCTGTAGGATGACTCGTGCCTTTGGTCCTCACCACAACAAGCCAACATGGTTACACCCTCACTCTCGTAGCAATCTTCTAGCCAAATTTACTTGCCCAGCTTCAATTTCATTGGGACCTTTCAAATCCCACCATTTCTCGACAGAGCCTTATATTCTAGAGGTATAAAACTTTCAGCCATCCTAACTCAGGTTCATTTTAACTCCGCAATAGACACCTGATTTAAACCATGCATAATGGTTTTCCTTGTCCTTCTTAACCAAGACAACACCAGGACTGTAACGGATTTCCCTCCAAGGTCGTTGCATCTCACTATTACAAGTCAATTTGACCCATACAACCCTAACCTTAGTTTAGCATTTCTCTACCCTCTTACCATTTCTCGGATGGCTTACTAATCCCTTGAAAACTCTAGCTTCTCCCGGACTTTTTATAACTTTTGCTTCAATCAGCTCACACCACTCGGTGAGCGACCACATGGGCTCTAACGCCACCACCATCAGCTAAGACGACCTCCTGCCATCGCTTGGCGCTACATCCAACCGCAACCACGACTCTAGAGCCATCTACGCCACTGGCTGACTGCTTTCATGACACCGCACGACCATGGCCAGTGGCTGCTCGCCGTTGCTACTATCACCAGACGGCACCTTCAGTCGCCACCAGCTACCCCCAGCCGATCACCAATCGACTCCACTAGCTGATTTTCTTTCACAATCGTTAACCTTTAGCCACGAGGTTAAATCTCATTAATTGCCCAAACCCCAAGGCATCCCTCTAGCTCTATTACTCACAGCTTTCAGGTGATTTCATCACCTCATCTTCATTCCTGGAAACCAATCTCGTCCCATAAGCTCTACTTTTGAGCTCTCTTTACCCATTGGCGACATTTTAAATTCGCCCTCATCTTCCATGTAACCAACTTGATTAGCTTTAGCCAGATCGCCCTGCTCATAACCAACACAACCTTCCTCCAGGCACTTGCCATCACGCTGGCTTTCCCCGGCTGATCCCTTCTGATAGAGTTGTAGTGCTTTAGGAGGTTCATCAAGTGTTGTTGCCCCATGCCCAACCTTTCTTGGGAGAACATCACAAGTTCCACCCATACCACATTTTTTAACACTACCATCTATAACTCCTGCTACAGAGTAGCACTCCTTCAAGCGGCACAATTCTGCCCTGACCAACCATCTTTTATCACCTTAGATCTCTTTCTCAAATTCGTTTGGTCTAGCCACCAGGACCCGCTGAACCTTTATGTACATGGTTAATCAACAAGGCTTTATATCACAGTCCTCGAGCCACACGCTCTTATCATTGTTATCAGGGGCTACCACCTGGCAACTGATCTTGTGTCATCAACAGGAAATCCATCTAGTGCTACATGAAGATACTTCCTCATTTTCGCATCGACACATCAAGACTAACACTAGACTGTGAAGATACTTCCTCATTTTTGCATCGACACATCAAGACTAACACTAGACTGTGTAATTGCGAGCCTTCACGGATTTCGAATCGTGCCTTATCCACTTGTTCAGCCTACCACAACTCACACCACAAGATTAGAGATCCCCATACTAGAAACTTTTGCACGCCTCAACAATCCCATCTCATGGTTGGCTTTCATCTCATAAGTCTCGCCCTCCACGGCACTTATGTAACATTCTAGAGCCATTTACCGACTCCACCAATCGACCCATCTTCTTGCATCATTGCAAGGTCACATAGGGTCCATCATCTCAATTTACTCGATCTATTTCAATCAAATTTAGTCACAACCGTGTTAGCATCCTTTAGCAAGGAGCATCACCACACATCTTGTTATCACACCACAAGATATCACCCATTCGATTCACAAATCTTCCTACTGCCAAGACAATAAAAGGCACTATGATGATTTTTTCAACCCTTACGAAATTTTAGGTCTGGCCCAGACATAACCTACAGCATACCCTAGGTCTTCGGTGTCTAACTGTCTCCACCGTAGACAAGTTACTCCACAGAGAGGGATGCAATCCCTCCCGTGAACTAACCGTCTATATACAGTGGTCCTTAGCATTAGACCCGTCAACCATAGGCATCAACTGTAGCGTTACTCCCATGCTAGACCGTTTCTTTTTCCTGGGTTTCTTTCTCAAACATCTCGAAGTGCTACAACACCTTAACATTCGCTAAACCACCTTAACACCGCTTATTACTCGCACCTGAGCTGCGGAACCGACCACAGCTTTCGCCACCCCTATCATGCATCTCACAGATCTTCAGTCCCTAACCATCTGCATAATCACTGTGTCGCCCTGTGCTTTAGGCGAGCCAACACCTGGTCATCATTACCGTGTCACTCCCATACATTGGCCCAACACTGATTCCCCATCGTGTTGCCCTGTGCTTCAGAGAGTCAACACCCATCATTATTACCGTGTTGCTCCCTTACACTGGCCCAACAACAGTTTCCAACAGCATAGCTCAGGTCCTACTCTGATCTGCCTCACACCCCTTAGTGTGACTTTCTACCTTCCAGTCCAACATCTGATATCGAACTCGGCATTACTACCACACCACACTCGCAGCCATTATCCTTACCAAGCTTCTTACTCAACTACTAATTTATCGGATCATTACCGCGTTCCGCGATTCTTCCTTTAGGACTACTCTAAATGTCCTATCCCTTACAAGAGACTATCGATTTCACATGACTAACTCTCTTAAGGTGCTGCTCTAGATTTTCGGCATCTGATCGTCACCTGTAGTTCACTAAATTGCTCAGGCCCATGGGCTACTTGCCCTCAACGCGAGCCAACTCATTAGTCCTTTGCCACACAGTCCAAGACATCAAATCCGTCACTGCGAGCCTTGCACCCGTAGCATTGTGCTACTATAAAACCTCCGCAACTACGATGGTTCTGCCGCCCTCGACCAAAACCATCTTACTTGGTTACCCTTGCCTTGATAACCTCAAGCTCATACCGTAAGCCTCGCTTCTCAAGACTCTACATCTCTTACCGCTTAAGAGACTCTCAAACCACTTCACCTCTTGAGGTCTCATGATCTTACCCCACAAGATCATACCTCACGGCTCTCACTCAACATTTGAAAGCTCCAACTTTCCATGACAATGGATTCAAATCCCTCATGATTCACTTCACCACTCTGCTCATCCCAGAGCTTGACTATCAATGATCTCTCAATCCACAACCGACCTGTTGAGCCTACCTCAAGCTCCAGCACCCATAACCAAGAGCACCTACCATTACCATCCAAGTAAATCGAGACCTCCCATCTTTCCTTGCACACCCACAGTGCATTCAATCACTACGCCCAGCCTGGCCTTCTAACACGCCTCGCACGAGCTTCCATAACTTGGAATTTATAATTCGGGGCCTCCACATTACACGCCATGCCCCTGCCCACCGAGGCATCTGAAGTTGGCATTTCCATCGCGCGCATAGCCTATGGATGTCCTGTTGTCACAACTCATCGCCCTAGGCCCACATACCCTTCATTGGGTGACCTTCTCATCTCCCATCAAGGGTCTCGAGACCTTAGGCGTCATCACGACCCCAGGCATCATAATGAGGGTCTATTCACCTCTCATCTCTCGACCTTAGGAGTCCCACCAGACCCCAAGTGTTTTAATGAGAGTTTTGATTGACCCCTCATCCATCACTCACATGAACGGTCTTTTGACCCTTCACAAGTATGACTTCTAATCCCATGGCTTTTACACACATATCAACGCATGCCCAACTTCTTAATCCCAAATCTGGATTCCCTGGAATCCAGTTTGACCTACTTGGGATTTTCATCTCATGCAAACACCTGCTAGGGTCCACTCATACCCTAGGCACATCCCCGCCGGGATCATCATAATAATACGATCACATCGCATCACATACATCTAGCATCCCGACTCCCCTCAGAGTCCTTCCGGATTCTACTTACGACATGCCTTCACTGGCTATGACATACAAACGCCTTATATGCATGCTCCCCATGGAGCCTTACTGCAGTTAACCTTACCCCCTTCTTGGGGCTTGCCACCTAACCTAATGACGACTCATTTCCTTGAGCCCTGAGCTAACTCCTACTTTAACTCACTCTATCTCAAGTGCACAAGCCTTACTACACCACTTCCAAGGGACAACTCTATTCCCTCGAACATCCTCGACAAATCTGTAACAACCCGCTCCTACTTTCGGGCGTCACCGGTAAATAATCGACCGGATTACTCACCTATCAAACCACAACTGAAGGGTTGGACTATGTTTCAACAGGAAACGTCCTAGGTGGGAACTAGGCTTCGTCCTTCCCTTCGCTCCACTCAGGAATCGGTCCCAACTAAAACAAGAAAACTCAGCGAACCGGGACCAGAAACCCGAGTGAGCTTCACCTCTCTTCAGCTCGCCCCATAGCAAGCCAGAGGTGACCCAGGCACAAAGCTAACATAACAAACACTTCACTGAGTATTGGGGATTTATGAGAACATACCTCGCTTATCTTTACTCGATCCGAAACTTGACTTCTCCCACTAAGCCATAAACAACGAATAATCTCACAATCATTTATCACACTATGATGATTACAACAATTAAACACATCTAATGCTCAATAACGCTTACATTCAATCACATAAATACATGAATGAAAATACAAGAGAGTACACATCCACACATCTTGGGCAACGATGCTAGTCGCCACAACAGTCTCCCGGCACCATCCCTGCTTGCATTTGGACTTGCAACATCTACACATGAGGTAAAACCTCATGAGTCATAAAGACTCAGTAAGGGTGCAATGCATGTAAATATGAATATAACCATGTTTATGTATGCCAATGCATGCAAATGAGGCTAGGCTCACTCATCCTCACAACCCTCCAAGGTTTGAGGCATTAACCTATTAGTTCTCACAACACTAGTCCTCCTTATGGCTACAGGTCCACTAGCTCTCGCATCACGCAAGTGTTAACCACTACATGCAAATGCAACATAAAAACATTATCAAACACATTTACCAACTTGCAAGGCCAGCTCCACATGGGGCCATCCCTTACCTGACTCGAAGCCTTATCTGCCACGGGTGAGAATTCTAGCCCGAACTTCGAGCTCTTCTAGGATCACCGTCTTCCCGGCCGAACCTAGATGCAAACACACACAAACCCAACTCCATTAACATCCGACATTCAACCAATACCCTCAACTACACCGTATACCGCAAAACTACTCGACAATAATTCAACAGAAACCACTCAACCATGGTCATAATCCAACCATAACCTATTCCACATTATCTCAAATAATGGAAATTAATTCGGAAAGAAATTTAATAAATTTACCTCAGTCAATTTGGAAACGAAAATCAGCCAACTGCTCATACCGGCATTGCCTCATTGACTGCCACCTCAAGCCCAAAATCCCATTCTCAAGTTTCCAATATGCTCCACGAGCCTCGAAATAATTTTTTGAACTTTTCTGGAATTTTCTAGGATTTTTCTCCTATTTTTTCCATTTTTCCAGATTTTCTTTACTATTTCTTTCTTTTTTTTCATTTTTCTTTTTCTTTTTATTTTCTCTTCTTCTCCGCGCATCCCCTGCACGCGCACTATTCACCACCTTCTTCCTCTGCGCGACCAGCCCACCTACAACCGCTCATGGCCGCGGCCGGCCATCACTATCCAACCCTCCGCCGGTCGCCGCACCGTTGCGCAACCACTGCGAGCTATCTCCCTCGCACGGCAGTTTCAATGCTCCGCCATGGCCGATCGGCCAAGCCCTTAGCCGCTTTGTCGCGGCTGCCCACTGGTTCGCCGGACGCCCCTCGACACTACTGCTCCGTCCTGCTCGCCTTCGGCCACCACGACCATGGCCGACTGCCTCGCGGTTGCTACTCCAAACGTCGGCCATGGCAGTTACTGCCATGGCCGATCTTTCCTCTATCTCGAACCCTCACTGCTTTCTCTCTCTCCCTCGGCCATTACTTGCCTCGGCCAAGCTCTCATGTGCGAGCTCTATCTCCCGATCTCTCTTACTCTGCTTCTCTGACTTGGCCATCAAACGGCAGCTATGGCCACAGCCGCATTGAGCTCTATCTCGCTCTCTCTCTCCTTCTCTTTCCCGCGAGCTCTCTCACACTCTTGCGATCTCTCTTCTCCCTCTCTGCTTCATTGCATTTTAAATTTGAATTTTGATGGCAGCGAGCTCGTAGTTCTCCTATATATATATACGCCTATATATATAAATACATATATAAATTATTTAGACTCTTAATCCCCCAATTTCTTAATTATTTCACTTGGGATCTACTAATTACACTTAAGACTTTCAATAATATCATTTGGGCCCTCCAAGACCTAAATTAATTACTCTTAAACCACTCAAAATCTCAATTTATTCGAAATTAATATACGACTTTTACTCGGAAATACCGATTTCGTCCCTGTGCCTGCACAGGACATCTATTCGACCCGAAAATACTTCAGAGTTGCCTTATTCAGATAACCGAACACCCCAAGGGTCCCCTCCGCTTCCAGGAGGTCCCCTCCAATTATTCGGTATTAGCACCCACTCGGGCTTATATAAAATTTATTCCGAAAATTATTCTCGGTCGAACCGCTTCCAGCGTCATAAATCTCACCTCGAGACACTCATCAATCTCTTACCCTTTTTCCTGGACATCCAAGTCCCGGGGCACTCCCTGTCGCCAATTCGGCCAATTTCATTAATTACTTTCCTGAAACCGACTCTTGGACTTCCTGGACCACCCGAGATCCTTTCAAAATAATAAAAATTTATTTATTTCAATACCATGTAATACCGGGTATTACATTCCACCCCTCTTAAAGAATTTCGACCTCGAAATTTACTTTGCCTTAATCTCTTGTCCAAGATAATCTCATTCTCCGGCTACTTTCTGAATTCCCTGCTCGAGAATCTCGTAGCCGAAACCTTTCTCAGCCTTTACCTCGAGTCATTCCCACCTCAAGGCTTCACTTAGGCCTTTGGTCCTCCGCCTCTCGAAGACATTCACCAATCGAATATCGCCCAAGGCCTCTAGCTAAAACGCACCACTGGTCGCTAGTCATGCTTACTACAATGATATCCATCTCTGGATGGATTTTCTCTGCCGCGAAACATCGCTTTGCAATCCACTTCCCATTTTCCCATCAAGCGAAAGAAACTCTTGCTAACATTGCATCACTGATCAGTCTACCACGATTTTTACGCCGATCACACACGGCAACGTTTCCCATTACCAATCACACATGGCCACGATTTTACGCTGGTCCAACCAGTAACGTTTTAACACTGATCATCAGCCGCAATGTCTCTTCTAGTGCCCACAAGACAGTCTGACACCCATGCCACCCTAGCACTTCGACATTAACCATATACATACATAGCTTAAGTTGATCTTCATGGCAACTTCTCATTACTGATTAACTTACCATGCTGCACTACTTGGGAAGTAACCATTTGGCCTGCCCTGCCAACTACAACCATTTCATACATGGTCTTCCACCTTGACCAGCCGACCCTCCTTTATCGATACGATTACGCATAATCGACATACCCAACACCATGCTAGGCTATTTCACATTTCAATCACACGTGCACCACTCGAGTCCACCTCGAGCTTGGTGATGCACGCACCATTACATTCTCACCTCGAGCTTAACCATGCTCGGGCCACAACCTTCTCCCAACCAAGAGCTCTTCGCATAAGCACATAGAGATACTTTGGCCTTCCTTACTAGCCGATATTGCACGCTAGTAAGGGTCTCATACCCATATCAGGGAACTCTTCACTGAGCAACCCCTCTTCAATTCTTCACCCCATTTCAACTTTCACAATCATGCCCCATGCTAGGCCTTATCTTGGCTGTTAACCCTACCGCGAGTGAAGAATCCCTACCATTTGGCTTAAGGTCGCAAAACCATTAATCGGCCCTTGTCATCACCCACGGTGCGTGGTACAAGTGATTGGCTTATTACCATCTGCACAATCACTTATTGCATCGTACCTGTAGGATGACTCGTGCCTTTAGTCCGCACCACAACAAGCTAACATGGTTACACCCCCACTCTTGTAGCGGTCTTCTAGCCAAACTTACTCGCCCAGCTTTAATTTCATTGGGACTTTTTAAATCTCACCATTTCTCAACAAAGCCTCTTACTCTGGAGATACTACACTTTCAGCCATCCTAAACCAGGTTTATTCTTAATCTGCATTAAACACCCGATTTAAACCATGCATAATACCGCCTTTGACATACCTGACAACATCTTTTCCCTGACAGCGATGATGACACCACCATGCCATCTCAAAAGACTCGCTGCTCCATGAATCTCACTGGTCAACGCAACCGGCACGACCCCACTCTTAGGTCGCCTTCCTCATATCACTTTGCTATGCTTATGGCAACTAGCTAATTCCCTGAGAGACTCTAGCTTCTCCCGGACCTTTTATAATTTTTGGCTTAACCCGCTCACATTAATCGGTGAGCGACCACATTGGTTCTAACGCCACCATTATCAATTAAGACAACTTCTTGCCATGGCTTAACGCCACATCCAACCACAACGTAGACTCTAGAGCCACCTACGCTACTGGCCGACTGCTTTCACGACGCCCCATAACCCTGGCCAACCATTGCATTGCTGCTATCGCTATCACCGGTCTGCGTCTTCGGTCGCCATCAACTACCCCTAGCTGGTCACCAATTGACCTCACCATTTACTTTCTTCACAACCGTTAACCCCTTACCACGAGGTTAAATCTTATTAATTGCCCACATTCCGAGGCATTCCCCCTAACTGTACCACTCACAGCTATCAAGTGATTTTATCACTTAAACACCAATCCTGGGGACCAATTTCGTCCCACAAGCTCTTCATTCGAGCTCTTGTCATCCCTTAGCGATATCTTGAATTCGCCCTCATCTTCTATCTAACCAACTCGATTAGCTTTAGCCGGATTGCCCGGCTCATAACCAACACCACCTTTCTCCTGGCATTACTCTTGCACTCATCGACTATGATTTTGATTTAAACTCCACCCATTGGAAATCACCCCTGCTACTCCTGTGGAACCCACACTTCCACTCGATGTCGTAGGACTCACATTCCTACTCAAGCACTTGCCATCACGCTGGCTTTCCCCGGGTGATGCATCCTGTTAGAGTGGTAGTGCCTTAGGAGGTCCATTTAATGTTGTTGCCTTATGCTCAACTTTTCTCGGGAGAACCTCTCACGTTCTACCAAGGACACATTTCAACTCCACCATTTATAACTCTCGTTACGGAGTAGCACTCCTTCAAGCGGCACAACTTTGCCTTGACCAACCATATTTTATCCCCTTGGATCTCTTTCTCAAAATTCGCCTAGTCTAGCCACCAGGACCCGCTGAACTTTTATGTACACGAAAATCAACAAGGTTTTACATCACAGTCCTCGAGCCTCACGCTCTCACCATTGCCATCAGGTGCTACCACCTGGCAACTAATCCTATGTCAACAACTGGAAACCCATCCAGTGCCACATGAGGATACTTCTTCAATTTCACATCGACACCTCAGGACTAACACTAGACCGTGCAATTGCGAGCCTTTATGGATTTCAAGCCGTGCCTTAGCCACACGTTCAGCCTACCACAACTCACATCACAGGATTAGAGATTCCCATACTTGAAACTTTTGCACGCTTCAACATTCACATCTCATGGTTGGCTTCTAACTCGTAAGTCTGGCCCTCCACGGCACTTACGCAACATCCTGGAGTTATTTACGGACTCCACCAATTGACTCATCTTCTTGCATCACCGCAAGGTCACACGGGTCTCTCATCTCAATTTACCCGATCAATTTCGATCAAATTTAACCACAACTGCGTTAGCATCCTTTAGCAAGGAGCATCGCCACACATCTTGTTATCATACCACAAGATATCACTCAATCGATTCACAAACCTTCTGACTGCCATCATAACCAAAGGCACCACTACGATACTTCAACCCTCAGGAGAATTTTGGTCTGGCCTAGACATAACATACAGCATACCCCAAGTCTTTGGCATCTAACCGTCTCCACCGTAGACAGGTTACTCCACATAGAGGGCTACAGTCCCTCCCGTGAACTAACCGTCTATATCCAGTGGTCCTTAGCATTAGACCCGTCAACGATAGGCATCAACCGTAGCGTTATTCCCACGCTAGACCTGTTTCTTTTCCACGAGTTTTTTTCTCAAGCATCTCGAAGCGCTACAACACCCAAACATTTGCCAAACCACTTCGACACTACTTATTGAAATAAAGGGCTGAACCCCTGACTCGGGTGCAACGCCCTAACCGCTCTTATTACTAGCAGCCAAGTTATGGGACTGGCCACAACTTTCGTCACCCTACCGCATTTCATAAATCTTTAGCCCCTGACCATCTCCATAATCACTGTGTTGCCCTGTGCTTTAGGCGAGCCAACACCTGGTCATCATTACCGTGTCACTCCCATACACTGGCCCAACACTGGTTCCCCATCGTGTTACCCTGTGCTTTGGAGAGTCAACACCAAATCATCATTACCGTGCTGCTCCCTTACACTGGCCCAACAACAGTTCCCAACAGCATGGCTCAGGTCCAACACTGACTTGCTTCGCACCCATAGCATCACCCCACCGAGCTTCCTACTCGACTACTACTCCATCAGAACGTTACCGCGTTCCACGATTCCTTCTTAGGACTACTCTAGATGTCCTATCTCTTACAGGAGACTATCGATTTCACCTAACCAACCCTCTTAAGGTGCTGCTCCAGATCTTCGGCATCTGACCGTCACCTACAGTTCACTAAATTGCGCAGGCCCATGGGCCACTTGCCCTCAACGTGAGCCAACTCATTAGTCCTCTGCCACACGGTCCATAACATCAGATCTATCACATCGAGCCTTGCACCCATAGCATCAAAGCTACTTAAAGCTTTCCCGAGCTACGATGGTTCCACCACCATTTTGCCAAAGCCACCTTACTTGGTTATCCTTGCCTTGATAACCTCAAGCTCATACCATGAGTCTCGCTTCTCAAGACTCTACATCTCTTACTGCTTAAGAGACTCTCAAACCACAACCAATATGCTGAGCCTACCTCAAGCTCTAGTACCCATAACCATAGAGCACCTACCATTACCCTCCAGGTAAACAGAGACCTCTCGTCTCTCCTTGCACACTCATGAATGCATTCAGTCACGACGCCCGACCTGGCCTTCCAGCACGCCTCGCACGGGCTTCCATAACTTGGAATTTAAAAATTCGGGGCCTTCACATTACTCGCCATGCCCCTGCCCACTTGGCATCCAAAGTTGGCATTTCTTGCGCGCGCCCATGGATATCCTGTTGCCACAAACTCATCGCCCTCGGACCACACACCGCTCATACCCCTCATTGGGTGACCTCCGCGTCTCCCATCAAGGGTCTCGTGACCTTAGGCATCACCTCTCATCTCTCGACCTTAGGTGTCCCACCAAACCCTAACCGTCATAATGAGAGTTTTGATTGGCCCCTCATCCATCAATCACATGAACGGTCCTTTGGCCCTTCACAGTTAGGACTTCTAACCCCATGGCTTTTACACGCATATCAACGCATGCCCAACTCCTTAATCCCAAATCTGGATTCCCCTGGATTCCAGCTCGACTCACTTGGGATTTCCATCTCATACAAACACCCGCTAGGGTCCACTTGTCACACACCTATCACTCTCAAGGATAGGCATCATCTCATCGTGAAACCAACTAGGGTCCACTTATACCCTAGGCACATCCCCTCTGGGATCATCATAACAATACGATCACATTGCATCACATATATCTAGCATCCTGACTCCTCTCAGAGTCCTTACGGATTCAACTTACGTCATACCTTCATTGGCCATGACATATAGATGCATTATATGCACGCCTCCCATGGAGCCTCACTGCAATTAACCTCGCCCTCATACTGGGGCTCGTCACATAGCCAACTGACAACTTATTTCCTTGAGCCCCGAGCTAACTTCCACTTTAGCTCACTCTATCTCAAGCGTACAAGCCTTACTGCACCACTTCCAAGGGACAACTCTATTCCCTCGAACATGCTCGGCAAATCCCCGACATAGGGATGCTCCACTAATCCCCTCCCGGACTAGTCATGCTTCGGCTTCGTGTCCCCACACGAGCCTCAACACTTCAATCTCAAGGAGTCCCCATCCTTAAAACATTTCATATCCCTGAAATGCCACATTCGAGTTTCCTTGATACCAACACCCACACTTGGATTTTCGGTTCCTCATTGCTCAACCCGTATACCTCTCACAGGTATATCATCTCAATCTAGGGTATTTTCTCATCCCAAGAACAAGAATATCCAAACATACCATTGCAGGCCTCAATGACTTGACCCAATCCCTTAGGGTCCTCGGTCTACATGTCCAACTTTTGAGATCATCAATCAATCTCACATCCAAACCTTAAGATCACAAATAACTGTTCTTGACCCCAACTCAACAGCTAGGACATTTCAACTTATATCTGAATTCATACTAGACATCATCGACTCACTTAATCGACCATACTTAGCATTCCAACACGCTAGCCTTCCCCACTCTTATAGCTAGCCATGCTCTGATACCAACTGTAACAACCCGCTCCCACTTTCGGGTGTCACTAGTAAATAATCGACCGGATTACTCACCTATCAAACGACAACTGAAGGGTTGGACTATGTTTCAAAAGGAAACGCCTTAGGTGGGAACTAGGCTTCGTCCTTTCCTTTGCTCCACTCAGGAATCGGTCCCAACTAAAATAAGAAAACTCAAAGGACCGGGACCCGAAACCCGAGTAAAGATAAGCGAGGTATGTTCTCATAAATCCTCAATACTCAGCGAAGTGTTTGTTATGCTAGCTTTGTGCCTGGGTCACCTCTGGCTTGCTATGGGGCGAGCTGAAGAGAGGTGAAGCTCACTCGGGTTTCGGGTCCCGGTCCGCTAAGTTTTCTTGTTTTAGTTGGGACCGATTCCTGAGTGGAGCGAAGGGAAGGACGAAACCTAGTTCCCACCTAGGGCGTTTCCTGTTGAAACATAGTCCAACCCTTCAGTTGTGGTTTGATAGGTGAGTAATCCGGTCAATTATTTACCGGTGACGCCCGAAAGTGGGAGCGGGTTGTTACAAAATCCCTAACATAGGGACGCTCCACTAATCCCCTCCCAGACTAGACACGCTTCGACTTCGTGTCCCCACACGAGCCTCAACACTTTAATTTCAAGGAGCTCCCGTCCTTAAAACACTTCATATCCCCGAAATACCACATTCGAGTTTTCTTGACACCAACACCCACACTCGGGTTTTCGGTTCCTCATTGCTTAACCCGTATACCTCTCACAGGTATATCATCTCAATCTAGGGTATTTTCTCATCCTAGAATAGGAATATCCAAACATACCATTGCAGGCCTCAATGACTTGACCCAATCCCTTAGGGTCATCGGTCCACTTGTCCCACTTTCAAGGTTATCGGATCAACCTTACATTGAAATCTCAAAATTTCAAATTAATTGTTCTCGACCCCAACTCAGTAGTTAAGACATTTCGACTTACATTCAAATCATGCCAGACAACCTCTATTCCAAACTTTAGCAATTACTCACATTAATTACTTAACCGACCATACTTAACACCCAAGCACGCTAGCCTTCCTCACTCCTATAGCTAGCCATGCTCTGATACCAACTGTAACGACCCACTCCCACTTACGGGTGCCACCGGTAAATAATCAACCGGATTACTCACCCGACGAACCACAACTGAGGGTTGGACTATGTTTCAACAGGAAACGCCCTAGGTGGGAACTAGGCTTCGTCCTTCCCTTCGCTCCACTCAAGAATCAGTCTCAACACAAACAAGGAAAAACTCAGCGGATCGAGACCTAAAACTCGAGTGAGCTTCACCTCTCTTCAGCTCGCCCCATAGCAGGCCAGAGGTGACCCAGGCACAAAGCTAGCATACAAACATTTCGCTGAGTATTAGGGATTTATGAGAACATACCTCGCTAATCTTTACTCGATCTGAAACTTGGCTTTACCAAATATGCCGCATACAACAAGCAATCTCACAATCATCTATCACACTATGATGATTACAACAAAAAGATACATTGAACGCTCAACAACACATATATTTACTCACAAGGGTATACATACATAACACCACATGGCTACATACAAGAGATAATAAAATACACAACTCGGGCAACACCGCTAGTTGCCACAACAGCCTCCCGGCGCCATCCCTGCTTGCATCTGGATTGCAACATCTACACGAGGTAAAACCTCATGAGTCACAAAGACTCAGTAAGGGTGCAATGCATGTAAATATGAATATAATCATATTTATGTATGTCAAATGCATGCAAATGAGGCTGGGCCCACTTATCCTCACAACCCACTAAGGTTTGAGGCATCAACTTATCAGCCCCCACCACACTAGTCCTCCATATGGCCATAAGTCCACTAGGTCTTTCATCACACAAGATATAACCACAACATGCCAATGTAACATAAAAATTTTATCAAACATATTTACCAACTTGCAAGGCCACCTCCACATAGGGCTATCCCCTTACCTGGCTCGAAGCCTCAACTCTGGCTCGGCACAAACTCCAGCCTAAATCTCAAGTTCTTCTAGGATCACCGCCTCCCCGGTCAAACCTAGATGCAAACACACACAAACCCAACTCCATTAACATTCGGCATTCAACCAATGCCCTCAACTACACCGTATACTGCAAAACCACTCGACAACAACTCAACAGAAACCACCCAAACCATATTCATAATCCAACCATAACCTATTCCACATTATCTCAAATAATGGAAATTAATTCGAAAAGAAATTTAATAAATTTACCTCAGTCAATTTGGAAACGAAAATCGGTCAATCGCCCATACCGGCATTGCCTCATTGACTATCATCTCAAGCCCAAAATCCCATTCTCGAGCTTCTAGTATGCTCCACGAGTCTCGAAATAATATTTAGAACTTTTCTGAAATTTTCTGGGATTTTTCTCCTATTTTTCCAGATTTTCTTATTTTCTATTTTCCTTTCATTTTTCTTTTTCTTTTCTTTTTTTTATTCTCCTTTCTTCTTCTTCATTGGCTTCCCGTGCTCGCCGCTTCTTCTTCTTCTTCTTCTGCCTCACACACAGCCGCCTCTTCCAGCCACCGTCCATGGCCACGCAGGTCGTCGCTGTTGCTCGCACCGCCGCTACCGACCTCGCATCCACCGCCATAGCCGCTGCCAACACCTTCGCGCGCCACCACCTGCTCGCGGCCAGCCATTGCTGCAACTAGCGACCATTAACGGCCGCTGAAGCTTCCCCCGACGCCGACCCCCGCCTCAGCTGGTGCTCACACGGCCACCACCGGTCGCTTTTGCCTCAGCCTCCATCGAAGCCCAGCTCGCTGTAGCTGCCTCGTCGTCGCTGCTCCATCGTCGGCCATGGCAGCTGCTGCCATGGCCGAGCGACCCCTTCTCTCATCTCGATCTCACTCACTCTCTCTCTCTCTCTCTCTCTCATGCTTTCACTCTCTCGGCAAAGCTCTCTCTCTGATTTGCACCTCTCGGCCATTTCAATTTGGCAGGGACGCACGAAGCTTCCTGGAAGCTTCTCACACACACACACACGCGTATAAATATATATATATATATATCACATTAACCCTCTAATTTCTCCTAAATTACACTTGAGAGATTTATTAATTGCAATTAAAAATGTAGATAATTACACTTTGACCCTCCATGCCTTAATTAATAGATATCAAGCCCCACTTAATCTTGATTCTCCATAATTAATTATTGAAGCTTACTCGATAACATCGATTTCGTCCCTGGGCCTGCACGGAACCTTTATTTGACCCGAAAACACTTAAGGGTTGCCTTACTCGGATAACCAAACCACCCTTAGGGTCCCCTCAGCTTCCAAGAGGTCCCCTACGACCATTCGGTATTGGCACTCACTCGGGCTTATACAGAATTTATTCCAAAAATTATTCTCGGTCGAACCGACACCAGCGTTATTATTCTCATCTCGAGACGCTCACCAATCCCTTGCCCTCTTTCCTGAACATCCAAGTCCCGGGGCACTCCCAGCCGCTAATTCGACAATTTTATTAATTAATTTCTCGAAATCGACCTTTGGTCTTCCCGGACCACCCGAGGTCCTTTCAAAATAATCAAAAATTATTTATTTTTTTAATATCATATAATACCGGGTATTACAATAACTAAACCTCTTCTTATTAAGAAAGTCGAGAAATAAAGAGTCAACTCATCTAGATTGTCCGGTAAAAATCTGATAGGAGATCAAAATCCAAAAGAAAGAGTCTTCCAATGTGAGAGACCCAACAATAAGGACTAGTACACTAGCAAAACAAAAGAAAGAAGTCTTATTGTGCATCAAGATGCCAGTTCACCCAAGAGAGTCATCTAGCATGAAAAAAATTACTCTTTTCCTTGGGAGACTCGAAGGAAATAGTGGAGAGTAATTAATGTGTATAATAATCAAAAATATAATAAATAAAATAAAATAAAAATAAACAAAGAGAGGTGAAAGACTAGGCTAATGGACTAAGAAGAGTCTCTCATGCAAGGGAGAGTCTTTGGGAGACCTCCCCGTGTCAACCCCCCAAGAAGCCTCTCAGAAAAGTCTTCCATGAAAGGTAAAACATCCCTCAGTTGAGTCTTTTTATCGAGTCTCCTGAGTGACTAGCTGCAAGGCATCCCAAGAAGATATGTACAATCTTACCTCCGATGTTCACTCCAAAACTTTTTGAGCAGATAAGACTTGTCTATTAGCAATCTTTATCCCACAACAATATAAAATCCTAATCATTTCTATAAATAGATGAGAACCCATATCCATCATGTGAGTCATTCCTATTGTTATCAAGCACTCTATGAATTCTTTAACAATTTATCATCTATTGACTCAAGTATGGAAGTGTCTTCAGGGGATCACCTTGCACCCTCTGATGATGTTCTTCCTTGCAACAATTTACAAGTATGAATACGAATTCTTTGAGATTCTAAGTATCATTATCCTATTCAGACAATAACAAATTCAAATCAAAATTTTAAGAATTTTTGAACTTGAAATTGGACTAAATTAAAAGAGTATCCAACCTATCCAATTCAGACCTATTGAGTCCAGTTTAGTCCAATATATTTTTTCTTGTTTCTATACGAATTTTTAACAAACATAAATACACATTATATAACAATACAAAAAAAAAAAACACTCCTTTCGATTGTAAAATTAAAACAAAAATTACCAAGAATAGTATCACACATGAAATTAACTCCAAAAGTTAAAGAAAATGAAATATTACTCCAAAATTTATAAAAATCTATAAACTTTATACGTATTAAAAAGTAATTCACTATAAATTAGTCCACAAGCATGAAACAACATTTGATTGTTATAACATTTATCACAACATTCATTAGAAACAAATACAATGACGAGTTGAGTTGCATTGTATTTGACTAATGGATTTAAAATTTTAATTAAATTTTTGGATATCAACACACCAAATAAGATTGGATCATCATCCATATTCTTCAAAGTTTTGACCAAATTATATTCAGTTTCAGGCGGAGCTAAGATTTAAAATTTTAATTAAATTTTTGGATATTAACCCACCAAATAAGATTGGATCATCATAGATATTTTTAAAGTTTTGACCAAATTGTTTTCATGGACATAGTGCAATGATAAAATACTTAAAATTTTATATGAAGTATCGAAATTTGAATCAGTGTGATGACTTAAAAGATAAAATTATTACTGAAAGATAATATAAACGCTAGAAAGCAAGTTTCACATGAATTATATTGAATATTTAATTTTAAATGTGTATAAATTATATTTATATTTAAATTTATCCAAAAAAAATACACCAGACAAAAAGTTAGCTGCCTTTCAAAATTAGTCAGGTAAAATGAAGTAAAAAAATAAAAATTTTGACCAAATTATATTCATTTTCAGGCGGGGTTAACTCAATTCCTATGGGACGCGGTCCAATCTTCCGGTGGGAAGAGACATTTGAATAATATAACCTCTGGATTGAATTGAATATTTAGTGGATGGGTACGACCTCGATGCACAGACAAGCGTGAACCTTTCAGACAGAGTTAATGATTCTAAGCGGCTTTAACGGAAGATGGAACCAGACACAAGTCCTTGTTTTCAAACAGGTGGGTCCTACTCGCTATGATATCTAGTTTTGCTTGCGTCGTGTCGACACGGATGATTTTGCACGTGTCGTGCTCTGTCCACTCCCACGTGTACTCAAAAGTTCAAACATAAAATCAAATATTATAATTTTTTATTTTTATAAACAAATTTTTATTTAAAAAAAATTGAAAACCAAAACAAAAAAACTGTTTAAAAATAAAATAACTGTCAAAATCAACTTTGCACACGCCCGCTCCCTGCCTACATGTGCAAGCAATTTTTTAATTAAGTTTATAAAATAATATTAAGATATAATAAATATATTTTCAGATACCGTATATGAGAACTAATAATTTCCAGATACACGGTACTTGATAAAAAAATCACGGTGTGATAATGCAACAATTATATTTGCAGTGAATTATTAAATTAAAGGTGAATTAATTTTATAAAAAGTATGTTAGAATAATGAGTTTTTTTTTTCCAAGAAGAATAGCAGTTAAGGTGTGTTTGATTACATTATCTAGAATTTAATTTTAGATAATATTGCCTAGAAAACAAAAACTACCTCACCCCTTGAAAAATGAATTCCATGAAAAGAAGTTTTAAATGTTTGTACTATACATATTTTTTTATGAAAAAATTAAAGGTGTGTTTGATAGCACTTAGATGGAAAGAAAAGTGTTTCTAAACTTACATGAAAAATAAAAACCATCTCCCCTAGATGAAATTTTCTATGGAAAAGAGCAAAAAAACAAGTTTTAATGGTTGTACTATGGAATTCAATTCCATGAAAAATATAGTGTATCAAACACCCAAGATGGAATTCAATTCCAAGGATGAGACATTTTTCATGCATTTTTTATGCTATCAAACACACCTAAAAGTGTTTGATTGTTTTTCATAGAAAATATGTAATAATTACATATTTTACATGGAAAATGTGTGCAATCAAACACACTCTTAGTTTAATAACGTTAATTGTATATAACAACAATAAAAGAAATTGTTTGTTGAATTAATTTAAAAAGTTATTTTTATAGATTTTATTTTGACATCTCAATTTTAGAAACAAGTAATATATTGTTGTTACATAACTACAATAATTAAATTTATTTATCTTGGAATCAATCAAAACAGAGTTCTTCACTATGGCAGAGGGTCTGAGTGCCACAACAAATTCAAAATGGATCTCGAGACAAATTAGGGTTGGAACCTGATAAGGCAAGAACTCGAATAGGTCTTTAGGGCTTTCGAAGAGTTAAAGAAAGAGGCCCCGATGGGTCTTAGAGAGAAAGGGCTTTTGGCCTTTCTAATGGGCTAGGTTGGAGCTTAGTCTCCAGTCACAAATGAAGATAAAAAAGGCACGCGAAAGACTCCCGCACACGAACCCTCCGATGTCTAAGTTAAATAATGAACTGAGAGAAATGTCCAAGTGTATGTTTAATATCACATCAATGATGCAAATGTATGAATATGATCAATGTCCCAATGGGGTATTTGTGTTATGTTCAAGTTCTTGGATAAGGTTTTATAAAGTGATGGTCGAACGGCTCAAGAGAGTTGAGTCAATAATCTGAGAGTCTAAAAGGTCTTAAGGTCCAGTGAGGTTTATTTGTCTCAAAATAGTCTTAGAGATCTGAAAGGATGAGTTCCGAAAAAAAAAAATCATTTTGCCTACGAAGAGGTGCCTATTTATAAGCAAGATGGTGGGAACCACGGGTGAGCCAGAAGGCTCTTCTGGGGAGACCTATCGAATGATGGCAGAAGGTCTGGAAAAGTCTTCGAGGTGAGACACCCCAATGGTTGTCTTCGAGTGGTCCCGAATGGACTTCGGGCACTGGATGACCTTGATCCAAAAGACCCTTAAGGGTGTCCTTGGACTTGGGCAAAAATAATGCATGATAAGACTGGTCTCAAATGACCCATCGGGGGTTCTGGGAGGCTCTTGTCCCAGAGATTGTCCGGGGATAATGGACTTTGAAAATTACTTTGAAACTTAGGAGAAATTTAGGATACCCCACAACAATAGCTCCCCACTCTTGCCTTAAGTTGAAAGGTGAAAGGAAGAGTAGAATAAAAAAGTGGGTACCTAACGACTCATAGGGGAAGAGTCTCCAAGGGACTCAAGACGTTTAGCTTACCGAAGGTTGCAACTATAAATAGACGGTGGTCCCAAATAGGCCACACACTTTTACTCCTGAAGAGTCATCCGAAGCTCCTAAAGACTCATTGCTATTCCGAAGACCTTTACTCAACCTCGGGAGTTTTCTGCTTCTCTGGAAGGCTCACTCTTTGTTGAAAATTTCAATTTTGAGGTAAAATAGATTTCGAACAACCTCCTACTAATATTATCTTCTTCACACGAATGAGACCCTCAGTTGTAAGGGCCAAATATGCTAAGAACCTTACACGATCATTTCGTATCCCTGAGTCATGGAAACCAAGGGGTCTTAGGAGAGGAGAGCTTACTACTACTACTACTACTACTACTGTTAGGGTAGGAGATGTAGCGATACACTTAGATAGCTTAAAATTTGGACTTAAGATTCCCTTACACCCATTTAGGATGCAATTCTTAAGGAAAGAAGTATTAGTGCCGGCCCAACTGCATCCGAATGATTGGGTTGTGCTGGCAGGATTTTTTGTTTTGTGCAAGGAGTGGGGGTTAGAACCCACTAAGTCCTTATTTGCGCTGCTCTTATCGCACTTGCACTATTCGAGGGGAGAAGGAATCTGTGTCCCTCAAATGGACACATTTTAGGATTAAATTGTTTAAAGGGACATAAAAAAATAGATGATTTTGAGATTATGTGGATAGTGGTAACACCGCTTGCAAGATGCTGGGGGTTGTAGCGATATTGGCGCAATAAAAGATTGAGGAGCACAAGGTGCAATTAGGCAGAAGTACATTCATTAGTGAAAGACCACCAAAATGATATCAATAAACTGGTAGAAGAAGGCTGGGTAGTTTTATCGGATTTAATAAAGGACACATGCCTTATTAAGGATGGATGGATGGTTGTTGAAGGGTGAGATGGCACTTGTACTTCAGAACTTGCTCGAGCTCAGATTTCCGTGTCCTCCTCATCCTTTTCATCAGATGATAACGAGAGATAGAAAATGGAGGAATGTGAGGGAGATGACGAAGAGATGGATATTACATGGGATTTGGATGCGGCCGGAGATGAGAAAGAAGGGCTAGAAGGGGAGTCGGACCTTAGGGGTGCTCACCTTGACCCTTATCTCTTTACTTGTCACTTTAAAACTTTTTGGATATTGATCTTCAATTGTTGCACTGATGATTTGATTGAATGTGCAAAAATGAGGTGACTTCAAAGAGTAGCACAAACTAGGTAGAAGAAATTGGCACAACGGGCACATGAGGCCCTTGCAAAAAGACAACTGTTGGTGACCCTGGCCCCATTATTAGGAGAGGCCGAGGAAAAGGAATCTTTGTTAGCCTAGAGGAACAAGAGGGTCATAATAGATGGTAAGGTTCCTAGCTCAACAGGAATTTCTATGGACCCACTTTCAGAAGATTTTTTCAATTTCTCTATGGCGAATCTTCCGTCATCCCCCACTCATGCTGACAAGGCAACTGATGAGGGAAAGATCCCAGTCCTGTCACTGTTGAGCCTAGGGGCCCAAAAGGCTATAGTGGCCACTCAACATGAATGAGAGGCTAAGGCAAATGCCAAGGCTCAAGCGAAACTAGAGAGACATCACGGCCAAAATCTGGCCATTAGCAATTTACCCTTTCCACAACCGATGAATTGACTAGAAAATAGGGTGCTGGCTTGGGAGACTAGGGCACATCTTCCCTTATTCCCCAACTTGGGCCTCATCTACCAAGGAGTGGCACCAGCAAGCAGAAGGGCATAAGTTCCTGGCTCTCCCAGGGCTTTTGGATACATATACTATTTTGGAGCCGAGGGTTACGGCAAGGTTGATGTATACCTCAATAATGTCGCGAGATGAGGCGAGGTATGCAGGCGACACATTGAGCCAACTTGACATGGTGAAACAATATTTAACCGAGGTATGGAAAACTTTGAATTTCTCTTTTGGCATTTCCCTAATAGTTATTACAGCTTACGACATTGGGACTTTTTCTTAACAAGGAATTCAACACCAGGCGATGGCCACGGGGAAGGCTCGGGCTGACCTACTCAAAGCATAGGCAAACAAAGACTGGATGGTCTCCCGTGCTCTATGCCTGCAAAGCAAAGTAAAGGACCTGGAGCACGAAGTCAGGGACCTCAAGGAATACGAGAAGCGGCTCTCCTGGCTAGAGCATAAGTTAAAAGAGGCAAAGAAGGAGAATGATTCCTTGAAGAGGAATGTGAAGCATCTCCAAAAAACTGAGGCATTGCTGTCAGGGGCTAATCATGATCTCTGCCGAATTGAAGTGAGCCTCACAAGACAGGAATAATGCCTGCTCCCAATTTTTGGAAGAGAAGAAGTGGGCTGATGAGCTTTCTGACTAGCTCGGGGGGAATAAGTACTGAGGCCATTAAGGCCAAAACAGTTAAAGAATATTAGTCATCTCGGGTATGTTTTGAGGAAAAGAAAAGATACGCTTCGGGCTTAACGAAGTATGCATTTTATTTGGCCTGAGACTATTTAGAGAGAACACGCCCAGACATTGACTTTTCAAATATCATTTTTACGAGCGACAAAATAGAAAACATCCGCTACTGACGATTATTTGGGGACCTTAATCCTATATCACCCAAAGCATTTTTGAATGAAGAGGCAAAGGATCTCTATAAGCTTGTCAGTCCCTGGAGCCCATATGTACCAGAGTCGAACACGCCAACTAATGTTGGAACTTCTCAAGGGATGGAGGCGATTAGTGCCTTAAAAGATATTGAGTTGGACTTTGCTGAGGGGGCTCTTGGCCAAAAGGATGGGTTTTCTGGGGTTTTGATTTAGGAAAGATTAATGGCGACCCCTTTACTTTTCTTTTTGCTTTTTTAAGCTTATTACTCTCTCTCTCTTTTTTTTTTTTTTTTGAGAACAAAACAGATATCAATGCAATGAGCATTCTTTTGAAGATTAGTAATTGGATGACCAATTAAGAATCTATCGTGCGTATGAGCTATATGAATGCGTGGAGCATATTTAATAAGAAAGGAAATAATTTAACTGTTACCATCAAAGACAAGTCCTTTTTCAGAGTGACGTCCTGATGCTTGCGTGCCTGTGAACATATAAAGATAATCCAACTCCCCATATGAGGGATGCTGATTTTTTCCAACTCATAAAAGGGTGAGTTAATCTATTATATATGTGAATTTATGAAAAAGACGAATGAAGTACTTTCAGAAGTAACATTATACCTGTTGGGGCAATAAGGAATATTCGGCCCCAAGAAATATATAAAATTTGAGATAACTATTTGTAAGGTGTGAGGCATCCCGCATCTAACATCATTCGAGAGTACTATTGCTGCCACTTGCAACTAGGGGTGAGACGTGTGTCCAAATCCACTTATCGTCTTTTACCTGCTGGTCTCATCCGTAATGGTATGTCGCCACTGTGCCCTGGGCCAATTGGGAGGGAGGACATCGATACATAAAGTCCTTTTGTGGAAAGGTTTGGCCATGAGAAGCGGTACACTATCCTAGGCGCCTTAGTGCAATAGAAGGGGTAAGTACCAGTGGACCTGCACAAAGAAAAAATAATTTCCTACAACTCCGTTCCTTCTGCCAATTGGTGTGTCGATGCACTAGGACATTGGATAGATATGAATTGGTGCGTGGATACACATGAGCAATTGCCAAAGGGAGCAACCTTGGTCCTAAGATGATGGAACTGTTCAGATAAATATGAATTGGGCTTGCTGAAAGAGTTCTGGGTAGAGATAACATGGGCCCTAATGGCACGGAGCGCATTGAGGGGTGCTCTATTTTGGTGACACAGTTTGGTGGAATTTTTCCCTAGGCCACTTACGTTTGCGAGCAGAATACCAATATTTTGTTGAAGAGGTTCGGCAGGATGCCTACTTCCGCAATCATAAGATTTTGTCGAAACGGTTCGGTGAGATGCCTACTTCCGCTATGTAGGGGAATATTTTCATTTTAACGGTTCGATATAGTACCTACATCCGTGAGATGTATCAGGCACAACTCTTGTGACCTGACGTATGAAAGATAAAGATGTCAATGTTTTTGTTTTAGCAGTTTGGATCCTTCCCTACGCTCACTCTTAGAGGCTGCCTTTAACAAATGGTTGTGATGTTACGACAATTCCTCTACTCAATAATCCCATTTATTAACATCTGTCTGATTCTGAACTTGAGATTACAAGAGATGTTTGGTGGGCTGAGCCTAAGGGTTTCCTTCTCCTTAGCTCCCCAGTTCGACTCTCAATCTTTCCCTTGATGTTTTACTCTTGTGTTGGTTTTGATGATGAAAAAAAAATAATTTATATCTTAAGACATGTATATGTTTTGAAAACAAAAATCAATTTCAAGTACCTTTGTGAAAATGAAAACCAAATGATCTATAATTTTCTATAGATGGAGATTTGTTTAAAGGAATCTCCTAAATGATTTCTCAAATTGGTTTTGAATTATTGGATAAATGAAGCAAAATGTTTCAAGGGCAAAAAACAATTATTGTTTATCCCAATTGCTCCAATCCCCTAATGGACTTTTGATATGACTTATGGTGAAAAATATATTTTAAGTATTATAGTATTTTGTGTATCAAAATGAACCGAGAAATGTTAACTTCCAGTATTTTGATAACTAATATTCATTGTTGTTAAAATGATTTTTAATAATTTTTTCAACAAATAGAAGGTATGTATTTTGAAAGTGGTAAAATTGTTAAATTCTGAATTTGTACTAATATCAAAATTCTATTTTCTTATTGTTATGGATTTTGATTTTTTAGTCATTTTTATTGAATCCAAATGGGGGGTACTTTCTTATTTATAAATGTAAATATGTTGTAATGTATATGTAACATCCCGCATCGAGCGATAGGAAGGATCGGGACAACTTACTTTGATGGGGCTACGCGAACTTCCCAGAGGGTCACCCATCACTAAGCTTCCCTAGCTCAAGCACGCTTAACCCCATAGTTCTTTACCTATGTTTAGCCCAAAATGTATCCAGCTGGTGTTGTTTCCTTCCTTATTTATTCTCGATATATACTACCCCTCTCTGGGCTTTTGGGATATTACATTCTCTCCCCCTTGAGCACATGACGTTCTCGTCATAAGACTTTACAACTGATCCCAGATCTTCTCCCCTTTGGAGGTTGCCATCCTAGAAGCCTGCCAGGAATTGCTCCTTGTACAGGCCCTCATGCCTCAGCGCCACTCCCCGCCCTCATCGGACCGCCTTCTCCAAGGGTCGACTCTGATATCACTTGTAACATCTTGCATCGAGCGATAGGAAGGACCGGAACAACTCACCCTGATGGGCCTACGAGAACTTCCCAAGGGGTCACCCATCCCTGAGTTTTTCCAGCTCAAGCACGCTTAATCTCGGAGTTCTTTACCTATATTCAGCCCAAAAGGTATTCAACTGATGTTGTTTCATTCCTTACTTATTCTCGATATATACTACCCCTCTTTGGGCTCTCGGGGTATTACAGTATATATGCTATGGATTGTATCTTCAAGCAAATTTTTAACCCATCTATCGACCGATATCTATGCATCTGTTGATCAACATAATGCTTGCACAAGGAACTGTCGACAGTCTCAAATGATCTATCAACCAGACTTTGAATTTTCACTTATCTGTCGACCGATGTCTTGCATCTGTCTACCATTTGCGTCGCAGAAACACCCAATGTCTAGTTTTTCCACTCATGCAAAGTGGCTTTTCCACTACCAACGGCAAGATTCATGAATGGGCCATCAAGACACTATAAATACAAGTTAAATGGATGATTCAAATTAAGTAAGAGAATTGATTACAAGCTTTGAAGTGCTCTATCTTTCAAATACTCATTTGTTGTTCATTTTTGTCTCCAAGGCTTTGCTTTCATCTTTGTAAATTTACTTTCAAGTCTTGTTTATTTATTGAGAGATCTTGTAACTAAGAGTGTCTACTATTGGATTCTCTCATTTTATTATTCTTGGTTTTCCTAACTTGTTGTTAGAGGGCTTGTTTGTTTAAGCAAGAGGTTGTGATACCTAACTTGGTGATGGAGGGCTTGCTTGTCTAAGCAAAATGTTCTAAATTCCTAACTTGATGCTAGAGGGCCTATCTGGAGAGATAGGAGGTTTTTAGTGGATTGATTGAAAAATCCTTAGTGAGGAGCTAAGGTAGTGGATTAGACTTGATTTAAGGCGAACCATTATATATCGTTGTGTCTCTTTTTTGCTTATGCTTTTTCTTTCATTTATTGTTCCAAGCATTTCAATAATCGCCACTTGCTCTAAAATCTCATTTTTCATCAAAAGGATTTTTCAAGTTCAATCAATTTTTTAAAACAACCCAATTCACCCCCTCTTATTGCTATTCAAATCTAACATCCTTAAAATGCTGCAAAACAGAGGATACAAACATATATACGTTATCCTATATCTTTTACATCACAAGATTATTTTGTTTGGGTAATTCGGTATAGACACCTACATCCCCGATTTACAATGATTTAGTTAGTAATGTATTTGCTTGGTTGCTTCTACTTGTGACTTGGCAGCTTCCACTTCCAACCTTGGAGCTGCTTGTCTCTGCCTTCAGATATGGCGTTCCTGAAGCAATCAATATAACATTGCAGGCGCCACTGTAGTGCCATTCGGTCTTATGCCTTTTAAGGTGCTTTTGGCCTTCTCAGTTTATTGACCGCCGGGCTTGCCAAATACCTTCCAATAAAAAGAAGAGGGAGGAGACTAGTTTAGGAATGGTTGCAAAAAAATGCCTCCGTAGGATTGTCTTCTTGGATAGACAGTTCGGCTCTGCAGGACTGCTACAGAAGGCACTGATAATTAATCTCTTATCGGCACGCCATGCAAGTTTACCAACTCCTGCTTACCCCACTGTGTTGGAATTTCCCTGAACTCAGAAAATATATCCGACGAAGTTGGGAAGTTCGGGGGTATGCCTCCTCTAGCATTAAGGGAATGCTTTCAAGGGAACTGGCATGCCAAAGGGGCTACCTTCTAGGTTCATAGGACGTTTTGGTAGATGTATCCTAGGAGGTCTTTTCTCGCGAAAAAAGGTCTTCATATCCTTCATTCTTCACAATGATCCTCATCTGTGGGTGCTGACAATCCTAGGGAGAGCGATCCCTGGCCATCAAATACAAGTTTAAGAATTGATGAGCTTCTGAGCTTGACCTTTATCAACAAGGGGACCGTCCTCCTCACTTCCCACTTACCTAGCCTAAATCTCTGCTTTGATGAATAACATAGATGCCTAACAGAGATACAAGGTTAAGAGGTGCGTTTTCTTGAAGGGCGGCATAATAGTGCAAGAAAAACCTTGGAAGGCTCATAATAGTAGGAGAAAAACCTCGCGTTAAGCTCTCTAGCACCTTCCTAGAGGATTTAGAGCATGACTCATTGGGAGACACTGTAAGACGAAGTAGGAGCATAACATCTTCACACAACTGACCCTTGTGGTGGTGGCCAATGGATGGATTTTTGCTTGATTTCCACAAATGGGGCCAAATTGTTGTTGACTAACTACAAGAATTAAATTTATTTGTTTTGGGATTAGCTAAAGCAGAGTCCTTCACCATGGCGGAGGGTCCGAGGTGCCACGAGTAATGTCAAAATGGATCTTGAGACAGGTCGGGGCTGGAACCTGATGGGTCTTTAGGGCTTTTGAATGGGTCTTTAAGGAGTCAGGAGAAAGGGGCCCCAATGGGTCTTCAGGAGAAGGGGTTTCTAGTCCCTTTAATGAGTTAGGCTGGAGCTTAGTCAGCAATCACAAATGAAGGTAAAAAACGCATGTAGAAGGCTCTTCCATGCGGGCCATTCGATGCCTAAGTCAGAAGATGGTCTGAGAGAAATGTCCAAGTGTATGTTCAATATCACAGGAATGATGTAAATGTATGAACATGATCAATGTCCTGGTGGGGTATTCGTGTTATGTTTGAGTTCCTGGATGGGGTTTTACATAGTGATGGTCAAATGACTCGAGAGAGTTGAGTCAATAGTCTGAGAATCTAAAAAGTCTTAAGGTCCAGTGAGGTTCGTTTGTCTCGAAAGAGTCTTAGAGGTCTAAAAGGAGAAGTTAAAAAAAAAGAGTCATTTTGCCTTCAAAGAAGCGCTTATTTATAGGCAAAATAGTAGGACCCACGGGTGAGTTGGAGGGCTCTTATGGGGAGACCCATCAGATGAGGCCAGAGAGTCTAGAGAAGTCTTTGGGGGTGAGGTACCCCGATGGCTGTCTTTAGGTGGTCCCAAAGGGACTTTGGGGCATCGGTTGGCCCTGGTCTAAGAAACCCCGAAGCATGTCATTGGACTTGAGCAAAAATGATGCATGATAAGACTAGTCCTGGAGGACTTATCAGGGGTTTCGAGAGGCTCTTGTCCTAGAGATTGAAACTTAAGAGAAATTTAGAGTACCTCACAACATATATATATATATATATTTCACTATGACGGGTACACTCTATTTTTTGAAAAAAGTTTAGAACAACCTAAATCTAATATTAAGATCCAAATTGACAAAACCTAAAAGATTGATTCTACCATAAAGTCAGGCTCTAAATAACCCAAACCAGCATAAAGGCGAGCTAGGCCCAAGGCCATACCCATAACTAGAACATCCCACTTATTTAGAGGATCACATCCTAGCTCATATTAACTGCACAATCCATTTATATAAATGTGTAATGTTGAAGAATTCAACTATGACACTTATTGTGTATTTATTATATTATTATTGTTTCATTTTTTAATACAATAACTGATTTAAAATGTCAGAGAATACACCAAAAGACCAGATCCTTTCCTTTTTTTTTTTTTTTTTTTTTTTTTTGTAAAAAGAATCAATACAAGACAAGTTTGGTCTCGAGCGTTAATTGGACAACATTAAGACAACAGAGAATTCAAAAAGAGTATGATTATATCATAAATTAAATAGTGATAAATCCTAAAATCCTAACCACCCTTACAATAAAACATATTTTGGTTTAATACCAAATTGTGTTTTACCAAAAAAAAACAGAAAAAAAAGAAACAACACTACTTTGGAATTTCCTTATTATGTCAGTACCAGGATGATAGAAAAATAAATAAGATAAAAATCATAAATCAATGGATGCGCAAGAACATCCATCTTGAAGAGAAAAAGGCAAAAATAATCATAATTTTAGTTGTCACGCAAGTAACGCGACAAAGATAACAAACTATTTGTAGGAAGATTAATAAACTAAAAACAAATGTTATCTTCTAATTATGTATTAGATTTTTAATTTATTTTATCATCTTTTGTTGAAATAGTTCATCAACAAAAAATTACAAGTTTTAAATATTATACATATTCATCTTGAAAAAGGTATCAAATTCTTATTCTAATTTGGTTCATCATATTTAAAAAATATGTAGATTTTGAATAAAATAGTGCAGCATTTCAAGCCATTCTATTTAATTAATTCATCTTTTATAAAACCAAGTAAAACTGATTTAAACTGCCATTTGGCAAAGTTATGAGTTAGAAATATGGTCCAAAAGGATAAAATAATAAAAAAAAAAAAAAAAAAAGAAGAAGGGGGAAGGGTAATATAGTCCATTTATACATGTTTACCTATGTCAGGAAACAAACAAAGGGGGATTGGCTTGAGTCAATTTCAAACATGAGATGAGATTAGACTAGACTAGCCTCCCTGTTGAAGAATACAATGAAACCGAAAAGGTCAAAAGCTCAGCTTTGGTTTGGTGGGACAGACGAACGAGCAAAGTAAAGTGTTGTACATGTTTACATCACAAAAGCTAACTTTGGGCCGCTGGCCACCCCAACCCCTCCCTCCCTCCTTTCCCCAATTAAAAAAAGCTGTCTTTATCTTGGATTATTAAGGATTGGCCATCCTCCTACATTTACACTAACCAACTACCTTTTAACCAATTACTTGCTGTTAGTTGCAGTGTTATTTTATTTTGTTTTTATAGAAAACAGTTACAACCACTGAAATATGACTTTTTAGTCATTCATTTAATAATTAATACATATAAGGACATATATATATTTAATTAATTAATTAAAGGCCTACTAATTTCTAGTTTCTTCCTTATTTCTACAGTTTGTTTTTGATTTAAACGGCAATTGGGCTTGGAGTTTCCTGATATATAATAATAAAATTGAAGATAAATATTAATATGGGCAATGTGTAATGATAAATTAAATCCTAGGCAACTCATACTAAAATAATATGATATTTAAAGACGTGATGTAAATAATATATATTACCTTTGGTGTTATATATTATTATTATTATTTTTTTATTACGTAATATATTGTGAAAAAATTATTCGTATTATATAAAATAAAATAATGAAATGCTGGTAGAGTAGGGCATCATTTGGCATTTGAACTAAAAGTATTGTAATATCTAATATTAATTTTTTTTAAAAAAAAGGTTGATATTCCACCACGGTGTAGATGACGAGGGGAGTGAGGCGAAGGTACGTAGGTGTCACCTCAGTTGGAACGATATGAGTATTATTCTAATTTGGAATAATCAGGCGTTAAAGTGAACAAACATAGAGGGCTGACATGTGAACGGGAGGGAGACAGACGGATAATGGAGAAAGAACAGAAGCTGGGAAAATCGAAAAGGTGGGAAACGCGTGAGTTTAGTTTAAGTTGGGTAGAAAAATCATGATTATTGATGCCTTGTGGCCTGCCTGCAAGCGCCAGGAAGGAAACGGACCAATTTGTGTCAGAGAGACACGAATCCGTCCAATCCAGAGAGAAAAAGGAAAACTAGAACACAGAGAGACAGAGAGAGAGAGGCTTCAATTGAAGTGAATGATTCAGTGCGCCCAACGGTGATCATCATCACACCGGCCCGCCCGTTTCCCTAATAAGCTGACCTCTCTTTCTTCTTCCACCGTTTAATTAAAGAATAGGAAAAATATTTACTGAATTGGCAATCTCAAAGCATCGCAGATCTCGAAGCAGCAATTGATTTTGTACATGTGAGTGCTGTTGGCCAGAATCAGAAGAAGAAGAAGATTCCAGAAAACGAAAAACTTCTCCTCTACTTCCAGTAGCCTTCTTGGGCTCTTCGACGATCCGAAGTCATCCTCCCATGGACGGCCGCGATTCGATATCCCGAGTCTGAAGCTTCCAGAATGCTTTGCTGTGTTGATTTACGGAGATGAGTGAATCGGGATGGCTTCCGAGTAGTAGTAGTAGTAGTAGTAGTAGGGTTTTGAAGAAATGGGGTGTGGAGGGTCGAAGGTCGACGACTTGCCGCTGGTGGTCCGGTGCCGGGAGCGGAAGGAACTGATCCGGGCCGCCGCTGACCAACGCTACGCCCTCGCCTACGCCCACTTAGCCTACTTTGCCTCCTTGCCAGCCGTCGGCGACGCCCTCCGCCGCTTCGTTGACGAGGAGCTCGTCGTTGCCGCCTCCTCCCCCTTCGCCTCCCCCGTTCTCACATTGCCCTCTAACGAGGGCAAAAAGAAGAAAAACAATAGAAAAACTGGCAACGCTCAAACTCGTAATGATCTTGCGATTTCATCTTCCTCGACCTCGCTTTCGCATTCAGGGTCGGGCTCGCACATTCACTTGTCGGATCACGACGGCGATGACGGCTCTCACTTGCATTTACCGTCGGATTCTGACTCTGAACTCGATTCTTCCGGTCACATTCATCTACACGACAGTCCTGATAATGCTGAAATCGAAAGGCCTTCCTATTCTTCACCGCCTCCAATTCAAACAGATTGGGGGCCATACGGAATGAATCAACCCGCAGAAGCAAATTGGGGCCCCTATGGCTATGGAGTTCACCCGCCTCATCAACCAGGTTGGGATCCTGCCTACGGAATGGATTCGACTTCATATACATATTATATGCAGAGATCTTCGCCACAGGTTCAATCTGTAATCTATGATCCAAGCAAATCTGTTGCGGCAGCAGAGACTTCATATTCATATTCAAGTTACCAATATGATAGTGGTAGTGGTGGGTTCTTTGGGTTCCCAATGCGGTCGCCGGCGCCGCCTCAGAATCAGCAACCAAGTTCGCCGGCCGGTCCCCCGCCGCCGCCCTCACCCAAGGTGTCTGCTTGGGATTTCCTCAACCCGTTTGATGGCTATGACAGCGGTTACCCCGGTTACTATTCTTATGGAAGATATGGGTATGGGTCCATGGCTAGTAGTCCTGATTCAAATGAGGTGAGGGAGAGGGAGGGAATCCCAGATTTGGAGGATGAAACCGAGAGTGAAGCTTACAGAGAGGTTCACAAAGGCAAGAATAGTTCCAAGGTAGAGATGAAGGGGAAGGGAAATTCAGGGGAGGGCAGTTCAAAGTCAAAGACACTGCAATCACATGGTATTGGCAGCAGTGAGGGCAGTCCAATGACAGTGCCATCACATGGTAGCAGTGAGGGATCATCAAGAGGTATTCCTTCAGAAATCAGTGGAAAAACTTCAAGGGAAGAGCCATCACAGAATGGCGAGGCAACACATTCAGTTGAGGTGAAAGTGGAAAAAAGCAGTCCTGATAGTGGAGTGTCAAAGGGCACAGAAGATGGGTCTCTGAGGAAGAAGGGGGTGACTTTTGAGGTGGATGTAGGTTCAGGCCATGATGCTGAATCCTCCAAGTTAAGTAGCTTGACCACATTGTCTGCTGATATCACGCGAGATCTTCAGGAAGTTGTTGCTGAAATCAGGGATGAATTTGCAACTGCTTCTAGTTATGGCAAGGAGGTTGCTATGTTGCTTGAAGTGGGGAAGTTGCCTTATCAGCCTAGGTCCAATTTACTCAATGGTATTATCTCATCTGTCTTTCTAATGGAGCTGGGTTGCCTGAATATTCCTGTGTTGTTTTAGTGATTTGTTTCTCACAATTTTCTTATGATTTTGTAATAAATATTCTTTTTGTTTGGCTTGGTCTCCTTTCTTCTTGATACAAATAGTGTGCTATTTTGCTCTGGGATGTTGGTTGTTTGCTTGCTGGAGTAACAATATTTAGAAGCTAGTGATTGCAGTTTGCATGTGAATGAAACAAAGCCATTGAACGTCTTCATTTCTGATTTGCTAATACGTGAACAAATGCGCGAGAACAGTTGTGAGATGTGTGTTTTTCCTTGCTAAAAATATCAAATTCATTGGGCTATTCTGACCATGTGTGTTTGCATATGATACTCGAGACATACTGTCTGTGCATTTAGAGGTTAGTTTAATGTTGTAGAATGATTAAAGAACTATTTTTAAAATGTAGGATATGAACTATTGGGTTTTGGTTCCATTCTGACATAAGTTTGACCTTTGGAGGATACCTGTTGTTTTAACTTTTTGTCATGTGAGTTCTGAATATTCGTTAAATCCTTGCAGGATGGCTGTTTTCTGCATAAATAAATAGAAACCTGTGTCAAAGTTTCTAATCCTGACTTAAAGCTTCTCCATGTATTTAGAGTCTAATTAATGCAGAAGAGTCATTAAATAACTATTTCTGGAATGTAGGATATAAACTGCTTGGGTTTTCTGCCATTCAGTTTAAACTTTGCTGGATGCTAGTTGTTTGAATTGATAGGAACCAGGGAGTCCAAGTTTGTGCCCTCATCAAAAGTTTATTTAGGTCTTTAGGCTAAGGTGCAAGAGCCATTTAAAGATCGATGTCAGCTTTCTAATACAGATTTGTTTTCTTCTTGGGGAAGGGGGATGTTGGCTTGCAATTGATATGTTATCTTTGGTTGTTGGCCTCCAGTTTAATAATCTGTAATTAGTTAATTAACCAGTGAATCATCTCATCTCATAGACCCTTTTTGGATTGGCTTATATAGCATTGCACTTATTGTTGGAACTTATGTGTCTTTGTGCAGTGATATTATCCAGGATTCTATACATGGTAGCACCCTCTTCGTCATCCTCACGCCCTTCATCCAGGAAATCAGTGAGATTTGCTTTTAGCACAATGAAATTGGCAAAATCATACTTTGGAGATTCTGGGAAGAACCCTAATATGAAGCCTAGTAACCTTTCATCTACTCTGGAGAAGCTCTATGTTTGGGAGAAGAAACTATACAAGGAAGTTAAGGTAATTATGAATTTGATTTACAGTTGCGAATTCAGATAGAAATTTAAAGTGTATTCTTCCTGCTGTTTGCCAACATGTATTCAACTAAGAACAGTATTAGTGGCCATATTTTCCTTTAGTTGTTATATCTATTGTTGGGTGAAGCATGCAGCCTTTTTTTTTTTTTTTGTTGATAGGAAAAAGCATGCAACTTGGATATACTGTAGGTAATTTTGATTATTTTAATTAGGACAAGAAGGAAAGTGCAAAATTAATGTATTTTGGCAGTAAAACTGATATGTATTCTTCCAAGTTTTTTTTTTAAGTATTCTGTGCTTTGTCAATTCATGTGGAGGATACAACTCTTTACTGACAACCAAAAATTGTTAAGACTTTGTGGTTACTATGGGATAAGCTTCTTAGTGTGCAAAGTAATGGGATGAGTCGTAGGAATTTGAATTGATAATGGTTGGTATCTTATCTTCAAATCCCTCCATTTTCGGGCATATAAATATCTGTGATATATATAGATATATAAGAATAGAGTAGATTAGAAGGTGAGCAACTCTCTCACGTTCACAATCTCTATGTTATTCAGACACCATATTCGGCATCACCATTCCGAGCCTTGGATAGACAAAGGGTGGACAAAAGAGAGGAAGCTCTTGTAGCTTTCTTTGCAAAGGGTTGTTAGACAAATCATGGATCGAATCTTCTGCTTCGATTCAAGAATATATACATATTGAATGTTATTTTACAGAGTAAAATAGTGGTATCGGAGCCAGATTATTTGTCTACACCCAAGTTGTGGCTGTCCATGCCTAGGAACCTTATGCATGCTAGAACAACCCAAAATCACTGTTCTGTTCAGACCTCTCTAATTTATGCTATGGTTGTTCATTTTCTGTAATTTTTATATGTATGCGTCCTCTTTTAATGATCTACATGCCTGCAAAATTTCAGGCTCATTCATAGAGCCGTTTAAGAGAAATCTTAGATTGAAAATTTGTGCCATTTTTTGTAAAACGTGATGAATCCATGACTTTAGCCTTGTTTTTTGATTGCCTTAATGTTATGGATATATTTTGATATGGGTATCAAAAGAAAGCTTGTTTCAAGATCTTACCAACGGTATATTGTGTGAAAATTTTGGATACCTGTAGCAGAAGTTATAAGCAATCGAAGTTGGTTGTGTGCGAATGTTGTGCTGCAAGAACAAGAATTTTTTGAGGAAGAAGATGAACAGTACCAGCTGGTGGTGTGTCCCACTCACGCAGGCAGCGTGGGAGGGTGGCAAAGTTGTCGTTTTTCGACACCTTTGGCAAGTGAATGTTCATCTCATGGTGCCAAGTCCGTCTGTGGTGTTTGTTTCCCAATTTTGACCCTATATACATTTATTTTTTATTTTCAAAGAAAAATGGGCTTTAAAATTATGGAAAATAGTTTTTGGGGTCTTAATGCTTGGGAAAACTATTCCCTATATGGCCATGTTGATGGTTGTGAGTTATGACATAATTAGAATTTGTTTCTGATGATGATGGTAATTATTTTTGAAATAATTACCAGAAAATAAATAAATAATTTTTTTTGGCATAATAGAAAATTACCTTGTTAATTATCCATTTTTTGCAATCATGTAGTTTTATTTGCTCGTTAACAATTAATTCGTACTAAGTTTCGATTTAGTATTGATCTTGGGCCATGTGTGGGTCCTTGAATATTGTTTGGATTTTGTGGATCGGTTCCACATAGGCATGTGTTTAGTTGTGCATCATGGGTAGTGTTCTAAAATGCGCTAGGTGCTAGTCGGGTGCAAGACTGGGGCCTAGCGCCTAGGTTGCTTAGGCGGGGATTAGGTGTTTTTTTTTTTAATTTTTGATGTAATTTGATATTATTTTTAGATAAATCAAAGTTAGGAAAACAAGTTAAATAGTGAAATTAAGCGTGAGAAAATAAATTGTTAGATTAGTTCTAGGTTCAAGAAGATAGAAGTAGTAATAATGCAATATAAACAATATTCAAAGAATCTAACTATCTAATTGGACTTCTTCCTGTCTATATTCTTCCAACATACGATCTTCATCGGACTCAAAATCAAATTCATTGATTTCTTGCTCATCTTCTTCTGATTGAAAATCATCTTCATGAAGCTTTCTCACTCTAGAACTTCTTCGAGATTGAAGCATCTCATCTGCTCCGGATGCTTCACCAACCACTTCCCAAGTGAGCCCCGTACCATGTTCAACTTCTTCATCATCTCCTCCATCAACGATCCATCCTTGTGCATTACTAGTATCGCTAGCAAGTAGTACATCAACATTCATTTCCTTCTCCCTTTTTTGCTTGTTCATCAATTTCGCATTAAATTGGACATAGACTAGATTGTTCAATCGATTCATGTCTAGTCTATTTCTTTTCTTCGTATATGTATCTGCATAAATAAAATAAAAGCAATATCAATATAAATGATAAGTGGATAAGGATAACTAATTGATATTAAATAAATATAATTAATAGAGATAATGAAATTAAAATATTAAAAACGTTTTAAAATATACACTAACTTCTTCAAAAGTGCTCCAATTTCTTTCACAACTAGATGAACTAGTGGTTAACGAGAGGATCTTTCTCACCATTCCTCAAGTTTGGAGTTTGATTTCCATAAGTTATCCACCATGTAACTACATAGGTTAAACAAGTATAAAGTAAACAAATTTATACATTAATACATAATAGAAATGATTAAAGAAATTTTATACTTGGATTATAATTGTCATCATTTTTTGCACACCCTTGAGTTGCCCACGGTTTTCCAAAAGCTCCCTCTTTATGAGTATACTTTGGCAACTCAACATTTATAACATGGTCTTGCAATTCACCATCATAAAACATCTCCATACAGTTAAAAAACCCATCCATCACTTCATGATCAAGTTGTATATCCATATCCTTGAAAAAGTAGTAGGGATTCAAAAGGTAAGCTGCAAAATGCAGTGGACTATCTAGCCTATCTTTCACCTTTGTTTCAATAATCTTCATAATAGTTATTCTCAAGATTGTTTAAGGCCTCTTTAGTATCTTCTTTTGTCTGCTTAATCTCTCCACATAAAAAGCCCATAGAAGGCTTTTTATTTGCATCAACAATTTGAAGCACCTTCACCAAAGGTGTAGAAACCTTAAGGCGTACAATCACACAATTCCAAAAAGCAATGCTCATCACAGTATCATAGGCTGCTATCCCTTTAATAGACTTCAACCATTTGCACTCCTCCCATTCAGAGCCTGTAAACATTGTCTTCATTTGAGCCTTTTTCTCCATCAAACTCTGTAGATTAAGGAAAGAAGAAGCAAATCTAGTGACTCTCGGTCTCACTATATCCTTTTCTTCGTAAATAACCTTATTAAAGACAAGGTCTTATGGTGTGCATAAATAAAGATCGTCAAACTCTTAGCCTGATTAATGATTCTTATACCTCGACAGTTTTTCAATAATTTCAAGCATCAAATTGATGGTGTGAATAGCACATGAAGTCCAAAAGATATTTGGTCTCTTCACCTTCAAAAATTTTGCCGCTCCCATTTTGTTGGTAGCATTGTCTGTTACTACTTGGATGACATTTTGTGGCCCAACTTGCTCAATGCACTTATCCACATACTCAAAGATGAGATCACTTGTATGTGCTTCATTTGAAGACTCTCTGGAAGAAAGAAAAGCAATACTAGTGTTAGAATTAACACACAAGTTCATGATGGTCCTCATTTTTCTGTTTGTTGAAACATTTGCCATAATGGAGCACCCATTTCATGCCCACTTTTCTTCATGCTTCTTTAGTAACTCTTTCGTTCTATCAATTTCTCTTTTTAATAACGGTTCCCTCAACTGGTATTGATTGGGAGGTTTGAAGCCCGACCCAAATTGACTAACTGGCTCAACAAACAATTTGAAGCTATCATAATTAATAGCATTGAAAGGTATACTATCTTCGTCATATACCCATCTAGCACAATATTTAGGAACAGACCGTGTTCTCTTTTTAAAGAGTGATTCGCTGATATTTTGCCGCCTTTGCTTCATTCTTGCACTCAAACAAGTTTTAGGGCTAATGGAGTTTGCAAAATTATCCATAGGGCGAATAGTACGAGGGCGTTTTTTTGCTCCCTAACTCTTGCAATTTATCTTCATTATCCCCTTCCCCCCTTTCAGAGATATTAACAGAGGATCTAATCAAATCTTCCTCCTCCTCCTTCTTCTTCTTCTTCTTCTTACTCTTTGTCTCGGCAATAGCATTCTTGCATTTGGTTTGATCATCCGGAGAAGATTTTGAACATGCAAAGACATTTTCAGAAATGTGGCTGATGTTCTTTTACTCTGTAAACACCTCTAGACATAACTTTATCACACAACTTGCATTTAACTCCATATTTTTTGGATCAATTAACATTCCATACTCTCATTCGACATCATTTGACTTCCTTTTAAGAACTGAGAAGGCTTAGGACGATGCTCCCATACTCCCAGTCCCATCTGACATCATTTTATTTTCTTTTTTCTTCTTTTTTTTTCTTGAGTAATTGACATTGAATTAAAATAGACAACTAGTTAACGACTTTATGAAACATTAACATAGATTATTAAGTTTAGGGTTTAGATTTTGTGAAACACAACTTATAGGCGTTACAAACAATAGAATCAAACCAGAAATCCAGACAAATAAGAAAGATGAACAAGAGCAAAATTTAAAACTTAACCAAGGAAATCTAGCATCAGCAGCAAGAAGCATGTGCACGGTTGCTACAACAACACTTGCTGCTTGCTTTAGCAAGGAGCAATTTTTTGTATTGGAGGAAGAATTGCAAACCTAGATAATGGCCATACGTACTAGAGGAAAAAGAGCGAGAACTGGCTGGGACAGAATGACGAAGAGACAATTGGCGGTGGCGGTGAGAGAGAGAAACGATGAGATTGGCGGTGGCGATAAGTCCACTAGAGACGACCTAGACGGCGTGTGACGAGAGAGAGAATAGGAAAGTGATGAGAGAGAAAGGGAAAGTGACAATGACGAGAGAAAGGGCAAATATTGAAAGGGAAAGGGGAAATACCAAATATTGATCCAGGCGGCTAGGTGCTGCCTGGGCTGCCTAGGCACCGATTGGGTTCGATTAATCGGGCCCGGTGCATAGCTAAATGTTTGGATTTAATTGTTTGTTTTGAACATGTGCACTGGATGTCTTTTATTATCCCTGATTCAATGATCATGGCCATCGATTTAGTTGCTGGAAGCTTAACCAGGATAGACAAGTTTGATGGGTCCAACTACTCCACATGGGAGAAACAGATTCAGAAATTACTTCGGAAAAGGTATGGGACACTTTAGAGATTTACCATCCCAAGCCACAAGGAGAAAATGTTGGCAACATAAAGGGCCTATGATCTCAAGAGGGATCGTCATGCTTGCCTTGCGATGCTAGTTAGCTTACGGAGTGACCTTATGGGCCAGTTTGAGCCTTGTTAGACTGCCAAGGAGATGTGGCAAAAGTTGAAGATCACTTTTGGTTAGACATTTGCTATAAAGCTTCGTGCTTTACAATTGAAATTTCAACAGTATGTTAAAGACCGAAGGCATAGCATGACTGAGCATTTGAGTGATGGGTTCACTTATTAGAGATCTTCAAAATACAGGAGTAGTGCTTAATGATGAGCAACAACTCCTAAGGGTGATTAGATCCTTGCCAGACCTTGAGTGGTTCCAAATGAAGCTTTTGATGACACATAATGAGAATATCAAATCATTCGATGATATCTCACGTCACTTGGAGCTTGAGGTGGAATGCATCGAAGCAAACTGAGCGACGAATTTTGTGGCCAAGGCCGAGAGGAATGAGGGCTTCAGACCTATATGCAAAAGGCAAGGATTGAGGGAATCAGGCTTTACACCTAAGAATGGTAAGAGCAAGAAGGCCAAGAGGGGGATGCGTGAAAAGAAAGACTTGTCCAAAGTAAAATGCTACAATTTTCAGAAAAAAGGTTACTTCGCTCGGGATTGCTCCTAGCTAAAGAAGATATATTCCTCTTTTATTTCTACTTTGCTTTATATTTGCTCACATGCATTAGTTGCATACTCACGTCTTGAGTGGATTGTGGATACAAGAGCAATGCAACACATAAGTGTTGAGAGAGAAGGGCTTGTGGATTAACACTGGGTGCTAGCGGGGACACAGTATGTCACGCTTGGGAATGACACACAAGAAGAGGTTCTTGGAGTTGGTTCGTACCAGCTCAAGATGAAGAATGACAAAAGCCTACTCTTGAAGGACATTATGTATGCTTTATTAGTAGCATGTTTATTGGGACAAGGATATTCTTTTTTTTTTTCATGGTATTGGTGTGAACATCTATTTCGAGGATACGTTTTTTGGTTGTGGTTTCTTAATTGATGGTTTTTTCAAACCGAACTTGGATCATGTTTAATAATAATCATTCCATTGCTTTAGTTTCCTCTACTTTTGTTATGAGCGTTGATTGTAATTTATGGCACAAAATGCTTGGTTATGTGGGCCAAGATAGGATGGCGAGGCTGGCACAAGAAGGTCTATTGGGATCCCCCACTAAAGTGAGATTCACTGTGTGTGAGCCTTGCTTAGCTGGCAAGGCCAAGAGGAAACCTTTTGGTAAGGCTTCTCATGCATCTTACCCGTTGGAGTAAGTATACTCCGACATGTGGTCCTATGAATTTGAGGGCACGTTATGGTGCATCATACTTCATCACCTTAATAAACAATTATTCACGTTTTGGTTGTGTACTTGATTTCTCACAAGTCAGAAGCTTTAGATTGCTTTAGGCGCTTTGTGCTTGAGGTTGAGAATTAGATGGAGAAGAGCTTAAAAACTCTTCAAATCAATAGAGGCCATGAATATCAATTCAAAAGTCCGTGAGGAAAAAGGTACAGTTTGGTACCTGATGATTCTTGGCACTCCACAACAAAATAGTGTTGTAGAACAGCGGAATAAGATTTTGTTAGAAATAGTTAGATCGATGTTGGCGTAGTCGAATCTCTTGATTAGTTTTTAGGGAGATACGTTATTGACTACAGTTTACATTCTTAATCATGTTCCAAGTCCGTGTCCTCTACCCCTTATGATTTGTGGATTAGAAGTCCAAACTTGGAACACTTGCGACCTTGGGGATCAGCTGGATATGTTCATAGCTCGTCCCACTAGTATGGTAAACTTGGACTAAGAGCTAGCAAGAAGGTGTTCATTTAGTATCTTGAGGGCTCAAAAGGATACATCATGTATGGTGAACATCCTAATAGGGGTTTGACTTAGAATCTTGAGATGTAGAGTTCTTTGAGGATGAGTTCTCAAAAATTGGCGAGGTTGATAAGGACTCCCAATTGTATGAGTTATAGGAGGAAGTGCCTTTAGTTAGTGGGAGTATTCTTGCAGTTAGTGGAAGTGAACCCATAGACATCACTTTTGAGACTCAATTAATCCGACGTAGCCAATGTGGGCTCTTCACTCCTTGTCATTTCGATGATGTTGAGGGAAGGGCGCTTGTGTGTGTGCTATGTCGAATGACATTGAGTCGACTTCCTATACAGAAGTCTTAACCTCCCCAAACCGAGATCAATGGTTGATCACTATGAGGGAAGGGATGGACTAAATGGCTAAGAACATGGTATGGGAACTTGTCAATCTTCCACCAAATAGAAAGGCGATTGGCAACAAGTCGTCGAGCTAATGGATCGATTGACAAGTATAAGGCCCGTTTGGTTGCAAAAGGCTACACTCCAAAAGAGGGTGTAGATTTCTTAGAAACATACTCTCTTGTGGTGAGATTTGACTCTATTCGCGTAATTCTTGGCCATCATTGCTCATTTAGACCTTGAGCTACACCAGATGGATGGCAAGACAACATTTCTCAATGGAGAACTTGATGGGGAGATATACATGGATCAACTTGTCGATTTTGTTATCCAAGGGCAAGAGGGAAAAGTGTACCATCTCAAACGATCCATATATGGTTTCAAGCAGTTTAGACAATGGTTTCTATGGTTTCATGAAGCCGTTACCTCCATTTGTTTGGCCATGATGGAGGAAGACCATTGTGTGTATGTCCAATGGACAAAAGATGGATTCTTGATTTTATCTTTATATGTAGATGACATCTTATTAGTTGGAAACAACTTGGAGATGATCAGTGCCATTAAGGAATGGCTATCCTTTGTCTTTGAGATGAAGAACTTAGGGGAAACGAGTTATATTCTCAAAGTTAAGATCTCGAGGGATCGCTCAAGGAGGCTTTTGAGTCTGTCTCAAGAGACTTGTTTACTTAAGATCCTTGAACGGTTTCATATGGATAATTGAAAGTCTGTTGATACTCCAATTGATAAGGGTTGTTCCTTGAGTTTTAGTTAGTACCCTAAACTAGAGGAAGAAAAGAAACAAATGGAGAAGAGATCGTACACCAATGCTATTGGGAGTCTCATGTACTTAATAAAGTGTAGTTGTTTTGATATTTGTTTTGCCATTGGGCTAGTAAGCAGGTACCAAAGCAATCCAAGCGAGACACTGGAAAGTTGTCAAGAGAATCATGAGGTATTTACGTGGTACTTGTGATTATGTTCTGACCTTCCAAGGTGGAGATATGAAAGTGCGTGGTTACATTAATGCTAATTTTGGCGGGGATATAGATGATAATGTCTCCACATCAGCATATGTTTTCACTCTTGGTGAAGGCTCTATTTCATGGCGAAGCAAGAAACAAAATTGCATTGCTCAGTTGACAATGGAAGCAAAGTATGTGGCCAACTTAGAGGCTGGGAGACAAGCATCCTGGCTTAGTGTTTTCCTTTGAGAGCTTGGGGTAACAACTTAGGCTGGTGAACTTGTCTAGCTGCGATGTAGTTTGCACATGACCCTAAATTTCATGATAGAGAAAAGCACATAAGGAGATATCATCACTACATTAGAGGACTAGTTAGGGACTAGGAAATGATCTTGAGTTATATTCCTAGCACTACAATGTTGGCTGACTCATTAACAAAGCTATTTAGTAGGAATGTGTTTGAATCCCATATGAGGCGTTTGAGATTACGTAGAATTTGAATTTCACGTTTTGATCACTATTTAGGACGTTTATGTTGTTTTTGTATTCATAGATATTTGTTATCTCCTTTTTGTTTTCATGATAGGACAATATTAATTATTTTGTTGAGATGGAAAACATTGAAATAGTTGCACATATTCGTGAAAGGCACTAGGTTTGGATTGGTCCTCTCATGCGGATGATCACCTTGATACTTGCGTGGTGTGCAGGAGGAGACAACTCACTCTTAAGACATATGTGGTTAGTGTAAGTGCCTTGATATATGAGGGGTATTCAAGGTCGTTATTGTCACTTTAGTAGGGCTAAGATGAGACTTATTTGGAGAAGTCGAATATGAATCTATCTCAAATTTCATATTAAGCTTTGATAATAGCTGGATGTGAGCACTCATGAGTTGAGTGACTTAAGTTGATGCCTATGTGGTGACTGGGACAACATCTATACTGTGTTTCGATTGTGATATCCACGATTAGTGGGGGCTCCACTATAGCATGCACATCATACAAGTGCTCGTATGCATGACTACTATAGGGAAGTAACAAGATTGTCCCCTCTCTATCACTACGTGAGACTCTATTTACGTATGCATTTTGACCCGGAATCATTTTATGAAGTTGAGGTTTAATTACACTACTTTAGCATGTTACCCAATTGGCCAGTAAATAAACAATTAGGCAGGCCATGATTGGGCAAATGGTTGAACCAAGAGATTGACTAATTTGAATTCTAGGAAAGATAATTTATACCACATCATGTAAGTTTTGTATCTTATAGCTCGGACGATCATCCATGTGATGGTCATGAGTGGAAGAACTTCGAATGATGATTGCTTTTCAAAGTTACTCTTGAGGGATTGGAAGCATTTGATTGATGTGTTATGTATTATCTAAGGCATAGATTACATTGCCCTCGTGTATGTTTTTATGCAGCTAAGTACTATGCTGGCACTGGTGATTGTTTGATATAGTACACTTATCATTGTCATCGCGGTTGCACCCCTTGACATCCTGTACAAGGAGATGGGTTGAGTATTATCCCATGTACCTGAGTGTGAGATTGTTGGACTTTGCAGTTACTATGGGATAAGTTCTTTAGTGGGCAAAGTAATGGTACAAGTGGTTGGAATTTGAATTGATAATGGTTGGTATCTTATCTTCAAATCCGACCATTTTCGGCATATAAATATCCATGTGACATAGATTTATAAAAACAGAGCAGATTAGAAGGTGAGCAACTCTCTCACGTTCACAATCTCTATGTTTTTCATACACCATTTTTGGCATCACCATTCCGAGCCTTGAACGGACAAGGAGTGGACAAAAGAGAGGAAGCTCTTGTAGCTTTCTTTGCAAAGGGTGGTTAGACAAACTGTGGATCGATTTTTCCTCTTTGATTGAGGTATATATACATATTGAATGCTATTTTACAGAGTTCTACAAAAAGAAAGAGAAAAAAGAATGGGGTCTGGTAGTATGGAGACGGAGAGTGGAGAGAGATCTTTTGCTTTCAATTGAATCTTTTGGATTTTGGGTTCAAATTTCTTTTTAAGTTATTGCTGGACGTTTATTGTTTGCATTGATAGGATAACCAGAGTTAAAGTTTCTGTCAGTGTTTTGAAGAGTGCTTAGTGCACTTAAGAACAAAAGGCCTGCAGAGCTTAAGCACAAAGCGAAGTGTTGGCTTAAGCCAAGTGAAGCTTGTTTTAAATAAAAGAGAGTGTAAACTTTTATAACCACAAAGAAATATAAACTATTAAAAAAGCAATCTTTAAAAAAACTAAATAAAAATGAGGGCTGTAAATTAAACAAAAGATGAGATACCATTTTTCATTTATATTTTATATCTGTTTACAACTTCATGCAGCCATAGCAAAAACACATAGGGGACATATAAAAGGATGCAATCTGGTTAGCTGTTAGTCCTGGTGGAACTTGGAAGACAAGTTGACCTGAACTCTTGGTTGAAAGGATCTGATATGCTAATGCTTTTTTTATTTTTTAATTTTTTTATTTTGCTGCGTCGTCTTCTATTTTCTGTAAAAGTTTGGCAGAATATCCATTCTGTTTTGTTAAGACTATTTATACAGAGGATTGTGAAGAAGAATAAGGAAAAATGATCCCTAATTTACAGCAATCCCCAATTAGCCCCCTAATTTATAGTAATCCCCAATTTTTCGGTCCCAAATTTGCAATCAATTACTAATCTCTAATTTATAACAATCAAGAATCAATTATCAATCCCTAATTTACAGCAATTAAGAATAATTAGTAACCCCTAATTTACATCTAATTGCATGTTTCCTTTAATATATTTTTTCAATTAATACAGCTTTTTTCCTTTTTTATTTTTTTATAAAAATGATTTTATTTAGATCTTTCTAAGATCTGTCAATAGTTTTTTTGGGTAAGGATTCTACACAAGCAACCACATCATTGCAAACAATTTAAAAAAATCCAAATATTCATATTGTTTCATTAAAAAAAAAAACAAGTGTATTTTTGAAGCATGCATTAGAGTTTTGAAGCTCAGGGTAAAAATAATCTAAGCTTGCTTTAATTGCGCTCAGCTAAAGTCGTTGAGCTTCACACGCTAAAACCCAAGCATGCTGCACTTCAACCTTTGCCCTCAAGTGTGCTTTTAAAACATTGGTTTTTGTGCTGATTAAAATATTATTTTTTCATTCAATAGTTTGTCAATGTAGAAGACCCAAATAACAATCATTTTCTAATGTGGCAGATGAACTATTTGTCTTTTTTGGATTCTGAATTTTGGTTGAACTCTTCATTTATGTTGTTTGTAGCTATAGGAAACACAGAGATTAAGTTTCTGTCCTGATTAAAAGTTTTTCTGAAGCATTAGTGTTTGGGTGACTATGTTTAGGGTGGAATTCCTTAAATGCTCCAAGAATGACTTTTTTAGTTTGGTAGCTCTTATAAGTATGATTTTTGCTGTTTACTATAAAATTTAGATGGTATGATCATCTAAATTGACTGACCATTGAATTTCATTCTCATCTCATGGGCTTGTTTAGCAAGGCTTCTTTGCATCATAGTTCTGCTGCTTTTATGCATTCCCTTGCTTCTTTGCCAAATAATTGAGGGAGGGAGATGCCTGGTCTTTGTACCCTCTTTTTTCTTCTGTTTCCCTGAAATGTTCTGTTTCCTTCTGTCATGACCCAAGGATCCATAGAGGGGCAATAGGGTAATAGGCAATAGTTGTTAGAGGATATTTTAGGAATTAGTTAGAAGCACATGGGTGTGTTGTGCATGCTGTTAGGAACTAGGTATGCCTATATAAGGCTACTGTAAACGGATGGGATTCTCATACTTGAATTGATAAATGAAACTCTTATTTTTCTCTATCAAATTCTCTCCCAATGTCCCTCTCGTATCTCTCTGCAACTCTCCCTCATTTCTCTCTAATTTCTTCCCCATTTCTGCCCAATTTCTCTCTCCAATCATTCTGTTCTTGGTTCTATTCAATCGGATCCTTCCGATCGCCAATTCAACCCTAGGCTAAACCCTAGGTCCATGATCCCTCCTTAATTCAGTTTTACGTGTAGTACTACTGCATAAGGGGATTTACTTTTGTTTCCCTGAAGTTCCTGTCTCCTTTTTACTTTTTTAATTCAGTTTTGTTTGTGTGTAGTACTATTGCACAAGGGGATTTACATTTGTTCCTATCAATTGTCCATATTACCATTTCTTTGTTGAACAAGTTCTGGTCATGTATAATAGTAGTCCTTTTCACTGACATTACGGGCACTAGCTGGTGTGTATTTGCTGTGCATGTCCATGCTTTACTAAGAGCAAAAACATTCACCACACTATTTGCATAGCAGTGGGCCTGAGGTTAGTATATGAGCTCAAAACTGTTGAAAGTCCTTTTCCATTGGGTAGATATTGCTATAGTTACGTTCAAACAAGATTGCCAGTATTATTTCCACCCTAAGGGGGGGAAAGAACTTAGACATTTGATGGGATAAAAGTATAAAGCAATAACAACTTTATTCTGATTTCTGGATCCATTAGTTCTAATCACTTAGTAAAATATCATTAGATTTACAATTAAAAAGGTTCTAAAATTGATAAAATGAACAAATTAAAAAGGTTCTAAAATTGATAAAATGAACACCTCATATCGCCCTAATCAGATAGTTATAGTTGTTGTGCAACAGATGTACGCAAATGTTTTTAAAGAATTCTTTTGGAAACACCAATGCTTGAAAATAGTTACACCATAATAGATTTTGTTTTATCTTTTCAATGGTTAAATGTTCAGAATAATTTTGCTCCAACTGATTTTGTGTTATTGCAAGCAAATGCCTGAAAGTTGTGTTAGATGATAAAATGATACCTTGTTTTATTTCTGTACACACACTCACACAAAATGCACATGTTATCTTAGCTTAATAACGTACTTCAAAACAATTTTCCTTCATTAATTTATGTGATTTTCTTATTATTGGAATGACAAGCCTATCCTGCCTATCTTGTTTAGGATGAAGAAAGGCTTAGAATTATCTATGAAAAGCAGTGCAAGAGATTGAAAATTTTGGATGACCAGGGAGCTGAGTCCAGTAAGATTGATGCTACTCAGGCTTCAATAAGGAAGCTGCTGACAAAACTTGATGTCTGCATCAAAGCTGTGGATGCCATATCAAACAGGATACACAAGTTGAGGGATGAGGAGTTGCAGCCACAAGTTACTGAATTAATTTATGGGTATGAATGTGCTTCCTTCTCTAACTAGTAGCATGTTTTTAGTTTTTGATTCTGATATATTTGATCTATTTTCCACTTACTGACCCCACGTAATGGGGTTTAAGGCTTGTGATGATGCTCTTCTTAATCAGTAAATGTTGAACTAGGATATATTTGATCCGCATGTCCTAGTTCAACATTTCTATGTGGTTAGACATGCAATCTCTTGCTAATTGTGGTACATGAAAATATTTGTTCTCTAACACTAAAGGAAACAATTGAGTTCAAGGAAGCGTTAAACATGGCTGTTTTAATGAGGGTTATCTATCCGAAGTGCCATGAAATTTGCATGGAATCCCAAATCAAATGATTGGAAATAAGGCTTCTGAAGAGAACAGTAGGAACCAGAGACATACAGTAGTGAATCTAAGCTAAACTTTCCAGCAAAAGGGGGAGAACATAATCATCATCCCAAGCCTTAATCTTGCTAGTGGCGGTCAGCTGCATGAATTCTTTCTTAGTCATCTCTATCAATAGCCAAATAAAGGGAGATGATCAAAGGAACTGCCAATTCCATAGGATACCTTCTTGGGGAAATATTTTTGAAGTAGTTCTGCGGAAGCTATTTTGAACATGTATAAGGATGGATATTATCAATCTAACTGCCAGGAATGCCACAGAATCCCAGAGTTCCAGATGGAATGGTGATCAATTCTAATGTGTTGTTTGCCGAAATGATTTATCCTTGGCATTCTAGTCTTTTTTTTTTGGGGGGGGGGGGGGGGGGGGGGGGATATTTAAAACTAGTCTGGTCACTTCTAATTTTTATTTGAGAAGGTTGAAAATCCATGTCATCTGCAAATTCTGGAAATTCAGAAAGTTAATATGCTGGGTTACTACTGGTTTTAGATGGGACATCCTGTGCTATTAACATGTCTAATGCTGGAAATTCTCTTGTTCACTTTTGTATGTGTGTGTGTTTTCTTTGGCTGAATTCTTTCCTTGTTTCTTTATTGAATTCTGTTCAATTTTTTTTTTTTTTTTTTTTGTGAAGTAAAATTTGGCAGGAAGATAGGATAACATTGACAATTTTTAGATGTAACGAAATTTTGAAGTTGACCCTTTTCTGTAGTTTTTTTTTTTTGAAGTGTTTTTAGGGTTTTTAGTACCTTGTACAAAGAATGCATGGCTTTCTTGATGATGTTAAACTACTGTAATCAGATTGATAGGAATGTGGAAGACAATGCTCAAGTGCCACCAGAAGCAGTTCCAAGCTATCATGGCGAGTAAAACTCAAAGTTTGAGAGCAAACACTAGCTCTCGAAGAGACTCAAGCTTGAGGGCCACTGTTGAACTTGAAATGCAGCTCCTTACTTGGTGCAGCCGTTTCAGTGATTGGATTAACACCCAGAGGTCCTTCATTGAGTCCTTAAATGGTTGGCTTTTGAGGTGCCTAATTTATGAATCTGAGGAAACCCCTGACGGGATTATTCCATTTTCCCCAGGCCGGATCGGGGCTCCTCCAATTTTTGTCATTTGTCACGATTGGTTCCAGGCCATGGAAACTATCACAGAAACAGGAGTAGCTAATGCAATGCGTAATTTTGCTTCGGGGTTGCATCAGTTATGGGAGAAGCAAGACGAGGAGAAAAAGCAGAGGCTGAAAGCAGAGTATCTGTCAAAAGATTTTGAAAGACAGCTTAGAACCCTTCGCATGGACAAGGGACGAATGAAGCATGATCGAGACACAGTGTCAGACAAGACCGGCGTGTCACTAGTTCCTTCCGAAAGTGGAGTCTCAGCTCTGGATGATCTAAAAGTGGATTTGGATTCAATGAGAAAGAGATTGGAGGAAGAGTGGGGAAGGCACAAGGAGGCTGCCAAATTAGTTGACAATGTAGCTTCTAGTAGCTTACAAGCAGGTTTGGTTCCCATCTTCGAGGCTTTGGGCAATTTTACGTCAAACGCAGTGAAAGCTTACGAGCATGTCAGAATTCAAGATCCTGGGCAAAAGCCCGAGCCTGAGGTTAGTTAAAACTATGTGTAGCCTGATAACAGGAAATTTAATGTTGTCATTAGTAATGTTTGGCAGGGTAGGGATAGGATGATGATAGCTTAGGAGAGAAATTAATGATGTGGCTGGCTGGCTGGCTGACTTGTGAGTTGTAGGAAACAATGGGTGGGGAAGGTGGCAAGTAGATTGAGAATTTTGTGCAGTAGAGATGGTTTCCCCAGGCCTCTAGGCTCTTGCAATGGAGTAAAGGCAGGTAAGAATTTTGTACAGAAATTCATTTATTTGTTGATTAATTAGTTGGTGGATGATTTTTCTTGATTAGGGTGGGTGGGTTGGTTGGTTGGTGATCTAATGGGTGTACAGTACACAACTCCAAAATTTTGATAATGGTCAAGAGAGCTCCTTGCTTGCTACTTTATTCCCTGTAAATGTTGTATTTCTTTCAGGTTAAGGATTTGCCTATTCCCTTAATGGTTTTTTATTTTTTTGATTCTTTTGCTAAGTAAATGGGTTATATATACATATATATATATATATATTTATGGTCTTACCCATATAAAAATGGCACCTACTCTCTGGAGACGCAGCTAATTTGGGATTTTTACGTCATGTTTGGATGTGGCGTGTACGGAGGGGAAAGAGGAGACGGCGGAGGTGACGGTTCTCTTTTATAAAACGGAAGGAGAGGCAATTAATGGTGCATGATATGATAACTTCACTCTCTTAATATCCCAATTTTTCTTGCACCTCAGTTGGTAAATATATTAGTAAATATATTTATTTTTTATCTTACTATTTTATCATTATTGTTTTTGTAAAAACCTAATACCGTACTTCATTTAAAAAGATCCTATAATTACTTGTTTTCATAATTTAACATGATATTTTTATGTAAATACTCAAAATAATATGTATGTGTGCCAAAATTCAAAACTCATCCCAATTTAGATTGTTCTCCTTCAATGCAAAAAGAATGAACATATTTTGTTATCTTGTAATTTATTTGAAGTGAAGGTATCATTCACTTTGTTTCTGTCATGTTTTTGATTAAAATTTTGATACATAATTATAAAAATAAAAATGTGAGCTTTTTTTTTTTTTTTTTTTTTGTGTGGTAATAAACCATTAGTTTATGATTTTTTTTTTCTTATTTTCTTCTTGTCAAAAATACAAGAAGTAAAATTTGTACCGAGATAGTTCAAACTAGGGAAAAGCCAAGAAGAAAACAAGGTTGGTGGAGTTCACCATTGTTTAAGACAACTTACATACTATTCGAGAGAATAAGCAACACTTAAGTTTGAGGAGAAAGCCGAAGGAATGGAGTATGCAAGTACAATAGCAGTCTGATAGGAGAGCTCTGCTATCCAAGATAAGCTTCTGCAAGGTAGGAACTATTTAGAAGGCATGTGGGGATTTTTCATGCATTGACCCTCTAATGCTTAAATCAAATGTTTACATGATGTTTGGAAAAAGCAAATAAAATGTATGTCTGGGAGAAATATGACATGTTTCTCTAGGAGAACAAGTGGTTTAGGTTTGCATGTGTGTTTGAAAGTCAAAAGGTTGGAAAAAGATCCCCAAATTGAGGGGTTGGGTGAAGGGGAACACCAATATTTGGTGTATTAATGCAATTGTTTAACCAGTTTTCAAAAATATTTTCCAAAACCACAAATGAGCCCGCGGAACAAACACCAAAATCACCTTGCAAGACTCGTTTTCAATGACCATATGCAAAACAAACGAAACTATTACATAGGGCGTTGGAAATGTATACCTCAATAGAGAGTTTCTTACTGATGAAGCAACTAGAATCCTCCCGAGTAGCAACGTCTTGCTTCCAAGTTGCTCTCAACTCATCTTGAGATGACTAGTCCGACCCTTGAAATCATAAGGGCCTCAATCGGTCCACGCTCCTAGTGGCAGATGAGACCAACAAGAATGCCTATGTGTTAGACAGGTTTCTTGTTGGCGATTTAAATAGAATGGGTTCAAGAAAGAGGGTTTCTCAATCGTAATAGTCTCACTATTATTTAGGAATTGCTATTGTAGCAATGGAAAAACTAACGGGCAAATGGAATGAGCTTATGGGCTCTAGAAGAAGAAGAGAAAACGAGCTAAGGGTTGAGAGAAATTGTTGCAACAAATTGCAAGGCATATATGAAACACATAAATCCTATAATGGCAAGGTTCAGAAATTGCAAGGTTCAGAAATTGTTGCTCTCTTCTTTTTCTTCTCTTATGGCTTATATATGAAACACATAAATCCTAGACGCCTAAATCACACCCAATCGGAAAAAACCAATCAGAGAGAGAGAGAGAGAGAGAGGGGGGGGGGGGGGACCAAGGGGTGACAAGAAAGACAGACATCATCACCTTTCTTATCCTCTTGTCGTCTTCCCGCGCCACGTGCCCCAAGACTGTTATAGATACAACAAATTGATCATGCGATTCATGATCCTCTATAATAGAAATAGTCGATCGTTCCAAAGGAACTATCGACTGTTTGGCTAAACTGGTCAGCAGAATCAGTCGACAGTCTCCAAGTGTTGTTAACCGTTTTTTGTCCCATTTGTCCAAGTCTCCATAAATTACATCTAGGCCTGCCATTAACACTTAATGTCCCTTTTACCATCTCATGATGAAATCGAGGCCTCCGTTAACTCTTAATGGCATGACTTTCAACTCTTAACAGTTGCTCCTAATTAATTTAATCATTGAACTTGATTCGTTAACTCTTAACGGTGATGTCATTAACTCTTAATGATGATTTTAGCTTTAATCGCTTAGTTAACCACCATATCAGGATATGCGTGTGACCTTCTAGATTCACTACTAAGTAGCAATCGGAACACGTCAACTACTTTGACGCCAACCAAACATTTTGGTCTACAACAAGGATTTCTCCATCTCCCCGATGTACTCTGAAATACTTTAAATGACAACTAGCATTATGTTAGAATGATTTTACCAGTAATGAAGTCTTACTTCAAAGAGAACCTATTTGGGTTTTCGATTCCCATGTACTATAATTGACTAATATCTTGATCGAGTGAGAGTCATCGACTGATCAAACTCACTAACTCTATAGCTATACTCAAATTAATGCGGTGAGATTGAAATGACACATTGAAACTTCTTCCGACATTGGAACACTTTCCAATCGAGTGTACCCTGGCTAGGGATTTCTTCAATCAAGACCACCACTGATTGCGTAGGATGTTCACCTCACACTGGAGGTCGACAGATGCCATTAGCAATCACTTGCCTTCATACGTCATTGCACATGGACCACACAATGCATCTCCCACTCGATAACCAGATAGTTCTTAATAACGACAAATCCTTGACACTAACATACAAGACAACTATGTTTCCTTATTATCTAAGGACTAACAACACAATTGAAGCCTGTAATAGATCATAGATCCTTTCAGCCATGTGATCTATCACGTGCGCCACATTCGGTAGATATTCCACTAACACCTACCCACATGTATACTATATCCATCTCATGCATTATGGCATGCAACTCACCATCATTTATCATTAGTATCTCATACTAATCAAAGGTATTATCCCATGTGCTAGTTCGTACTCGACTAATCATAGTCCCTTTATGAGAAGTCTAAATACTGGGAATTAACCTCAAGATATTCTTAATACAAATGTCCTTTGTCATATATTCTTAACACTTAAGAACAAGACTTTCAACAAGAAATTTAGGGAATCATTCATATATAATGATTGGAGAGTTATGAATGAAGATATGACCATAAAATATAAAAATGTATTTTATTATATTTGCAATAATTACATCATTAGTCCCATTATTACAACTTGTTAGATGCCATCTAAATCTAAGCATTATGGCACTAACACTAACATTGGGGAATGGGGTATTTATACCCCTTGAAATCAATGAGTGGGACACGTGGCATGCACGCATATGATACACAATTCTATCACGTGTTAAACATGGAATAGGCCTGGTGAGAAAACCACTTAGAGGAGTTATCCTTTGGAGAAGGATCGTATCCCTATAGGATGGGCTGCAATAATGGCTCTCGATTCTTGTCTTTAACTGAAAGTCAAAGGGAAGAGTAATTTTCAAGTGGTGGAGTTATCCCAAAGAAGTTATTACTTGCCCCGATAATGTGCATTATTCGTCCAAGTGAAGAGCATGTCTTTATAGTGAGATGAACTATTACAATGTTTGGGAAAGGAGCGTGTTTTCAGTCTAGGAAATGAGTGACTTTCTTGTGGTGAGGTGAATCGTCAGAGCCGACAACCATTAGAAATCGCAACGATGACGCTCTGGTTGACCTCCCGAGTAAGAGAGTATAAATAGGAAATGGTCTACTATGCGAATCCCACTTCTTCTTTTGTGTTCAAGAGCTTTTGCGCACTCAGATTGCCCTTGAGAACTCGCTTTTGTTGTCCTAAAGATTATCTCAACTTGTCCCGGAGAACTCTGTTCTAAATTTCTGACTAAGTTAAAAACCATTAGTAGCCATACTGAGGATTAAATTTGTAAACCGGGCTACTAAGGAAGAAAGAAATGAAAAAGCTTCTAACTCTCAAGGTCAACCTTCCATCCTTCATTCAATTGATGTCAAAAGGCTAAGAGTTGCCTATGACATCTTGGCTTTATATTTGTTGAGGATGTCACGTAGGATGGAACCATACACAGATCAAATTGAAGGAGGAATAGTTGTGCATGAGGATAACCTTCAGGTTGGTCTTTGATTCCCTTTTTATCCCCTTAGGATGCAATTCTTAAGTAAAAAAAAATTGGTGCCGACCTAATTGCATCCCAACGGATGGGCTCTGCTAGTTGGGTTCTTTGTTCTTTGTAAAGAACAATGCATGAAGCCTAACATAGAGTTATTTAGTTATTTTTTCTGCTCATGAGCCGTTAAAGGAAGAGAGTAGTTTATAAGTCTAGAAAAAGTGCATAGTACCGATCCAATTTTTACGTAGTCTCCATCGAAGGTGGATCACTTCAAAATTCGATGGATCGTTGTTAGGCCACCACTCTCATAGCACGCTCCTCAATTTTGGCACAACAAGGAGGCTAGGAGGACCCATCCCTTTGAAATGCAGGAGGTTCGAGTGGTGAAGGAAAATCATCACACATCTATGGAGAAACTCGTTGGAGGAGGGCCAACAAATATTTTTAACTGGCTCACAGAAAATCAATTAAGGGATGTCGCTTGGCTCCTTGAAAAGGGTGAGCCCTTGAGGCAAGTAGCACCTTGAGGGGCGAAGCCTCAAGAGGAAGAAGAGGAAAAGCCTGAGGGTGTTTATCCTTAATTTTTTCCTATTTTTTTGGAATTTTCTTTTTTGCTTTTTTTTTTCTTCCTGTTCTTTAAGTTATTTGACTCATATTCCAACCATGTTTCATGGGTTTTGTAGAGATGAGGTGCTTTCAATAGATAGCTCGGGTGAGGGCTGCCTAAGAAGCTCAAGAAGCAAGGCGAGCCCAAGAAGCTTAAGTAGTGCAATAGCAATAAGAGGCAGGTTGCAGAGGTTTAAGGGGAAACAAAAGTCTCATTGGTGAGAAGAAGAGGAAAAAGAGCTTACACTGGCGCTATTTAAGATGAAGTGGGCACTTTAAGTCAACTGCTAGTTTAACTACTTACCTTGTTTCCATCCCTATTCCTCCGGGTCGATCATATGAATCAACAAGGGAGATTCCTCCTTTGTCCCTTGTTGATGCCACAATTCAAGAGGCTTTACAACGAGTTCCAGAGGAGGAGAATACTTCGCGATTGGACGAAGGGCCCTTGAGAGGCACCACCAATGAAACTAGGCTATTTGCCGACTCCCTCTCCAATAAGAGCATCTCGAGATGAGGAATTTAGACTTGAAGAGAGCCTCTAACATTCCTTCAATTCTCCCCAATGTACCTCTAATTCATGGCAAACTGTGACTGTTAGGGGGTCGTTGACTGTGAAGGGAGAACTTTAGAGTCTACCCCAGGCTACTCTATACTGACTTAGTGACCGATTCTAGGGTCAGTGTAAGACTCATATACTCAACAATCTTGCCTTATGACGAGCAAGGCTATTTTTGAAACACGCTCAATGACATAGACAATGCAGAGCGGTTAATAATTCAGGCAATGTTTTAATTTTAGTCAAAGTCTCACTATTAATTACATATGTTGACTTTGACTTTAATTATTAACACATTGTTGTGTGTTTGTAGGGTATGAAAGCAATGATAATCATGAATGCCAATAACCGTGCGTGCTTGGTGTGAGCCCAATTCAAGGCCTCTCAAGATGGATCGACGAGACACCAAACTGGTAGCAAATGCCCTCGAGATGACGGTGCTCGTCCTATCAATGTAGTCCCTCACTAATCCAACTTTGGCGATTAGCCTTAGCTTGTGCCAACTAGGCTCACATAGAGGCATTACCTACAATTTGCCTTTAAATGCCTTGCCAAACCGAAAAGGAACACACATTAACACATAATAACAAAAAATTACATTTGAATATTTTAAATATAGTAACTAATCTCCACCAAGTGACATTCCGCCAACTCCACATTCTCTAACATTCAACTGAGGAAATCCCCCTCATTGTGCAGTAGAATGGTACAATAAATCAACCTTGCACCGACCTCGAGCTCGAAAACAGAATTAGTGTTGAATAGGCTCAGGCAAATGTGAACTTCCTTTCCCTTGAGTTTGCAGTGTGAAAGATTGATAACCCTCTCATGTATAGGTCCCAACTCTAGGAACAGGGGCGGTTGAGTTCGTGGCTTAAGTTATAACACCTTATTGGGAAGTCGCTCCATTGGTTGTGGATGTGGAAAATGACTCATGGCTCGCTGTTGACGGTGGTATTTTTCTACCTGGGCTTGATCTAGGCATGAACTGGCCTCCTCTACTTTTGAGATCGTCGTTGCTTCTGCTTGCATAACGTTTAGTCTTGCCTGTATGGCTGGGCTGTGTAGAGAAGGCAGGTCAGGTAAGCTCCCCAACTCGTGTCCTCAATTCGATGCTTGGAGCAATGGTTCAATCCACGGCATGACAATTGATGGTTAGTTCAGAGCATCATTGGGTCCCAGTTTACTAGGCAGATCGATCTTCCCTCCCTCATCGACCCTTACCCTCTTACACCATCGTACTAAGGCTATCTCATCTCCCTTTTCTTGGTTGGCACCTGTTAGAACAGGTAGGTTCTATGGCACACACCAAGAGGGGGGGTGAATTGATGATTTTAAAAACTTGATTTAAAACTTTGAAATCCTTTTGATTGAAAGTAAAAATTCAATGCAAGTGAGGATAATGAAATGCTAGCAATGATAAATATATCAAAGTACACAAGCATAAGAAAACACAAGGATTTATAGTGGTTCGGCTTAACCAAGCCTAATCCACTACCTTAGCTCCTCACTAAGGATTTTTCAAACCATCCACTAAAACCCCCTACTTAAACCAAGTAGGTCCTCTAGTCCAAGACTAGGAAAATACAAAACCTCCCACTCAAATGGGCCATCTAGCTACATAAGCTAGGAAGAATAAGAAATATAGAATATGAGAGAATCTAAGAGATGAATCTCTTAGTTACAATGTCTCTCAAGATTAAACAAGACTTAAATGAATGTATTAACAATAATAGAATGAAGCCTTGGAGAGAAAAATATAACTATGAAGGCACAGAGCACTATAAATACAAACGAAGATAAACCGTAAGCTCAAATCAATTCATTTCCATCAATTGGCCTTCTCTTGATCATCCATGACTTGTATTTATAAGCTTCCCAAGATATTGAAGAGAAATGTGACCGTTTGTGACCGTTGGAGTTGAAAAACTATTCGTTGGAAGCTTTCTGTAAAAGATATAGTTGACAGAAGAAAATGCATAGTTGACTATTTTTACAAATAAAACACAACATAGTCGACAGACAAAAACGCATAGTCGACTATCTTATAACACAAAAATCCCATAGTCGACAGATACATATGCATAGTAGACTATTGCAAAAAATGTGAAGAAAATTTTAAATTTTATGAACAAAAATAGTCGACAGATGAAAAGCCATAGTCGACTATCCTTACTTGATAGTCGACCGATACAAAAATAGTCGACAGATCAAATCAGCATAGTCGACTATCCTTATACATAGTCGACTATCTTTAACAGCATAGTTAACTATTCTAAAGCATAGTCAACAGAATGAAACACATAGTCGACTATCCTTTTGAAAACATTGAAAGCTTAATAAATCCTCATTTTGATCTTTTGAAAGCAAGTTGAGATTATCAAAAGTATATTTTGAAACAAACCACACTCAACCATACTCAACATATCTCCTATATAAATTTTCATAACTTTGCTTCAAGGAGATTTAAAGATTGTTTTTCACATTCATATAAATTGATTAAAAACAAACTTATCCATAAATATATACTCATAAAGATTTAGAGATTGATTTTCATATAGTCATTATCAAAACCATTTTATAACCAAAAGTAAAATATCAGCACCATCTCCTTATGCTGTCTGCCTTTTTTATTGTTGTTGTTGTTGATCCTATTGCTGCTATGATTGATGTTCCCTCTGTTGGTCCCTTAGGGAATGACCACTTAATAGGGGATGAATTGAGTGATTAAATTTTTTGCTATTTTAATAAATATTCCTGATTAATGATTTTATTTAAGAATATATATTTGATAAATATAGTAAATGATGGTTGAGATTGATAATAAATACAAGCCACGAGATATAGCAAAAATAAATGAAATGAGATAGTAGGCAATTTTAAGTGGTTTGGTGTCTCTACACACACCTAGTCTACTCTCCTAAAGTCTAACCACCATTGGGGTACCACTAAACTAATTTCAACAAGGTTTTCACACTAATTCACATTAGAAACTAGATACACATTTAGATTACAACGAGTTATAGGGAACTACTACATCAAGATTTCCACCCTAGCTTACCTTGAAAACTAGATTCACCTAGATTTTAACGGTTCTAGGAAACCTATACGATCCACAATGATAGTTTAAATGTTTACAAATAATTGTCCACACTTGGACACAAATAAATAAGAAATTAAACACAAAATATATAAGGCAATAATGTTTAAATAAATAAATAAATTAGTGACCTCAAATTTGAGGGAGAAATTCATAATAGACTTGAAAATCTTTTTCTCCTCTTGCCTTGTGGCTCTTCGATTGATGTTCAATAATGCTTCGAGAGTCTCGAATTACTTGGATGTTAGCTTGAGAGCATTTGAGATCTTTTGGACTCTTTAGATATGCAATATGTGCAATGAATGATCTCCAAAAATGAGTTTGGGGGTATTTATAGGAATTTTTTTGACACTATTCCAACAGTCAAAAAGCTAATCGTTAGGCTGAAAGTCAACTTTCTAAAGTGGGAAAGTAAACGCCTATTCGAATGAGAGTAGCAATCGAAAATCTGATCATTGGCATTGAAAGTCGACTTTTGAAAATTGAAGAGTCAACTTTCACTATAGCGATATTGTAGCAACAATCAAGAGTCGACTTTTGGCATGCTAAGAGTCGACTTTCGAGCCAGAATTTGAAACAAAAAATTTATATAATTTTTATGTATTTTATAATTACTTAAAAAATAATTTTAATGAAAAATAATACTTTTGGTAATATATATACAAAGAAAAAATATTTTATAGATTAATCAAAAATAATTTGGTACTACAATTAGTATATTTATACAAAAAATACTCTTTTCGTTAATTATCATAACATTATAATTTGTATATTAAAAAATACTATTTTTATTAATCATCAAAACTTAATTAATATAAGAAAGTTAGCTCAACACCCTCTCCTCACGCTTGCGCACCTCATGAACCTTTTAGGCCTCCTTGGCTACTCAAGCCTTAGCAATTAGTTGGAATTGCTTCATTTCTGGTAGGAACAAAAACAAATGTTTGTTAGAAAACATATGTAAAGGATAAAACGTAAAGCAAAGCGTAAGAAAAAACATGCAGGACAATAAGGAAAGGAAAGAGCGAGCAACCTCAGGGTCAGTCTCTCTTTCGCAACCCAAGTCTTCCTCCTCCATATCCTTTGCATCCTTATCCTCCTCAGCCCCAAATTTTTTCTCCTTTTCCTCTTCTTCCTCCTCGTTCTTCAGGAGAACGAAACCCTAAGGTGAGGTGGTATGAGAAGGATTGACCTCATCTGCAATTGCTGCCTTTACTAACCAATCAGCACTAACCAAACTCTAGTCAACGAGCAAACCATTGAGCATAATTGGGCTACCTCTCAGTAGCTTCTCAATGTTGAACCTGTTGGCATTCGTGGCAAGCTTCAGGTCTGAAAGGATGGTTGCTTTCTTACCTCGGTTGAGCACCAAAATTTGAGTGCCTTCTAGCTTAATGGTGGTCTTCACCATTAGCCACCTAGTCTTTAATTTTTCCACCTTCCTTGGACTGTGGAGAAATGGGGAACTGGCCACTCTCTGTAATGCCACAAATTCCTTTTGTCCTCTCGTAGTCCTTGGGCGGAAGAAACAACTAAATAACTTGGTGCTAGGTGTCACCTTGTGTTCCTTACACAACACGAAAAATCCCACCAATACCACCCATGCATTAGGGTGAAACTAAGCTGGCGTCAACTAGTTATCCATCAGGTATTTCATCCTGAATGGATGTAAGGGGAACCTTAGGCCCATCCTTAGGCTATCCACATAAATGGGCACTCCCCCTTTGGTCATCGTAAGAGTTCTTTCACGTGGCATCCACAAAGCTAGGATGTCGAATGCTTCTGCTAACTCTTTCACGTCAGTGTCTCTCAATACTGAGAACTTGCACCTCGCCAGTACAACCACATCACTTTTAGGACCTTGTATTTCATCCCCCTTTGACCTATGAACAAACCTAATGCAAAGAGGCATGATACTTTACCTTGAAGTGTAACTCAGAATCCCTCGTAATTTCGGAAAGCTTTTGGAAGAGGTCTTCAAAAACTACTTTTGCCTAAACAAAGGATAACCTGTGTCGCCAAAGGGGTCTTCAGAGTGGTGTGAGTCTTCGAAGCTTATTCTGCTCGCAGGAGTCTTTGGTGTTGACTAATGTAGATGAATTATCAAGGGTGTTTAGAGGGCTTGGAAGATCTTTGGAAGATGACTCGAAAAATCGACAAAGCTTTAGGATGTAGGTGGTAGAGACTGAAATGAGCGGAATGGTCCTCAATATTTATAAGTAGGTCTCCTCAGGAGCTGAATGACCGAGTAATAGTTATTCACACATCACCTTTCATGCATTCTTTGAAGCATCACGAGCCTCTTCCAAGCTGTCCCTCGATTGAAGATATCATGTGCCCTTTTGAAAGACCCAGATTGTTACAACCCATTCGAAAGAATCTTGATACCCTGAAGAATCAAGTCTCGCACTTCTTCAGGTAGTCCTCCCCCACATTTATGAACTCTTTCCTTTGACATACAATAGAAGGAAAGAGTGGGGAGCCATTGTTGTGCCATACCCTTCGGGGAGGCCTTTTAGAAGGGTATCTTCCTCATAGGTGTTGTCATCACTTGCAAACGTCTTCAATGCATAACCTCGAAGGCCCTACTAGAGGGTCTTTGGGGATATGCTTTGCTGAAGGTCTAGCTGGTACACCTAGACCCTTTTTTAGCCCAATCATCCCCCAAAAGACCTTAGAGACCTTCTATCGTGCCTTGACCCAGGTTACCCTTGGATAACTTGGCTTACTCATTTTCAAGGCCTCCTACCTTTGAAGACCAGTCTTCGGGGGGCACCTTCTGGCCTTCTGATCCTAACTTAGGAAACTCAAAGACCCGTGCCTTCTCACCAGAAAGGTCCTACCACAGGTGTCCATGCATGCGTGCCACGTGTCCCAGTCCTTGAACTACTATAAATACCTCTCGGACCCACATCTTCGAGGACTAGAGGGAATCCCTAAAGATCTAGACCTTGGTAGAACTTGCACTTTTACCTTTCTCAAGAGTCTTATTTTTTTCGAAGCCCCTAGTTGCATACCACACTGCATTTGCATCATCTTTCCATCCTGTTGAAATAGTTAGCTTAAAATAGGGGTGAATTAAGCTTTTTTCAACCTTAAAAAAAAATTAAAAGTACTGAAATAAATAAGAATGCAATGATTGCAACACAAAAGCTTTAAAGTGGTTCAGATTTAAAGCCTAATCCACAATCTCGGCTTATCACCAAGGATTTTCACAAACACACCGATTTTACCTTTTTCTTTATCTTGTAGCTTTTAAACAAAATCAGCTACTTAACCTTTACAAGTTGGCTTTTAGCACTTGGCTCAATGACAACCAAACTACCTTTTGAGGTTTAGGCATAGCCTTTACAAACTTTCATAATAGATGTGAAAGGATTTCTCAAGAGAAAAATAGATTAATACATAGATTACAAGTATTTCTCTTGAACATAAGAGAGATTGAAAATATAAAAATACTACTCTCTCTCTTTAAGATCTCATAGAAAATGATCTTTTGAAAGCATGTGAGAAATAAAAAAGATTTGAAAAGTTTTTGAAGTCTTGCTCAAGCTTTTTGCGAAGTGTTGTTATGTGTTACCCTCTTTAGCATTCTCCAACAGCTATTTACAGATTTCCTATATTCAATGCCTGTTGACATGTTATTAAACAATTGAAATGTTTTGATTGAATCACAAAAGTATGCACATGTTCTCTGAATGGAATTTAATGAATTGAAAAGTAGAAACTGGTAACATTTAATGCAATGTAATGACTATATTTTTCAAAATTTGAAAGAAAATACTTGAGTATAGTTTAACCTTACTCGACTAACTTTGATCCTTACTCGATTGGATGTATTATGTAATCGATTATATTTTAGAGTTACTTGAGTATGACAATTCCATTACTCTATTATTTTTTAAGCCACAAAAAAATGTATTATCCACTCGATGACACAGCTAAGTTTACTTGATTTCTTTTGATCTTTACTCAAGTATGAGGAATCATTACTCAATTAATTTTTAAACTAGAGATTAGGCTAGATTTCAAGCTATGCTTACTCGATTATGTAAGATATCTTCTCTTGTAACAACTTGTTATTTACTGAATATTTGAGAATTTAAAGAGTTTAAGTAAGGATAATAATTTGTTGTTTTTTATTATGAGCAAGTGATTGTTGAAAATTGGAATTTATTTCTGATTGAGGAGGTGGTTGCAAACTTTCGAAAGAATTTGGGGCCTAAGAGCAATTTTCAAAACTGGTAATGGATCACTTTAAAAATAAAATATGTGCCTTAATAAGTAAGGAAGTTGGTAGAGCAAGTGGCGTGCACGAAAGGAGGCTGGCGAAGGTCGTGTGTTCGAGTTTGGGGGCGCGCGGGGGTGGAATTTTTGTTGGAATTAATTCCATCCAAGGAGGTGCCAAAACGACATCGGTTTGGGCAGGCATGGTGTGTGCGGTCTGCATTGCCTTGTGGCACCACGCGGCTACCAGCCGCTACCACTTGGTACTGTTGTCATTGCCACTTGGTGCAGCTGGCTGCCACGTGTCACATGCTACTTTTGCCACCAAAAATTGATTTCCCCTTGCTGTCACGTTGCTTATACAACATTTCTTCTTCAAATTGCAATTACCTATATATATGTTGTGGAGGTTTGAGGGCAAGGGGAGAATTTTGGAGAGAAATTGGGGAAATTTTAGTGGCATGGGCAAGCTTAATTTTGTTAAGAAAATGCTTGATCTATGACATCGGCGACCCTGGTATGTTGCTAGAGTTAAAGGAAAATATCTAAGACGAGTTCTTACTTCGTCGTTATTTTCAGATGCAAGTTATTCTCTTTCTAATTTGCAAGTTCTATTATATATCTCTTTTTGCCTTCAGATGCAAGTTCATACCTTGGTATTATTTTTAGATGCGAGCTCTTTAACCCTCTATAGCTCTTACTTCTTCGGTGTCTTGATTCTTGTTGGCTTTTGTTAAATTTCGTTGGATCCTCAAATAGGGTATCATCTCGCCCTATCTTCTTTGAGAATGATGCTTTATTTGGTAGTGAAAGAATTGAAATGCTATGGCACACACCAAGAGGGGGGTGAATTGGTATAATTAATATAATTCTTTTGAGAAGCAGAGATGTCGTCTATTAAGACCACGGATTCGTTAAACCTCAAGACCTTAAAATGGCACGATGAGGTATCCACCGTGTAAAGACAATCTCATTTTGAGAGAAATGAATATGAAATCTTATGGATGAAAGAACAAATTAAGTAGGGATAAAAATGCTAACAGAAACAAGTAAAACAGAAAGCACAGGAGACAATGATTTATAGTGGTTCGACTTTCCAATCCTAGTCCACTACCTTAGCTACCCACTAAGGATTTTGAAGCAAGTTCACTATCAACCCCTTACTCAACCTGAGTAGGTCCTCTAATCCGTGACTAGGAAAATTTATAAACCTCCCAATATAACGGGTCCTCTAGCTTACGCTAGGTCAAATACAGTAATCGTGAGAATGAGAGTCTAAGAGTACAACTCTTAGTTACAAACTCTCTCCAACTGACAAATTTAGGCTTATAATGAATGTAACAATGTATATAAAGCCTTAGAAATGTAAATACAGAGAGAGAAGAAATTAATCGCTCGATGAAAAAATGAAAGTTCGGTAGTTGAAGATATTAAATGTTTCCAACCGCCTTCAATCAATTCTCCCAACCCATATTTATAGTTGATGGTAGATAAATACAAAAATTCGATCATTGTGGTGGTTGGGCGAGCATTAAATGACCCAAAAACTAGCCATTATATATTTATAAGAAACAAACTGTCGACAAAAAAAAGAGGTTAGTCGACTATATTTTCAAATAAAACTAAGGCATAGTCGATAGACAAGAAAACATAGTCGACAGTTGTCCAACCAAATCTACTGATAGTCAACAAACACTTTCACATAGTCGACACATCCAAAATATGAAGAAAATTTATAACATCATACACTTACATAGTCGACAGAAGAAATTTCATAGTCGATAGAACCTACACAATAGTCAACAGAAGAAATTTCATAGTCGACAGAACCTACACAATAATCAACAGAAGCTTGGGCATAGTCGACAGATCACAGACCCATAATCGATAGAGCATAAACCCATAGTCAACTATTCATAGGCATAGTCGACAGATCATAAACCCATAGTCGACTATTCATAGGCATAGTCGACAGATCATAAGCACATAGTCGACTATCCACTTGGAAAAACTGAACACTTAACATTTCCCAACTTTGTTTCTTTTTGAAAGCAAGTTGAGATTATCAAAAAGATATTTTGAATTTAAACACTCAACCTTACTCCTATAGAATTCAAGATTGATTTTCATAACTTTGCCTCAAACTCATTCATATAGATTTAAAGATTGATTTTCATAACATTTAGTCATTATGAAAACTATTTTAATTTGCAAGAGTAAAATATCTGGTAGGATTAAGGACATGTAAGGGTTTGATGTTGTTTTGCATGAGTTTTGCTCTCTTATGTATGTTGTTTCAGGTAATCGTGTGTTAGTTACTTATAAGAAGTCATTACAAATATGCATGGTTGTGATGGTGCATGGAGCATGTGCATGAAAAATATTTTAAAATGCATAAAGGTTTCATGATGCATGCTACAAACAGAGTCTGCGAGATATATCTGCAGAGAGAGCTTCAGCTTAGAGATAAACTTCGGTCCCATGGTTTTAGACTTCGGTCCCATGAATATGTTATGGACTTCGGTCTTGTGGTTTTGGTTTTAAAAGTTTGCATATGAGCATGAATGCATGTTTCATTTTGTTGTCATTTAACACAATGTGAAGAGGTGTGGCATGAGTGCCTTAAAGGTTATTCATGATTCTTATTGCTTCTTGATACCCATGATTCTCATGCTCTTTCTTTTCAATTATACTTGTTGGGTCCTGTGGATCATATTTGCTTTGCATCATTCCAGTTAAGGGTAAGGCCAAAGAATCAAGTGAAGTTTGAGTCAAGGGGTAAAAGTGTGTACAAAGCTGTCTCAACTGAAAGGTCCTTAGGGGTGTTTTAAGATGTGATGTACTAGTTTACATTTTGTGTTATGGCCTAGGTTATACCCCTGTTGGGATATGGTGGGTAAGTTAACCCTAATGTATGTGTCTATGGGTGATGATGTATGAATACGGCTTCCGTTGTTAATAGAAGGGAATATGTATGATACTTTTATTTGAGTCTTGCATATGTTCCATTCTTTCTGGCGCTCTCTCTTGGATTTCTTGGTTGTGGGGTCTCCGAGGGTAGGGTTGTTATAACTCGATATAAAATAATATTACTCGATTATTATAAATACTTCACTTGAGTAAAAAGTTGTCTAGATTTTTTAACTTAAGATCACTCTATTACTAAACAAAGTCACTCGAGTATTGATAAAGATTACTCGATTATCAAAAAAAAAAAAAACCTTAATTCAAATGAAGATAAACAAGGAATTAGGTATTCGAGTACTTTTAACACTTATTCAATTATACTTATAAATGTAATTCTATTATTTTGAAAATGAACTGAGCATTACTCGATTACTCCCAAAGTTTAATCAATTGATTTTCACAAAATGCTTTACTTATTAAGCACTCGATTGATGCTCACATGTTTTATTAAGTATTCAATTATTTTCAACAAATACTCAATTATTTTGAACAAGTACTTGATTATTTGAACATTTTACTTGATTAAAAGATTATTAAACTTAAGAATATTTCAAAAGGTTTTAGTCATCATTAATGAACTAAATTTACTAAAAAATATTTTCCCATTAAATTTAAACACAAATGTCTCAACAATCTCCCCATTTTTTATTTATGAGCCTATTTAATGATGACATAACATTTTACACTAAGGAGCAATGATTTAAACATAAAGAGAGGCTCCCCTTGAATTATTAAATTATTGAGAAGCTCCCCCTAAAACTAATATACCTTTTTCTCCCCCTTTTTTTCATTAACGAAAGAGGCTCCTTATGCTTTAAAAAGAGGTTGCATGGAACATGCTCCCCCTAACATATTGAACTATTTTCTTTTAGATACTATATTTGATTAATCATTCAAGCAGGGAAATTTTTAAAGACACAATTCATGAAAGAAACTTTAATTCCATTGAACTTTTCAAAGAGGTACATTGAAGTATCAAAAGTTTTCACTAAAAAAAAAATAGAACACAAAAAAAAAATTGCAAAACAATCCTATTCTACTGCAGGTTGGTCTTTAGTGCCTTCTTCCTCTTCCACCACTGTTTTAGTTGTCCTTTGGGCAGTGGTCTTTAGTCTTCATGTGGCATGCATAGCTAACCTTAGTTTAGCTAGGCCTTTTTCTACTTTGGACTGCCTTTGCTCCACCCTCTCTAGTCTTTCCATCATTGCCTCTTGGTTACGATATGGAGCTTGTAAGAAACTCTCCTAGAGGCATTCTGGTCACAGTTTGGGAAGATGGACTAAGGGTTTGAGGATTGGGTGGATGGGAAGATAAAGGATGAGCTGGAGGAGGAGTTGAATGTGAAGTTCCAGCTTCTTAAGCAGGAGAAGGATTATTCTCATGGTGTTCTAGGTGCTCTTATTTAGAAAGCATCTTCTAGACCCCATTTTCACACTTGATTTTAATCCTTTTCAAGGTTTGACTTGAGTAGGTATCAAAGGATGAGTGTGGAATGGATCTGGTATGCAGATTACCAAAAATCGTTTTAAGTAAAAGGATAACAAGCATCCCAAATGGAAGCTTTCCAGATGATTTTGTAATATGGAGTTATATATTCTAGAAAATAAGAAGCAAGAAAGATTGAAATGAATTTTCTTGATGGCACACCACATGATTTCTAAGCCAATGTAGGTTACAAAGTGGAAAGATCTACCCCTAACATTGATAGATGTGGTAATGAAATGGTGAAGGACTCTATGTTCAGGGTATAAAAAATAATGTGAACTAGGATGTTGAATATCTAGAAAGGTTCTTTTTTGCCTGTCAAGAATGCCCAAATTTCATCATGGTCAAATTCTAAGTTATCTTTGACTTTATCATAGGGTTTTAGTTCTGGAAGATTCACTAGTCTTTCATAAGTGATTGTATAATCATTTCTACAAAATCTAAACTTAAGTTTATCTATGTCATATTCTTCGTTTTTGTTTTCTACATGTGACTTGGGAAAACTAGCATAGAATTTAGCTAAGCATTTAGGAAATAAGGGTTAGTCTAAGGTTGAAAGTTTGAATCACCCCATATCTGAAATCCATTGTTTAAGATTTTCACCAAAATTATTTTTTCCAAAATCATCCCAATCTATATTTCTTCTTGACTAGAAACCCCTAGTCATGGCTTGTGAAAATAAGGCCCTATTTCACTCATTTAAAACCTAGGTGGAGAATGGGTGTGAGCGTGAGAGTGACCACTAGGGTTTGGTTCTGGGTTTAATGGACGTTTGGTTCTAGCCCTTTTAGATAAGGGGGATGGTTGGCTAGGTGAAGTAGGGTTGTCCTTTTGTTTGGGTACCATCTTATATTGTTCAGACCTGATTCTAAGAGTACTAAAAGAAAGACATTTTCAGTAAACCGATGAGAATGAGATGGACATGAAACAAAATGAGAAGGTTTCATGCACGAATCAAACGAAATCAGAGAGAAATTGATCGAGGAATACTTGGAATCGAGATGTCATAGGCTAGGGCTTGAGAGAAATGTCGAGAGAAAGGTTTCTAAGTAATTTGAAAAATACTCGACTAATTATTGTTGGTAATCGAGTATGGATTAAATATTTACTTGACTATTTTCTCTTGTACTCTAATAATATTTGATATTTGCTTGTCACTTGAGTATATAAGTATTATGATCGATTAAGGCCTTTGATTTAATCGAGTAACCCAGATATGTTACTCGAGTAAGGATTGCATCTTTTTTTCCTTAAAAAATTACTCAATTAATGATTCTTTCTACTCGATTATATTTTCACGATTTTACACTATTCTTACTCGATTAAAAACTTCTCATCAGAAAGATCTTTAGAATTCTTGATTACTAACTTACTCTTACTTGATTATAGATTAAATTTACTAGATTAAAGAACTAAAATACTCAGCTATGAACACCATAGGAGCATCCACTCTAAAAAAGGCTAAGATGAAGGCGAGATTTCCTCCTGAAGGAATGCATCGCAAGAGTAGACCACCTTGCCTTGTTGGACAGCTAACCACGTGGCTCACCTACACCCAAAGGATTCCTTAGGTCATCCTAGTCTTTCGGGTGGATTTCTACAATGCCTAATTAACAGCTATCACTATTATAGCTTGACACGTGTCTCGCATGATGTTCTCAGGGTGCGAGCCTATAAATACCTCTCTCCTCGATAGAAAAGGGATTCCATTATGGGTAAACTAACATCACCTAAACTATCTTTGAATAGCTCACTGCTCATTGCTCACTTCACCTACTTTGCACACAATCCACCTAGAGAGGCCTCAGTGTCTACCTATAGTAATTTCCTACTTTTGGTACTAACTTCAGTATCGAAGGGCATACAAGGGTGAGGAATTCCCGCATGCCTTTTGACCTGTGTCTATGATTTCAGTTCCTCCCGGAGTAAAAAGCCTTCACCTGGAGGATTTGAGTTGCATACCGATAAAGACTCTGTTTTCCCTCTTAAATCCTCATTCCTCCCAAAGAGCCACCATTTCCTAGAGCCTTTGTCTTTCTCCTAGAAGATCCTTTCCTCTCAAAACCTTATTCCCCCTGAAGAGCCATCCTCTCCTGAAGCCTCTACCTTTCTCTTGGACGATCCCTTTCTCCTAGAGCCTAGTTCCTCCCTGAGGACTAGCACGTTTCTTTAGGATAACAAGTGTTTTAGGTATACACATGTGTCTAAAAGTTGAAAGATGGGAAAAAGATCCCCAAAATAAGGGATTGGGAGGGTATTTATGCCCCTTGAAGTCAATGAGTGGGCCATGTGGCATGCATGTATAGGTACATGGTGTCATGCTGGGTTAAGTATGGAATAGGCCTGATGAGAAACCCTCCTGGAAGAGTGATCCTCTAGAAGAATGAGAGCCTTGAGTGGCAGGCCACATTCCACCAAATAATGCATGGTAGTAGTTGTCTAGGAGAAAGTCTCCCTTTGTAGTTCCTCGAGAGAATGGCTTAATCGGGGGTGCAATGTTGTGTAAGTTGTCAATGTATTAAGTGTCATTCCAGGAGAACTTTATTGCCCATGAGGACCTCCTTACTGTTTCTCTCTGGGAGAACTTCTTCTTTAGAGAAAGTAGAACCTTCTTCGCAAGAACTTTGCATCCTTGGAGGATGGTTTATAACAGATGTCCTATTGGATTTGTAGGCAAGCATATCGGAAGTAGGTTTGACTTGTTTTTCATGATCTTATGTGAATAATGTTTGGAGATCAAATCTCTCGAGATCTATAGTCTCCCAGAAGGGTCTCTCACATTGTTGAGAAAGAGGTTTCTTAATCTGGGTAGCCCACAAGAGTCTCCTGAATGAAAGATTACCCAAGAAAGGGGGTGAATTGAATGTTTTGACTATTTTTACAAATAATGAAAATATTTTGAGAAATATGATGCAGTAAAGTTATTAGAAGAAAATAATTTTCTCAAAGTACAAATAGATGTAGTAGCAAATAGAACAAGCATGAATGAGTATGCAACATACAAGATTTTTCATAAAAATGATTTGATGAAACTCTATGCATTTGATAAGTTTATATATGAAAATATTAATATAAAGATGTATGCATAGAGAAATGATTAGGCACTTAGCAAATCTCAAATAAGTTTTTATATGTAGTGAAACTAATGCTTGAAAAACATTTTATGTAATTTATTCAAGGCTAAAACAAAAATGTTTTATGACAATTGAATGTAAGATATACATATAGATTTGGTATAAAAATAAAAAATTATATTTAGAATGTGAAGTTTATAAAACAGTTATGAAAATGCAAAAGTTTATGACTTTTAAGATGATTCCAACCAATAAAACATTTTAATGATAGTTAGAAAAATAATGCATTAAACTGTATTTATGAATGGCAAACATATGCATAGCATATAAAGAATAATATTGTTAAAGTGAAATTAATAAAAGGAAAGCAACATGAACACAACAATATTAGAGTGGTTCGGCCAACTGCCTAGTCTACCACCTTAGCTTCTCACTAAAGATTTAGAAAATATTCACTAAGGATAGTAGTTTTTATAGGTTTAACTATAGCCTCCACTTTTAACGGGCTACGTAGGAACCCTAGCTTTTATAGGCTAAGCAGTAACCTCCACTTTTACAGGCTAAGTAGAAATCTTTATTTTATCAAAGGCTAAGTAGTAACCTTTACATGAGTCTTTTCTATACTTGGCTCAGCCATAACCAAAACATTGTTTTTCAAAGGCACAAACATAACCTTTTAGAAGTTTACACAAAATGTATGTAAAGATTTTTCAAGAGAAAAATATAAAATGTACAACGATATCACTTTTCTCTTGGACAAAAGAGAGTTTGAAAGAATGAATAAATAAAGCACGTAACTGTCTTATATAATCTAGTTTAGAAAGATGTAAAATTAATCTCACCAGATAGTCGATTTGAAGTGAAGAAGAATAAATATGAAGAACGCTCATTTCAAGCATTTGCTATCAGCATGAAAGGATATAGCTAGCTGAGTTTAGAACAACATTAGTAGCTTAGATTGATTCTCGAGTAATAGCTACTTCTCTTGCTGGTCTTAGCCTTTTATAGAAGCTTGAGACTTTGAAGATTTGGCAAAGAAACCTGCACACACTCACATCTTCTTTGATTTGATTAATAATGGTCAAATACATTAGAATCATATGCATATTATAAAGATAAACATTAGGCGCACTTGCATAAACATATTCTAACATTTTTTTATAGGAGAACATAGTTAAACACATTGGGATAAACTGTCCTCTTTTAGCTTTTTGAGTAATGGTTATAATTTTTGAAATCAAATGTCAGTTACTCGACTAATTCCTAGAGATGCTTAACTAATGAAGAGCATACTCGATTGGACAATTCATGTAATCAATTATATAAAAGTTTTACTCAAGTAAGACAAAGCTTTACTTGACTAACTCAAAAGTCACAGAGACTTTGCATTAAGCACTCGACTACCAGTTTAAGTTTATTCGACTATCAGAATGACATACTCGAATACAGATAACTAATATTCGATTAAAACTAGGACATAGACTTATCCATATTTCATCTAATTTTTACTTGATTAAAATATGTAGATAATCGATTTAAAAAAAAAACATTAGTTGATTGAGAGAGATATACTCGACTAAGGAGATTCTTGGAGTTTTGATACTATAAAAATACTCGAGTGAAAGCAGCTTTACTTGATTGATTTTTGAAATACAGAGAGCTTGTAAAAATTACTTGAGTATGAAACTTTAATAGTTGATTGAAAGAAGGTTTTATTAAAGCACATAATTGACTAATTTGAAAAATGCACAAAGTAATTCTCAACTATAAAATATGCTTAAATTTCAATAACTATGAGGATATTCGATTATACAAATACCATACTCGATTGAAGTTTAAAGAAATAGATTTTGTATAGCACATACTCAAGTAGGTTTTTGAGATGCTAAATTGATCTGAAAAATATACTGAGTCATTAATTCAAAAGCTATTTTTTTTATTAAGGCAGTGTAGAAACTTTAAGAGAAATTTTGAATACTTTGTCTTCAAAAGTTTTAAAAATATGTATATTTAGTTTACAAAAGATACTTACCTGAACTTTTCAAAATACTTTCTCAAACATTTAACCTCAAACTTGATTAACACAAAACTATATTTTGTTGTTTTGAAAAATATAAGAATATATGAATTTGAAGTTCTCTAATTTAAAAAAAATATATATTTTATAATCTTCAAACACCTTGAGAAACGTAAAATCATGTGTTTCATTATGCTCAATTTATACAAGATACATTTTGATTATTTTTAAAGATATAACTATATATGAGTATGAAGTTTTCTAGTTTAAATTAATTTATAGAAAAATAATTTGAAAATTATCTATAAACCAAATTTATTAAAAATATATTTTCTAAAATTATTTTTTTATAAATCAAAATACAATTTTCTTAACACTTAACAAGGGTCTTCTTGTGACCAAGTAACCTATGAGACTCTTTTGGAAGGGTCCCTCGAAGATATTGAGAATGACTTCCAGGATAGGTCATTTGAGTCTCTCGATCTGAGGACAGTCAAGTCTCTGAATCTGAAGTCACTTGAGTTTCTCACTTTGAGGTCAAATAACGGTCTCTGTTTGAAGTCACTTGGATTTCTCAATTTCTGGAGTCTCCCGATGGGCCTTTGAGCCTCTTTCTTAAGCCTATCATCGGGCATAACAATAATCAATTTATTTAACTTTGTTAGTATCTAAGAAGCGGAGTGATTAATTTAAAAAAAATTAAAAACTAATTAAACTAGTTTTAAAATTTAAAGTGTGCCCAAGATAAATAATAAAAATCTAAAAAATATATGACCAATTAATTTTTCTCTCCTAATAAATATACTTTATTTAAATGCACGTCGTTAAATTAACTTGATACAAATATTGGGGATAAGTTTTTGTGTATCGATTTTAAAATTCCACACATTCTAAAGTTGACTGACTAAATGACGTGGCAAGTTCCTATAGGATTCCCCACGTGGAGTTCATTCACCCACGCCAGAATGGACCACGTTTGAAAATTTTAATGGACATTTAAATTTATTGAGAATTAGGTAAATTTTAAATTGTTTTTAGAAAATTTTAATATCTAATAGTTAGTTATGAATATTTAATAAATAAATAAAATATTTTAAATTCTTATTTACGTTATTGTTTACATAATTCTTTTTGATTCTTCTAAAAAAAAGGTGACAGGTAAAGGTAGCAATTTTTTTAAGCATAACCATAAAAGTATTTTATAACATTTTATCAATTAAAAAAAATATTTCATGACTGAAAATAGGGTGTACAAATATATATTGTCTTAAAATAAAGCGCATTTTCTTAAATAAGGGCTATATTAATGAGTGTACCTAGAGTATTTGTTAATTTGTATTTAATATACTTAATGTTTAGATAAAATGTAATAGCTAAATATTATTTATAATACTCAAACGTTCTTACTGGTTGATAAAATATTTTTATTTATATATTTTTAACTAACAAAAGTGTTAATAATATGCAATTATTATATTTTATTTAAAAATAAAGTATATTAAATACACTTTATCTTAACCCTTTAAACATTTACACATACATTTTCTTTTTGACAAAAATAGAGATTAATATTTTCAAATAGTGCGTATTTATTTCATTTTATTTTTAGTTAGAAAACACATTTATTAATTTGTTATTTCCAAATTACAATAATAAAATTTATTTATCTTGGATTGAGTTAAGGAAAGATCATTCACCACTATCTAGGAGCCCGAGTATCATCAACGAGGCCACAATGGGTCTGCATCGGGTTAGAGATGGGGTACGCGCCTATAAGGGTCTTCGAGTAATGAGTAATATGGGGCCCTGAGGGGATCTTTAATAGGTTGGTCTCCTAGAGCTAGGGACAAGCAATCTGGAACCTTGCCTACGAGCACAACAACAATCAGAAAGCTATACAGGGGATTGCCCCACATGGGCTCTCTGACGGCCAAGTTAGATAACATTATGAGAAATGTGTCCAATGTATGTCGCAGATAATATGCATGACATTAGCAATATATGTCTAGATGCCCATGTTCATGCTAATGAATAATTACTTGTTGATGAATAGTAGATCCCAAAATAGCTAACTGGATCCAAATAACCGATTAGCCCCTAAGAACCGACTGGCTATTGAGAGCCGATTGGCCCTGAAGAACTGATTATCCTTGAAGAACTGAGTGGCCCTGAATAAACGATTGGCCTTTGAGAACTAACTGGCCTTGAAAAACAGACTGGCCTTAAAGAACTGACTGGCCCTTGAGAATCGATTAGACTTGGATGTTTGAGAGAAAAATAAAGTCTCAACATGGGAATGAGGCCTCCTTGAGTGAGGAGGCAAGCCTCTTATTTATAGAGAAGGAAGAAGGGGATATGTGGCAATCACCTTAAATTTTTTGGGGGACACATAGCAACCATCCTAAGCTTTCCAGATGGCATATTCTTGAGATATTCTGCTTGGGAGTTTAAAGAAGACTTAAACCGAGAGGATCTCGGTAGAACTTGGTGCCTCCCAGTGGTGGCCACCTTAGCCTCCCCTTGAATCAAGACACTCTCAATGGTGGCCAACCCTTAGGAAATGAACCAAGAGACTCTTGATTCTTTATCGAGAGGCTCTTGGTGGTGGCCACCCCTGAAGTAGAGGAACCGAGAGCCTCTTAGTTTAAAACTGAGAGGCTCTTGGTGGTGGCCACCTCTTTGAGAAAACAAATTGAGAGGCTCTCGATTTATAATAGAGAGCCACTCGATTGAGCTGAGTGGGGAGGGGTCTCTTGCCCTCTACTTGTGCTATAATTTTTTGCTTCCTTCATTTTGTTTTTTGGGTGTATTTGATCAGTATTCATAACCTCTCTATTGATATTTGGGGGCATATCAATTGCTCTTTACTTTTCTAACTAGGTGCCCTGGGCAAAAGATTATTGTGCCTCGCAAATTTAGCAAAAGCCTCTCATCTATTTTTTATAGTTTTTTTTGGCTCTTTTGGTATCGTATTCCCAGAGTTTACATAACCATGCACATTCTTCTATGCTTTAATGTTCTCTTGTACCTCTATAAATAGGCATGACAACAGATCTTTCTAGTCTTGATTTTTCATCTTATTGTCAGGCCATAGGCGGAGTAACAGATCTTTTATTCACCCCGAGATGAGTCATAAGTAAGACAACAGGCAATGATTCTTCACCCTATTGTCGGGCTATAGGCGAGGTAAATGATCTTTTTTTCACCCCGCATAGGGCCGTAAGCAGGACAACAGGTAGTGATTTTTCATCTCGTTGCCAGGCGATAAGCAGGAAAATGGGCTTTGTGTTCACCTTGCATTGGACCTTAAGCGGGATAACGAGCAGTGATTTTTCATCCCATTGTTGGGTGATAGGCGGAGCAACGGGCTTTCTATGCTAATAGAGCAATTGTTCGAACCATGTTGCCGGGCCACTAGGCAGGACAACTAGCCAATTATTTTTCGCAGTTCGACATAGAGCTTATGTTCAGAATCAGAGGGAATATCCATATTTTGTTCTCGCGATTCACGTAACCCTACATTTGCGATCGAAGAGAATAACTATATTTTGTTCTTGCGCTTCGGCGTACCCCTACATCCTTGATCGGAGGGAATAAATACATTTTGTTCTCGCAATTCAACGTAACCCTATGTTCGCGATCATAGAGAATAACAGTATTTTTTTCACGCAGTTCGGCGTAATCCTACGTCCACGATCAGAGGGCATAACTATATTTTGTTCTCACGGTTCAGCGTAACCCTACGTCTGCAATCATAATCATATTTTGTTTTCGTAGTTCTACGTCACCCTATATTTATGATTATAAAAAATAATCATATTTTGTTTTTGCGATTCGACGTAACCCTACATCCACGATTATAAAGAACAACCATATTTTTTTCACACAGTTTGGCATAACCCTATGTCTGCGATCATAAAAGATACCCATATTTTGTTCTCGCGATTTGGTATAACCCTATGTCTGCGATCAGAGAGAATAACCATAATGGTCATATTAATGAGTGTACCTAGGGTACTTGTTAATTTGTATTTAATATACTTAATGTTTAGATAAAATGTAATAACTAAATATTATTTATAATACTCAAATGCTCTTACTGGTTGATAAAATATTTTTATTTATATATTTTTAACTAACAAAAGTGTTAATAATAAGCAATTATTTTATTTTATTTAAAAATAAAGTATATTAAGTACACTTTATATTAATCCTTTAAACATTTACACATACATTTTCTTTTTGACAAAAATAGAGATTAATATTTTCAAATAGTGTGTATTTATTTCATTTTATTTTTAGTTAGAAAACACATTTATTAATTTGTTGTTGCCAAATTACAACTGTTATGAAAAGATAAGCCTCAACTAAACATTCAAAGCAGTAAATACAGAATATTCAATACTGTAAGCATGCAATAATCAAAATAAATCAAACACAAAAATGCCAAAAGATTTACCATGGTTCACCCGTTAATGAGGGCTACATCCACGTTGAGCTCCGGCAAAGAAAGCTCACCCCACTATTGGAACAAAAATGATTACAACCTCAGTATACACAGATTCATTCTCAACCCTCACTGTACAAAACAATTCTCACCTTTAAATCGGCCCCATAACCACAGAACTAAAGGTCAGAGGCCAAACCCTAGAGAGAAAATAAACATACGTAAACTATACAGAGAGAGAAAGGAATTACAGAGAATGATTAGATCAAACCAAACAAGAGGAAGGTAATCGGAGGCTGTGCACGCTGCTGATCTCGAGGCCATTGTAGAGGATATAAAGAAAGCACCAGCGGTGGAGATCGGGTCGTATAAAGGCATAGCAGAACATCGACGATCGGGTAAGCAGCAGGCAAAGCGACAAGGTAAGTACGCCAAGCAAAACGGCACAGGGAGTTGGCCATCCATTCAGAGGCCCAAAACGCTGCCATTTTGGGTGGTCCTGAGGGTTGCCAAAATGACCCTCCAGCCCTTCCGTTAAACACTGCGTTTTGAAGCTTCATAAGAATACAACAATCTCCACCTTGAAGCTTCAACATAATAGGGACATGTTCACAACAATGGAGGATGCTACAACCTTTGCCTTCATTGCTCATGTTGGTTGTTCCTTCAACCAACTATGACATGTAGCAAACCTAGACAGTGTCTGAACTTGGTTGCAGTCACAATTTTTGTACCCATATTAGCTGGGTTATTTTCTGTAGGGACCTTTTGGATAATTACCTTTCTCTTGACCACTTGGTCCCTTACATAATAGTATTTTACATCTACATGTTTTGTCCTTTCATGGTAAACAGGATTTTTACATAAATGTATAGCACTTTGGTTATCAGAAAAGACTACTACCTTACCTTGTAACATTTGGATTTCTATTAGGATACCTTGAAGCCAGATGGCTTCCTTAAAAGCGTCAGTTACAGCAACATACTCAGCCTTAGTAGATGACAGAGCCACTAGGGGCTGTAACTGAGACTTCCAACTTATACAATTACCACTTAGGGTAAAGTAATAAGCTGTAGTAGACTTCTTTGAATCTCGATCACCTGCAAAATCAGAGTCTATAAACCCTACCAAATCAAGTGTATCAGTTCTTTTCATGTAATTCAAACCAACATTTAAAGCGCCGTTAATATACCTCAGTAAAAATTTTAGGGCTTCCCAATGATGCTTCCCAGGATTAGACATATATCTACTAAGTAAAGAGATTGAAAAAGCAAGGTCTGGCCTGGTACTGATCATGGAATACATGATGGTTCCAATTACATTGGCATAAGGAATGGATTCCATTTTTAACCTTTCAGAATCTGATGTTGGATATTGGGCTTTAGACAAAATAAAGTGACATCCTAAAGGTGTATTTACTAGTTTGCAATTTGACATTCCAAATTTTTGTACAACCTTTAATAAATAATCATGTTGGTGGATCTTTAGACAATTTTTACTTCTGTTTCTCTCAATTATCATCTTAAAACTTTCCTAGCAGATCCTAAATCTTTCATATCAAAGTTTGTGTTCAACATTGATTTTAGTTCATTAATCTTAGACTTAGATTTGCTAATCAATAAAATGTCATCAACATATAGGAACAAATATACAAGGATATCAGAGAGAATGTAGTAAAGACAATTATCATATTCACTCCTCACAAAACCAATTCCAATTACAAAATTATCGAATTTCTTATACCATTGACGTGGGGATTGTTTCAGATCATACAAAGACTTTTTTAACAAACAAACAAAATCTGGATGTTTTTTTGTTAACATAACCAACTGGCTGTTCCATATAGATAAGTTCTTCTAAATCTCCATGTAAGAAGGCAGTTTTAACATTAAGCTGTTCTAATTCTAGATCATATTGAACTACTATTGAAAGCATCATACGAATGGTTTTAAACTTAACAACAGGTGAAAATATTTTAGTATAATCAATGCCTTCCCTCTGTGTAAAACCTTTAGTAACTAATCTAGCTTTAAATCTAAGGGGATTAGAGGGTAACATACCTTCTTTGATTTTGAACAGCCACTTACACTTCACCAGCTTTTGTTTCTGAGGTCTTGGGGACCAATTCCCAAGTGTTATTGGTTATCAAGGATGCCATTTCTTCATCCATAGCACACTGCCACTTTGAGCTATCTTGAGAGCTGACAACCTCCTCATAAGAGGTAGGCTCACTGCCTCTCAATTCCATGCCTGCCACCAAGTCACAATAAACAAGGTCTGAATCTATACCTAGCAGGGGGTCTAACTGACTTCCTACTCCTATCTCGGGCTAACTGATAGTCCCTTAAGTTTTGTTTGGGGGAGTCATGATGCTCCACCTCAACCTCAGGGACTTCAGTTGATTCCTCCTAATCACTTTTATGATCAGAGGATGAGTCACTTCTAGGGTTGGGACTGAGAGAGGTTGGGGCAGCTGGCACATAAGGCATTCTTGATTGCTGCTCCACCTGAAAGTGGGTATTAGTTCCTATCACAAAGTCTTATGGGATACTAGGTTTAGGATCTGTTTCTGTATTCTCTAGTTTGCAAGGGAAAACACTTTCATTAAATATAACATCCCTGCTAATAATTATTTTTACTCCTCTAGAACTCTTATCCGATAACCTATAGCCTTTAGTTCCTTCTTGATATCCTACAAAGACACACTTTGAGGACCGAGGGTTTAGCTTTCCTATAGATTGATGAACATAGGCTTGACACCCAAAGACCTTTAAATGATTCAAATTCAATTTTCTGTCTAACCATTTTTCTTCAGGGCATATTAAATTTAAAATAGTTAAAAGGCTTCTATTAATCAGGTAAGCAGCAGTGGATAGGGCTTCTCCCCAAAGGGTTTTAAGCATACCAGCTGTAAACATTAGACATCTAACCTTTTCCAGGAGAGTCCTATTCATTCTTTCAGCTACCCCATTTTGTTGGGGTGTGTTCCTAACAGTCTTGTACCTAGTGATGCCTTGTGAATTACAAAATTCATCGAAATCTCTATTACAGAATTCTAACCCATTGTCGGTTCTTAAAAATTTAACCCTCTTATCTGTCTGATTTTCGACTAAGGCCTTCCAAACCTTAAATTTTTCTAATGTTTAGTCTTTAGTCCTAAGAGGGAATACCCACACTTTTCTAGTAAAGTCATCAACAATGGATAAGAAATACCTGTTGCCACCAAGAGTTGGTGTTTGAGAGGGACCCCATAGGTCTGCACGCAAGTACTCTAGGCATACCTTCGCTAGGTGTGTTCCTCTATGAAAACTCAATCTGTGTTGCTTGCCAAGAGTACAAGGCTCACAAAAGTTTAGGGACTCTAAAGTCACTGCATCAAGATAGCCTTGAGAAGACAGTGCCTGTAAACCTTTTTGGCTCATGTGACCAAGTCTCAAATGCCAGAGATCTGTTTTATCAGTTTTAACAGTACATGTAGAAAAAACAGGGTAAAGAGAACAACCATCTAACACATATAAGCCATGCCTTTTGGTACCAGTTAGGATTAGGTTATTATTTTTAAACACATGCATGAAACCATTTTCAGCAGTATAAGAATAGCCTAATTCATCCAGAGTACTAAGTGAAATTAAATTTCGTATCCCGGGAATCATTCACCATTGTCAAGTATCCCGGGTATCATCAGCAAGGCACAACGAGTTTACATCGGCTTAAAGCTAGGGCCCAATGGGGTACGCGCTTGGAAGGGTCTTCGAGTGATGAGTAATGTGGGGCCCCAAGGGGATCTTTAATAGGTTGGTCTCCAAAAGCTAGGCACAAGCAACTTGGAACCCTACTTGCAAGCACAACAACAGTTAGAAAGCCAGGTGGGGGATTCCCCTACACAAGCCCTTCGATGACCAAGTCAGACAACATTCTGAGAAAAATATCTAATGCATATCGCAGATAATATGCATTATATTATCAATATGTGTCTAGATGCCCATGTTCATGCTGATGAGTAGTAGATCTCAAAATAACCAACTGGCCATTAAGAACCAATTGGCCTTGGAAAACCGATTGGTCTTGAGGAACCAACTAGCCCCTGAGAACTGATTGGTCTTGAAGACCCGAATGGCCCTGAAGAAACAATTGGCCCCTGAAAGACGACTAGCCTTGGATGCTTGAGAGAAAAAAAAAAAAAAAACTCTCAGTGTGGGAATGAGCCCCCCTCTAAGTGAGGAGATAAGCCTCTTATTTATAGAGGAGGGAGATGGGGACACGTGGCAGTCATCCCGAACTTCTTGCATGGCATATTCTCAGCATATTATGCTCGAGTGTTTGAAGAAGACTTAAATTGAGAGGATCTTTTTAGAACCAGGTGGCTCTCAATGGTGGCCACCCCTTAGGAAATTAATCGAGAGACTCTCAATTCAAAGGAACTGAGAGGCTCTCACAGGAGCAAGGAATCGACAGCCTTTTGGTGGTGGCCACTTTATGTGGCCACCATTTCAAGCAAAGGAACCGAGAACCACTCGGTTGAGCCGAGTGGGGGGGCCTCTTGGCCTTCACTTGTGCTCCAATCTGTTGTTTCCTTCATTTTGCTTTTTTGGGTGTATTTAATCCATATTCGTAGATTTAACACATAACCTCTTCATTGATATTTGTGGGCATATCATAATTAATAATAAATGAATCATGTTTTAAAGTATTTTATCAATAAATAAAATATTTTGTAAGTAAAAAATATATAATAAATACACTATGTAAAAAAATGAATTTAGCTAATTTACATTATTCAAATGAAAAAGAAAAATATTCCCTTGGTTCAAGAGTTAGTGCGATCATTAATAAATTCAATTAAAAGGTGCAAAATTTTTATCACATAATTATTTGTAATTGTTACTTGAACATAACTTTCTTTTTTTATTTAATGTAGATTATATTTAATTCAATGAATTTATTTGTATTGAATTTTCAATTAAACAGTAAAAATTTAAGTATTGATTTTTAATTAAAAATAATTATATAGATTTTGGTAATACTAAGAATATCAAATAATTGAATTGTGTTACATAAAAAAATAATTTTTGTCTCTAACTACAACTGTAGCGATTTAAGATAATTAAAAAAATTCCATTTATCTTGTATTAAATGAGTTTAATTAAGTAGTATAATTGTTGTTGTCGAGATACAATAATGAATTTATTTAACTGGAAACATCATTGTTTGGTTTCCTCAGTCTACAATGAAGAAAACAGTTAGAATGTGAGAGAAGTCTCCGTGCAAATACTCTGATACTCAAATCAGATGCTGAAGATGCTAAAAATTATAGAGCAAAATTTTCAACAATATTAGAGACGTACATTTTTCGGAATGAGTGTATGCTTATTTATATAAGGATATGGAGTGATTCGAGATTAGGATTCTTACTGATGATGCCCATCTCTTACAAATTATGTTTATGCTCTTGGAAAGATTTTTAGATGTCGAAGTTATCCTAAATTACGTGTTATATGGGACCCCTTTATCATTGGGTCGCCTCAGTTAATCTAGGTTGATCTGTTTATTATTATTTATTAATTAATTTTTTTAGCTTTCATTTTTTGTCATGATATATCAATCGTTCCCTTCTATTTCTTCTGGGTTTCCCAGCAGGAAGAGTAATTTTTCTTTCCTAATTATTTTGCTTTTTTGCGTGTGGTCCTTTACTATATAGGGGGGGAGCCCTACTCCTTTTTTTTTCATTTCAAGCCCCCCTCTCTCTCTCTCTCTAAAAGTCATTTTTTTCTCCTTTAGCTCTCCAATTCTTAGTCGTTTGCAATATACCCCATGGCCATTGCATCGCCGCCACTATCACAACTGACCCAATGTCGCTTTCGCCTTTGTCGTGCCCCTACGACAACCATTGGTAGCACCCTAACAAGTTGCATCGCTTGCCTACGAGCTGCTGCTCCCATGGTTGTTGTTGCTTGTGCAGACTAGACCCTCCACAATCTAAGGAGGATTCAGTCTTAGTGTAGAAATAATTTCTACACCTACATGACATCATCTTTTAGGTATGCCATTTTTTATATTACATATGATGTAAAATCATGTTTCTTAAATACCCAAGCTGCATTTGGTTAATGTAGGCTTCAGTAATGTATTTCTTTTATGAGAAATTTTTTTAAATTTCACACACTACCATCTGACTTTTCCAAGAACTTAGAGCCTAAGATTGCAAGTTTAACGACAATGATGTTGATGACTCTTATTCTTCGAGGCGTGAGTTGATGGAGGAGTCTCATCTATACATCCCCTCCCATAGGATTGATGGTGGAGGAGTCTCCTTGGTGGAGATTCTACTTGTAGTTCGATATACCCATAGGATAAATGGTAACTCGTCCTCCTAGGCACCCTTTCCATTGTCAAGTTGTGTCTTTAGTCCATGTAAGATAGTTTTGTTAATAATTTTTGTCTGTCCATTGGCCTGCAACTATGCTACCAAGGCTATTCTTAGCTAGATCCCAATGTTTATACAAAATGTTTATAATGACTCACAATAGAACTGTTTACCGCGATCGGTGTTTATGATTTGGGGCACGTTGAATCAGCATATAATATTTTTCCATACGATGGCTTCCACTTTCTTCTCAATTATCAGGGCTAATGCTTCTGCCTCAACCCACTTGGAAAAATAATTAGCGGCAACTAAGAGGAATTTCCTTTATCACGTTGCTTGTGGGAAGGGGCCTAAGATTTCTGGCACCCACTACTTGAAATGCTTAGGTTGGTAGATATGTTGTATGGTCATGATCAGCGCAGACTAGATGTCGCACTTTCCAGCCTTTTCAAGAGTGTCTTTTTGCAATGTAGGCCAGCAAAATCTACTTCGAAGCACTTTAGATGTTAATGCCCTCACCGAGGTGTTCTCCATAGATTCCCTCATGCGTTTCATTCAAGGTGTACTTGACTTCTTGGGGGCATATTCATTTCAACAAGGGTGTTGTGAAGGCCATTTTATACAACATGTCATCGATTATTGTGAACCTAGCACCCCTAATCTTCACATGTCTTATAGTAGGGGGATCAGTGGAAAGTTCTCCCATTCTTAGGAATTTTTGTATGGGGTCTTCTAATCATCGTCAACTTCTATGGCCATGACCTCCTACTCTTCAATACTAGGTATTTGGAAACCTACTTTTTGCCCGTTGACTTCCTTGGTTGCTGCTAGCTTTGGCAAAGTGTCGCGTGACTATTTGATGTTTAGTTAATCTGTACCAATTGGAATTTCTTAAAAAGTTGTTTTAAACCCTTAACTCTTTGTAAATACTGTACCATCGATGGCTCTCTGGCTTCATACTACCCCTAAAATTGCTATACCACTAACTAAAAATCACTATGTGCCACTAGCCTCTCTGCTTCCATTTTCCTAGCCAAGTTTATTCCAACTATCAAAGCCTCATATTTTTCAATGTTATTGGAGCTTGTAAAGGTGAACCGTAGTGAGTATTAAAGAAATTCCTCCTTAGATATCAATATCACCCCAACTCTACTTCCTTGTGAGCTTGATGCCCCATTTACAAACAACTTCCATTCTCCATGATCAACCTTCAATGTTTGGCGTTCATTCGTGCACTCCATTACGAAGTCAGCTAGGGCTTGGCCTTTAATGTCATGTCAAGGCTGAAAGTTGATATCATATTCTCCCAACTCGATGGCCCACTTGGTGAGTCTTCTAGAACATTTTGGTTTCTATAAGATCTGTTAAAACGGTTGATCAGTTAGGACCTTGATTAGATGGGCTTGGAAGTAAGGCCACAACTTTTGGGAAGCTGTTACCAGTATTAGGGCAATTCTCTCAACATGAGGGTACCTCGTTTCAGGTCCCCGAAGGACCTTACTAATGTAATATATGGGCTGATCCTTTTGTTCATTTTTCTTTAGCAAGACATAACTCCAAGTACATAAATAGGGGCTCCTCGAACTCCAATCTTGTTAGTAGAGGAACTTTCTTTAGATACTTCTTTAGTGCCTCAAAGGCTATGGTATTTATCTGTTCACTTGAAACTTTTCCCTCCATTTAGGGTCTAAAAGAAAGACAAGCTCTTTTCTACTGACTTTGACAAGAATTTATTAAAAGCAACCAACATCCCTGTCAACCTTTTGAACCTTTTTAGTTGTTTCCTGGGCAAGTCAAGAATTGCCTATATCTTCTCCAGGTTAGCTTTGATGCCATGCTGGGTTATCATGCAGCCTAGGAACTTCCCTGATTGCACCCCAAACGAACATTTGTTAGGGTTTAGTTGCATATTGTGTTCTCGAAGCACATTAAATACTATCATATCATCCACACATTTCCATAGTGTTTCCCAACAAGTCTTTAAAGACTATATTTACCATCATTTGATGCATAACTCTAACATTTTTCAGGCTAAATGGCATAACCCTGTAGCAATATGTCCCCTTTTTTTGTGATAAAGGCAGTTTTTTCAATGTTTGGTGGGTACATCATAATATGGTAGAAAAAAACATCTAGAAAACTCAATACCTCATACCTAGATGTCTCATCAACTAACCTGTTAATTTAGGGTAGCGGGTACGAATTCTTCAGGCATGCTTTGTTTAGGTCAGTGAAATCTATACAAACTCGCCACTTCCCATTTACTTTCTTTTCCAAGACTAGATTTGCTACCCACTTGGGGTAGTAAACTTCTTGGATAAATTCGGTAACTAGTAGCTTGTTCCTCATCTAGGACTTCTTGTCTTTTTAGGGTGATGTTTCTTTTCTTTTACTTAACGATCCTTGCGCTTGGATTTACATTTAGGCAATGAGAAATTACTTTCGAATTTATCCCGGGCATATCTGTTGGAATCGATGTGAAGATATCAACATTCTCCCTTAGGCACTTTACTATCTCTTCCTTAGTTTTTTCTAGGCATTTGGCTCCCCACATAAACTACCTTTTCCTTGTCATCTTGGCGTAATGACATTGCTTCCAACTTTTCAACTGGTTGGGGCTTATTCACAAGTTGTTTCACAATGGTGAGGGTTTCCTTCTTTTCTTGTTTCCTCTTAGAGGTGATATAATAGCTTCATGCCTTCCTTTGGTCACCTCAAACTTATCCTATTCCATTAGTTTTCAAGAATTTCATTAACAGGTATCCTAAGGATATTACTACCCTCATATCATTAAGGAGTGGATACCTTAATATAATGTTGTATACTAATAAGGGTGTATTGACTACCATGAAGTTGACTTGCCTGGTGGTGTTTAGCGATAGAGGGGAATGTACTGGCTTTAGACAATCCATGGAGATATTCATCTTTTCAAAGCAATTCTAGTATATTAGATTAACCGAGCTGTCACTATCTTCCAGTATTCGTCCAATTGGATGCTTAGCGATCACCGCTTAAATGGCCAAGGGGTTATCATGGGGCATTATGACCTCCCCTTGATCAGCGGGCATGAAAGCGATGGCTTCCTCATTGGCTTGTATTGGCATCATAGAATTGACTTGGTAAGCTTGTTGTGCATAAACATGCTTTGAAGATGAAGTATAGCATGTCATAGTTTCTCCCCCCTAATATCACGTAGATAGCTTGATTAGTCGGTTGGTTGTCTATTGAAGGATTTCGTATTTCTTCTCTTCCCCGGTCATCATCTTGCCTTTCATTCACTTATCGATCCCTTTTCTCTACTTCTTCTTCATGCCTCATATTGTCCTTGTCTTTGGTTTGCATATGTCTATGCAATCTTCTATTTTATTTATTTATTAAGGATTCAATTGGTTCATCAGGTCTCGACACCTATCTTTGCTACGCCCATATGTTTTATGGAATCTATAGTAGGCATTTCTATCGCTCCCTATGGTTAGTCTGTTCTCTTGGGAAATTTTAATAGGTCGGTTCTTTTAATGGTTACTAAGATGTGAGATCGAGGCTCAGAGAGCTTGGTGTAGTTCTTGTATTGTAGCTTTGGAGGGCCATCACTTTTCTTTGGCTTGTCTTCTTTCTTGTCCTCGTAGTCATCAAAATCTTGTCCCTTTATTTTAATGTCATTTTTCTCGCTTTTCTTGACAATTCTTGGGACTTCTGACTAAAGAATGTATTTTTTAGCCCTCATGAACAAGTTTGTCAGTTGGTCTAAGGCCAGAGATTTTCGTGGTGACGTGGACCAAATTCCTTGTTGCATGGCCAACACTACTAACCCCACTTGTAAGTCTCGTACTTCTAGTGTCACATTACTAAGCCTGTCTACGTATTGCCGAAGGGTCTCTTTGTAGCCTTGCTTAATACTAAGAAGATAAGTGGTGTCTTCTTTTCCTTTGGCTATTGATGATAAATGGTTTAATAAACTTGGACCTCAGCTGCTCGAATGTGAATATGGAGTCTTTAGACAAACTATTGTACCATGCTCGAGTGCAATCCATTAAGGTCAAACGGGAGGATTGACACATAATTTCATCTTTCTATCCATATAACACCATAAGGGACCTGAGTGTGCAATTGTAGGGGCAGCGTGAACTTCCTTGGTAAAGGCTTCTCCATGATGGCCAAGGTGAAAGAGAGGATCTTCTGGTAAGGGCAATGGCTTCTTTTGCTCCAAGACTTCTTCAATCATTCTTTTTATATCCACCGCCTCGCGAACATTGAATGTTGATGGGGTACTTCTATTTTTTAGAATCCCTTGGGTTCCTTTATGCCTTTTCGATGTTCCCTCATTTTCCTTATATCGAATTTAGGGAGGAGAAGGGTTTTCGGTACGAGTTCTTTGAGGAGGAGTGAGTTGTGATCGAGTTCTTTGTGGTTCGTGTGTAGTCTCAAAGCTTTCTTTTTATGCCTCCTGAAGAGAGATCAGGTTAGAAACATGAAGGTAGTACCACTCGTGGGACAATGTTTTGTAATAACCCAATAACTTCTTCTAGTGCTTGCATTCCTTCTTCATGTTGGCATTGCAAGGCTTCATACTCCACCTGTGGCACCATGGGAAGAGTTTGTCTGATTGGGTCTGTTAGTCCCGTGGGACAAGTTTCCCGCCGACCCTAAGGGTGAGTCTCTAGCTGATCTTGAAAGTGGTTCCCTAGCTGGTCTTGAGAGTAGATTCCCAATTGCTCTTGAGAGTGAGTCCTTAGCTGGGTCTGTAAAGGGATTCCTAGCTGGTTTTGAAAGTGAGTTCCTACTTGACCCTGGGGTGAATTCTCAATTGGCCCTAGGAGTGGATTCTCAACTGGCCATGGAAGAGAGCCCTCAAAGGGCCTTAGGGCTGAGAATCATGAGTGGTATGAGGCGAGCTATCTAGTGGTGGTCTTATGACACTTGAGGGATCGTCTCGTGCCTCAAGTGAACACCCCAAGGACTGAGCCTCATCTCACTCTTGACTCCGTTGAATGATGGTGCTTTTCGTTTTAAAGCAAGTGTAGACTAATTCATTGGCTTTTCGTACACTTCCTACAGACAACGCAAATTGTTATTGCCTAGATACAATAATGAATTTATTTGACTAGGAATACAGACATTTGACTGCTTGAGTCTGCAAGGAAGAAAACAATTAAAAGGCATGAGAGGTCCCCACGTAAACATTTCGATACTTAAGTTAGACATTGAGGATGTTAAAAACTGTAGAGTAGAATTTTTATTAGTATTAGAGATGCACATTTTTTGAAATGAGTGTCTACTTATTTATGAAGGGATATAAAGTAATCATAAGTAGTTTAGGATTATGATTCTTATAGATGACGTTCATCTCTTACATATGATGTTTATCCTCTCGGAAAGATTTTCAAATGTTAAAGTTATCTTGGTTTGTGCATTGTGTGGGACCCCATGTAATTAGAGAAATGGTCACTGCCCTCGGAAGGTGAGGATGCCCTTTACCCAAGCCTAGCTTTGAGGCCGCGGCTGCAGTCGAGGCACGACGACCCTGCGTTATCGTCAGTGGCCCTGGCCTCTACTGGCTCGCAGGGCTACCCCTTGTAGGAGCCTTGGTTGCCTCGCAAGGGCTACCTACCACGGTGGCCCTTCCTCTCATGGCCACCATGGTAGGCGTATAGGGAGTGCTTCCCGTGGATGCCATGGTTAATCCGCAGGGCCCTCCACGATCTCCTCTGTCGACTAGTGGGTTGTGGTGGCCACCTGTTGTGGGTAGGGCTAGCAATTTTTGACACAACTCGATTACACGACACGACATGACATTGAGTTAAGCGGGTTAGGGTTGAGGCTAATCGGGTTCGGGTTATAAACATGTTAACCCATTTATGACACGATTATTTTCGTGTCTTAGGCGGGTCAACCCATCTAACCCATTTAGACACGCAATGACCCGTTTAATTAAACGGGTTAATGGGTTGACCCAAACACGTTAACATGATTATATACGAAATGACGCGTTTAATTAAAATGGTTAGTGGGTTGATCTGAACACGTTAACACAATTATGTACAAAATGACATGTTTAAGACCAATTTACAAAAATAAATTAAAAATCATTATAATACTAAAAAAACTATTATGTATTCAAAAATTGCCATTATGAAGCTTAACTACTTTTGGTACCCAATTCTAGGGCTAGCCATAAACCTACAAACCCTCCCAAATCCCACCCTCGTTCCCTCTCTTACTCAAGCCCATTGCCAGTAGTCGCCCATCGGCCACCCCCCTGTCCTTCTCGCTCTTGGCTTTGGCTCCGTTGCTCTCCGGCGCCGCATCGCCCCCGATTTGGGGGCTTCACCCTCTGCCTAGCTCTGTAGCTCGTCGATCTCACTCTCTCTCGTCGCCTCGATCTTGTTCTCGCCGCCTCGATCGTCTCGTTGCTCGCCCTCGCTAGTCACCGGGCCTATCTAGCTCCGTCGCTCGCCAGCCCCGCTCTCTCTTGCCACCTCACCGGCTTCAGCCTTGCTCTCACTTCTTGCTGCCTCTCTGACTTTGAGCTATCTCGACTCGTTAGCAGGCCTCGCCACCCCACCCTTTCAGGCTCTAGCCCTCTGTCGCTCATTGCAGCCTGTTTGATTGCCTCTCCGGCTCTCCGTCTCGACCCTGCTTCACATAATCAGCGAGCAACAGTAAGCTTTTGCTTAACTAACTTTTGTTGTAAAATAATTTTTTTTAAATTAGTTAAGTGAACTTGAATTTTCTTAACTGATGTTGGGTTAATTGATGTTAGGTTTTTGAAAAAATAAGTTTGTTGGGAAAATAACTTTAATTCAATGCTCGAATTCTTTCACTGTTGATTAGATTATGTAATATCCAATTTAGAACATTTTATTTTATTGTTGGGATAATTGTATTTTATTTTGCATGTTAGATGACTTTTATTATGTGTTGATTGTTGAGGATATTTCTATTTTAACAGGTTAAACGTGTTTTATTCCTGTTAATAAGTTTTTATTCGTGTTAACGTGTCGTGTCTATTTAATCAATGGGTTACCATGTCGTGTCGTGTGTTGTGTGTGATTTGTTTAACTTGTTTGTTAAACGGGTTATGCGTGTCATGTCGTATAATCCATTTAATAAACATATTCGTGTTAGAGTTGAGGGTTTTGACACGATTAGTTAATCGTGTCGTATTTGTGTTTGTCATAATCGTGTTATACATGTGTCTCAGCACGACACGATTATAACCCACCAACCTGTTTTGCCAGTCCTAGCTACGGGAGACTTGATCTCCCGTGACCCTCATTGGGTTGACCCCGTTAATTCAATCATTAATTAAGTTTTTTAGTATGCATTTTTTGCCATGGTATATCAAAAGTCAAAAAGATAAAATTATTTAATAAGATAATCAATTGAAAATAATATAATTAAGTTGATTTTTAAAAAGGCAGTAATATAGACATCAAAAATAATAAAAGCAAATATTAGCTTATGGCTATTTTAGTTCTCTTTTCTGATTTTCCCGCAGAAAAGTCGCATTGAAATAGAAGTCTAAAATTAACTGCGGACCATATTAAGATCTTCCAAACAGAGCCCTATCAAAGAATCGTGGCTCTTTCGGCGTCTCCCCAGAAACCAAAATATCTCTATTATAAAACCCAAAGCCAGATCGCGGCCACAGAGAGTAGCAGACAGCTATGGCATCTAGGGTTTTGATCTGCTCTTTGGTCTTCGTTCTGTCTCTCGTCGCTTCATCCTTTGCCTCTGAAACTGAAGACTCCAAAGAGTTTGTTCTTACTTTGGATCATTCCAACTTCTCTGAAACTGTTTCCAAGCACAGCTTCATCGTCGTGGAATTCTACGCACCATGGTAATCTATTTCAATTTTCTTAATTTCCTTTTTTTGTGATTACATTGTATTCCACTACTGATCTGTTGAATTATAACATGGATTTGTCGTATTGAATGGATTGGTACGATACCTGGACTTCAGACTATGTGATACCATCGATTTGAGGCTATATAAGTTGGTGATGTGTTGGATTAAGATCTGTTGCTTAGGTGTTAGTCCTTCCTCTAGTGAACTTCCTGATTCTGTATCATTTTCTTCTTCATTGTTGCATATACACAATTGATGTTATAACTTTTCAGTTTTGATATTTTCCCCTAATATCAGTTGTTTTCTTTGATACTCATGAGCACAACCATAGGGCGAGATAATTTAGGAATGTGTTACTGTCTTATGTGCCACATGAGGCCTTTAAACCGATAAAATTTCTTCTACAACGGGAATGGCTGAATAAGTAAATTGCTATTTTTTTGCCCTGGTGTGGCATTACTGGAATTCAGCATTGATGGTTTTAACTGAAACGTCGCTAGTTGAGATATAGGGTTATGTCATATTTTAAGGTTTGGCAGTCCCAATAAGTATCTAATTCTGAAGAGTCATACCAGCTACTTTCTGTTGTACTATATTAGGTTGGGGTACTCTCTGAACTTTACCAAGAGTCATAGGTTGTATTTTCTTAGTCTGTGGAGCCGCAAGCATTATATTCAGATTTAGGAATAAACATAATACACTGGCTAAGGTTTCCTTGTTTTAGTGGTCACAACTAAAATGGCCACATCAGATATTGCTGAATAATATATTGTTAGTTGTATTTCTTTCCAACAAGTTAGCACTGTTTGTTTGTTTTTTTTTTTTTTTTTTAAGATATTACTGATTATGTATGTAACAGGTGTGGCCATTGCAAGAAGCTTGCTCCAGAGGTAATGAAAGCATCTAATTTCAGAGGCTTGGATAGGACTTTATTAAGCTAGGAACTGTATTTTAGAGGATAATATACACACTTGATTTGACAATGAAATCTTATATCTATGTTGACTTGCAGTATGAGAAAGCTGCTGCTGCACTGAGTAGTCTTGATCAACCTGTCACTCTTGCAAAAGTTGATGCCAATGATGAAAAGAACAAAGGACTTGCAAGTGAATTTGAGATTAAGGGTTTCCCCACTATTAAGATTTTGAGAAATGGAGGGAAGACCAGTCAAGATTATAAGGGGCCTCGGGATGCTGAAGGCATTGTTACTTATTTGAAGCAGCAAAGTGGCCCTGCATCTGCTGAAATCAAATCCACTGAAGATGCTACTACACTTATTGATGGAAATAAAATTGTTGTTGTAAGTTTCTTGTGCTTTTTTATTTTTTATTTTTTATTTAATCTCTCTTATAGACTAAATATACATCTTGAGTTCTTTTAGGTTGGGGTGTTCCCTGAATTCTCTGGTGAGAAGTTTGAGAATTTCACAGCTCTAGCTGAGAAATTGCGGTCTGACTACGAGTTTGGTCACACTTTGGATGCAAAACTCCTGCCGCGTGGGGAATCATCGACTACTGGGCCTACAGTTAGGCTGTTCAAGCCCTTTGATGAACTTGTCGTTGATTTCCAGGTTCATCATTTTTGCACATTGTGCAATTTTTATTGGTTTGTTTTGTTTTATCAAATCCTCATTCTCCTCCTCCTCTCTCTCATCTTTGCTCCCTGTCTCTTGATATGAAATATTTGTTTCTTTACAATAGGATATGATTTATTCTAATGTGCCACTATAATTGCAGGATTTTAAAGTTGACATTTTGGAGAAATTTATTGAAGAAGCTAGTGTTCCTACTTTAACTCTCTTTAACAAAGACCCTAGCAATCACCCTTTCGTTATTAAATTCTTCAACAGTCCTAATGCCAAGGTGAGCAGTGATGACATGTTTTTCTTTCTCTGCTTATTTTTGATAACTTCTGCCTGAGTTTAACTTGTGATTACTGCTTATTTCCACCATTTAGGTTATGTTTACTTCAAATTTGTCATGTTCCTTCAATTTTTGCATTTCCATCTGAAAGAAAATGAAAGTGCTGGACTCATTGGATGCTTCTGCCTTTAATAGCTTTTTCTTGATATGGCCTTCTTTAAAGAAACTTATTGCTGTTGTCTCTGTTTATTTTTCCTATGAAATCTTATAGTAGTTCTAATGAATCTTTATGGAATTGCTAGGCTATGCTGTTTCTGAATTTTAGCAGTGAGCTTGTTGATGCTTTTAAGTCGAAGTATCGTGATGTGGCTGAACAATACAAGGGGAAGGGCATAAGTTTTCTAATTGGTGACATTGATGCCAGTCAAGGTGCCTTCCAGGTGAGCATCTTTTGTTCTTTATATTTTCTTTCATTTAGCATATATTGTCAACATGTTGACAGTAACCAGCGGTTTCAATATACAGTATTTTGGGGTCAGAGACGACCAGGTGCCTGTCATCATCATACAGAACAATGATGGAGAGAAATATCTTAAGCCAAATGTGGAGCCAGACCAAATTGCATCATGGGTGAAGGAATACAAGGTTGTTATTTCTTTAATTGATTAATGATTTGCTAATGGCAGTGATAAGGTGATACTTATAAGAGGCATTTGGTTCTTTATATAATTTTCATGCCTTAATTAATCTGGTTTTTGTCTTAGATAGTAATCTCAATCCTATGTCGTAATGAAAAGTTTTGAGTAGTTTTACACTGGTAAGGAGCATTTGACAACATCATCAAACAATAAAAAATTGAACACACTTTTGCTCTTAAAAAATTAAAACGAAATTATGAAAATATAACCTTGATCAATTTCTTGTTATATATTGTGATTAAGGTATAACATTATTTATTCAATAATTTTATTTATAAGCTTACAATTTTACTTGTAATAAAATATTTTTAACATGATTATGAAGTATATTTCTAATCCCAATTTTAAAAATAACTAGAGATAAGCAAAATATAAATGTTTATTAGTATTATTTGTGCTAATCATTATTGATTACAATTAATACTGTTGGAATAGTAAATATATATTTGTATACATAATACTGTTTATAAATGTTATTATCACTGAAGCCAATGTTTATTGTACATCGATATTAGTGGAAAAAAAATAAGAATTTTAAAATTGATTAATAATATTGTCAACAATATATAAATGATATAACTATAATATTATTACAACAGTACTGGTATTACTCTATTGTTAACAGCAGTTTAAATTTTTCCATTGTAGAATATAATAAAAATACTAGTTCATACGTTATAATATTAGTAAATCTTGTTTGCATGTTGCTTATGCAATATAAATTATATGGACATATTATAGTAATTATTTAATTATAATATCATCATAATAGTAAGTAATTGTTATCTTTCATCTGGTTTTTGTTTTTTTGCTTTCATTTTTGTTTGAAAGTGTAAGTAATTGTCAAACATTTTTTAAATTTTGTTTCAGTTCTCAAAAAATGAAAATAAAAACAGAAACTCTTAGCATGCAATTTCCGGTCAGGGGCATAATCAGATTTCATACTTGCAGGAAGGCAATGTGACTCCGTACAAAAAATCTGAACCCATACCTGAAGTAAATGATGATCCTGTCAAGGTGGTGGTAGCTGATAGCCTTCAGGACATAGTTTTCAACTCTGGGAAAAATGGTATGTTTTAGTTGTGGTTTGTTCAAAATCGTATTACTAGTCTTCATATTAATAACATTAAAATTCTACAAATAGTAGTATGTTTAAAAGTATGTATTGTTCGCATATTATAAACATTGGATCTTTGTCACATGAATTCAATTACTAGTGTTTATCTTACTCTGATCCCCAACAGCACTAGGATGTAGCTAAAAATTTAATTTTAAATATATTTTTTTTCATTTGTTTAACTGGAAATGATGTTTTACATAAGAACATGAAACAAGTTGAACACTTTAGCATATTTATTGGTTTCATGTCCAACTTGTCATGAAGGAAACATTCCAAGAGGATAAATACTGAATTTAGAAGACTCTTATGTATTGAACTGGGGCCTTTATGTCAATTTGAATTGCAATTTTCCATGATTAACATATTTTAAAGTTCACAACTCCTCTCATCATTGTCCTAGTACTTTGTAGATACAAATAGAAACTGATTTTTCTACTGTTTGAGGAGAAAAAGCTTGTCTCTACAATCTATATTAAAATATCCTACAGTTTTTATTTTGGTGGTTTGCAATTTAATGTGACCCTTGTTCATCTAAGCTTAGGACTAATTATGATAAAGAGTAATGCCTTCAGCACAAATGGATGCATCTGAGGACTGATGGAATGGAATAAGTTTGTAGTAAAAGAGAGAGAGAAAGACGAGAAAAACTCAGTGGGAAGCTTTTAGCTTTAGGCATAATGTGGGATATAATGGCCTTACAAAATATATGATTATGGATAGAAATGATTGGTGAGTTAGAATTTGTATAGTAGTTGATCACACACACCTAATGAGATAAAGGCTCAGTATTGCTGAGGGAAAAAGAAACATTCTCTCTTCTCCTCTATCAGATATACAGATTTCTGTGTGATGAATTAATGAATAATGATTTGGATGTTGGATGTGATTGGTTGAGAATTCAGAATGCCTAGCATTTATTCATACTGATGTCAGGTTTGTGTTTTTTGACACAGTTCTGTTGGAATTTTATGCACCCTGGTGTGGTCACTGCAAAAAGCTGGCTCCAATCTTGGATGAAGTTGCTGCTTCATATCAAAATGATGCTGACGTTGTTATTGCTAAGATTGTAAGATTTCTGACCTCTTCTAGCTAAGTTATGGAAGTTGTTGGTTTGTGGTCTAAGTTAGTTTTCAAGTTTGTGCATCTGAACTCGGATGGTCCACTATGAATATGAAGAATACCTTTGCATTACTTTTGTTTCTTCTTAGAGGATCAGATTCTTGTTTTGTCATTGCTGGGGAGAAACTGACTGTCCTGTACAGTTCACCCATGGCTTCTAAAATGGACCATAAAATTCTTTTTCTTCTGAAACACATTAAGGTAGTGTTTGTTAAAATGAGTAAGATAAGACTCTATCAAGATACTTTATTTATAAAGTTCAAGATAAGTTATCCGAAGGGGAAAGAGAAGGGGGGGGAGGGAAGGGGATAAATTTATCTTGAAAGTTAAAAATAAGAAGTCATGTGACTTCTTTTCAGAAAATTTAACAAACACAATGGAATACACTTTTGTCGAGGATGTTTTCCATATCCCACCTATTTCGGTCTCTATTTTGGTTAACAAACGCTGCTTAAAGCAATATTCTTAAGTGCTGGTGCTGGCTCAATGTTTTGACAATGCCTTCCAAATTGTTGTCTTCGGAAATTTGCCACTTCATGCCTGTCTTATTGGGGTATGTGATATGATATTTTTGCAGGATGCTACAGCAAATGATATACCAAATGACGTGTTTGACGTGAAAGGGTATCCAACATTATACTTTAGGTCAGCAAGTGGAAATGTCTTGCAGTATGAAGGAGATCGCACCAAGGAAGATATGATCGAATTTGTTAACAAGAATCGTGACAAAACTGCTAAACAAGATCCCGGAAAAGATGAGCTGTAGAGAGAGAGAGTGAGAGAAGGTAACTGTTTCTACCTGAAAGAATTTCCCAGAGGGAATGATATCATGCAGCATATGTTGAAAACCCCATGGTTTGCCCTGATTTTGCAGGGATGGCCCTTTCTTGCTGTAAGAGATAGAGGATGCAGATATGAACACAGTATGAAAACATGTATGGCAGGAAGCGTAATTAGGCGTTGAAGGCGGGGTGGATCAGCTCCTCCCAATACCGTCATATTACCCTCGATATTCTCTCTTTATGTTTTTATTAATTTCAGTTTAAAAATCATAGCTTCTAATAAAATGGGACCACTTCCTTTGTCTGGATAGGGAAGTAGTAGATTTCAGTTATGTATAAGTAGTGATTCTCAGTTCTGGAGATTAGTGTTAGCTTAGCTTGCGATGTAACAGTTTTTGAGAACATCATCAACATCATCATCTGTGAGTCAGTAATCCAGTGTGTTCAATTAAGCCGCCTTTAATTTTTTAAGAGTCTTGCGCTGATGATTTTTTTTTTTTTTTTTTTTGATTACTTTTCTTGTGATTTGTTGCATGAGTGGAGAAACGTAGAAAGTTTTTTTTTTTTTTTTTATAGGCTAAAGTAATATACAATCTCCTCACCTCTTCTATTTAACCACTTAGTCCCTTCGACTTTTAATTTAAACTTATTAAACACTCTAATTTCTAATTTAAGACCATTAGCCCCCTTGCAGTCTTGTCAACTCACGTGTGAAGTAAACTCTTACTGTTTGAGTGTGAAGTAAACTCTTATTGTTTAAATTTAGTTTAAATTCTTACTATTGTTTGCTGTAATTTTCTTGCTGCTCACTATAATTTTATACTTTTTATTTTTACTTATTATTTTCTTGCTGTTTATTGTAATTTTAATTTTTTAAAATACCAATGTTTTAAAAATGTAAGTGTTATATCCTTTCAAGTCAAGCGTAAAATCAATCTCCCATTATATTATAAACATTATATTATAAACGCGAAGATCAACTTATTCATATTAGATTATATAATAAAAAAAATCAATCCCTTGTTACATTATTTCATAATCAAATATCCATTCATTCTACCATAAAGACAAGATTGGAAGTCAAATTAAAGCAAATTAATCCATTTATAATAAAAAAATCAATCCCCTATTGCATTAAACAAATGTTTGCATTAAAACAAAATTAATTTTGCTGTTAAGCTCTAGTTTGTTGCTGTCATCTTCACAATTTGTTAACCTTTTGTTGTTAAAAATGATTGGTTGTTATTGCATTCTTTTCTTTCCATTTCAGCCTGGTGGTTTAAAGTCAAGATCCCCTGTGACAATTGCTAAGCTCTTTATCTTCCTTGGGTCATGTATGAGTCTGGGGGTAGTATTTAATGACTATAACAAACAAGTACGAAATTCAATAAAATAGAAGAATTACAAAAAATTGCAAATAATAACATATTTGATATAAGTAAATAATATACCTGATATGTCATGACCCCAGTAGCTTTGTTGTACAAGACTCCCATTTTGCTCATCATATTTTGTTGCTTGGCTTACGAAGATACTGTTGGTGCTGCGTACGACCTTTTAGCAACATCAATTCCATGTCCCACCCCAGTTGAACTTGTATTGAATTGATTGATAGTACTCATGTTTTTTGACTGATGTACATAGATATGTAAAATAAAGACAATAAATGATAGATAAATGTAATTAGATTTTAATTAAATTTGTTAATCAAAACTTTACCTTATGATTACTCGAACTTGCCCTGCACCCCTTCTTATTATGGCCAAATTGCTTGCAGTTGGAGCACCTCATTGTTAAACCCGTTTTGGGATATTTACCAATTTTACGTTGGGATTCTTCTCTATCCTTGTTTCTTTTAAGCCTTGCTCTACTTGGTTGTTTCCTAACTTGAGGTGGTTGAATAGTTGGATTTTGTGAATCTAGCCACAATTTAATTCCTCTCACTGGTTTCAAAAAGAAGCTGTATGCCTTCAGGTAAGTCTCCTTTCTATACCACTTTGCAATGTAGTCTTCAGGATTCAGCTGTCTATGAAACAAAGCACATACAACATGTTGGCAAGGTATCCCTTTCAACATTTAGCTCCTGCAAGTACATGTCATGTTCTTAAGGTCTACATTATGTCCATACTCCCCTTCCAACACCTCAAACCCATTATCTCCATTCCACTGAATGTGACACTTCATTGCTAAGATCTTGTTCGCCTCCAACTTCTGCATTGCATGAGGTGAAATGTCTAATATCCATGTTTCTGCGAATTGTCTCATGGTTGCAATCCTTTCCATCACTTATACCCTAATTTCTTCTAACATTGTATGAATTGACTTCATTCTAGCATTAAGAATCCAACCATTGAAAGCCTAAGTCATGTTATTCTCCAATGTATCACACTGACAATCTGTTCTAAAGAATGCCCTGCACCATGTATTATGATTGTAATATAATAGGTCATCAACTATCCCTTATCCGAGCTTATTCATTTCATTTAATTTTTCCTTTGTCAACTGCTCAAACGGTGCTCGTGCAACCTCCCAAAATTTCTTCCTCTTGTCCTCACCTCTACACTTCTTAGCCCAGTTTGACCTTATGTGTCTAGCACACATTCTATGCTCTACATTAGGCAACTTATCAACAATAGCAGAATCCAAATCCTTTTGCATGTCTGTGACCACTGTCCAACCAGCACTTGTTTCCATACCAAGGTCCATCTTGATCGTAGAGATAAACCACTTCCAGGTTTTCTTATTTTCTATATCCACAACCTCTCATGCTACTGGATACATTTGATTATTACCGTCCTTTGATACATAACATAAAAGTTGACCCTTACATGGACCCTTGAGAAAGCATCCATTGAATCCCAAAATGGGTATACACCTAGCTTTATACCCCTTTTTAATAGCATCAAAACAAACATAAAATCTCTTGAATTGTTGCACGCCATCTTCATCCCTTTTTACTTTAACAAAACATGTCGTACCAAGATTGGATCTCCTAATTTCATCTGCATAGTCATGTAGCCTACCATAATCAACTCTGTAGTCACCTGTCATACTTGCAATCACCTTATTCTTTGCTCTCCTACACACTATTTTTCCCACAAACATATTCAAAGACTCTCTACAGAGTTGTTGTATTTCTATGATCTTTATCTCAGGTTGAGACAAAATCCTCTCCCTGAAATGCATAGCAATAAACTTTGAATTGCATAACCTATTCCTATTGCTTTTATAACACTTGTGTACAGGGTTGTAAGTCTTGATAATGAAGTTGTTTGATTTTCTATCTAAACTACCAAATAACAACCATGGGCATCCTTCCTTACACTTCACCCTGACCCTTTTCCTCTCATTAGGTCTAATGGTTAGCTTTACTCCCCTTGCCATAGCATACTTGGACACAGCATCTTTGAACTCATCTACACTCTTAAATATAATACCCAACTCCCAATATGGAAATTTTGAGTTCGGATCATAGTGAAAATTTCTATGTTTGTGTCATCTTCCTTGACTAGCCTTAACCTCATCCTCATATTCTTCGTTAGTACCCCCTCTTCTATCAGGATCAGAGCTATTCTCAAAAGGCTCACCACCCCCAACTACACCTGAGATGTACCAGACATAACAAGTTCCTTATGGAACCTCGCATCATTACCCACTTCCCCTAATGATAGTTCCCTTCTTGTGTAGAACGAACACTCTTTGTGTCATTCCTCAACCTTTCTCTTGCTATCCTAACCTCATCATCAACATCAGTAAATATAAACTGTCCACCAACATCTTCTTCTGGTGGGTCAATACTTTCCTCACTATTGCCCTCACTAGTGTCAGTACTACTATTATCAGTGCTTTCCCCTAAACCCTGCAATTCGAAGTCTCCCACCCCACTTCCCCTTATTTCTTGAAGGGTTAACCTCACTATCTATATGCTGAACAAACACATCCACAATATCACCGTTCCCAATTACAACACAAAAACTAAGCACATCTTGATCTCCTTCAATTAAAGTGTAATGCGGGACATCAACATCTTTTACCATTTATAGTAAATGGCCACGTGATTGGTGTAACCCAACTCCTTGACCCGCGTATTTAATTCAATAAATGACAACAAATCTGGGTCAACAATGTCTTCAGTTTGAATGCCCCCAACATACCTCCTTACCCCATTATCAATTACAAAATTTCCCCCATGATTCCACCTTAACATCACAACTTTTTCAGCCACGTGCAAATCAAATTCCCTAAACAATATAATAAACAAAAACAAATTCAATTATGGACCAACATCAAATTCAATAGAATCTATTCAATTATTACTCAAAACCGTGAACCATGACAACAAATTAAGAAATTCATTTCAATTCCAAAAATATTTTAATTTCCAAAATAAACCCCTAAAATTCATCAACAGAATGAACCCACAGTGAACATCAACAAAATTCATATTTTCATTTCCAAGCAAATTCACATACACCACAGTGAACATCAACAAAATGAACCCTAACATTCATATAGACAAGTAGAAAATGTTAACCCATTTTGCAGCAAATTGAAACACAAAGGCACCTTACTGGAGATAACCAGCGATGGCGAAAGTGAGAGAGATAGCGAGATAGGCGATGGCGACAGCGAGATATTGACGGGCACCTCACTGGAGAGACCCAGCAACCACGACCTACAGAGCGATAGTGAGATCGGTGATGGCGAGATATCGAAAGCGACATCGAGAGCGAGATTGAGTGTAATACCCCGTAGTACATGGTATTGGAAAATAAATAATTTTCAATGATTTGGAAGGGACCTCGGGTGGTCTAGGAAGCCTAGAGGTCGATTTTGAGAAATTAATTAGTAAAATTGTAATGACCCATTAGATGGCCCAATATTTATTCAAGAATGATTTAATTAATTATTGAAGTATTGATTAAGAGATTTTGCCAATTAATTATTTAATGTGGCAATTTAGAGATTTTGAAGGAAAAGAATAGCATTTATTTCTTTTTAATTTTGGAGTTAAAGAATTTGCCAAGGTGGCAAACTAGTGATTTTTAATTGAGATAATAGTATTTAAATAGCATTTAATGGCATTTCTTTGGTGGAAATTAAATGCAAGGACATGTTGGTCATTTAAGAGTTGTTATTAGAATTGAAGTAATTAATTATAATTATTTTGATTAAGAACTAGAATTATTATGATTAAGGGATTGGGATAATCCATATGTGAGATGGTTTTGGTTTAAAGTCTCCTAGTCCCAATAGGAGAAGGTTTTGAGAGTCTCCAAGTCCAATGGGGAAAGGGATTCCAAGTTATAAAAGGAAAGGGATATCTAGGGCTTCCTATAGGCTTGTATATATATATCATCATATAGCATAAGTTTTTCTCCTCATGCCGTGAAGGAGCAGGAAGAAGCAACAGTGAGTGCAAGTCTTGCATAAGGATACTTTCATTAGAAGCGGTTGAATTCGATCAGATAATTGAAAGGCAAGTTTCTTCTCCTTGTAATCCTTTCTTACAGGAGTATATTAGCATTCGTTCCTAATTATTCTAGTTTGTTTGCTCCAGTTATCAAGTTGTACAGTTTCAGTTTTCAGATATGTGAATATATATATATATATATGCACGAGCAATGAAGTTTATATCAGTTATGCATGTTTATTGTAGCGATTCAAATAAATATCATTGTTGAATCATCCCTAATGTTGTTTCATACCAGTTGGGATTCATGTTTCCAAGATTTATTCCAGAATGGCATAGTTTCATTGAGTTTTGATGAAGAACATAGTCTCTGTAATCGTTCGTGTTCATCAAAAATAGTTGCAGATATCCGGATGAGTTCTTCCATATCCGGATGGATTTTTCAAAGCTTGTGAGTGATATCCGGATAAGCTAGAGCCTATCTGGATGAGTCAAAAAGTTTTGTGAGTGACATCCGGATGGCCCTTGGGCATATCCGGATGGCTTTAGCAATGTATCCGGATGGATTGTATCACATCCGGATGAGTCCAGTGCCGTTTGTGAGTAATATCCGGATAACTCTTGTTCATATCCGGATAGCCCAGTAATATCCGCATGCTTCATTTTCATATCCGGATGTGTCTAGTAGTGATTGTGAGTAGTATCCGGATGCTTTGAGTCGTATCCGGATGTGCCTAGTTGTTGTAAATGATATCTGGATGCTTCGTGTTGTATCCGGATACCTTGTATCGTATCTGGATGTATGTAAAGTTCTTCGAGTATGATATCCGGATGGTTTGTTTATACATTTGGATAGGTCAAGATAATATTCGGATGTCTCACCTGATATCTGGATGCCTTTCTCAAAAGTTGAAATTCGTATTCGAATAGTCTCTTGTGGCATCTGAATGCCTCAGTGAGATATCCGGATGACCAGAATCATATCCAGATGTCCTAGTCCTTATCCGAATACTATCCAGCATATCCGAACAACTTCTTATTTGAGCGTCAGTGTACCGGATGAACCTCATTCATATCCGGATGTCTTTCATCACATCCTGATATCCTGCCTGATATCCTAATAAAAGTAATGTATTTCAATACCTCCAAATATTGAATTTAGATGCCAGAATCTATCAAGTTAATCATGACCATACCATAAATCATAATTCATAGAATCTTTGTATTCTAATATATAGATGAAGATCTTATCATGTTCAGCATTATTTTATTATAACATGATCAGCATTATTTGTGAGATTATGTGCATACATTTTGGTATGAGCATTGAGCATGACTTTATATCGAGCACTACATATCGTGTGCCAGCATTTATGTGAGCATTGCATTGCATTATGCGCGTCAGGCGGCTTAGTCCACGGGGATCCCATCAGTTTCAGTTTCAGCTCAGTTTATGAGTTGCTCGCCTGGTGGCAACCAGGGGGCTAGGGGCTTTGCCCACAGTATGTGCTTATAGTTTTTATGTATGCAGGTTTCAGATTAGACATGTATGTATTATTAGATTATGTGGGCCTATGAGACAAAGTTGCATACCTGCATTTAGTTTACAGTTTATGTGCATTACATTTTTATGAATGCAATCAGACAATGATTATTCAGTACAAGTTCAGTCAGTTATTTATCAGTATCGATATTCTTCGATTCAGCTTCAGTATTTTTTCCAAGTTATTACTTGATGAGCTTTTGTAGCTCACCTTGTACTCTTCACCCCTCTAGGTTCTAGTAGGGGAGTATCAGATGTGGGGCCTAGCAGCAGTGTTCAGTAGTGTGTGTACGTGGAGCCGCTCAAGATTAAAGATGTCTGGGAAGTTTGTTAGTGTTTGTTAGTTAGATCTATTTTATATTTCAGTTGAGGGATTGACCCTTAAACAAAGATTATGGTTTTCAGTCTGTATTGACTCAGAGTTTTTATTCCAGTTGATTGAGATGTTCAGTTATGGTATCAGATTTCAGTTTATCAGTTAGTTTATTTTATTTTCCCCGTAGCACCTCTTCTCGGGCAGTTCTAGGAGAGGGGGTGTTACAAAAATTGTCGAATCGATGATAGGGAATATCCCGAGACTTGGATGTCCAGGGAAGAAGGCATGAGATTGGTGAGCGTCTCGAGGTGAGATTAATGACACTGGAAGCAGTCCGATCGGGTATAATTTTTGGAATAATTTCTGTATAAGGCCGAATGGGTGCCAATACCGAATAGTCATAGGGGACCTCCGGGAAGCTGAGGGGACCCTAAGGGTGGTTCGGTTTTACGAGTAAGGCAACCCTAAAGTGTTTTCAAGAGGAATAGAGGTCCCATCAGGCGCAGAGACGAAATCGATATTCCCGAGTAAGTGTTGGTAATTAATTTTTGTGAAAATCAAGAATCTAAGTGGTATCAGAGCTGACCCCCAAGCCTCTGAGTGCAGTGGTGGGGCAAACCTTAGCGAGGATGCTGAGTCCCTAAAGGGGTGCATGTAGGTACCTTAGGCGAATCCCACATCGGCCATGCAACGGGGCGAGATCTGGGACCAGTTATAAGGTTGAATGATGAGGACGTCATGTACTCAAGGGGGGAGAATGTAATACCCCAAGAGCCCAGAGAATAGTAGTATATATTGAGAATAAGTAAGAAAGGAAACAACACCAGTTGGATACCTTTTGGGCTGAATATAGGCAAAGAACTCTCGGGTTAAGCTTGCTTGAGCTGGGGAATCTCAAAGATGGGTGACCCTTGGGAAGTTCGCGTAGGCTCATCAGGGTAAGTTATTTCGGTCCTTCCTATCGCTTGATGCAGGAGGTTACACTGAGAGCGAGAACCAACTCAAGATACTGACGGAGAGACCAACATCGACAGTGACACAAAGGTATCGACGAAGAGACCGAGATCGAGACCCATGGCAACAAGAAGATCTTGACAGCAAGATATCAACGCACAAACTGGGATAGATACCGAGATTGATGGTGATAACAAGATCTGAATGACGACAACGTGCTCGACGGCGAGATCAACGACGTGGGTAAGATTGACGGCGTTTGCGAGAGCCACAACGAGCGCGAGCAAGAGTAACAGCAAGGCAAGAGTTCTATTTAGGGTGTTTGGGAAAGAGGTTTTTACTTTTGTGACAGAAATGAGGGCGTGTATTGCACACATATAGATTGTTGGTCTGGAGTGTTTAATAGGCTCTCAATTAAAAGTTTAGGGAACTAATAGGTCCCTCTTCAAGTTGAGGGGGCTAAGTGGTTAAATGAGAAAATGTGAGGGGGCTATATATGACTTTAGCCTTTTATATATATATATATATATTAATGGATGGCAGCATTTTGATTTGTGACAGACATTAGCAAAACCAACAAATAGAAACTGGTACTTGTGTGAGTTTTAGATTAGGGTAAGACATATGGATGAGAGGCCCTACCCTCTTGACATCGATGGTGGAAGCGTCAGTTGCATTGGATCCCTTTTGATCCATCTTTGCCTTTCCCCCGCACGGAGGCCGCAGTTATCAGGAATTAGACGGCTTGGATGGGAGATTGCAATGATCCGATTATTTATGATTTATTGGGTACTTGAGAGTTTGAGGAAATGAAGGATTTAAAGAGTTTATTGGAAGATCTTAAATCTATTATATTTCTTTAAAAATGGGGAGTGACTGAAATGTGAAGTATTTTTAAAAGAGGTGATTTATTGAAGGTTGGTGGCTTTAAGGAATTTAATGGAAGGAAATTAGAATTTATAATATTTGTATTGAGGAGGTGATTGTTAATTTTTGGAAGAATTTGAGCTCTAAGTGTAATTTTTGAAACTGGTAGCCAGATCATCTTAAAAATAAAATATGCACATTATGAGTTGAGGAAGGTGGTAGATCAGGTGGTGCGAGGGGGCTGGCAATGGTCACGGGTTTGAGCTTAGGGTGCGTGCGGGTGTAGATTTTTGCTAGAATTATTTCCAGCCATCAGGCGTTAAAATGACCTCGTTTTGGAGGCTTGCCATGTGCTATGTTCGTGTGACCTTGCTTTGCCATGAAGGGCCCTGGGTGGCCATTACCGCGCCACGCTACTGCTTGCTGTCGCCACTTGCTGTCACCTATCATTGCTAGCCTTGCCACGTGTCCAAGCCACCACCTTGCCATTATTTTTCCACATTTCCTGCACTTTTCTCCTCTTTATAAACCCTCGTAAGGCTTTAAATTGGCCTACAAAATGATTTGAAGTAATTGAAAAAGGCTTGAGAAATTAGGAGCAAGCTTGAGGACCATATTTTGGGAATTTAAGGATTAAAGGTAAGTGATTAAAGTTTGTGGTTGGGTTAAAGTTGGTTGTCTAACATTTATTTTGTAATAGTTCTTTTTACCAATTATGCCTAATGTTGCTAGAATAACTTTGAATTGTGATATCTGCAAGTCGGGTACTTAGACTTAAAAGGAAATAACAGAGACAAGTTCTTCATTTTTTCCATTCAAGAGGCAAGTTTTTCTTCCTCCTTGTACCTTCGGAAACAAGTTTCTCTTCCTTCTTGCTATCTCTATGATTTGAATTCTCTATTTTCTAGTCTTCTCTGAGTCTCTTGAATTGTGAGCTTCTTTAAGGAGTAATCTTGATGTATCTCTTTGAAGAGCTTGAATAAGGCTTGGTTCTCCTTATATCTCTTCATGGAATGATGCCTAACCATGTTGGGGTAGGTTCTAGTGGGATGCATGCATGCTAGTTTATGTCATTTGTGTAACACCCCCTTTCTTAGAACTGCCCGAGAAGAGATGCTACGAGAAAAATAGATAAAATAAAATAAAACTCCCTAATAAACTGAAATCTGATACTATAACTGAACATCACAATCAATTGAAATAAAAACTATAAGTTAATATAAACTATAAATCATAAACTCTGTCTAAGGGACAATCCCTCAATTGAAATATAAAATAATCCTAAACTGACAAGACACTATAAACTAACAAACTCCCAGACATCTTTGATCTTAAGCGGCTCCATGTACACACACTACTGACCATTGCTGTTAGGCCCTACATCTGATACTCCTCCGCTAGGACCTAGAATGGTGAAGAGTACAAGGTGAGTTACAAAGCTTAGCAAGTAATAAGCTGGAAAGAATAATACTGATAAATTACTTACTAAACTTGTACTGAGTATAACCACTATCTGTTTGCATTAACATGTAATGCACATAAACTGTAAACTAAATGCAGGTATGCAACTTTGGCACATAGACCCACATAATTGTAAAACATACCTGTCTGATCTAAATCCTGCATACATAAAAATTGTAAGCACATACTATGGGCAATAAGTCCCTAACCCCCTGGTCGTCACCAGGCGAGCAATTCATAACTGAGCTGAAACTGATATTATGGGATCCCCACGGACTAAGCCGCCTAGTGCGCATAATATAATGCAATGCTCACATACATGCTAACACATGATATGAAGTGCTCCATATAAAGTCATGCTCCATGCTCATACCAAGATGTATGCACATAATCTCATGAAATAATGTTGATCTTATCATAATAAATGCTAAACATGTTGTTTGATCTTCAATATATTATGGCATACAAAGATTCTATGAATTATGTATTAAGGCATATTAGACTTATCATATTTGGCATGAGAATTCAATATTTAGGAGTATTTAATATATTAATTAAAATAAAATCTTGAATTAAACTTTACTGGAAGCTCATTAGGAATTTCTGGGAAAGCCATCCGGATATGAGGATAGCCATCTGGATATGAATCAAGTCATCCGGATACACTGGAAGCACAAAGAATGAGCTATTTAGATATTCTGGGATGTATTCGGATAAAGCATAGGACATCCAAATATGATTCTGGTCATCCAGATATCTCACTGAGGCATTCGAATATATCTGGAGACTATTCAAATATGAAATTCACTTTGGAGAGAGGCATCCGGATACAGAAGGAGGCATCCGGATACGCTAGACCTATCCGAATAAAAGAAAAGGGCATCCGAATATACTGGACTTATCCGGATACACTAAAGAAGACATCCGAATATCATACACAGAACACTTAAGACTCATTCGGATATGAAGAAAGATATCTGAATATCACTCACAAAGAATAACAGACGCATCCAGATATGACTCAAGGCATCGGGATACTACTGACAATAAACATTGGACTTATTCGAATATGATACTAACCATTCAGATATGCTTAAGGGCCATCCGGATGTCACTCACAGAAAACTTTTCACTCATCTAGATAGCCTCAAGCCCATCTGGATGCTACTCACATACTTGGAAAAATCCATTCGGATATGAAGGCTCACATCTGGATATGTAATACCCAGTATTAAATATCAAGAGAAGTTTTGGAAGTTATGGGATCAAAATGAAATTTACAATAGTTTCGGGCCTAAGTGCAATATGCTAACATAAACAGAAGGCGAGGGACTGTGTCAAGTGGATCAACAAAGGTCAAAATGGTTCAAATAAGCAATACTCAACACAATCAAGGGACTTTCAAAGGATTGAAGTCAAAAGCACGTAATTAGGAGCATCCGGGCAAAAGTGCAATTTTTGTAAACTGCCCGAGGGAGATCAAGATGACAAGTTTTTCAGAAATTCCAAAGGGAAATAGGAAATATACAACCTGAGGGTCATGGTGAAGGTGCTAGATAGTCTAGGGGTATCAAGAAATAAAAGAAAATTCAATTAAAAGTTGGCTGGGGGCTAAAATGCAATTTTTGAAAATTGCTTGGTGTGAAACCGACCGGCCGCCTATGGCCGCCGGCGGCCGCTTCTGGGGCATCGGGCAGGTCACCCGGAGGCTCTAGGCTAGCCTCCAGGCGACGACGAGGCCGTTGGGAGCTACCATTGGCCGGAAAATGGCCTTGATGTGATCGGAATTAATGGCCAAAAGATTTCCGATTTGGCCGAATTTTTCGAGGGATCTAGCGCTTGATGTGGTGTTTTTCGATTGGTTTAGAGGTTAGATTTGGGCTTAAGGGATAAGGACGAGCCGGATATGGTAGGAAATCGGGTCCAAAACGAGTATAAAAGGAGGTTTTCGGCCGAGGGTTCAAAAACAAAAATCGCTCAAATTTCTTGTGTTTTTGCTTGAATCGAGCTTGAGGGATAAGGGGCTTTTGTTCCTTGGGTTGATAGGATCATTTCTGGAGCATTTGGGAGCGTTTGGTGTAGATTTAGAGGGGTTTTGGAAGTTTGGCCGGAAAACCGAACCGCCGCCACCGCGACCTGCAACTGGGTTTTAAACCCACCTCCGGCCACTTTTTCCGACGATTAAGGGCACCATTGAGGTCGCATTGAAGAGATCTACAAGCCCCTATAAGAATTTAGGGCATTGGACATCGCCGGAATCGGAGAAGACGACCGGAGAAGAAGACTGTGCGGCGGCGCGTGGCAACCACTCGCGGGACCCCTGGGTGGCGCGTGAGGTATGGTTTTTCTTTTATTTTAATTTCAGAATTTAGGTAAAATTATTTTAACAATTATCATGGAAAAATATTTTGTGAAAATTGATGTTAGGTATTTTTAATGAATTTCCGAAGATAGAAATGTTTGAAAAATAAATAAAAATAGAGAAATTGTGGAAAAATAGAAATATTGATTCTAAAGGTCTTAAATGGTAAAATAGGAATCAATTGGGTCATTGGAAGAAGAATTACACAATTTTTGAGGTGCGGCACGTTTTTCGAGGCAAAATCCGGACTTTTCCGAATTAAGGTGAGTGGTTTGATTTCAGCCTTACCTTGACTCGAAAGTGTCTTAAAGTGCTTTTGGTGAGTTCTTGTGAGTATTTGTACGCTCCTAGACTTAGTTTATTTTACAAGGCATTTACTTACATTCGTTGTGTCAATATTGCATTAACTGTTTATTTTTAAAAGTATTGGTGCATGGCGTGTAAATTTTCATATCATATAGGGTCAAGTCTAATTGCATCGTTGGGTCCATAAGGGGCGATAAGGGGTCTACTTGAGATTGGGACAATGTTAATCCGGGTGAACGGGTGTCACACTGGGGCACTCGAGGGAATAATGTTAAACCAGGTGAACGGGTGTCACGACGGTGCACTCGAGGGATTAACGTTGGACCAGGTGAACGTGTGCCACAGTGGGATATTCGAGGGATTAAGTATGTCAAGGTGACATCTCGAGTTAGATGTGTCTTGCATGTTGTCGTATAGTATGCCATGCTCGTATGTCTTTATGCATTGTACATCTGTTTCATGCCTTCACTTAGATGGTTTATCATCTAACATGGGTTACGCCCCTGGAACATTCAACGTTCCAGTCAGGGACAGCTGCGAGGTCGAGGACACGGCTGGTGAATCTGTGGTGTTTATTTGATAACTGTTGTATTACTTTGGAAACACTAGTATTTATAATGTTGTATGTATGAGCAATCGCTCGACGGTGTTGTAATCATTAGTATCAATGTTGTATACACATATCGGTATGGGAACATTTTGTGTGTAACACGTGGTGGGCCACGTCATTTTGATTAATTAAGTATTCCGCTGTATTTACTTTATCTAGTTCAGTTAAGATTTGTTATTTCTAGCTAAATGAGTAAGACTGGAACTCTCGGGATATATATCTGCATGAGGAGTGGTTCTTTGATCACCGCGGGAGCCGGATGTAGTATTACGACGGGTGTTTCATCTGCATGTGAAGATTGTGCTCACAGGCGCCGCGGGTATCAAAAAAAAAGAAACCCCGGGAATTTCCTTATAGTGACATGCCTGTATAGGGCGGGGTGTTACAGGATATATGCAATTAAACTTGACGAACATGAACGCTAACAGAGACTAAAATCTGAAACGAAACTTATTGATTCTACACCATTCTGAATAAAATCTTGGGAAAACAATCCCAATCTACATGAAACAATGCCAAGGATGACTCAAGGATTAATTTGATTGAATCGATGTAAGAAATCGTTCATAACTTGCTCATGCAATCATTATATACGTATATATATACACACTGTAATTGTTAAAATCTGAGAACCAAATGAAGGGTTCTTAATCTGAAATGAAGCTTAATATAAACTTGTAATTAAAGGGATTATAGGGAAGATACTTTCCTGATAAAACTCTCTCATCAAACCCTTGAACGAACTTGAAGACTCTTGATTGACTCAATGCTTCAACAAAAGCTCCTATGCAACACTGCTACCTCTCTTGGCTCTCTATTCTTCACAGAAATCTTCTCCAGCGGCGTGAGAAGCTTATAGCTTAATATGATCCTATATATATAGACATAAGAAGCCCTAGATCACCCTTCCTTTATAACTTGGAATCCTTCTCCTACTACAACTAGGAGACTCTCAATCCAATTCCATCTCATGCATGGATTCTCACTCTCTTAAATACATAATCTCACTTAATTAATAATAATAAGAAATTATTATTAAAACTCTTAATTAATAATTAAACTCTAGAATTACCTTCATGCCCTTGCATTTAATTCTTAAATAATTAAATGCCATTAAATGCTATCCCTCAATTAAAAATCTAAATTGTCACATTAAATAATTAATTGGCAAATTCTCAAAACTTACATAAATAATTAAATAATTCTAAATAAATTATGGGCCCTCTAACGGGTCGTTACAATTTGGGTCCTTTATGTTGTTGTTCATATGGCTGGATGCAGGGGTTGTCGACTGATTAGGCATGGTTGTTGACCGTTTGGTGTTGCAGGAGGAAACTATCGACCTACTCAAGCAAGCTATCGACTGATGCTCGGGAGTCTGTCGATCGATCTTGGCTTATTTATATTTTATAGCATGTTATTGTGATGTTAGGGGTTGGGTTGCATTTGGGGGGTTGCATACTATGAATGCTTGAGCACAGGCATGTTAGAATGATTAGGGTTGTGCACGAGCATTGCATTGCATGTATATTACCATGTGGGCTAAGCATGGCTTGATGCCTGGTTTTATGGAGGCCTTGTATAACGTTTATTCTTACTACGCCATTGCATTTTCTATGTGTTGCATTACATGGTTACTATTGCGCATAGTGAATTTATTTGTGAGGTATATCGTTGAGCATGGGCTCGGCGAGTTGTGGCTCGGTGTGCCTTTGTGCGAATATTAGGCTCGATTTTGTTGGTATAAGGATTGGAGCACATGGTGCAGATTATGGAGCAGTGGCTCATATTGATTTGCTTGCCAGTTCATGGCAGTATGTAAGTTTGGATTTAGGGACTTGGGTGCCCGTGTGTCTTATGTGGTCCCCAAGGACCATTATGTGCATGTTACTTATGCGTATATTGCATGGTTGGATGTCCATGGTATGGATGTGTATATGCATATACATATGTTGTGCAGGTGGTTTGGATTATCCCCTCAGCTCTATTACCCTTTTATTCTTTATGCTTGCTAAGTCTTGTGACTCACCTTTGTTTTACATCATTCCATGTATAGGCAAAGTGATCATTGGGGGTGGGTCCAATTGAGTCTGATCCTTCATAGGTAGATGGTGTGTACAAAGATCTCTTGATCGTATGGTGCTTAGGTGGTTTTGGGGTTGTGTTCCTAAGAGGATACTGTCACATTTTGTTAATTTATTTTGTTTTGTATCTTATGGGCTAATGGGCGCGGATGTTATGTATGAGAATTGGGAATATATTATGTCATGCTTCCGTTGGAAATTAAGGAGAATTTTTTATCGTTATAGTTTTGGTATCTGAGCAAGGTTGGGGTTCGTCTCTATACATATAAAAGTGTTAGAGTAACATTTGGGTTGCGTTTAATAGTTGGGTATGAGTCTGAATAGGGGTTCCTAACCTTGAGTCATAATCTTGAATGAGGTGAAGTGTCCCCGAACATAGGTATGGTACAAATTTGTTTTGGAATTTGTTAGTGAGGGGACATATGTTCCTAGACTTGGCTCTTGGGTGAAGAGTGGATCACCTTGGCAATTGATCTAATATGAGGTTTTGTGTGCATATACAAAGATATCTCATATGGATTTTAGAGGATCAAGCTCTAGTTTACCGAACCCTGACCCGAGTGTGACCTCGACGTTAGATTTACTATGGTATCAATGGGAATAAGAGCTACTCTTTGCAATGGGAAGTAGGTAACGCGAGGGAGAGCATGTTGGGAGCTTTCTGGGGCGTGTGGATCAAGTGTTTCCAATCGATTGTTCGTGAGGATTTATGAGGACTTTCGAAGAAACAAGTTCTTTTCGTGAGGAAATAAACCAATGAGACGTGGAGGCAACTCACTAGAATCCCGATGCATGATATGAACCTCCGTTTTCATTATGAGGGTTTTTCCCATGCTGTGGAGCAACAAGCAAAGATACGGGAACCTTGTTGGGTACAATGTGGCGACTCAACGGGTGTTAATGCAAAGCTTTCATCTAAAATGATGATACGGGGTCTAATCTACCTAAGGGAAGAACTAGTTGGGCCTGGTATAAGTGTGGGTGGTAATGAAGACTTAGCTTATTTGGAAGATGAGGCCACATCTTGTGCTGAGGGGCACAAGGAGAGCACCACTTAGCAAGAATGTACTCATGCTAGTAAAAGAAAGGTTGGGTGATGCTAGGTTGAGTATTGGGGTGGCAGAAGTATTTATTTTCTTTTAGCTAGTGGCATGGGTGTGAGTAGTTGTATAGTGCATGAGATTTAAGTTTTGTATTGACTCACTCCGAATGGTCTCGATGGAAATTTATTCTATATATATGCATGAAGGAATGTGGTGGAGTATAAAGTCAAATGGTGATTTTTAATAGACTTGAGGACTAAATTGTTATTTATGGCAAGGTATTGTGAGGGACTTCAATTGGAAATCAATTAAAGAAATGGAAAATTGGGAATTAGTTGTTGGCCGCCTAGACGAAAAGACACCATTTTGGGCGCCTAAAGGCTGAAATAAATCAGCCTTAATTTCCTCCGGCCACCCCTGCCCGCTCGCTCGATCCTGTGATTGCCTCCCTCGCATGCGCGCTTGAGACCGCCTGAGTTGCAGGCCCTTTCAATATATATTGTCCACTTAATTCCCTTCACAAAATTTCCTCAACCACTTCCAGCAATTCCACCTTGACCCCATAGTTCCGATTATTAACACCTACGCCCTACCTCAATAATATCACTCATAACACTTTTACCTAAAAAACTCATAAATTAATGAACTTAATAACTTTTAATTTTTAACCACATAATCCAGTATTTTGATTTTAAATATTTGTTAATTGACACATAAAACAACATTTTGATGCTAGAATAATAACTGTTAATTCAAACAAATTCAATCCACAGTAAATGATCATCTCAATTGCTATGAAAATCAATACACGTGGCCGTAGTCTATCCCCCAGGGTCTAAATAGTCCCCCCTGTCTTGGGTCACAATCCAATTCCATTCTTTATACCTATACGGCATGCCGTACAACCTCACTACCTTCTCAACGAACATCTTCTTACTTGTGCACTATGGCTAATTTCATCAACCCATCCATCATCACCCAAATTGCGTCATGATCTTGTGCCGATCTAGGCGAGCTCATCATAAGGTCTCTAAAAGCATTACCCTGTTTCCACACTGGGTTTAACAATAATTGCCATTATTTGGCCAACTTCTAACATTCTGCTCTATTTTACATCATAAAATATAGTTTATCATACCCCTATTTTTTTTCCTGCATCATCCCATCCGCATTGTCGTCACACACCCCGATACACCTCTACTACCTTTCTTGCCAAATTTGTTTATTGTTTAGCATCTGCTCAAATCCTCTTATGCAACAACAACAAAACATCACTTCTTGACTACATCTCAAAAGAATAAATCCCTTATCATTTGCTTTCCCCAAGTCGGGTTCACTCGATTAGATTGGTAAACTCAACTCTAATTAATTATTTTAGGTTATACCCCCACTCCAGCACACCACACATTTTCTCATCCCTTAGCAATAGAAATAGATTACTTACTTAACTGTTTCAAAAAGATTCATCCCTGACCTAGCATAGTTGCTACTAATGCTTCACACCGATTTAAAACACCAATTAAGCTAATACATTGGCCTTCCTTGCATGGTAATGGCCTTACAATTGCAATCTCTAAATAGTTCAACCCAACACCATTGCGTTATATTTAATTCCTTCTATTCCATAAAACCATTATGTGAGGAGCTTTAATTATGAGCTAGGTGCTCGATATCAATTCAATTGAAAACTCATTTTCCCTCGAATGTGACAATCCCAATCCTGCAGCATTGCACATGTAGTTATGCACATCGTTATTCATCCACTCTACATTCCCTAGAGTAACTTTAATCAATAATGTCTATGAAACTTTTAGGAATAGGAACATAACATACCATTCGAGGTGCTATAAGAAAGTGTATGGATCCCATATCAAATAAAGCAAGTACGTTAATGTCATATAAGAAGAAAATACCTTAAACAATGTCACTTTCTCTTTCCGTATCCGCTGCCATCAATGCAAATGCTCCTTCCTGCACATGAGGTCTATCAACAGTTGCGGGGTGCTTTGGTTAAGGTAATGACAACTGGGATCTAGCTCCCTACGTCTCAGGCACTGTAAGCCTTTGCCCCTAACCCCATAGCCTCTGTCCTCCATACTGTTGTGACTGAGTCCAACATATGCTAGCCTTGTGGCCCTTTCGGCCACACCGATAACAAATCACATCTCTAACAGCCAGTGCTTTTGATTTTCGAGGGCAATTCCTTCGAGTATGACTTGCCTAACCACATAGATATCCATTCCCTCCTGCAAAGAGACAAGGGTCTCTATGTCTTTTACCGCAAGTCTCGCATAGCAGTTTTTCTATCGTACTTCTAGCTAAATCAGTCTCCCCTATTCTCAATTCATTTCTATCCCTCTCTATGGCATAGGCCCTCTATACAATAGTGGGGTAATCCATGATCCAGGCGTCAACCAACGCATGCCGGATTTCCACCCGTTGAGCCCTCTGGAATTTGGCTGCTTTCTTGGCCTTAGTGGTCATCAGCTCTGGGGCAAACCTAGCTAAGGAAGTGAACTCTGCCTCATACTAAGCTACAGACTTGTACCCTTATGTCAATTCAATAAAATCATACGTCTTTTGTTCCCTGATCCAATCAGGAAAATATTTCTCATTAAATGCTTCTTGAAATTTTGCCTAAGATGGCTCTCTACCCATGAACCTTTACCTGACAACCTCCCACCATCTCTCTGCATCGGCCCTCAACAAGAAAGTGGCCAATTGAACTCTCTGTGCATCAGTGCATCCTATAGTCCGCAAGTGCTTTTCTATTGCCAGCATCCAATTCTAAGCGGTGGAATTATCCGACCCTCCACAAAAGTTAGGAGCTCAAAGAGCCATGAAGTTCTTTAATAATTGGCTCCCTATATTACCATTCATTCCCTAAGCCATTGGATTCGTTGTTTGCCCAACATTATTCCCACCTAGGCCTGGATCACTTTCCACTTCTTGTTGTGCTTGTCCCTATCTCACCAGATTAGCAGTGAGCATCTCCACTGCCCTCTGCATCCCAGCCATGACCCCTCGCATCCCTGCCATCTCTTGGCACCAATCTCCGCTAGACTCTCCTGGAGACTCAGATACAACTGAAGACACATGTACAAACCGGCCACAGCCTCGACTCCGGGTCGGTGGCCTTCCTCTATGAGCACTCATTTCCTACATAACCAAATTACTTTAAAACACCATCATATCAATCCTTTTCAAAATTTCACCTTCAACTATTAGAAACATCCCTAACTTTACCCAACATCCTATGTGTACAGAGACTCCTCTTATCCTAACCTTGCTTTGATACAACTGTAATGCCCTCTACCAGGAGATCCTGCTACCAGGAGAAATCGAGGAGGGGGTCATTAAAGAAATGGCATGGAGACAAATTAAGATAAAACCAACCACAATTATATCATTAGCCAATACAGGCCCACAAACATATATGCATATACCATCTTGTTTACCGGGCTCAACTGTTCATACAACACAAAATAAAAAGGGTAATAAAATTAAATTACAAAATTAAACTCTTTCCTACTTGCCTTCATAATGACACCCTAAGGATGTTTGGTTGGGAAAGTCTTGTACACATACATCTAAACCCCAAAAGACTCAGGCTCCACTCGACTCGGCCCTTCCATAGCTTTCCCTTACCTGGAATGATGCAAAGAAGAAAAGTGAGCCACAAGGCTCAGCAAGTATATAGAACAAAATAACGTGAGCACAAAGATTTAGAGGCATGAGTAATCAAGATGAAATAGAATAAATACCTTGTGACAATAGCATAATATTCTAGTCATACCTCACAATACCATGCCTCACCACACATATCACATAGCGGTATACGTGCATACAATACCAACTAGTTGTGGACCACTTCTCACTCACGCATTGATCATAGGCCAGGTAAGTGTTACAAAACATAAGGGTAAATTAAGTAATGAAAACATAACAATTTAAGCCTACCCATCAAGCATCATATCTTACCAAGATCTTTCTCACATCCTCATCATCAGGGCCAATGTCCCATCACGCACCACTTCCACACTGGTAGACATCTCGAGCCGAAGCTCTCACATCATATCTATTGTAACCATCAGGAGCCGTAGCTTTTACATGCACTAGATAACAAAAACATATCCATCATGAGCTGAAGCTCTCACATGCACTGGATATCACTAGGCAAGCATCAGGGGTTAACACCCCATATGCACAAGCATACATAGTGCAAACATCATCAGCCAATGCTCCTCATGCACTAGATACACTAGGAAAGCGTCACCACATGCACTAGACATAGCTAGGTAAGCATCATGGTCCGACCAAACAATTAAGGGATATCTCACGGACCTAGTCCACCACACAAGTTAATAACCCATAAGCAACATCAACCACTATGGGATAAACATAAGCTAGAACATACATAAGTACATGCACATAATAATCTTTCCAAGCTATTTCTCACCACGGTTATATTTAGGTATTCCCCAAATACCCCATATAATATCCACATGCTCCCACATTCATGCTATACCACATTATAGTGCATAGGGCTAACTCCCACACATAAATATATTCTCACATGCCTAGGTTATGTCCTCTTCATGTTACAACCTCTCCGGCCACCCGTTATATCGCAACCATCATAAATGAACACATACATCTATGTCCATACCCTTTCCTTCCCAATCACATGCTCACACATGGAAATTTCAATGATTGAACTAAGCATTAGATAACAATGTTGATCGGCCAAAGGATACAAACAAGACAACATCGAAGTCTTGCATAAGCTACACTTTAACTGAGGAAGTCTCACTCCTTAAGAAAGATAGGGTGAATCAAACCCTATTTAGGCTTTCAACAAGATTCGACATGAACTCAATATTACCACAAGGTTAATGAAGTAAGGGAATAGGCATGAATCATGATTTCATCCAAGGAATGGGTAGACCATACAAAGAGAATTCAATAGGAGCAGATTTCCAATTCTTGATTTTAAGAACGCATTCAAAGGGAACTCACGGTTTTAATATTTTCCCAAATGGCCCAAATATTATACAAAATCAAAGCCCCTCGAGTATAGTTTACAACAAAAAAAATAGAACTCAATTATGATATTTGTACATAAAGTTATGGCCAAAATCGTACGATTGCGCAAAGCTGTTTAAATTCTTTAGTAGACTAATGAAAAGTTTAGTCAACTAATGAGAGGTTTAGTCGACTATTGAGAGGGTTAGTTGACTAGGCTGAGAATTGATCTTCCAAGGGTCACTCAGTAGTTGACTATTGACCAAAATAGTTGACTATTGAGAGTATAAATGCACAGAAACGATTGAGAACACCCCAAAATCATCCAAAACTCACCATAATCCATCCAAACCCCAAATACATCATTCCGATGGGAAGATGAGGTGATACAAACCTCATTGCGACACTCCATTTAACAAAAGTCAAAGGAAAATTATACGAGGTGCAATCAATCAGATTTCTATGCAAAACTCGATCTCATGACAACAAACCCCAAAACTCTCAAATTTAAACCAACCATAATACTCCACTAGAACACCTAATAACCCTCAAACCTAATTTTTAGATTTACCCCAAGAATCAAGCTAGAGTTTTGCAAGATATGAAGAAGAATGAAAGGAACTTGCCTTTTTAAAGAATCGAAACAATTTTGATCCGCTATTTCCTTGCCTCCAGCTCCCAAATGAAGCTTCAATCCAAAATAAATGAGCTACCTTAAAGAATTTGATGAGAAATTGAGAGATTGAGAAGGAGTGAAGAAGAGAAGGGCTTGGAGAAGGAGGAGAACGAGAATGGGGGAAGACTTGGGGCTCTATCTCACACATATATATATCACATTTACACATTTGCACTTCATCTTTTCGTTTAAATCCCCATAATATCCTTTACCACTTATTTTAACTCAAATAACACAAAATTCTTTTACACACCCACCATTATTTATTTATCCCCATTTAAACCAAGTGTTACTAAACATTATCCGAGCAAAATAATTCCCGGGACATAACTCTGATTCACTCGATACCAACATATATCACACATCAGATGCAACATGACTCACACATATAATTCTTGACTTTCCCCACACATTAAATATTTTAACATTTAGAGCAAATAATATTGAAATATAACATACTTAAAAATAGTGGCAAAAATAACTTAAACCTGACAATGGGTCATTACAGAGTGATGTTGCCACTACACCTTCACATACGAAATAGATCGATTCCTTAATACTCTTTCCTTCCATTCCATGATACATAAAGGCAACTCTTCAAATGATGTGTCTTCTCTCACTGCCACAATCTAGTAGTCAATGATATGTTGGGGATCCGGCACATATTTTCTTAACATTGATACGTGAAAGACATCATGAACGCCAACCAACTGAAAGTAAAGCAAGATTGCTACGGGGTAAACAGCATAGTTCAAAATTTTTGAACTTACCCCGATCCCGGCGATTGGATCAACGTCGAAATTAAATCATTCACAAACAAATAAATAAATCTAACCTTTAGATTATCGAGTCGTTCGCAGATTCGAGCCGTCCAAGCGTCTGGCCTCTAACTCATGATACGCGGTACGCGTTCGTTGGCAAGGAGAGCGGAATAGGAGTGCTAGCTCCTTCTCCTTTGCGCGACTTGTGTATGGACGGTAAAATAATGCCCACGTTTCAAATCGATGCCAAAAGAAACGGGGAAGAGTGAACGGCAATACGTTTTTCAACTCTTGAAAAACGACACAAAAAATTCTATTTTTTTTTTAACAACCCATAAAGGGATATTTATAGTGAAATATCCTAGGGTTTCTAAAACCCTAATAGATTGGGCTAACCCATTAATTCTAATTTAATTAGAATATTAAGTGGGCTTATTCTAGTTTAACTAGAAATATAATTAAATGGCCCAAATCCTTTTATAGGTTTAAATAAAATATTTTGACCCAAATCTAATTTAAGCCCAAACATAATATTTAATATTTGGCCCAAATCTAATTTAGTCCAAATATAATATTTATTTTAATATTTGGCCCAAATCCAATTTAGTCCAAATATTAACTTAAGCCCAAATATATTTTATTTCCTATTTGCCACTCCAACAAATAGAAAATTATTAAATTAGAAACTCCTTCCTAATTTAATCAATTTCCATTTTAGGAAACTCTTTCCATTATGACGACTCCTCGTCATATCGACGTCATTACGTCTATTTGTTCTTTTTCCGTGAGAACCTACGACGACAAAACTTCTTGCCGAAGTGTCCCACTTAACCATACGTCCACTCTCCTGATTTAAGCCAGGGACCGTGCCTATTGCGTATGACTCATTAGGCTTCCGAATATGTTGGCAATGTGTAGGTACAAACACATAAGACAAGATTGGCCTCTAGCAAGGCATTATGCCTACCCAATTATTCAAAAGGATTCATAATCCGTAAATAACCTTTCACGAGCATGGTAACCGTGTAATTCGATCCTCTCGTCAATGTATCTTATGTGATCTCAAGTATGGCGATGTGTTGCTTGATAACGATCACATGAGTTTTTTTCTTCGGTCTTCCGGATATCTTCACTTAATTAGAAAGTAAATCAATAACTCCTTATTGATCTCTTTCACCATGGCCATGGATTGAAAGTGAATATCCACCGAAGGCGCCTTAGATACATTATCCTCTATCAAGGGATAGATGAGTCCCATTTTGGTTATGCACCCATCTCCATAAGCCTCACGATATGCCCAACGATCGCCCACATGCAGCCTTTATCTAGGCCCATCGAAACGATGTCAAAGCATATTGGTCTTCTTATGAGATGACCGTGACAACTTCAGGTCTAAGGATTAGTTACACCCATCTCGTATGAGAATTCCATCAACATATAATCAAAATGGATTCTCACGATGAGTCATGTCCAGTAACACGTTCTCCAACATTGGTCACCTATGTACTTGTCTAGACATCCCCATACCTATGGGTGTGAGACCCTCGTTGCTATCACATAGCAAAAACATAGCATATACAAGTCTTACCGCAATTGTCAATGTCCATTCTTGACATTGCTACGACTTGGGACGTTTAATGATGTCTAGAAACTATGATGCATCATCTCACATCTTTACAAATTAATCACAGTATACATCATATGGACTTCTATCTAGTTTCATTCGGTTATTACAATAATAACAAGAAACTAATAGAATGGCTTCTTGTGAATTTGAACAACTCCTTATTCAAATAATAAACATGATTACAATTGTTAGTGTACAACACTAACTGGGGAGGCAAGGCTATTCGATATGCCACAAACCCAACTCGTTCCTCTATTTTGAACTATCCAATGTATCGGGGACTAAGCTTCCCCGAAATACTGAATCTACGTATGCCTTTAATAGGCATTACTTTCAGCAAAACATGATCTCTTACTATAAATTCCAAGTTGTGTCGTCTTTTGTCTGCATAACTTTTCTATCAGTCTTGGGCCATTTTCATCTGGGCCCTAATAACTCTAACCTTTTATGTTGTTTGCTCTATCATTTCTAGCTCCATTAACGCCTTATCTCTGATTATTGACCAGCATACCGGAGATCGACACAATCTGCCATACAATGCCTCGTATGGTGGCATTCTGATATTGGAATGGTAGCTATTGCTATAAGAAAATTCTATCAGGGATAAATGATCATCCCAGCTACCATCGAAGTCTAGCATGCAAGCCCTTAACATGTTTTCCAGGGTTTGGATTGTCCTTTTAGTCTGCCCATCAGTTTGCGGATGAAATGCAGTACTGAATTTAAACTTAGCTCCTAGGGCATCTTGCAGAGCTCCCCAAAAAGGTGAAGTAAATCGAGGATCTCGATCTGACACAATACTAATAGGCACACCATGCAACCACACAATTTCTTCAATATACAATCTCACCAAACAATTCAGTGGAGTAGTTCTTTTGATTGGCAAGAAGTGGGTTGATTTTGTGAGTCTGTCTACAATTACCCATATAGAATCATGTCCTCTCGCTGTTCTAGGCAAGCCCCTTAGAAAATCCATAGAGATTTAGTCCCATTTCCATTCTGGAATTGGTAATGGTTGCAGCAAACTAGCTGGCCTCTGATGTTCTACTTTTACTTGTTGATACACCTGACATCGGGAAACATATTTTGTTATATCCTTTTTTTCATACCTTTCAACTAGAACTAACAGCGAAGGTTTTGATACATCTTTGTTGCGCCTAGATAAATGGTGTAATGTGCCCGGTAAGCTTCCGATAGAATCTCTTGCCTGATTCCTTCATTATTCGGTATACTAATCCTTCCTTGCAATAGCAACAGGCCATCGCCCCTCCACTTATAACCTAAGGGAGTAAATTTCTCAATATCTGCCAAGATTTGATTCAACTTTACATCAATAGATTGTTGGACTTGGATTTGGTTAAGTAATTCAGGATGCACTTTCATATATACACAACACACCATTGGCTACTCATCAGAAGTGGAAATGGATAACTCGCCTAGCTGTTCCAATAGTTCCCATTCCCGGACCATCAATGTTGCCATAACTGCTTCTCGTCGACTCAATGCATCCGCCACTGCGAGTGGCAAATGATCTCACAGTCGAAATCCTCAAATAACTCTATCCACCAAAGCTGCCTTAAGTTTAATTCTTTTTGTGAGAGAAGATATTTTAGACTTTAATGGTCTGTGTATATTTTTACATTCTCACCAGACAGATAATGTCTCCAAATCTTTAGGGCAAAAACAACCGCTGCTAATTCCAGGTTGTGCATGGGATAATTGTAGTACCCCAAAATTTAATGTAAAGGTTGGATGATGAAATAAAGTGTTTTAAATGGAAGTTTTGAATTTAAGTGTAAATGGGAATGGTTTTAGGACCCAAATGCAAGTATCATAATTTGTAAAAGAGATAGCTTGCCTCCAACGAATAGGAATATTTGCAATGATGAATTCTTATCTAAGAAGACTTGAGTTGGAAAGTTGGGATTGGAGAATTATCCCTAAAAGTCCTAAAGCCTTATGATGGTAATAATTAGATTCATCCTTAAAGTCAAAAGTAATAAAACTTGGAAGGTTTATATTGGCTTACCAAAAGAAGTGGATAAAGAGATTTTTCTTGAAGGCCACGTGAGGGGCATTTGGAAGCATTGGATTGGAAGAATGGAAGGCTTCCTTTGAAAGAGAGAATCAAATGGAGAAATTTCAAAGCTTGTCATAATTACTAGGGTAGAAAAATGGCTAACTTAAGAACTAAGTGAGATCTTGGAGATTTAGGGTTGAAGGGCTATATAAAAGGAAGAAGGAAGGGCCACGTACATCTAAAAGTAAGGAAGAAAAGGATCCAAGGGAAGAAAGCAAAGGAAGGAGAATAGAGAGACCAAACTGGGAAATTGCCAAAACAGAAGAGAAACCAAAAAGATAAGCTACTTTTCTTTCCATAGGGTCGTAGTACACTAAAAGGGGAGTCCATAGGTTCAAACAGAAGGCAAATCAGAGTTAAAATAAAAGAGTTATAGCCGTTTTAATTTTTGATACAGAATCTGTAAGAAGCAAGCAGACAGCACGTGCATCACATGCGCCTGCCGCAGCTGCGCATGACCACCCTTCTGGTGGTGCATGAGGGCCCGTGGTTAGGCTTCTTACTATGTAATTTTGAGGGTTTGCTTCTTAAATCATTCTCTATGATTGTATGTAGAAATATTTTGGTTTGGTGACTCGAACTGTATGAAACTGCAGCTTAATCGGGCTAAAATTTGTAGAAACGGTGAACCATCAAGAACTACAGCCAGTGTGAGTGGTTTTCTACATCATTTGTGCTTCATATTGATCATTCCTTGAATCATTTGTGTTATATGTGGACATACTCACTTGCTCTCTTTGTTTGGCATGAAACTTTACTTATTTCATCACTTCATGGCATGTGGTTGTTTGTGGCAAGCTAGTGGCCGCCATGAGTGGCTCTTGGAGTCACATGTGCGTGTTTTGAGATGAGCATGGCGTGCACGGGGGTGATTGCAACACCCCGGCATGGCTTTCACAAAGGGGGTTCCATTTTGCATACTTGCATTTCATACATGAACTATTCTTTTCTTGAAACCATCTCACTTAGATTCATGTAATCTAACTTGGGTTGATGCCCCTAGAACGTTCCGCGTTCCAGGTATGTTTGGTGTGCCTGGAGCTAAGGAAGGGAGCGAGGCAAATGGGAAAGAATCTGTGGATGTTTAAATTTTTTTTTTTTATCATTTTATGTAATCCTATTTCAGAAGTGTTGTAATTATTCGGAGATTGTACTTCTTTTTCTTATGCTAGACTTATACTTTATCCTAATGAAAGGTTTGTGCACATTTAGCTTGTATGGGAACCCTACAAACATTCTGGCAGGTTCGATCCATTGTTTTCACTGCTTAGGGTTTCTTAACACCTCTTGGGCAATTAGGTGTAAACCTATCATGTTACTTGAGATGAGGAGGTGTTACAGTGGTAGCATAGTAGGATTATTATGGTTTTGGATAAGATATGATTTGACTGACATTGAGGTTTTTGGTGTGTGACAGGATATGGACCCCAACGAAATAGAAAACCAATGCCAAAGGGTTATTACAGGATGGTGGACTGTAGTGCTTCAAGGACATGTTATGCAGCCTGGTGATGTGGAACTTTTCTTAACATAGTTGTTCCCATCATACAGCAAGTCCCTCCAGGCCCAACGCTCCCGTATATAGTAGAGCTCTAGATAGGTTACTTGGTATCCATACAAACCCCAGGTATGCAGGGATTGACACATGAGCTTTTGGAGCAAGCTATTTACCCTGACCTCGAGACCTTTGCGAACCATTTGCATGAGGCAGAACAAAACCAAGGGATTGGAGATATGCCAGTAGACGTGGATGATCTTGTGGATTTTCCTGAAGAGTGGGAACTCACGCCTCCCACTACATCAGAATTTGAGGAGGAGTAGTCTACCATGAGTCAAAACAATTTTGTGGGTTGTAGATATGTATGATAGAGGCTAAATCGGATATGCTGTAATATACTAATGATGATAGGATAGGCGTAGTACTTACCCCTTACTTATGGGAATTTTTGATTGTATGACAAATGGTATAGCAAACTCGGATGGCATAGGTAAGACTTTGGTAGCAGTGTTTAACAAGGATGTAACAAAATAGTAGTTGTACATATGTATAACATGGATGTAATGAGTTGGTAGTGGTATAAAATATGATGGTCTAATATAAGGTATAATAGTTCTGTGTAAATGGACATGCACAGAGTATGTAGACCCTTTGGGATTTTTGACAAGATTGGATGGAAGAAGTATAGAGTTTGAGAAAGACCTTGTAGATCCTTGGAAGATGCGGGTATTTTAAGTACCTAAGGGCAATAGAAAAGTAGTTGTGAAAAGCGGTTGGTCTAACCATAGGGGTAGTGTTATTTTCTTTGAGGATTTTAAAAGCTTCAATTATGATTTGTGTAAGACAAGTCTAGTTACTTTGTTGTATGGGTTCAAACATTGTTCTTATAAACTTTGTGGTTGTTTCAGATGGTGAACACTCGTCAATCCCAAACTCTCAGACGAAGGGGTGGCAATCAGGAGGGGGAGACACGACGTCCCTAGGAAGAGAGAGTAAAGTTGTCTCAGGAAAATTCTTCTCAAGGTGCAAAGTCAGGAAAGTGGGGATCGTATAGATCGGGTGGAGCGAGTTCTGGAACACATGGTCACATATATGCAAGGGACTTAGCGAATGGGTCAAAGTATTCCTCAGGTGCCGGATGCCATCGATCGGTTCCAACAATTAAGTCCCCCTATTTTTCGAGGAAGGGAAAGCGTTGATCCGAGCGAAAGTGAGTATTGGATAGAATAACTCGAGAAGATTTTTGATTTCATTGGATGTGGGGAAGGGGAGAAAGTAGTTTGTGCCACTTTCATGCTTCAAGATGAGGTGGACCATTGGTGGCGAATGATGAAAAGGACTTTGCCTGGCCCTATGAGACAAGGTATGCCAGTTGTCACATGGACTTAGTTTAAGGAATTATTTTACACTAAGTATTTCCCTTTATGCAAAAAGTTGGAAAAGAGCCAAGAATTTATGAATTTGAAACAAACTGGGGATATGTCAGTCGCCTAGTATGAAGATAGCTTTTCTCGATTAAATAAATACATGCCTGTTTATAATTTGGATGAAGAAGAAACATCTCAGAAATTTCTTGGTGGGTTAAGACTTGAGATACAGCTGGCATTATGTTCCTTAGGGGCCCGTACTTATTCGGAGGTTGTTATGCAAGCTTTAATGGTTGAAAGTAACCTTGTGCGAATGAATGCTTTAAAGGTAGAAGTGCAGGAACCCGAGGACAAGAACGCAGGAAGGAAGCATCACTTAGGAGTCCGAGGAGGAACTTTAAGCCTAAGAGTAGGTGTCCCAAGTGTCAAAAGTTCCATTCGAGAAGGGCGTGCCAAAGCCGGACTCAAGGATGCTATTCTTGTGGAAGGAGTGACCACTTGGCTTGTGATTGTCCCAAGGGACCTAAGTGTTTCAACTGTCAGAAGATTGATCATCTTTCAAGGGACTGTCCACAGAGGAAGCAAGTCAAACAAGCAGGAGTAGGCAGAGGAGGCCAAGAACCGCGATGAGGCTTGGTGTATCATCGGATAAGGAAGGATGCTAACGCAAGCCCATCGGTCATACAAGGTACACTGATCTTTCTCAATACACTTGTGCGAGTGTTAATTGATCCTGGATCGACACATTCATTCATTTCACATGCGTTGATACAAAGTTTGAATTTGGAATTGGAGGATTTGGTGTGTCCTATGCTTGTGGCTACTCCTTTAGGGAAATCTGATCGGGGCTGTTGAACACCGATAGATTAGTTGAATAAGAATTTTGATTTGCAGCAAGGGTGCAACCCAAAGTCGTCTCCCAATGAACCTCAAGCGTATTTGTCAAAACAAGGCTAAACGGGGGGGGGGGGGGGGGAAGTTTTTGATAAAAAACAGAAAACTAAACAAGCAAGAACACAAGAAATCGAGATGCAATCAATTGCAAACCAACCTTCTATCCCAGTTTTCATCGCCTTCTCAATAAACAATTTGTTTAGTTTTAATCCTCAAATCAGAAATCAAAAAAATCCTTTAACAACCGCCAAAGATTGGAAAGAAAACCGATAAAAAGATTTCAGAAACCTCTTAGTTCAATCTATCAGTTTTGATTCCCCTTATCGCACAGATTCGAGACTGATTGTTCTTGCTTCTAGTTAAAGCCTCAACCGAGCACAAAAACCTTGGATTCTCAAACAAAGACAATGCATGCATTCATCCAACCGGCATCAACACATACACAGATTTAAGAGAGAACAGAAACAAGAGAACAATAAAGTTAAAACTAAAAACTAGATTTCCATTAAAACCAAAGACTCAAATCGGGAACAAGGATGGTATTGCAACTGATTACAGAATCCTTAGCCCTCCATCTTGACAAGAACAATGGGGAGAAGGAAAGCTGGCTACTGTTCACGCCCTTCGAAAGAATTCTCTCCAAATCGGCCACTTAAGGTGCTTAAGTAGAGCTTAAGGATGAAACCCTAGGTTACTGCCACTTCACAGCCGATTTCGGATAGGTTAGGGTGCGTTATCGGCTTCGGCCTCTTCATAATAATTGTATATCAGGAAGATTAGATGAATTTGGGCTTTTGAATCACTTGATTTGGATATCGGACGCCCAAGATATGGCCCTTTTAAGGAATCAGCATCTGTGCAGCTTTCCTAATTTGACCCAACTTCCTAGCCCCGACTTTGAAGTGCTGTTTGAAGGCCCAAACGAACTTGGATTTGGACAAACAATACCATTCCAGAAATCCCTAGAAGTCCTCTACAATATCTCTGAAGACATCATCTTCATTCTGGAACTTTATCTTGGCCAAAATACTAAAGGAAGTGCAGGAGGTTAAATCTGCTAAAATTGCTCTTACTTCTCTTTCTCCAATTTCCAAGATATCTCATTGCCATCAAGACGTTTCATGCCCCATATCATCCTCCCATAGCCCTAAACCTGGAAAAATAAAGTAAAATAGTGTGAAGCCCAATTCCTATAAAATAAAACCAAGATGAATAAAAAGGACACAACTAATGTGCAAAAAAGACTAAATTTGAGGGCTAAATAATATTAGAATATGTGTTCTATCAATTTCCCCCACACTTGGACTTTTGCACTCCTGGGCAAAACACTAAACACTAACATTCACTCTTTTGAACAAAAAGGATGCAAAGAATGAAAAATGAGAGGCATGACAAGTTTTATAGGAATTCAACACTTCAAAGATCATCTTTCTTACACTTCCCAAACAAGCAAGTAGCATGGCAATTATACTTGGCAAGGTGAGTCAAAATAAGCAGACCCTCATAGAATAAGAACATGCTTTCAAGTTCCTCAAATGCTATGCCCAACTCCACTCAATCATAATTCCACTACCAGATATGCTCATCTTCTAAATCTCCACTCTTAGTGCTTTATGCATGCAAATCAAAAAGGACTTTGCACTTGATAGGGAAGGAAGGGTTGAGTTGGGTGATAGTGAATTTGCACTTGAACTCACGTCATTAGAAATCCAAGATTTTGATATAATCCTTGGAATGGATTTTCTGTCCAAATATAAGGCCCGAATTGATTGTTAGACAAAAACAGTAGAACTTCAAAATAACCAAGGAATTTGAGAAAAAATTCAGGGATAAGAGAGTGATAAAAAGATTTAAGTGGATCACGGCCCTCAAAGCTATCAAAATGCTTGAGAATGGAGCCTATGGGTACTTGGCGGGGGTGCAAATAGAAAATAAGAAAGTGGAACTTGAGGAGACACCAGTAGTTAATGAATTTTCTGATGTATTTCCCGAAGACTTACCTGGGTTACCCCCTCAAAGGGAAATTGAATTTTCTATAGAAGTTGTACCAGGAACAAATCCCATATTCATATCCCCGTATAGAATGGCCCCAGCAAAACTAAAAGAGCTCAGAAGTCAGTTGCAAGACCTTTTGGACAAGGGATTTATTCAACCCAGTACTTCACCTTGGGGAGCACCTACGTTGTTTGTTAAAAAGAAAGACGAAAGTCTGAGGATGTGTATTGATTATAGGCAGCTAAACAAAGTGACTATCAAAAATAAGTATCCTCTCCCTTGGATTTATGAACTGTTTGATCAGTTACAGGGTGCCAAAATATTTTCCAAAATTGATTTGAGGTCTAGATATTATCAGTTGAGGATTAAGAAGGAGGATATTCCAAAGACTGCCTATAGATCCTGGTATGGACACTATGAGTACCTCGTGATGCCTTTTGGATTGACTAACGCACCTGCTACCTTTATGGATTTAATGAACTGGGTGTTCAAACCATATCCTTGCCCATTGTAATGGTATCAACATTCAGAGGGCAATTCTTACGTAAATGTCCTGGTTGTTCACAAAGGAAACAAACTCTAGCTCTTCCTCTAGAAAAACAATAAGGATTGTGATGCTTCTTGCCACAAATCTTGCATGTTGGAATTTATGGGGTATTCCTCATTTGTCCTACTTCCAATCTTCTTTTCTTATCGTTGTTACGCCCTTGCGAAGACCCTGCTCCCTTTGACGATCCCCTATCCATTCCCAACATGATCCTTTCCCTTTCAACAACATAAGCTCATTGTACTATAGTAGAGTAGTTAGTAATCCAGGCTCCAGCTAAAGCATACCGGATTTCAGGTCATAGGCCCCGTTGAAATATTTATGCCTTACTAGCTTCTAAGGATACTAGCTTTAGGGTAAATCTGGCCAGGGAAGTGAATTTTTGCTCGTATTGGGCCACTGTCTTGCTTCCTTACATCAACTTAACGAATTCATTTACTTTTTGAGCCCTTATCCATTCGGGGAAATAATGGTCATTAAATGCCCTTTGAAAGTCGGCCCACGTAGGTTCTCTGCCCCCAATCTCTGTCTAGCTATTTCCCACCGCTACTTTGCATCACCCACCAACAAAAAGGTTTCCAGTTGCACCTTTTGTGCGTCGGTGCTTCTTGTAGCCCAAAGGTGCTTCTCAATTGTCTGCATCCATCTTTCTACAACCATTGCCTCGTTTTCCCCACTGAACTCTAGAGGTCGTATGGTCATAAAGTTATTCAAAAGATGACTCCTGACACTGCCTTTTGCCTCCTACACTACCCCTTAATGTATGAGACTTGCAATTTGTCCCTCATAATTTTGGTTCGTATCATTCACCGCCTCCTATCACGACTAATTATGTATTCTTTGATTAGCCACAAGCTCATCCATAGCTCTTTGCATACCCGTTAGCGCCTTTCGTAACTCATTCACCTCCTGATGTATATTCCTTTTCAATTTAATTGGGGTAACTGGTGCAGGCAAGGGAACATCCTGACCTCGACCGCTACGTGGCGGTCTCCCTCTTCCTCGTCAGGTACTCATTTCCTACATAATCCAATTACTTTTAAACTCCGGTACCTAATTAAATTCCTACTATACCATTAACCTTAGTCCTGGAATTACCTGACTCTCCTATGTGTACAGAGTCCACTCATTCCCCTTATCCTAGAACTTTGCTCTGATACCAAACTATCACGACTCGCTTCTCAAAGTACTTGCTAGCATAAGCAATCCGTGAGAAGGTCGCTAGAGAAAGGAACCAAATCATCTCAACAAGACATACACCCAATTCACTATTACTTTACAATAACATATAGTTTGTAACGACCCATTAGAGGGCCCAATATTTATTCAATAATTATTTAATTAATTGTTGAAGTATTTGATTAAGGGATTTTGCCAATTAATTATTTAATGTGGCAATTTAGAGATTTTGAAGGAAAAGAATAGCATTTAATTCTATTTAATTTTGGAGTTAAAAGAATTTTCCAAGGTGGCAATCTAGTAATTTTTAATTGAGAGAATAGTATTTAAATAGAATTTAAATGGCATTTATTTTGTGAAAATTAAATGCAAGGGCATGAAGGTAATTTTGGATTTTTATTATTATTTAAGAGTTTTAATAATAATTTTTGTATTATTATTAATTAAGTGAGATTATGTATTTAAAGGAGAATGAGAATCCATGTATGAGATGGATTTGGATTGAGAGTCTCCTAGTTAGATTTGGAGAAGGAATCCAAGTTATAGAAGAAGTGTGATCTAGGGCTTTATGTCTATATATATAGCCCATTAGCTTGGATTTTCTTCACACCATGTGAAGAACAGAGAGGCCGAGAGATAGCAGGAGGCTTGCTAGAGTCTTCAGGATCATTCCAGGGTTCGATCAGAGAGTTCTATCAGGCAAGTATCCTTCCTGTAAATCCTTCCTTTACAGGTTTATATCATTGTTTCCAGATTAAACAAGTATTCTTGTTGAGTTTCAGTTTACAGATACGTATATATATATATCTATATGTGTTTACAGTAAGTTCCAAGGTAGTTCAAGCATGATTTAATAGCGATTCAGTCAAATATATCAGTGAATCATCCTTAATGTTGTTTCATATCAATTGGGATTTGATTTCCCAAGATTTCTTTCAGAATGGTGTAATTTTAATGAGATTTGTTCAAGATTAAGGCCTCTGTATTCATTCATGTTCATCAATAATAAGTTCCAGACATCCGGATGCATCCCTTCATATCCGGATGGATTTTTCAGACTATGTGAGTAATATCTGGATGAGCTAGAGGCTATCCGGATGAGTTAAAAATTTTTATGTGAGTGACATTCGGATAGCCATTATTCATATATGGATGGTCTTAGTGATATCTGGATGCTTTGTTTTCGTATCCGGATATGCCAGTACTAATTTGTGAGTGATATTCGAATACATTGTGTCGTATTTGGATGTGTTTATTATAAGTGATATCTGAATGCATTGAGTCATATCCGGATGCATCCAGTGCTCATTGAGAGTAATATCCGGATGTATTGATTCATATCCGTATGAGTTCCAAGTTCCTTGCGTATGATATCCAGATGGTTCTTCGTACATCCAGATAGCTCATATCCGGATGCCCTTTCTTCTATCCGGATAAATCTAGCATATCCGGATACCTCTCTCCAAAGTTGAATTTTATATTCAAATAAGTCTCCTGATATATATATCCGAGTGCCTTGTGAGATATCTGAATGTCCAGAATCGTATCCGGATGCCCTAGTTTCTATCTGAATATATCCTAGCATATCTGAATAGCTTCTTATTTGAGGGCTAGAGTATCCGGATGAGCCTTCTTTCTATTTGGATGTCTTTCCTCATATCCAGATATCCTCCTTAATATCCGAATGGCTTTTCCAGAAATCTAAGTGAACTTCCAGTGATGTTTTAATTCAAGTTTTATTCAAATAAAGATATTCAATACCTCCAAATATTGAATTTTATGCTAGAATATAACAAGTTAATCATGCCCATACCATAATGCATAATTCATAGAATCTTTGTATTCCAATATATTGAAGATGAGATAACATGTTTAGTGTTTATTATGACATGTTCAACATTATTTCCTGAGATTATGTGCATACATCTTGGTATGAGCATTGAGCATGACTTTATATGGAACACTACATATCGTGTGCCAGCATTTATATAAGCATTGCATTATGCGTGCCAGGCGGCTTAGTCCGCGGGGATCCCACCAGTATCAGTTTCAGTTACAACTCAGTTTATGAGTTGCTCGCCTGGTGACGACTAGGGGGCTAAGGGCTTATTGCCCACAGTATGTGCTTATAGTTTTTTTTTTTTTTTTTTTTTTTTTTTTTTTTTTTTTTTTTTTTTCTGTTTACAGGATTTAGATCAATCAGGTATGTTTTATCAAATTATGTGGGCCTATAAGCCAAAGTTGCATACCTGCATTTAGTTTATAGTTTATGTGCATTACATTTTTATGAATGCAATCAGACAGTGATTATTCAGTACAAATTCAGTGAGTTATTTATCAGTATCAATATTCTTCGATTCAGCTTCAGTATTCTTTCTAGCTTATTACTTGCTGAGCTTTGTAGCTCACATTGTACTCTTCACCCCTCTAGTTCTAGTGGGAGCGTACCAGATATGGGGCCTAGTAGCAGTGGTCTATAGTATGTTTACGTGGAGCTGCTCAAGATAAAAGATGTCTGGGAGTCTATTGAGTTTATAGTGTTTTCTCAGTTTAGATCTATTTTATATTTCAGTTGAGGAATTTTCCCTTAGACAGAGTTTATGGTTTTCAGTTTGTGTTGACTCAGAGTTTTATTTCAATTGATTGAGATATTCATTATGGTATCAGATTTCAGTTTACCAGTTAGTTTTATTTTATTTTTCCCATAGCACCTCTTCTCGGGCAGTTCTAGGAGAGGGGGTGTTACATAGTTGGTTCAGTCATGTCACAACAACTGCTACAGTATCTACGCAAGGCATTCTGGCCATGTATTACAAAAAAAAAAAAAAAGACATTGGTGGCGTGCCATAAGCTTGTAGTGAAATACCTTTCTCACTTCTCGTGCCCTGTTTTAAAAGAAAAGTACAAAACACCCCTCGAGACCCTCTGCCTGAGGTGACTCTGTACATGCTACGTGTTTTCCCAATCAAGTATGGCTAGACTTGCCACTCGTTATTGCCTTGCCCTTTTCTGGATTAACACAGAATAAACAAAGTGAGCCATGAGGCTCAACAATCATATGGTATGGAAGAAAGTAAACATTGGAGACTTAATTACAAAGGGACCAATGACACAAGAAATCATGAAGTAGCTAAGGTTCACATGTCAATTACACAACTACCCCCATTTATGATATAAAGTTGTTATTCTTTTGCCACCTTTGTAGTTTGCTTGTACTACACGCAACAACATACACTCCACACGTAAAATATACATACAAATGCCACAAAAGTATTATGGATCTTCGTCCACTCTCATCCTAGCTCCACCCCTGGTGAGTCTAACGAGCCGTGGCTCCTTTGATTATTCATATAGTATATAAACAATTGGATATCCTCGCCTTATGGTCACACCACCGTGCAAAATAATAAGCGTGCTACTGTGAGTACTAACATACCATACACACACAACACATATGTGATTGCGTCATGCTATTTCAACTAAATATGTTTCCCTCTTAGTCTTTTCATATTTTCCTTACTATTGCCTACTAATTATGTCACAGGGTTAATTAGAGCTCCATAATTCATTTCCCCCTCATTTTCATAGCATAGCTCGCCTTTTTTCCCGCACACATTTTTAGCGCGATTCCGTTGGACTTTAAGGTCATTAGATATTTTACAACACACACGCCCCATTATTTAAGAGTCACTACATATATGCAGAACATACTATTCCCACCCCAAACCCTATATGTACAATCTGACTCAACACTAGTGTCAATCCTTAGGAAATACGAGATAGAGCAATACCTCAATGAGACCATGGGTGTAGACACTCAAAATGCAATCACGAACAAAGGATTTACATGCAACTAGATTTTACACAAAATGTAGCGACCCATTAGAGGGTCTAGAATTTATTTAGAAATTATTTAATTTCTTATTTAAGTTTTGTTTCAGAGATTTGGCCAGTTAATTATTTAATATGGCCATTTAGAGATTTTAATTGAGAAAATAGCATTTAAATAGCATTTAATTATATTTACTTATTGTGGAAATTAAATGCAAGGACATGAGGATCATTTAAGGATTTGTTATTAGAATTTAATTATTAAGTAAAGTTATTGTGGTTAAGAGATTGATGAATCCGTCCGTGAGGGGATTGGGATTAAAGTCTCCTAGTTATGGTAGGAGAAGGGTTTCAAGTCATAAAGGAGTCTAATCTAGGGTTTCATGTGTATATATTTAATCCATTAGCATTAGTTCTTCTTCATGTCGTGTGAAGAACAGGAGAAGGAAGAAGCTTCAACAGTGAGATTGCTTAAGAGATTTTTGTTGCAATCGTTCGATCCAATCAGAGTTAGCATAAGACAAGTATCCTATTTGTAATTCCTTTCATTACAGATTCATGTTAGTTCGTTCTCAGTTTATTCCAACTCTTCATTGAGTTCTCAAATTTATATCAGTTCCAGTGTATATATATATATATATATGTGCGTAGAATAGTGAGTGCATGAAGAAGATATGTGTGATTCTTTATAGTGAATATTTTAAATATGATCTTCAAATCATGTTAGTAGTGATCTCAGAATACCAGGACTCTTTGTTTTGGGTTCCCAGTTTAAGCAGACGGTATGTTCATGTATATATATATATATTCATGCGGTATACCATTACCCAGTGAGTTATGTTAAGCTATGTATAATTTTTATAACGATTCCTTTCAAAAACGATTGATTTATCCATGGATTGTTCTCCCAAGATTTCTTTCGGAATGGTGTAGTAATGTTAAGTTCTTGATTCAAGATATTGTCTTTGTTATTGTGAGTTTTATTTCTGATGAGTTTCCAGACATTCGAATGAGCCTTGTGTCATTCGAATGAGTTTTGAGACATCTGAATGAATTCTTAGTGTTATCGTAAGTTTTTCCCTTATAATGTATCAGTCATTCGAATGAGTCCTATGTCATTCGAATGAGTCATGTGTTATTGTATCATTCGTATGTGTTTTTGAAGTTTTGAGTCTGTCATTCGAATGAGTTTTCTTGTCATTCGAATGAATCCTTGAAGATTTGATTAAGCTGTTGCTTTGTATAGTCTAGCATTCGAATGAGTCTCTCTGTCATTCGAATGACCCGTGTGTATTCCATTCATTCATTTGAATGGGGTACTGTTGCATTCGAATGAGTTGCATTATGCCCGTTCAAATGTTGGAAATTTGTCAAATTCATTCGAATAGCCTTTGTTATATATCATCTATCATTCGAATGAGTCTCTGTCATTCGAATGGGTTGCTGCTTCATTCGAATTGCTCCCTTATGCTTCAACAGTCATCTAAATAGTATCATATGGCATCCGAATGAGTTCCAATAAATTCTTAATGCAAGTCTTAAATTTAATATAAATATTTAATTATTTAAATATTAAATTTTTATGCCAAGATATGATAAAATCTAGTATGCCATGCCCATACTTAGAAATTGCAGAATCTTTGTATCTCAATATAGCTAATAAAAATCGTATAGCATGTTTAGCAATTAATTATGACATGATCAGCATTATTTTGTGAGATTATGTGCATACATATTTGTATGAGGATGACTTTATATGGAGCACTACATATCGTGTGCCAGCATTTATATGAGCATTGCATTATGCACTAGTATCAGTTTCAGTTATATCTCAGTTAAGAGTTGCTCGCCTGATGTCGACCAGGGGCTAGGGGCATATTGCCCACAGTATGTGCTTACAGTTTTTATATTGTAGGATTCAGATCAGTTAGGTATGTGTTACAGTTATGTGGGCTTATGAGCCAAAGTTGCATACCTGCATCTAGTTACAGTTTATGTGCATTACATCCTGTAAATACAATCCAGTGATTATTATATCTCTCAGTACAAGTTCAATAAGTATTTTATCAGTATCGGTATTCTTCGATTCAGCTTCAGTTATTCTTTTCAGCTTATTACTTGCTGAGCTTTGTAGCTCACCTTGTACTCTTCACCATTCCAGGACCTAACGGGGGAGTACCAGATGTGGGGCCTAGCAGCAGTAGTCAGTAGTGTGTGTACGTGGAGCTGCTCAAGACTAAAGATGTCTGGGAGATTGTCAGTTTATAGTGTCTTGTCATGTTAGGGTTATTTTATTTTTCAGTTGAGGGATTGTCCCTTGGACAGAATTTATGGTTTTCTGCTTATGATTGACTCAGAGTTTTATTAGCACCTCTTCTCGGGAAGTTCTAGGAGAAGGGGGTGTTACATAAAAACCCAAATTTTCCATGAAACATCCCCATAACTTCAAATGGATGCATTTTTATCGTCCCCACGAGCAGGGAGGGGAGTTTTATACATACATAGGAAAAGAGAAGGGGTGCTTCCCTTTCTATAGCTGACTCCACTTTTAACTGCTCACATGTTGCAAAATAATATTTTTTTTCCAAAATAATTAAACCACGACCTACAAATTAAATCCAATCCGTAGAAAATTCTTAAGATATATTTTTTTATATAATTGATTTCCTTAAACTTCGATTAGGTGAATTATTCCCCAATTATTCCTTGATTTTCTCCTTGCTGCTAGTGCTCCCTTTCTCCAATTTATTCTTCACTTCACTTTGCAATTATCCCTCTGGCTTGGCCGATCGGTGGCCAATTTATAGCAAAATCGTGTGGCATTTAAGCCTCGAAGAGAGAGTGGCCGAGAGGCAGCCACGTAATGACTAAGGCTGCTAGCTGCCTAGATGAAACTATGTTGTTTGGGAGCCTAAAAGCTGAAATAAATCAGCCTTAATTCCACCTAGCTACCCTGCCCATTGGCTCGATCCCGTGATCGCTTCCCTCGCACGTGCGCTTGAGACCGCTCGAGCTGCAGGCCCTTTCAATATATATTGTCCACTTAATTCTTTTTAAGGAATTTCCTCATCCATTTCCAACAATTTTTCCTTAACCCCATAGTTTCGATTATTAATACCTACACCCTACCTCAATAATATCACTCATAACACTTTTACCCGAAAAACTCATAAATTAATCAACTTAACAAATTTTTATTTTTAACCACATAATCCAATATTTCACTTTCAAATATTTGTTAATTGATGCATAAACAGGTTGTTATAGATTCACCAAGGTCACTCACAGGTTGCTAACCACTGAGTCCAAAAAGGCAAAGATACCAAGTATAAAACATAAATCAAAGAGGAAACAACTTTGAACAATAAATGGGTTAGAGAACTCGCCAAATGGAAAGTGACAAACATGAACTTGCCAAAGTGATAGCGACTCGCTGAATAAAAAGGAAAAGAAGATAAGAACTTGTCTTAAACCAACTTCACCTTTGATTTTTGCCTAAGGAGAGCCGCTACGAAGAATGGAAGTGCTAACCAAACAACAAGAAGAAATTGGATCAAGCAGCCACTGGACATGAAGAACAAAGGCATTAGAGTTGGCACCACTCACCCTCCATGGTTTCGGTTAATAAAAAAAAAAAAGAAAAGAAAAAAAAGAAAGGAAGAAAAATAGAGAACCCATCACTTTCCGAATGCTCTCTACCAACTCCACCACCTTCCTCGCGCCCAACCAAGGATGGGTCCTTGCTTGGGGTAGGTTGCAAGATGGATTCCTTGTTGGAGTGCAAGTATTGAATTTTTGGCATGTGTTACTGTAGCGACCCTTCTCTCGGAGCCCCCACTAGCATGGAGGATACGTGAGAATGTTACTAGTAGTATGATATAAAAGCCACACAAACCCAAACCATCTTAAAAAAATAACATCAAGCATTTACAATTAACCGGGTCTAAAGATACATCCTCTAAATATGATACAAGTCATAGCCACAAACATAATACATGCTCGTGGAACAAGAGTCCAGCTAACTCTAGTAGTACAACACCAAAACACCCCAAGACGCTTCTTCTGGTGAGCTCTGTACACATATATAGACATGAGATCAACACCTTCTAGACTTGCCCCTCAACCCTATCTTCGCCTTTACTTGGAATGATGCAAAACAAAGGAATGAGCCGCAAGGCTCAGCAACTATAACAACTAGTAAAGAAAGCATGATCTAAGAACAAAGAAATATCAATAACTCATCAATAGTAGTCCAAATCAGAACAAGAGTATAAGCTAATGAATCATGTTATTGCCATGCATACCAAACAACCTATGAGTTCATATATAACACAAGTAGTACCGTGGCATCTCATCCTACACCCACAACCACCATTGACACTTGGGGCCAAAAAGCTCACTCCTAGGGCTAGGCTCTCTCGCCACACAACCTTTGAGGATATTCAGCTTCCACCCAAGGTCATAACCACAACACAAACCACAAAGTCATTGGGGCTAGAAAGCTCACTCCTGGGGTGATGCTCATGAGTAGATACACCCTTGAGGACATTTCCCTCCCACCCAATGCCTCTATCCACCCTTATACCATGCACATTAACTACATATGTATAAGTAAAACATGCTCATGTAGTGTCTTCTAACTCCTTTCAAATGCACACAAATGGGTTCAATGCCGTGCCAATGAATGCATAACCACTCAAAACATGCAAGTTAAGCACAAACACATGCACCAGTTATATCCTAACAAGGAATGCATCATTCCCAAAGGTTTATTGGGTGAAACGAACCCTATTTCGAAACTTAAAAGAGACTAGCAAGATTAAATGAGAGGCTAGGGAAATTTACAATCATTTTGATATCAACATCAACCAAAGCCAATCCTTTAGGAAATCTGATTTTTAGACTCACGTCTCCAATACCTCAAAGTCCAAATGTTCAGAGGAAGAATGAGAGAAGAAGAACTTGCATGAAGAAAAGGACTTACAAATACTGTTAGAGACTTACCTCCAGAATAAAGTAAGGAGGAAAGAGAACTTGCATCTAGAAAATAAAAAGGAATAGGAATTTGCCTTTATAAAGAACAACCAAATGGAAGAACTTGTCCAAATGCTAGAAAATTTATCCCAACCTGCAGCTCCAATCCAAATAGAACAAAAGAAGTCAAGGAGAATATGAAAGGAAGAAGAATATACATATATATATATATAGCCATGGACTTGAAATCCCATCAAAAACCAAATTGAAATGAGACGTGAAATCCAAAACTAAATCGAAATGAAATTTGAAATCCAAAACTATCCAAAACTCTATTGAAGTGAGATTTGAAATCCAAAACTATATTGAAATGAGATTTGAAATCCAACACTATCCAAAACCATATTAAAGTGAGATTTGAAATCCAAAACTATGTTGAAATGAGATTTGAAATCCAAAACTCTATTGCAGTGAGATTTGAAATCCAAAACTATATTGAAATAAGATTTGAAATTCAAAACTATCCAAAACTATATTGAAGTGAGATTTGAAATCCATCTAAAACTAAATTGGAATGAAAACTCACATCCACAACCTTTAAATCCCATATTTTCCCTTTTCCTTTTCCCTTTCCTAATACCCTCATTAAACCCATTTTGGTCATTTAACCTTTTCACCCTTATTTAATTTAAAAACACAAATTACTTGCATACTCAACCACCCAGCTACCCCCCTCCTTGCTACAACTTAACACCACATATTTTGTAATTTCATACATACCCACAACATATATAATTAATCATCTTAATTACCCCAATTCACTACTTGGCATTTCATTTCACAAAGTTACAAATTGATAAGCCATGTTATCATTTTCTAGTAAAAATTCACTAGCTCTAAAAATCACCTTAACAGGTTACTAAGAATCTCCTCATTTAAACTCCTTAAAACCATAAATCCTTAATAAATTATTTTCAATACAAAAAATTACATATTATTATTTTTCCAAAATATTGGTATGTTATAGTAACTATAGGCATGTGCTGGGAATCCCACATTGATTTGCCTGTGGGTGGATGTTGGGCTTATATTTGTTGGCTAGGCAATATCCTTCTGAAAAATGGTGGTTGCCTAGACTGTTATACTTGATATCAGAGCCAACCTACTAGATTGATGATGGTGGCCCCAGGGGCACTGCTACAATGGGGACACTTCACTCCTAAGTAGGGGAGGGGCATGTGCTGGGAATCCCACATTAGTCCACTAGTGGGTGGATGCTGAGCTTATATATGCTAGCTAGGCAACAACATTTTGAAAGAAGGTGGTTGCCTAGGCTGTTATAATCAGTTATCTGTACTTGAGTATATGATTATGTTAGTTGAGTAAGCTTTATGTGGTAGTTGAGTACTTAATGCAAAATCTATGTGGCTTCTAAGTCAATCGAGGAATGCTTGGTCTTACTTGAGTGAGGCTTTTATATAATCAATTACATGAACTGTTCAATTGAGTATGTGCTATATTAGTCTTGTATCTCTAGGAGTTAGTTGAGTGACTGGCATCTAATTTCAAATTTTATAGCCGTTACTCATAGATCAAAAAGAGAACAGTTTTGACTGTTAGAGCTTTATTTCTTTATTCTATGAAGTCTAACTATGTTCTCTTATAAAAGAATGATAAAATATGTTTATACTGTTGGAAATGTATGCCCTAAAGACATGTTCTGTTTAATTTATAGCAATGATGTTTCTTTTATTCAGTTCATGGCACATATATTATTTGCATTTAATTGTTGGAAAAGTGTCCATGCTATTAAGTAAGTGATTCATGTGATCGGTCGTTCTTCACAGTTAGGCATGAATCATGGGTACTTAATAAGCAAGAAAAATATTACTCTTGATCTTTTGATAGAACTGGGCATTCTATCATGATAAGATCATTGTGCAATGGATCCTAATGGAGGATGGCTTGCCTTAGCCAGTAAACAGTCCATTTACTCTAATTGTACAAGCGCATTTGGAATGCGTAGAGTGGACCTGTGATAGAAGCTAATGACAAAGTACTAATTATTATGGAGCTAGTCTATCACTGCTACTACGTGGACGAGTACTCTAATACTTGAGTATTAGTTGGTGGTCTAGTGAACCTAGAGCCATATTCTTAGATTCATTGTAGGTGAGGTCTATCAAAGATCAATATCCTTTTGAGTTGGGAGTATGGTTTCTAATTAGCTAAGACAGACTAATACAAGATAGTCTCTGTGATTCACCCCCTTGTGATTGTCCAAGAATAATCAAATAATCCAGGGCCCTTGGTACGTGACTTAAGAGTGTGTGCTTCTGGGTAGCTCCCAGTGATAAGCAAGTACATTCGAGTAGTCACGGATTATTGGACTAGTGATCTAAGGATGGTAGAAATCATTTAGAGAGGTGTTAGTACATTATTCCTTTCTAAATGATGGGTGTTACACAGAGGGGTATTTTCGTCATTACACTAGTAGGTCAAAGACATGGCATATGCAAAATTATTCGTGGGGTTAGTGTTACCATATGGTGATAGTTGGAACACTTAGAATGACAAAATATAGCTACTAGGTAGCAGGGATATTTTGGTCATTTTAGTAGCCGTGAATAATTTGTCTTTTGGTCCCCGGGGTAGCTCGATGTAACTCATATATTTTTTAATACATTTGGCTTGTTGGGTGAATTACATTGAGAGAGAATTATTTTATTCAGGATGGTCCATAATTAATTGGGCTATAATAAAATAATAGTTCATTAGTTTAATTAATTAATTGGGCTAACCCAATTAGAAAATTAATTAAATGGACTTGGCCCATTAGGGTTTGGCCCACTAGGGTTTTAACCCTAGGGTTCTCCCTATATATATCTCTCTTTGCTTGTTTTTCATCCAAGGTCGTTTTTACTCTTCTTCACCGAAAGAGAGGCCACGAGTTCGAGTCATACTCCGGAAGATCGAAAGAGTGCCTTTTGAGTTCTGATGCGAAGGAGCTGAAGGATTGCAGGACAGCCGTCGTCTCCACTACGAGAAGAGGTTCCCGCTCATCCTGCTCCCATCGCTCCATTTCGTCCGGTAATCTGTCGAAAAAGTAAGTCTCCTAGATTCTAATCAATACAAGGAACGTTTTTTGATTAAAACGCTTCCGTTGCATGCTTTTGTATCCTCGTTCATGATCCTTCATATACATGTGTGTTTAATGCCTATCTTTATAATATGCATCTATTTCCTAATGAATTTGAATGTTATTAGTCAAATCGAAGAAGTTGTGAGTGTGTGCAGGTATTAATGCCAAATCTCCAAGTCTCAAGCTTCTATATAAGGCCAAGTGCTTTAAAGAGGTGGTTGTTGTTGTCAAGATTGCTTAAGTAAATTTCAAATTAACCCAGACACAGCCAAGCTGAATCCTTTCTTGGGCCAAATTCAAATTGCTTGAGTGATGGTTCCTCATACCTATTCTTTTTAACTTCAAGCTATTATTTGGTGGAGCCTCATGTAGATCTTCTTGAATTAGAAATTAGGAACAAGGGAGTGGAGTGATTTATTATTCATTTTCTTTTCACTTCTCTTGTTTATTCCCTCATATGTTGAATCTCTTATTCTTTGAGGGAAATCCTTGTTGTGAGCTTAATCCTTATCTCTTCACCCAACAAGTGTTTGTAAGGGTTATATATGAGCCCGTAAAAAGTATATAAATGTTACTGCTTATACTGTAAAAGCTGGGGTTCCTACTTAACCCATTAAAAGTGGAGGTTTTAGTTAAGCCTATAAAAACTATGTATGGGTTATAGTTGAGCCCTAAAAACTGTTACACCCCCTCAACTCAAATATTACATGATGTTATACACACATAAATTGTTTAAGGGGTGTTAGGAAACCCCAACCAATGAAAGCTATGGATCGAACCTGCCAGGAGAAATAAAAGGGTTTCCTAGGCTGATATAACACATACAAGTCTTTTCTAATATTAAATAGTACATCCATTAAACTTATACAAAGCTTTGAATACGACTCGAACAAGACTACATATCAAGTTACAAGTTTTATAAAAACATTAAATGTCCATAACTTCCTTGTCACTCGCCTTGCTTGCCTCTTCAGTGCCTGACACGTTAAACATACCTGGAACGTGAAACATTCTAGGGGCATCAACTCAAGTTAGATAATGAATATCCAAGTGAAATGGTTGCATGAAAGAAGTAAAACATGTATGTTATGCACATATGCAAAGTGAAATCCCCCTTTGTGGAAACCATGCCAAGGTGTTACAATCACCCCTGTGCACGTCATGCTCACATCAATCATAGGTATGTGACCTCACAGAGCCACCCATGATGGCTACTAGCTTGCAAGGTAAAGGAAACATGCTATACAAGGAAATCAAGTGAGTAGATTCACATCCAAGCACAAATGACTCAATAAATGATCAATATGTAGCAAGGAATACATAAGAAACCATTCACTTTGGTCGTTAGCTTCATCAAGGTACTGTTCACAAGGTTTTTGGTTCGGTTTTACTACAGTTTCACAAAGTTTGTGTCACCAATTCCAAATATTTTTACATAGGATGATAGATAATAATTAGAGGATGAAATCTGGAAGTTTTCAGAGGAAGAGGGCTACTCACGTGCCGCCATGCGTGGCCATCTGCAGCAGCAGCTGGCGCTGCGATGCACGCGTCACCTTTTTCTTCGTGTCCGATTTGACGGATTTATGCTATCGAAGTTTAAAAACTTCATATCTCAGTCATTTTAGCTCCGATTAACCCCCCGCCCCCCCCGTTTGAACCTACGAACTCCCCTTTTTGTGCTCTACGACCCAATGAAAGAAAATCAACTTACCTCTTTAATTTTCCTACTGTATTGACTAATTTTCGGTGAGACGTCAGTTGCCCGCCACCACCTTCTTCCTTCTTTGCTTCTTTGGGTTCTTCCTCTTTGTTTTACTTAGAAATCTTTATTCTTTCCACACTCCACTTCCACGTCAAGCCTCCCCCTTTTATAAGCTTCTAAGATATCCATATCTCCTTAAGTAATCATAACATGATCTTTATTATCTCTAGGATATCTCTTAATTCTAAATTTCTATTTTTCATCCAATCCTAAGCTCCCAAATAATGCCCCATGTGTCCTTAAGATAAGAAACTCATTATTACCATCATTACCTTCTGTTAAAAACAAACTAGCCTTTAACAAGTTGTAATATTTATACTTAGGCCAGGTTTCCTTCTCTCTCTTATCACGTTAACACCCGAAATCCACTTCTGATTACATTTTAACTCTCAACTTTCATCAAAAACACTTTTCCCCCCTTAAACATAGAATGTTACCTTGCTAACTCTTTCCCCTAGGTTACCTCTAGCCCCATTTTACATTCATAAGACAATAAAACCAAAGGTTTCTATTTTTTTTCAAAAATACCATTCATTTTGTTACTTCAATCTTTCATTGCAAAATACAAGCTTTACATCAAGCTCCGACGTATTACATAAACTAAATCCCATAGTGGATGTTTTTAAATCCTTAGTGAGGAGCTAAGGTAGTGGACTAGGCAGTTGGCCGAACCACCCAAAAATTTCTGTGTTCATGGTGCTTGTTTTTTGTTATTTATGTTTTACCACCATTCTTCATTTGTCATTTAAATGATTTTCAAATTTCCAAGGGAAAATTCTAATACCCAAAACATGCGAACTTCACGTTTCGTAACCTAGTAGTTTTCGGTTGCATCTCGACCTTAACTGCAGCTGATTTACGGTCGTTCTCTCTTTGACTAGTAGTGACCATATGTAAGGGAAATAAGTTTAGATCATACTCTAAAATTTTACTCGAAAGAGAAATTCTCATTGCCACCCAAAATCTGTTACCTAAATCTCCAGTTGCCACCAAGAAAACTTCCAAAACTCTGAAACAGGAATTTGATCCTCAGTCAATTCTGATTCGTTTTCCTTATCAGATCCTAAACTAATATCCTTGATATAGCTCTTTCTTCTATAATTTCCCAAAACTTTCACAAGACTCAAATCTACACCTTAACTCTCTTTGTCCTTGAATAACATATGAAACCACACACATACGACTCGTTCTTATGAGTAGTTTTCTTAAGGTAATATTTTCTTATTTCCTTTGTCATCAATTCCGGTTTCTCTATCTCTATATCCCCATCAACAATTTCGGATTCCTAAAATCCTCAAATTCTATTTTCAAAAGCTTTTATCAAATCATCCTGAGTTTCTTATCAGGTCGTTCCTTAGGATCCTAGATCTATACCAAGTCATTCTTTTCCTTGAATCCTTATACCATTCGATCAAAACCTGACTTACAATTAGGTTATGTCATATCAAACTAATCGTCCACAACTTGTTTCTTCTTAATAACCACCAGTTATCCCAACATTTAGTGAGATTGATTTTAACTAATGATCTTCAATCTATGGTTTCCGACTCTTACGAATCCTCAGTTATGGTTTGTCGAACCAACCTTACATTCGACCCATATTGTTCGATGCTAACTTCCAATCCAATGTTTCATCAGTCAGCAAAAATCTAGTATTCTTCAATTAATAATTTCAAAGACTTCAACCGACAAACCCCCAAATTTCCAAGCAGGGATTTTGTCTTTATGACCTATCGGCTCCCTTCCTCTAAGTCTCCGTTCGAGATTTTTACTAGTTAGCCCTAACTGAATCCATTCTTCTTAAGTCCTCAATTCGGATATCTAACTTAACCTTAAGATCTTCAAGTCGTTCTTCTTTCCCACGCCCTTGACAGGTTCTCCTAATAATCTCCGTCGTTTCACTTATCTTTGTCAGGGCATAACACCACCATCATTTAACATGTCCCAAACAGGAGGGTACTAAGACTATTCACTAAGATTCTTCTGAAAGAGATTTTATGCTATGCTTCAAGTTGTACCAGAATCACCAACGTACTTATTCTTCTAACATTTTGTTGATCATATGTCTATATCCTTTCAACAGCTCTTATAACTGGCTCTCTCACCTTCTACTGATGCGCCTAAAGTAGAATTTGTCTGTCTCCTCTTGTTGCTGAATGTATATTCAAATTAAAACCTCAAATTTCAGCTCTCCAGAGTCTCCATACCACTTTCAACTATGTTCCGAATGTCTCTTAGAATCCATAATCCTGTTCTAAGTTCTCATTCAATAGTTCTAACCATGCTAAGTTCAACAACTTAGCCAAATCGTTCTAGGGTTTTAACCTAGGGCTCTGATACCAATTGTAACACCCCGTCTCGCCAGGCGTGTCACTATAAGGGTATTCCCGGGATTTCTTTTTTTTTTTTTCTCTTTAAGTTCAACACGCGCGGTATATCAAGAACAATCTTCACATGCAGAAACAAAACCCCGCGAACCCCAGTCTTGCCCGTTTAACTATCAAGATCAATAATCTTAAACTAAACGAGTCTTAATACAACGCAGCGGATACACTAATACCAAAACACCATAGTTCTTACTTTGTATTTCCATAGCAAAATACGTAATACAGATCAAATGATAAAATTGCTATTATACAACTGTTCATTTACAACCTGAAATACATACTAAAGTCTCCAGACGTTACAACGACTAACAAACTAAGCACCATTGGCCCTCAACCGGCCACATCCTTGCCTTCGCAGGAGTCCCTGGCTGGAACATTAAATGTTCCAGGGGCATAGCCCAGGTTAGATGATAAACATCTAAGTGACGGTATAGAAACAGATTATACAATGCATGAGAGACACACGAGCATGGCATATTCAAACAAGTGGCAACATGTAAAACATGTTTAACTTGAGAAACTCCCCTGACATACTTAATCACTCGAATGCCCCACTGTAACACCCGTTCACCTGGTCTAATGTTAATCCCTCGAGTGCCCCGTCGTGATACCCGTTCACCTGGTTTAACATTGTTCCCTCGAGTGCCCCAGTGTGACACCCGTTCACCTAGATTAACATTGTCCCAATCTCAAGTAGACCCCAACCCGTCCCACTCAGAAACAACATTGACACGAATATCAATACTCCGATGATATGGAAATCACTCGCCATGCATCGACTCTTTTGAAAGTAAAAACAGTTGATGCAATATATCACATGTACAATATGCAAAAGATGACGTAAATACATAAGTGAAACGCTTTCGCAGAACAACCCAAGTTCCGGAGGGTAAAATCGCTCACTAGAACTGGTTCCAATTGCGTGTAACCTAAGTTCGGGAGGTTAACACCGCCCACCTGAACCCACTACACACCTTCCAACATATTTTCAAGATAAGGTAAAGACAGGATCAGACCACTCACCTCGAATGTATTCAGATCGCCTCGATCCTCGTGCAACGCCTTGGTTTGCGTGTCAAATCCCAAATGCTTGAACTTATACTCAACCTCGAGCCACAATACTTCCTAAACACCATATTTAATTAAGGAAGCATTAAAATCCATTTTTCTCAATTTTTCATAATTTTCTCTATTTTCTCCCAATTTTCTCCTCGATAATTCCAAAATAATTATTTCTTCAACTATTTTTTGAAATATTTCAACATAATAAATCCTAAAATAATTAATTAAAAATACTGGAAGAAGAATACCAAAATGCCCCTATCACACGCGCCCTCACGCGCCTGGTGCGTGTCTGCGCGTGGAAGCTGGCGCGTGCAGCCACGCGCGTCGTCTTCTTCCTCAAGACCGGTCACCGGCGGTTGCTCCGATGGCTGCAAAACCGGTACCCCCTTGAAGCTCTTGAAGAATCGATCCCAATGGCACCAAAATTAGGCCGAAACAACACCGTTAAGGCCTTCAAAAATCGATTTACAGGTCCGGCTTGCGCGGTCCGCCTCTAACCCTCGGTCGATTTCGAATAGCCCTCAAACATGCACCAAAATGCTTCAAATCGAGCCCAAAGTGATCCTTGATGCCTCGCAACCTAAAGCCCCTTAATCACTCGCTCAAAATCATTCAAAAACTCAGTCAATTTATGCTTCAAAAGCTCGAACTCGCGGCCTCTATTTATATAAAAAATCCAAGCTTCTTCTAGCCAATAACCGACCATGGCTTGGTCCCCAAGCCTCTTACCGCCAGCTACGACCTCCCCCAAGCAAGCCTCGATCATCCAATCTCTAGATTTGGCCTCCATGTGCAAGGATTTGCGGCGGCCGATTTGCAGGTGCCGTGTTCACACTATGCCATTTTCCATTTTTTGCACTTTGACCCCCCATAATTTCTTCTAATCCCATTTTAGCCTTTCCCATCCACCCCTGAACTATCCAATATCACCATCAAGGCCTATAAGATTTACATTATTCATTTCACCTTTGAAATTTCTGAAAAATAACTGTTTTGACCTCCCTCGGGCAAAATTAGAACTGCGCTTAGGCCCGGCTGGTCAAATTGACCCTAAATCCATTTGATTCAACCCGAAATTTCTTAAGGGTTGTTCTACATGTTAAATACTAGTCCTTGACGCGCTCCGTTGACCTTTTGGACATTTCCTACGTCAATTTGGTTTTCTCAGCCCGGTCGACAGCTGTACCGAAAACTGTTCCTGATCCCACTTCTTTCATCACTAAAAATCATACTTCGAATAACTTGTCGATACTATACAATTATCTTTAGCTATCTAAGGTCCGGGTTACTCCCTCCGACTGATTTGATCATCTAAAACTGCGTTAATGTGCCATATAGCCTTATTCTTTTGCTGATTCCAGTTATACCCTTCCTTAAACATCATTTATACTCCTAATAACTTCCCGGGTATTACATGAGTGCTTTATTCATTCATTCTTTCGAACTTTCTTTTGTTTAAGAGAAAAGTGATATCATTGTGCATCTTATATTTTTCTCTTGAGATATCCTTACACATGCTACAAGGTTGTGCTTATGGCTTTGAAAAGCAATGTACTTGTTGTGGCTAAGCCTCTTATGAAAAAGCCTCATGTAAGGGTTCCTACTTAGCCCTTGAAAAGTAGAGGTTAATACTTAGCCTATGAAAACAGATGCTACTACTTCACCAATGAAAAGCGAAGGTTCCTACTTAACTTGTAAAAGTGGAGGTTATTGCTTAGCCTGTAAAAGCGGGGATTCCTACTTAGTCTGTTAAAAGTGAAGGTTATAGTTGAACCTATAAAAATTACTATGCTTAGTGGATGTTTTCAAAATTCTTAGTGAGGAGCTAAGGTAACGGACAAAACCAGTTGGCTGAACCACTCAAAATATGTTGTGTCCATTGTGATTTTTTTCTATATTCTTTCTAGCAACATTTTTCTTTATCTGTTATGCATATATCTTTCATACATAAATTTAGCAAATCACATTGTTTTTGAAACTATCATTAAAACATTTTTATGGTTGGAATTATCTTAAATATCCTACTCTTTTACATTTTCAATATTGTTTCATAATCTTCCCATTTTAAATATACTTCTTCATCATTACATAAAAATTATATTTATAAAATCTATTTCACATTTAGTTTTCATAAAACATCTCTTTCAATCTCTTCTATGCTTTTTCGTGAAATTTTCATCAGTGTTCTCTTTTGGTTCAATTTTCAATAGTTCCATAAAAAGCTTTTCAAACATTAGTTTTGTTGCATACAAATATGTTTCCTAGACATCATTCTAATGTGCATACATTCACATATCAATATCTTTATATATAAATCAAATGTCAAAAGTGTTTTCTTAATTTATCTTCTATGAGAAATCATGTGTGTTGTTCAAGCATTCTTATTTATAGTTTATTCACTGCTGCACTTGTTCATAGTTTATGAAAAGTGTTTTCATCAAATAACTTTACTGCATCATAATCTTCAAGATATTTTCATTATTTGTAAAAATATCCAAAACACCCAATTCACCCCCCATCTTGGGTAATCCTTCGCTACTTATTTTAGTACTTCTCTTTCTTTTCACTTAAAATCCTTTTTAACTAAGCCTATTTCACATTCAGCTTTCATAAAATTTTTTTGTTAATCTACACTATGTACTTACATGTTATTTCCATTCAGTGAACTTTATAGTTTCAGCTTTCATAACATGCATAAAAAGCTTTTCAAGCATTAGTTCTCATTGATTATACAAAAGTCTTTTTGCTGTAACGACCCATTAGTGGGTCCGAGCGACATATTTTGGAGTGAGATATTTATTTTATTAGAATAGTGATGATTTGGTGGAATATATGTGAGATTTGTAGGCAATGTGCAATGGAAGTGGAAAAGTCAAATATTTGACTTAAGTGGTAATGGGACCCGACATAAGGCAAGGTATTTGTTGAAATGTTATTTGGAGTTTAAATGGTGTCCAAATTAAAATTAGAATGATTTCCATTTAAAAGGTTATACCATAGGGGCATTTAAGTAAATGTGGAGATGTGTGTATATATATGTAACTTGAGTGGCTAATTTGCATGAGAGGAAGGAACAAGAAAAGCAAAGGAAGGAAGAGGAGGAGGAGAGGTTGATTAGGAGAGAGCAAAGAGGTAAGGTTCCCTTCTCTTCTCTCTCTTTCTTGCTTGTTGATGAATCAAAAGGGGTGTGGAAGCTAGAGTTATCTTTATCTTCTTCTTCTCTTTCCTTTCTTTCTAGGTTTCTTATTAGAAGTGTGTATTAAAAGGGGTTGGAAGAGTATCTTCTCAAGTAGGAGCATCAATGCAGGATCGTAAGGCAAGTTCTAATTCCCTTAATCTCTTTTGTAAGCCTTACTCATGTTGTTGGAAGGATGATGTATGAAAATCCCATGATTTCCCAAGGAATTCTTAGTTTGGAGGGTTATGTAGAAACCTTTGTAAATCTCTCTTGTGGTTGGTTTAATCTTGTTGGTCTTCTTTGGGCCTCAAAGTAGAGTTAGTTTCACCCTACAATCCTAAAAGGGATGCTGCTTTAGGGTTAGGGAGTTGATGGTATGAGTTTGTCCCCATTTATCTAGCATTTGTTAGGTCTCGGGAGGGGTTTTTTCTAGCTATCGGTCGATAATTTGGGAGGAAACGGTCGACCGGTTGCAGCATTTGACGATCGTTTTTGTTAGGCGGTTGACCTTTTCTACCCTGTGGCAGCCTGCGCATGCTCTACTATTTTGGGCATAACTTTTAGTAGAAAACTTGGATTCAAGATTCATTTGGTGCGTTGTAAATTAAACTCAATAAGATCCAATGTAACATAGACTTTGAGTCATTTGAATAAGTGTTGAGTATTTTACTCTTGGTTCCAAACCATGTCTAGATGAGTTGGGGTTCATGAGAGGCTTATGTTGAAAGTATGAGTTTGGGTGATTTCCTCATGATCCCTAATAATGTTTAGATGGTCTTTAGGAATTATTTTGGCATTCTTGGGTATAGTTAGGGCATGACTTGGGGTTACACAAATTTAGTAATTTGGTGAAATATTATAAGCTTGTTTAAATATATGAATTTAGGTATGCTATGTGGGTGAGCCAAGGCATTGAGTGGAGCCGATTGGCCTCTAGCGTTGCATGCATATGGGAGCATGCCCTAGGTGTTGAGCTATCTGGCCTCAATGACCTCGTGGTAGGAGTTATGTGTAAACTGATAGAGCACATATTCTCATATTATTTAGCCCTCAAATTTAGTCTTTTTTGCACATTAGTTGTGTCCTTTTTATTCATCTTGGTTTTATTTTATAGAAATTGGGCTTCACACTATTTTACTTTATTTTTCCAGGTTTAGGGCTATGGGAGCATGATATGGGGCATGAAACGTCTTGATGGCAATGAGATATCTTGGAAATTGGAGATAGAGAAGTGAGGGCAATTTTTAGCAGATTTAACCTCCTGCACTTCCTTTAGTATTTTGGCCAAGATAAAGTTCCAGAATGAAGATGATGTCTTCAGAGATATTGTAGAGGACTTCTAGGGCTTTCTGTAAAGGTATGGTTTGTCCAAATCCGGGTTCGTTTGGGCCTCCAAACAACACTTCAAAGTCAGGACTAGGAAGTTGGGTCAAATTAGGAAAGCTGCACAGATGCTGATTCCTTAAAAGGGCCATATCTTGGGCGTCCGATATCCAAATCAAGTGATTCAAAAGCCCAAATTAATCTAATCTTCCTGATCTACAATTCTTTTGAAGAGGCCGAAGCCCATAACGCGCTCTAACTTATCCGAAATCGGCTGTGAAGTGGCAGTAACCTAGGGTTTCCTCCTTAAGCCCTATTTAAGCACCTTAAGTGGCCGATTTGCAGAGCATTCTTTCGAAGGGCATGAACAGTAGCCAGATTTCATTCTCCCCATTGTTCTTGTCAAGATGGAAGGCTAAGGTTCTGTAATCATTTGCAATACCATCCTTGTTCCCGGTTTGAGTCTTTGGTTTTAATGGAAATCTATTTTTTTTAGTTTTAACTTCATTGTTCTCTTGTTTCTGTTCTCTCTTAAATCTGTGTATGTGTTGATGCCGGTTGGATGAATGCATGCATTGTCTTTGTTTGAGAATCCAAGGTTTTTGTGCTCGGTTGAGACTTTAACTAGAAACAAGAACAACCTGTTTGAATGGTATTTCAATCAATCTCAAATCTGTACAATAAGGGGAATCAAAACTGATAAATCGAACTAAGAGGTTTCTGAAATCTGTTTATTGGTTTTCTTTCCAATCTTTGGCGGTTGTTAAAGGATTATTCTGGTTTTTGATTTGAGAATCGAAACTAAACAAATGGTTTATTGAGAAGGCGATGAAAACTGGGATAGAAGGTTGGTTTGCAATTGATTGCATCTTGATTTCTTGTGTTCTCGCTTGTTTAGTTTTCTGTTTTTCATCAAAACTTTCCCCCCCCGTTTAACCTTGTTTTGACAGATTCGTTGAAGGTTCGTTGGGAGACGACTTAGGGTTGCACTCTTGCTGCAAATCCAAATCATCATTTATCTAATCTATCGGTGTTCGACAGCCCCGATCATAAACCTTGGGTGGACTTGGCTAGCCGCAGGTGTTAACCTGGAGTTGAGCTATTTAACCCTAAGTGTCGTTCGATACGTATATAGACCTTAGGTGGAGCTGGTTGGCCTCAAGTGTTAACCTGAAGTTAAGCTATTTGGCCCCAAAGGTCTATTGATATGTGCATAGACTTTGGGTAGAGCTGACTAGCCTTAGGCATTGCCTTGGGAGTAGAGCTATCTAGCCCCGAGTGTCCAATATTATCTGGGCATATAGAATTGGGATATGGATTTGTGTTCACTGTGTGGTTGTGGTAGTACCACTGAGTGGGGAGTGGATTGAGGGTACTGCTATGATGAGGCCACTGCATACTTGGCGTATGGCACCATAGATGTGTGATACCGCCGTAAAATGAATTGGGTTTATGGGTCCAGAGTGGGGTGCCTTATGGCATGAGTTTTATGTTATAGCCAGACAATGAGTATGGTGCTTAGAGCATTATGTGGGTTCTAGAGACTAAGTGGTAGTATGGTAGAAGCTGGTTAGTTGGGTTGACTACAATGATTTTTGTTATGTCTTTCTTTTGGTGCTCCTTGTTTCTATTATATTAGTAGTACTCTATGTTATAATCCTACCATGTATTGCCTGTTATTGCTTACTGAGTCTCCATTGTGATATATCTCATGCTCCCTTTCATTATGTTATACTTGCTGAGCCTTGCTGCTCATTTTTTCTCTTTACCCCATTCCAGGTACAAGTAAAGTGAAGAATGAGAAGGGTCATTCCGGGGGGTCGATCTATTAGGTTAGATGTGTACAAAGCTCACCCAAACAGAAGGTCTTGGGGACATTATTGGTTTGTGTCGTGCTAGTGGCTGTACTTTTTGTTATTTGGGTTGGTTGTATCTCCTTTGGGACCGCCTAATGGAATGTAAATGGTTATGTTTATTTTGTTTTGTATGCAAAAGAGTGGAATCAGTACTATTTGTTGCTAATGGTGTGACTAACCTTAGTTGAGTTACACTCTGATCTCATCTTGTGTGGACTTTCCCTCGAAATTCCTTTGCTAACGGGACTTTCGGAGGCAGGCCCTCGTACTTTGGTGACAGAGCTTGGTATTCGACCTCTGGGTTATTACATTTGCACATTCAATTATCAATGCATACATTTATTTTAGGAGTTTCAAATTGATTTCTATTAATTCAAAAAGGTTTCTTAAACCTCTTTCTTAAATGCATACATTCTCGTATTAATACTTTCATATACATAATATGATTAAAGTTTTCCAAAATATCTTTATGAAAAAACTTTTATGGTGCACGTATACTTGTTTATCTTATCCGATGCTACAACAATGTGTAGTTTAAGTAAAATGTTATTTTCAAATAACTTTATTGCATCATATTTCAAAATATTTTCATTGTTCTAGAGAAATAGTGAAAACACCCAATTCACCCCCTCTTGGTTGATCTTTTAGGTGCTAATAGGAATAGCGTGGTGGGTCACATGCCTCATTACATAGGATGCTTATAATAGATATGTGGGTGGGTCTTAGTTGAACATTTGCTAAATCGAACGCCTGGGATAGATCACATGGCTTAGAGGATTAATTATTTGTTGCTAGCTCTCGATTATGTATCTGGTCGTTTGATCGGAACTGATAAAGTTGTCTTGTGCACTGGTATCAAGGATTTGTCATTGAGAAAAACCATCCGATGTAAGAGGTGGGAATGCTCTCGGTGTGATCTCTGTGCAGTGGTATATGGAGGCAGATGATCACTAATGTGATCCACTATCCTCCATTGGATAAGAGTGAACATCATATGAGATCTCAATCGATTGGTAATTGTAGAAATCATTAGCCAAGGTACATACGATCGAAAAAGGATTTTCCAATCTCAGAAGGAGTTCTGATACTTCATCTCGATCACCACAGACTAGTTATCAAGTTCTATGAGTTTAATCAGTCATTAGCTCTCACTCAATCAGGATGTGAGTCAATGAAAGGATTATAATCAAGAGCCCTAATAGGTTTATAAGAAGCTCTGACTTCATTGCTATTAAGATTGTCCTGAGTCTTAGCTAGAGGATACTTAGGATCTTTCAGGGTGTTTTGGGGATTTGTAGAGATCCTCTTAATATAATCTCTTGAAAACTTTCTTGGCACACAGTCTCCCTGAAAGGCTCTTGAAGAAGGTTCTCCTAGAGATGGTGTGACGCCCCAACCCCAATACCGGGTGCCACCATAACTCATAATTCAACCCCAGTTTACTACGAAGGACGGTTATGCCCCTGCCAAGATAGAGTATTAAAATAATATGGGCACCCTGGGTGGGGTCCAGGCTTCGCCTCCTTTGACCGGTCGAGAACTCGAGAGTAAAATGCGTAGGCAGCAAAAACTCACCCGAGTCACGTACCTGATTAGGCCCTTGGGGTATAAATCCAATTTTAAATAAACAAATACCAGCATGCACAATAAATTATCCCAACCACCAAACATATTTAAACATATCTCAGATTCTGGCTGTAGCCGACCGATACAAGTTCCCTACACGTACTGGGTTTACTCATAGTGAGAACCTTAACTTGATTTCAGTCGACTTCTAGTTAAACCATAACCATCACTCATGATTAACACACAGTAGGTATATTACATTATTAACATAAGGGTTAACCCACACCCTCACTATCAACGGTCACTGTAAATTGGCGGCTCATCTATCAGCACCGTATTTCCCTTCTCGGAACCCTAGCCACCTATTGGGTTAGTGGAAAAATATAAGGGTGAGTCCGGAGACTCAATAAGGGTAATATGAGTTGCAGTAAATTAAAATGCATGACAATCATAGAATAATGTGAAGTGTATCATGCATGCAGGCCTGTCCACCTCATCCTGATCCAGATTTTGGTGGCCCCACTGATTTCATTTAGGACCCCATCTCGAGACTCACACGGCCCAAATCTATAGCCCCATGCCTAGTCACTTCTCCCATGCAAAAATAAATTTACACACAAATCATATTAAACCTTACCGCGCGTTAATCACCTGCTTCACGTCGGTTTCACGTCCCAATTTCCTATACAATTATAAAATAAAAATAATTTAATTAAATACGCAGTTAATTTTAATTACTGTGGTTACAGTGCTAAATAATATAGCTAAAAATGTGATTAATTTTTAATTAATACTATTAAATAAATTTAAAGTATTTTTATACCTCGCATATACGCACGGGCAGAGTTTCTGTACTTCCCAAAATTTACCACGTTATAGCAGTGGAAACACTGTTATTTATAGGCGAGGGAGGGAGGGAAAATCGTCTAGGTGAAGTGCTGGGGCCTAAGGGAGGCCCCAGATGCTGTGGTGTGGCAGCAAGGGAGTGAGGAAGAGTGGCTGGGGTGAGAGGACACGATCGCGCCACGTATCGCGGCTTGGGTGCATCGCTAGCGCGCTTGGGCGCCCGCATGAGTGCCGCTTGGAGCCCCAAAATGGTGCCATTTTGGAGCGCCTTGGCTGATTAAAAATCAGCCTCCCCCCTATCGCGCGCACTTGCTTCTCAATGGTCTCGATCCCGCAACCCTCGCCTGCACACGCAGACGCGTGATCGTCCACGCCAACAGCTTCCCTCATTCATATTATACCTACCAATCTACTTAACATGATCCTGGCTCATTTTTAGAAATCACGCTACAGCCCTCCATCTTTCTAGAATTTGCACAGCACACACACACACACACCTTATTTCTCTTATTTCACTTACTCCCTAAAATTCCAAAACCCATTAATTTAATTTATTTTTTTTCCCCATTGTTCCACAAATATCTCCATAGCCACAATTCTTTAATAAATCATAATTAATTCATCTCAACCTCACAGTTAACCAATAATCATACATAAATCACCATAAACCCAATGATTAATTATTTTTCAAAGTTTAGGGTGTTACAGTCTCCCTTTCTTATGAAATTTCGTCCTCAAAATTTTATACACTTTATTCCATCATACACAGATCCCCAACATTAACTATGACTATCAAATAGGTAAGGATATTTCTCATGCATTTCTTCTTCCATTTCCCAAGTCACCTCTCGCTTCGAGTGTTAGCTCCACTGCACCTTTACCATAGGTAGAGTTCTAAGTCTTAATTGGCGGTCCTGGCATTCCAGCACTCATACAGGTTGCACCTCGAAGGACATATCGGGTTGAAGTTCAACATCCTTAGCGTGCACTTCTATGTCTGGATTATATATATGCTTCCGTAACTAGGAAACATGAAATACATCATGCAGTCCGGTTAATGCCTCTGACAACTCCAAACGGTAGGCAAGTGGTCTAACCCGATCCTTGATTCGATATGGTCCGAAATACCGAGGTCCCAATTTTCCTCTTCGTTGATGTCTAAATGTTGGGTGTATTGGGGTAGCTCGAAGGTGCCCCAGATCTCTTTCCGCAAACTCCAAAGGTCGGGTCCGACGATCTGCGTACTTTTTCTGTCGGTCTTGGACTACTTTCATATTCTTACGGACTATCTCTATTTGCTGTGTTGCTTTCTCCACAAGATCTGTCTGGGTAAGTCGTTTCTCCCCTACCTCAAGCCAACACACCAGTGATCGACATCGTCATCCATACAGTGCTTCATATGGGGCCATCCTTATGCATGCTTGATAACTGTTATTATAGGCAAATTCTGCCAAACTTATATATTCATCCCAATTGCCTCCAAAATCTTGCACACAAGCTCGAAGCATGTCTTTCAAAATCTGATTGACTCGTTCAGTTTAACCACCTATCTGAGGGTGATAGGCTGTGCTAAAATTCAACTGGGTCCCAAGTTCTTCTTGCACAACTTTCCAAAAGTTCGACATGAATCGACTATCCCTATTCGATACGATGCTCACAGGAACTCCGTGTAAACGAACAATTTCCAGGATATAGAGTTGGGCAAGTTGCTCAGCACCTATAGTACTTCTTATAGGTAAGAAATGCACTGACTTTGTTAGTCGGTCCACAACAACCCATATAGCATCAGCCTTTCTTAGGGTCCGGGGTAAACCCATGATGAAATCAGTTGTTACATGTGTAACACCCCCTCTCCTAGAACTGCCCGAGAAGAGGTGCTACTGGGGAAATAAAATAAATCTAGCTGATAAACTGAAATCTGATACCATAAATGAGTATCTCAATCAACTAAAATAAAAACTCTCAGTCAATACAGACTGAAAAGTACAAACTCTGTCTAAGGGATAATCCCTCAACTGAAATATAAAATAAATCTAATATGAGAAAACTCTATAGAACTCAACAGACTCCCAAACATCTTTTATCTTGAGCGGCTCCACGTACACACACTAAAAACCACTACTGCTAGGCCCCATATCTGGTACTCCCCTGCTAGAACCTAGAGGGGTGAAGAGTATAAGGTGAGCTACAAAAGCTCAGCAAGTAATAAGCTGGAAAGAATACTGAAGTTGAATCAAAGAATATCGATACTGATAAATAACTGACTGAACTTGTACTGTATAATCACTGTCTAATTGCATACATAAAAATGTAATGCACATAAACTGTAAACTAAATGCAGGTATGCAACTTTGGCTCATAGGCCCCCTGGTTGCCACCAGGCGAGCAACTCAAAAACTGAGCTGAAATTGAAACTGATGGGATCCCCGCGGACTAAGCCGCCTGGCGCGCATAATGCAATGCAATGCAATGCTCATATAAATGCTGGCACACGATATGTAGTGCTCCATATAAAGTCATGCTCAATGCTCATACCAAAATGTATGCACATAATCTCATAAAATAATGCTGATCATGTCAAAATAAAATAATGTTGAACATGATATGATCTTCATCTATATATTGGAATACAAAGATTCTATTAATTATGATTTATGGTATGGGCATGATTAACTTGATAGATTGTAGCCTTTAAATTCAATATTTGGAGGTATTAAATACATTACTTTAATTAAAACTTGGATTAAAACATCACTAGAAGCTAAATTGGATTTCTGAAAAAGCCATCCGGATATCAGGAAGGATATCCGGATATGATGAAAGACATTCGGATATGAAGAAGGCTCATCCAGATACACTGGCATTCAAAGCAAAAGCTATTCGGATATGCTGGGATGTATTTGAATATGTACTAGGACATCCAGATATGATTCTGGTCATCTAGATATCTCACTGATGCATTCGGATATAATTGGGGACTATTCGAATGAAAAATTTTAACTTTTGAGGGAGGCATTCGGATATCAGGCGAGACATCCAGATATTATCTTGACCTTTCCAGATGTATAAACAAACCATCCGGATATCATTCTTGAAGAACTTTAGATACATCCGGATACGATACAAGGTATCCGGATATTAGAACTTAGAGTAATAGAACTTACAATCCAAAATGGATAAGGATTAATGGAACTTGCAATCCAAAATGGATAAGGATTAATAGAATTTGCAATCCAAAATGGATCAGGATGAATGGAACTTGTAATCCAAAATGGATCAGGATGAATGGAACTTGCAATCCAAAATGGATAAGGATTAATGGAACTTGCAATCCAAAATAGATAAGGATTAATAGAACTTGCAATCCAAAATGGATAAGGATTTATAGAACTTGTAATCCAAAATGGATGAGGATTAATAGAACTTGCAATCCAAAATGGATCAGGATGAATGGAACTTGCAATCCAAAATGGATAAGGATTAATGGAACTTGCAATCCAAAATAGATAAGGATTAATAGAACTTGCAATCCAAAATGGATAAGGATTTATAGAACTTGTAATCCAAAATGGATGAGGATTAATAGAACTTACAATCCAAAATGGATAAGGATTAATAGAACTTGCAATCCAAAATGGATAAGGATTTATAGAACTTGTAATCCAAAATGGATGAGGATTAATAAAACTTACAATCCAAAATGGATAAGGATTAATAGAACTTGCAATCCAAAATGGATAAGGATTTATAGAACTTGTAATCCAAAATGGATAAGGATTAATGGAACTTGCAATCCAAAATGGATGAGGATTAATAGAACTTACAATCCAAAATAGATAAGGATTAATAGAACTTACAATCCAAAATAGATAAGGATTAATAGAACTTGCAATCCAAAATGGATAAGGATTTATAGAACTTGTAATCCAAAATGGATAAGGATTAATAAAACTTGCTCATAACTTCACTGTTATACGCATATATATATATACGTCTCTACTTACTGATATAAAATCTGAGAACTCAATGAAGAACTAGAATAATCTGAAAAATTGATATGAACCTGTAATGGAAGGGATTATAGGAAGAATACTTGCCTGATAGAACTCTTTAATTGAACCCTGGAGCGATCCTGAAGACTCTAGCAAGCCTCTGCTATCTCTTGGCCTCTCTGTTTTTCACACGACGTGAAGAAAAGCTAAGCTAATGGGCTCTATATATAGACATAAAGCCCTAGATCACACTTCTTCTACAACTTGGATTCCTTCTCCAAATCTAACTAGGAAACTCTCAACCCAAATCCATCTCATACATGGATTCTCATTCTTCTTTAAATACATAATCTCACTTAATGAATAATAATACAAAAATTATTATTAAAACTCTCAAATAATAATAAAACTCCAAAATTACCTTCATGCCCTTGCATTTAATTTTCAAAAAATAAATGCCATTTAAATGCTATTTAAATACTATTCTCTCCATTAAAAATTACTAGATTGCCACATTGGCAAATTCTTTAACTCCAAAATTAAAAAGAAATAAATGCTATTCTTTTCCTTCAAAATCTCTAAATTGCCACATTAAATAATTAATTAGCAAAATCTCTTAATCAATACTTCAATAATTAATTAAATCATTCTTGAATAAATACTGGGCCCTCTAATGGGTTGTTACAACATGTTCCCATTTCCATTCTGGGATTTCCAAGGGTTGCAAGCTCCCTAACGGTTTTTGATGTTCGGCTTTTACTCGTTGATAGGTGTTCACATTTTCTTATGAATTCTGCCATATCTCTCTTCATTCCTAGCCACCAGTACACTTCCTGAAGATCACGATACATCTTGGTAGCCCCGGGGTGTACTGTATAGGGTGTTTGATGTGCCTCATTCAGAATTTCCCATTGTAGCTTCCCCAAGGCCAGCATATACACCCGCCCATTCATTCGGAGTATTCCATTACGATACTCAAATCCTGGTTGCTTAGGTAGTCCATTCTCATCTATCCATTGCTCCAAATTCCCTTCCTGAGCCGTGGCTAGTTTAATCTCATCCCACAGATCAACTTGTAATCGCATATGTGCTACAATTGTTGTGTCGCCTTGTGGTTCTTCCTTGAGGGTTAAGTTTGCAAACTCTTCAATTAGAGCGTGTAAATGGATAGCCAGGCATACCCCTGACACAACCCCTTTCTGACTCAGTGCATCTGCTACCACATTCGCTCGTCCTAGCCAATACTGAATGGTACAGTCATAATCTTTTAGGAGCTCCATTCATCGACGTTATCGGAGATTCAAATCTCGTTGAGTAAAGATATACTTTAAATTTTGATGGTCCACATATATAACAAACTTTTCTCCGTACAAGTAATGCCGCCACAACTTTAAAGCATTTACCACAGCTGCCAATTCCATATCATGTACCAGGTAATTCTTTTCATAGGGGCGCAATTGTCTAGATCCATATGCAATCACCTTACCATGTTGCATTAGCACGCACCACAACCCTATTCCTGAGGCATCAGTGTACACATCATAACCTCCAGACCCTTCAGGTATAGCCAATATTGGTGCTTCAGTCAATCTACACTTAAGCTCTTGGAAAGATTTTTCACAAAGTTCATCCCACACAAACTTGGTTCCTTTCCATGTTAATTGAATTAACGGGGCAGCGACACTTGAAAATTTCTCGACAAACTTACGGTAATACCCTATCAGACTAAGAAAACTTCTAATTTCAGAGACAGTAATAAGTTGTGGCTATTCTTTAACCACTTCCACCTTGGTAGGGTCCACAGATATGCCTTGTCGTGAAATTATGTGCCCCAAGAATGCAACTTCCTTCAACCAAAAATCATATTTGCTAAACTTGGCATAGAGCTTGTGGTCCCTCAATGTTGACAAAGTAATTCTCAAGTGCTCCCGGTGAGCCTCCTCATCAGATGAGTATACTAGTATATCATCAATAAATACAATAATAAATTTATCCAGATAAGGTTGGAATGTCCGATTCATAAGATCCATAAAAGCTGTTGGTGCATTGGTTAGACCGAATGGCATTACCAGATATTCGTAATGGCTATACTGTGACCAAAATGCTGTTTTGGGAATATCCTCTTCTTTTATCCTCAATTGATAATACCCTAATCGTAAGTCAATTTTAGAGAAAATTCGAGCCCCCTGTAACTGATCAAATAGGTTATCAATCCGGGGCAAAGTGTATTTATTCTTTATTGTAACCTTGTTTAAAGCACGATAGTCAATGCACATTCTCAGACTACCGTTTTTCTTTCGTACAAATAATACAAGTGCACCCCAGGGTGATATACTGGGGTGAATAAAACCCTTGTCCAATAAATCTTGTAATTGAACCTTAAGCTCTTGTAGCTCTGCTGGGGCCAATCTATATGGAGGGATAGATATCGGTCGAGATTAAGCTTTAAGAGGTAAGTCAATGGCGAACTCAATTTCTATGTTAGGTGGTAAACTTGGCAAATCCTCTGGGAATACATCTGGGTACTCCCTTACAATTTCAACATCCTCACATTTTCTCTGAAATTTTTTCATTAGTCACCACCTGCATCGCGTACCCCAGGGCCCCTTTTTCTAGAAATTTTTGAACTCTTAATGCAGATACAATTTTCAAGGGTGTCCCTAATTGGTACCAACAAATCTTACAATCTATTTATCAAGTCCAATTAGTCTGACTGCTCGTTCCCCGCAGTCCAGCTAGGCTTGGTTTTGGGACATGAAATCCATCCCTAGTACAATATCGAAGTCTTGGATCTCCAACAAGTTCAGGTCCACTAGAAATATGGTTTCCCCTATCGTAATTGGACACTCCGGCACCATCCGTTGTGAACAAAACCAAGTTCCCATTGGGGTTTGCACATTCATAAGTACAGAGGACTCTTTAGTGTTTAATTTCACACACTCTACTACGGCATATGATATGAATGAGTGAGTGGCTCCTGAATCTATCAATGTATGCATATATATATATATATCTCGAACAAGGACCGTACATTCAAGCACTTATGGGTTTGCCGCCGCGTCCACTTTGGTCAAATTAAACACTCTCCCAGTTGCTGCTCGTGCTCCTTCTCCGATTGATCTCGTCGGTCCAGTCCTTCCATGTTGGGGACACCAGGAAGCTATGTGCCCTGGTGTATTGCAATTAAAACATACTATTGGTTTCCTATGGACCCTTGCAGCTGGCGGGTCTGTCTTAACAGTGTTCGTCTCCAACCATTTCGGACAATTTCTGATAATATGTCCCATCTCACTATAGTGATGGCACTCTTGGCGGCTCTAGGAATTCCGCAGGGAAGATTCCATCGATGAGGTTTATGACATTTGGGGCATGCTTTTAACTCCTTAAATTTACCTGCCCCCAGGCGAGTGAACCGATATCCCTGCTCTGGCACAACCTTCTTTAACCCCTCACTAGACGATTCCTTTGTTCGAGTGATCTCCCCATAATTCATTAGTCTCTTTTCAATATTCACGGCCTTAGCCACAGCTTCATGAAAAGTATGGGCCTCAACATAGCTCATCCCTCGACGTACCTCCGGACGTAACCCTTGGATAAACCGCTCCATCTTATCAACCTTAGACAACATATAAGTTGGAATATATTTCATCTCAGCTATCGATTGCCACCACACCCTTGCCTGTTCGGTTAACACAAAGGTGGCGCATCTCACCCATTGATCCTTAGGGCAATCCATATATTCCAACAACTGATAAACATCCTCTTCACAATATTTTGCTATACTCGGGTCAATCTCTAGCTGTCTTTTGAACGTTGGAGGAGGCAAATCCATGAATGCTTTCAGCCAATTGGTTGTTTCAGTATCCACTCGACGACCACTAACTGGTTCTCGTCCCATCGAATGACTTTGGACCTCTTCAAAACACTCGGGCCCCCTCCCTACGGCCTCTTGGCTAGCATTTCCTGACTGGGAATTATGGATAGTTCCTCGTGTCACTAATACCATCTGCACACCGCAATCATTCCCCATTAAACACATATTATCAAAACGCAACAGCGAAGATTTATTAACTGCAAAGAAATTATGGTTTATTTCTTATAAGCACACAAATTTATAATTTATTAACATACTCTTAACTTGACCGACACGTTACTAATCAAACTAACTGCCCATATTTTACATTAACACACCACCTACATTTCTAGTATCATACACAAAGTTAATAGTTACCCAATCATCCAACCCTCAACACTGGTTTGACATTCCCGATTAGGTAGCACTCGCGGTGTCTCCCATAGCTCGGGAGGTCGCTTCATCAACCAGCTATGATAGTGTTGGAATGGGTAGGTGCTATGGCACACACCAAGAGGGGGGTGAATTGGTTATTTTAAAAACTTAATTGATAGAACTTGAAAAACTTTTTGATAGAGATTGAGGTTTTAGAGTTTTAAAGCGTAAAGCATAAAAATGACAAATGAACAAAGATAATATGTTAACCAAGTGAGGAATAATGAAATGCTTGGAAAGATAAATATATCAAAGAACACAAATACAAGAAAACACAAGGATTTATAGTGGTTCGGCTTAACCCAAGCCTAATCCACTACCTTAGCTCCTCACTAAGGATTTTTCAAACCATCCACTAAAACCCCCTACTTAAACCAAGTAGGTCCTCTAGTCCAAGACTAGGAATTACAAACCTCCCAATCAAATGGGCCCTCTAGCTACACAAGCTAGGAAATTCAACCTCTTACTTCAGGCAGCAAGTCCTCTAGCATAATAAGCTAGGAAAATAAAAGTGATACAAATGTAAACGAGATGCTAAGAGTTGACACTCTTAGTTACAAGTTCTCTCACAATGAAAACAAGACTTGAATGAATTAATACAAGTTAAAATTAAAGCCTTGAAGAGAGAAAAAAATGAAGCACAATCACTATAAATACAAACGAGAGTAACAGTAAGCTCAAATTATTTCATTCCCGTCCATTAGCCTTCTTTTGATCTCCTTGATATTTATATATAAGCACCCCAAGAGTCTTGCACAAAACTAGCCGTTATTGAGCCGTTGGAGAATGAGAAACTAGCCATTGGAGATTGAAAAAATTAGCCATTGTAAGTTTATGTGAAACACATAGTCGACAGATCAAATGGGTTAGTTGACTATTTCTTCAAATAAAACTAGGCATAATCGACAGATAAGAAAGCATAGTCGACTATTTCTCAACCAAAACTTCTCATAGTCGACAGATCCTTTTACATAGTCGACAGATCTAAAATACAAGAAAAATTTTGAAATTCATGAACAAAAATAGTCGACAGATGAAAAGACATAGTCGACTATCCTTACTTGATAATCGACATATGCAAAAATAGTCGACAGATGCAAGATATAGTCGACAGACTGAACAAGCATAATCGACTATCCTTATGCATAGTCGACAGATTGAAGCACACAGTTGACAGATGAGGAAGATTTTCAACAGAATGAATTTTGAAAACATTACAACTAAAATGTCCTCATTTTGTTTAATTTATATTTTACCTTCCATTTACTTTAATACATAAATGTAAATAAGAAAGTACCCCCCATTTGGATTCAATAAAAAAATCAAAAAAATCAAAATCCATAAGAATAAAAAAGTAGAATTTGGATTTTAGTAGGAACTTAGGATTTTGCGATTTTCCCACCTCCAAGATATACACTTTCTATTTCTTGAAAAATTCGTTAAAAATTATTTTATCACTAATGAATGTTAACTATTGAATTACTGATTAATGTTCAAAAATGCCAAAAATTTGTTATATTTATACCCCTAGTTTAATCTAACATTGGTTTTAATTGAATATTTATATTCAATTTGTGGTTATATGCAGGTTTAAAAAAATAATATAAAAATATATATAATATCTATAATATAAAAAAATAGTAAAAATAAAATAAATATAATATAATATAATATATAATATATAAATATAATACATATATATATTCTATATTCATGCGTGACATACATATATATAATATATAATATATCAATAACATGTATTCTTTGTATGTAGCGTGAACCAGTGGACGTGAAGTAAGGCTAATTACAATTTGACTTGGAGATCAAATCAAGAAGTCCAAACTGGGGCCCATGCATGTGCACATTGAAAGCAAAACTGAAGTCCAGAAGCGTGAAGCCCACTATTATCAAACTGAAGCCCACAATTGAATGTTAAATTAAAGCCCAGCTCGGGGAATCAGCAGGCGCACAACAGCTTCAGCATGCGATCTTTTGTCAGAGCATGCGCAAATAACCATGGTGGCACGCGACGTAATTTCTTCTTTGACGAGGGCCATTTGCAGGAGATGAATATATATATATATATCTATCGTCGGCTTCAAGAAAAAAAGATCCCCATCCGCCATTTAAACTAGAATAAGGGGAAAAGCACACTGTTCTATTCCTTTCTTTTTGTTCTTAAATTCCAGTAGTTTTTTTTGTTTCTTCGTGTTGTTCCAGTGTTCTTCATTTTAGTTACTTACATTCTGCAGTTTTCCTTTCTGTTCTTTTCATTCTGTAACTTTAATTCATTGTTTATCTACATTTCTGTAATTTTAATTTCAGTATTTACATTCCATAACTTTAATTCCTGTCTCTTTAATTTTTTTCTTTGGAGATGTGTGGCTAAGCTTAAACTTGGGCCAAGGGGAGGGCAGTGTCCAATGCCATAGATTTCCCAAGATAGCCGAACTTCAAATGCATTACCAGAAACCTGATTTAATTTGAGTATTGCGCGTTCATTGAATTTTTGAATTTGGAGTGGAGCATAAGCCAAACTTAGAGTCTCCATGCCATGTATGGAGGTTACTTAAACTGGAGATGCTATCATATCCAAATCCAAATGGGTTATCTGATTACTGCATATTAACTGTATTTTAATTTATGGTAGTTGCTTAACGTAGAATCTCTCATGCCATGTATGGAGATTGCTAGACCAAGAACTACCATCATCTTGAGATGCATTTTAATATCAAAACCTCAAATTAATTTAGACATATGTTTTTGGTACCTATCTATCTATTGGGAAGTTATGGAACTGGCACTGAACATTGCCTTGACTCAAGACTTCTTACAGTTACAGTACTTCATTTTTGTTCACTTAAAATCAAATGAATTGGCCTGACAACCCAATTTACATCGCGGCTCTATTTTCATTTTATTAACGATCTCCCAGTGAATCGACCTGGACTTTCCCAGAAAATTAAATTGTGCTACAGCGCACACTCGTACACTGGCGAGTATAAACGCCTTGTGCCTGCATGCTTGTTTCTTCTTTGTTTATTTTGTATGTGTTTGTTTGAAATAAATGCACAAGGTTAAGCGCAGCCAATTACCGGGAGTTACTTTTCTAAAACTAAAACATTTTCATATATGTCTCCTTATAAGGTACTCTAACTTTCAGACTTAGAAAAATATGACTTTGAATTCTCGATACTTGAAATTCATTTGGTTTTCATTCTCACAAAATAATACTTGATATTGAAATTGATTTATATTGAAAACCACAACCTTGATTCATAACTTAGGGATTAAATAAAATATTATTTTTCATCATCAAAACTAAGTATATAAAAGTAAAACAACAGATAGATCCCCATTGCTCGACATTGGAAAGAGGATTCAGGGGCAACGCCTCCACGGTCTCCATGGCTCCCCACATCTTAACCTCTAATGGGAGTGCGATGGGAAATACCCCGATCCCCGTCGGATCATCAGGCCCCATGCACGGTTCTCAATCTATAGCCTGGTGCTTGATCACGCGAATGAAATTACCTTAATTGAATCGTAAGGTCATATCCCACATTAAGGCATTCGTACGCTCTCTCTCCAGATCTCGTTCATATGCTTTCTTGCAAATAATACCTGCTTCTCTGGCATACCCCACAAGTCCGCACATATGGTGTTTCAGTACACCTGGTTTACCCTACACAGGAAGCTTAAAATCCCTCATTGAAATGTTGACTACCTCCCATCAGAACGGACAATTCCTGCTCCCACTGCCACCATAACAGATCCATAAGTGGAAGGTTTGGGTCTGGACCCGGCATGCTAGGGCCTGCCTCACCAAAATTCATGATAGTATTCTATTATCTGCGCACAAAATCAAGGGTCAAATTGATAACAAGCATAAATTTCTTCCCCCCCCCCCCCCCCCCCCGCGAGGCTTAGATTCAAGGATTCACACATCCCTCTGTTCGCTATTCTGGGAAACACAATTCCTAAGCAAGCCCACAATACAAACCATGCCTACCTAGGGGAGTGTTTCAACTCTAGTTACGACCTACCCCGTCCCAAATGTGCATTCCCAGTCTCATCATCCACATTTTGGTGTCCTCAGTTTTTTTATATTTGGCCCTAATCAACACATCATACCAATCACAAACCCCGCTCTAATACCACCTTGTGATGCCCCGACCCCACTACCGGGTGCCACCATAACTCATAATACAACGCTGGCCTGCTACGAAGGATGGTTACGCCTCTACCAATATAGAGTATTAAAATAATATGGGTGCCCTGGGTGGGGTCCAGGCTTCGCCGCCTTTGACCGGTCGAGAACTTGGGAGTAAAATGTGTAGGCAGCAAAAACTCACCTGAGTCCCGTACCTGATTAGGCCCTTGGGGTATACATCCAATTTCAAATAAACAAATACCAACATACACAATAAATTATCCCAACCACCAAACATATTTAAATATATCTCAGATTCCAGCCGTAGCCGATCGGTACAAGTTCCCTACACCCACTGGGTTCACTCATAGTGGGAACCTTAACTTGATTTTAATCTACTTCTAGTTAAACCATAACCATCACTCATGATTAACACACAGTAGGTATATTACATTATTAACATAGGGGTTAACCCACACCCTCACTATTAACGATCACTGTCAATTAGCGACTCGTCTATCAGCACCGTCTTTCCCTTCTCGGAACCCGAGCCACCTATTGGGTTAGTAGGAAAAATATAGGGGTGAGTTCGAGGACTCAGTAAGGGTAATATGAGTTGCAGTAAATTAAAATGCATGACAATCATAGAATAATGTGAAGTGTATCATGCATGCAGGCCTATCCACCTCACCCTGATCCAGATTTTGGTGGCCCCACTGATTTCATTTAGGACCCCATCTCGAGACTCACACGGCCCCAATCTATAGCCCCATGCCTAGTCACTTCTCCCATAGTCTAATACAAGCCATGCCAAAATAAATTTACACACAAATCATATTAAACCTTACCGCGTGTTAATCACCTGCTTCACGTCGGTTTCACGTCCCAATTTCCTATACAATTATAAAATAAAAATAATTTAATTAAATGCGCAGTTAATTTTAATTACCGCGGTTACATTGCTAAATAATATAGCTAAAGATGTGATTAATTTTTAATTAACACTATTAAATAAATTTAAAATATTTTTATACCTCGTGTATACGCACAGGCAGAGTTTTTGTACTTCCCTAAATTTACCGCGTTACAGCAGTGGAAACACTACTATTTATAGGCGAGGAAGGGAGGGAAAATCGATTAGGTGAAGTGCTGGGGCCTAAGGAAGGCCCCAGATGCTGCCACGTGGCAGCAAGGGAGTGAGGAAGGGTGGCTGGGGTGAGGGGACACAGTCACACCACGTGGGATGGCCTGGGTGCTTCGCTGGCGCGCTTGGGCGCCCGCATGAGGGCCGTTTGGCTCCCCAAAATGGCATCATTTTGGGGTATTAGTGTAGGTGCTCTAGACCCAATCAAATTGGGCATGTTGTACACTGACAATTGTAATCATATTTATTATTTGAATAAGGAGTTGTTCAAATTCACAAGAAGTCATTCTATTAGTTTCTTGTTATTATTGTAATAATCAAATGAAACTAGACAGAAGTCCATATGATGTATACTGTGATTAATCTATAAAGATGTGAGATGATGCATCACAGTTTCTAGACATCATTAAACGTCCCAAGTCGTAGCAATGTCAAGAATGGACATTGACAATTGCGATAAGACTTGTATGTGCTATGTTTTTCCTATGTGATAGCAATGGGGGTCTCAAACCCATAGGCATGGGGATGTCTAGACAAGTACATAGGTGACCAATGTTGGAGAATATGTCACTGGACATGACTCGCCATGAGAATCCATTTTGCTTATATGTTGATGAAATTCTCAAATGAGATAAGTGTAACTAATCCTTGGACCTAAGGTTGTCACGGTCATCTCATAAGAAGACCGGTATGCTTTGACATCGTTTCGATGGGCCTAGACAAAAGCCGTACGTGGGCAATCGTTGGGTATATCGTGAGGCTTATGGAGATGGGTGGCATAGCCAAGATAGGACTCGTCTATCCCTTGATAAAGGATGATGTATCTAAGGCGCCTTCAGTGGATATTCACTTTAAATCCATGGCCATGGTGAAAGAGATCAATAAGGAGTTATTGATTTACTTTCTATTAAGTGAAGATATCCGGATAACCGAAGAAAAACTTATATGATCATAATCAAGCAACACATTGCCAACTTGAGATCACATAGGATACATTGACGAGAGGATCGTATTACACGGTAACCATGCTCGTGAAAGGTTATTTATGGATTATAAATCCTTCTGAATAATTGGGTAGGCATGATGCCTTGCTAGAGGCTAATATTGTCTTATGTGTTTGTACCAACACATTGCCAACATATTCGGAAGCCTAATGAGTCATACACAATAGGCACGGTCCCTGGCCTAAACCAGGAGAGTGGACGTATGGTTAAGTGGGACACTTCGACAAAAAGTTGAGCCGTCATAGGTTCTTACGGAAAAAAAAAAAACAAATAGACGTAATGACGTCGATAAGACGAGGAGTCGTCATAATGGAAAGAGTTTCCTAAAATGGCAATTGATTAAATTAGGAAGGAGTTTCTAATTTAATAATTTTCTATTTGTTGGAGTGGCAAATAGGAAATAAAATATATTTGGGCTTAAGTTAATATTTGGACTAAATTAGATTTGGGCCAAATATTAAATTAAATATTATATTTGGACTAAATTGGATTTGGGCCAAATATTAAAATAAATATTATATTTGGACTAAATTGGATTTGGGCCAAATATTAAATATTATATTTGGGCTTCAATTAGATTTGGGCCAAAATATTTTATTTAAACCTATAAAAGGATTTGGACCATTTAATTATATTTCTAGTTGGATTAAAATAAGTTTACTTAAGATTCTAATTAAATTAGAATTAATGGGCTGGCCCAATCCATTAGGGTTTTAGAAACCATAGGATATTTCTCTATAAATATCCCTTTATGGGTTGCCCAAAATAGTAGTGAGTTTTGGTGTCGTTTTTGAAGAGTTGAAAAACGTATTGCCGTCCACTTTTCCCCATTTCTTTTGGCATCAATTTGAAACATAGACGTTCTTTTCCGTCCATACACAAGCTATGAAAAAGGAGAAGGAGCTAGCACTCATATTTAGCTCTCCTTGCTAACGGACGCGTGCCGCGTATCACGAGTTAGAGGTCGGACGTTTGGACGGCTCAAATCCGTGAACGACTCGATAATCTAAATGTTAGATTTATTTATTTGTATGTGAATGATTTAATTTCTACATTGATCCAATCGCTGGGATCGGGGTAAGGTTCAAAATTTTTGAACTACACTGCTTGCCCCGTAGCGATCTTACTGAACTTTCATGGGGCGCCTTGGCTGATTAAAAATCAGCCTCCCCCCTATCGCGAGCGCTTGCTTCTCCATGGTCTCAATCTCACACCCCTCGCCTTCACACGCGCACGCACGACTGTCCGTGCCAGTAGCTTCCCTCATTCATATTATACCTACTAATTTTTTTAATGTGATCCTGGCCTATTTCTGGAAATCACGCTACAGCCCCCCAGCTTTACAGAATTTGCACAACACACACACACACACACACCTTATTTCTCTTATTTCATTTACTCCTTAAAATTCCAAAACCCATTAATTTAATTTATTTCTTTTTCCCCATTGTTCCACAAATATCCCCATAGCCACAATTCTTTAATAAATCATAATTAATTCATCTCAACCTCACAATTAACTGATACTCATACACAAATCACCATAAACCCAATGATTAATTATTTTTCAAAGTCTAGGGTGTTACAGGTGGTATTCTAGAAGATTCTCCTTAAGACACCTTTCCTTGATAGTCCCCTGATTTTCTTTTTGTGGAATCCTTTGATGAACAGTATCCCACAACCTTCTTTCAATTTCTCGAAGACATGTTTGTACTTCATTTTCTTGAGGTAATGGAGTATGCAAGAAAGAAATTTAAAGGAATGTATCCATCTGCCAAAGAGCTTTAGTGCCTCATTCATGACGTCACTTTAAAGTTTCATATTCACTAAGTGGAACAATTAGAGGAACCATTCCAGAGGCTCCAAGAACTTTAAATGGGGCAATCTCCCATAGTCTAGGATTAGGAGGGCTATCAACAGTAGGACCCCTTTTTGTCATGTCTGTTACCCATGTCTTGAGATCTTATGTTAACCATTTTAGTTTCCTTGGGCTTTTTGAAGATTTCTTAGAAACAACACCAATTGTTGTCACTTGAACACAACAATATTTATTTAATAGGAACGTCGTCGTCAAGCCTCTCAAACTCTGCAATAAAAAGAAAGATTACATGGCGCAAGGCAGGGCAAACACTCCAATGCTTAACTTAGACGTTGAACTTCATTGAAAACTTGAATGTAGTATTGAAATCAGTATCAGAGGTGTATCCCTTTTGGAACAAGGGCTCATCTATTTATAAAAGAGTATGAGATTTTTGTGATAAGTATCCTTGGTATTCCGAGATCCAGTAGAATTAGGATTCTTATAGATAATGTCTATTCTTTTCACAAAACTCTTGAAGAGATGTTTGGATGTCAGAGTTATCTTGTTTGCTCTTTATTTGGGACTTCTTCTAAAAAAGAAAAAATTTACAAGACATATTACAGGATGTTACTATCTCTTAGAGCTTGCTTATAGTCTCCGGGTGACTGTAATAATCTCCTAGTCTCTTTTAGTCTTCAGGAAACCATGTCTCAGGATTTCTTCTAATCGATCTCCAGAAGACATTTCGCATATTCAGGACACGTTCAATCTACTAGATACCCCTTTTAACCCAAATTGATACTTTGGGCTTTTTGGACTTTTTTATCTTTTAGTGTGCTTTTGCTTATGACACATCAAAACTATTGCACACTTGTAAGAAGCTAGTTATTGTTTATGTTGTGGGGTGCCCTAAAAAATCACTAAGTCTTAAGAAAGTCTCTCGATGAATCCAAAGTCCCTGGAAAGTCTCTGGGATAATAGTCACCTAGGCCCTCTAAAAAGGTCCCCAGGATGCTTTGGCCTCATTTGCATGAATCCAAAAACTCCTTTAGAGTCTCTCGAAAGAAGGATTCTTGGTGGCCCCGAAAACCTTTTCGAACCACTCGAAGATACTCATCGGGGCCCCTTCAACCCTGAAGATATCTCCACATCCTTCTACCTCACTTGATGCATTCCCTAGAAGAGTCTGAAGACTTGACCATAGGCCCCACCTAGTGCCTATAAATATTTTCCTTTTCCAAGGCAAACGTACCCTTTTGGGAACATTCTGACACGAGTTGTAACATAACGTGTCACTTTATGTGCATTTATAAATTTTGCGTAATTTTACTACTTATGCCATAATAAATGATTAAATTATAATTATTATTGCCAATTATTGAGCCTTGTTTTGCAGTGGAAGGAATTGAACGCCGTCATTCTCAATGTGCCAATTAGAAAATCCATAATTTGTTACTATGCAATTTTGTGTGTTATTATTAATTTAAATTACCAAGTATATTATTTTCCATCGAATTCGATTTAAGTGACTAAATGCATTTATTCGAGTTTGGAAAATTTTAGTAACACTTAATAGGATCTAGAACACAAATTAGTTTAATGTTGGGTTAATTTATAAGAGATATATTCTTGGCCCAATAAGTGAAAAAAAAAAAACCCAAAAGGCCCAAATAAAGCCCAACCTAGCTCAAAACTTATTAAAAACCCTCATTCATCTTTTTCCTTCCCTCAAAACTCACGTCCCTCTCCCTCTTCCTCTCAAACTCATGCCTCCCTCACTCCCTCTCACATCTCATTGCTCTCTTCTCTCTTCCCCAACAAGAAAAAGAAGAAGAATGTAATTATTCTTTTTATTGAACTTTTTCCAAATCAGCCCCTTTAATATGATTTGTATTTTACATATAATATATATATACATAGATGTGTTTGAACGCACATGATTGGTTCAATTTTATATCAATTGAATATTATAGGCATGCAATTTTGACAGATTTAATGGAATAATAAGGCTGTCCAGATTAAACAGCTTTTTGCACCTAATTTAAAAGTGTCTCACAGATTTTATATGTTGAATTTGGGGTGATTTAAATTGTAAAATGACCCCCTGTGAGTTATCTATCATCTAGACTTGGAATGACATCATTCAAAGGCTCGTAAAAGTTTTTATGACTTTTTTCATATACATGGGAAGATTTATGTGAGGACCGTGTTTTGGAGGATAGAAAAATGTTTTGGTATCCCAAATGTTGTGTTCATGAGCTCATTTTTTAAATATGATGAACTTATAGGATTTTTCTACATTCCATTTGAATCTTATAATTTTACAACACCGTTTCCTATTTCAAAATGATTTTTTTTTATTTTACTGTGTGCTGCCGAAAAAAAAAATCTGTTTGTGGATTTGGAAAATATTCTAAGAGTTCTTTAATATGAATCTTAATGTGAATATAATTGAGAATGTAGGCCTATGAGTTATTTAGCCCATCGAATTTGGTTCACATAATTTCGTGCTTTGGATTTCAAGTTATGTTTGCTTTCATAAGGGCCAACAGTTTGAATTCGTGCATTAGTAATGTTTCACTAGTAGGTTCCTATTGTAAATATTTTCTTTATATCCTTGCATTTATTACTATTTATACATATATTGTTATGATAAATTTGCTTAAGAAAATATAATAATGAGCTAGAGTTATATTTAGAAGTAAGGATTATTGAAATTTTTGAAATGAATGATAATGAACTAGGATTTTTGGCACATTGACGTTGTGGGCAACTAAGACTCCTCCACTTGCAAATCTAAGAAGTAAACTTTAAAGACTTCAGGTAAGTATATTCCCCTACTTTTCACCCTATGTTGAACGGTTAATGTGGAAATATTATGCTTTATGGTCGGCTTGCAAATATTTAATTCTAAAAATTTTTGTTACCATGTGTCATTTCCTTTTGTTCAATGAAATTGTTTGTTTTGAAATGCTATGGCACACACCCAAGAGGGGGGTGAATTGGGTAAATTAAAAATTTGTTTGAAACTTGAAATCCTTTTGATGGAAAATAAAAATTTAATGCAAGTGAGGAGAATAAAATGCTAGCAATGATAAACAAACCAAATAACACAAGCAAGAGAAGACACAAATGATTTATAGTGGTTCGGCTTAACCCAAACCTAATCCACTACCTTAACTCCTCACTAAGGATTTTGTAAACAATCCACTAAAAATCCCCATATCACTCTGGATAGGCCCTCTAGTAACAAGTTAGGAAAACTACAAACCTCCTACTTAGACAAGTAAGCCCTCTAGCTAGCAAAGTTAGGAAATACAAAAGTGTACAATAAAAAAAGGATATAAGAGATAAATCTCTTAGTTACAATGTCTCTCAAAATACAAACAAGGCTTGAATAAATTGATACAAATTAAAATCAAAGCCTTGAAGAGAGAAAAGTGAAGCACAATCACTATAAATACAAATGTGGATAAGATGTAAGTTCAGATCATTTCATTTCCATCCATTAACCTCTGTTTGATCTCCTTGATTTGTATTTACATGCATTCCAAGAGCTTTACCCAAACTAGCTGTTTTTGAGTCGTTGGAGATTATCAAAGACATAGACAGACTTACTAAATAGGTTAGTCGACTATATTTTTGAATAAAAATAAGATAGCTAGACCTATAGTCGACAGAACAAAAAATGTGAAGAAAATTTCTTCTAAAAGACACATTGATAGTCGACAAATTAAATCATGTTGTCGACAGAACCATGAGAATAGTTGACAGATCAAAACATAATCGACAGATGCAAAGCATAGTCGACGGTAACTAGACATATAGTCAACAATTTGAAAGTATTTAGTCGTCAGGATGAGGAGCATAAAGAAAGCAGAAAAATTAAATTCATTATAAATATATATTTGCACGCACAAAAACAGAAAGGAACATTTAGGAGTGATCGCAGCGCGCATATACATTAGTGCTTGGATAGAAGTTTTGCGCGAGATCGAATCTTGGCAGCAGCGTTCCAGAGTTAAATTTCTTTTGTAATAACATGTATGATTTTCTTAATATATTAGTTTGTCTGCTTAAGCAAACAAGGAAACATTAAGCTGGAGTGGTTCTATTCACAAACTTAAGTCTCCCCTAGCGTAGGTTCGATTCCTTTGGCTGCCACTTGATTTTTTTTTTTTTTTTAATTGCTTTTGATATTTAATTTATGTTTAAGCTCTTTGAAAAATAATTTTATTATAACATTTTTAATCAAATAAATATATAATGTTCCAAATGCCATAGAAATTTTTTCATAAGATTAGATTACTAAAACATGTATTTAATTACTTAAAAAATATAATATTCTAAATACCATTAAAAATTTATCATAAGATATTTTGGTATCGAATTTATTTTTCATTCAACAATTTTAATTAAATAAAAACATAATATATCAAATGTCATCAATAAATTCATAACAAGATTTTTGACATTCAATTGATAAAATTATTATTATGCTTAATTTATTAATTTGAAACACCAAGCTAATAAAATAACTTCATCATCAAAATATATCTCTCCCACATAAAAATTTCAGTAGTTGATTTTCAATAAATGATTTTCCAAAATATACTTTTTTTTTCAAATCTCCATCAAATATGTTTAAATAGAAGATCATAATTCATTTTGATTTATCAACTCATTTGAGATTGATTTTTGTTTGAAAACCATATTCTTGACAAACAACCTAAGGGATAATTTTTTTTTTCATCATCAAAACTAAATACAAGAGTAAAATATCAAAAATAATTAAGCATGCATATATATATATATATATTATGTCATTGCATCAATAAGCACGCATAGGCATCGATTAGAGAAAGTTAAATGTTTTTAAATGAAAAGTGTGGGAAAGTGCAAGTTTTCTTTCAAAGATATGTATTCAAAGTTTTTTTTTTTTTTTTTTAAGGAAATGGGTGTACATCTATACCATGAATGATGTGAGTGGGAAATGGGGCATGGGAGACCAACGCACCCGACCTAATAAGTAATGTGAATGTGAAAGTTGAAAGTGGAAAGAAACTTTTAACCGCTTCGCGATACTATCGGTAGAATGAACCTGGTTCCAAACAAGAATTGCCCACTACATTTTGATTGGCTAGATGACACACCAAGTGAGCTCACAACAGTAATGGAATGTTTTTGAGAAGTTAAAGTAAATGGGGATACATATTTTGAAATTTATCCAAACTTTACATGTCATAAGCATGCATCATGTGCGTGGAGTTTACTTGCTGAGCTTTAGCTCACCTATTTATTTTTTTCCCACATTTCAAGTGATGAGAGCTAGATGAATTGAGGAGATCACTTAGAGGCAGACTCACTGTTGCATCACTCACCATGCATTTGTCACTTTTTGTATTATTTTTGGGTTAACTCAGATAATTTAGTAGCTATCTATGTTCAAAGAAAGGGTGAGGCGTTTATACTCACCAGTGCACTAGTGTGATTGTAGAAGAAATTTATTTTTACTGGGCAAGTCTGGGTCAATTCACAGGGAGATTACTCATGGAAGGAGATAACTACTTCAGTTCACTTGATCAATAAGACAAATAGATGAGATTAAACTAAATGCAATATAACTATTATCAGGATATGGTGAGTTCTTAGGTCAAGACAAATCTAGTGCCAAACCCAACTGATTTTCCATTTAGCTTTCTTTAATATACTTGAAAGTTCAAATAGCTTGGAGTTTAATCATTAAATATACTACTGAGATGATGATAACTCTTTGTTTAAGCAACCTCCATACATAGCATGGAGACTCTATGTTAAGCAGCTATCATAAATCAGTGTATAAATAACGTTTTAGCAAGATAATCACTTGGGCTTGGGTATGAGAACATTTCCAAGTTAAGTAATCTCCATACATTGCATGGAAACTCTAAGTTAGACATACAAACCAATCCAAGCATGAGGTTTTCATTAGAAACATTTCTCAAGCCATCTTTGTTTTTGTTACTTGAATATTTGAAGCTCTGCTATCTTGGGTTACCAGTGGCTTTGGACACCATCCTTGCCTTGGCCCAAGAATTGGATTAGCCACACTTCTTTATGAGAAGTGCATGATTAAAACTAATCTCAACAGATAATGACGAGAATGAAAATAAGCGATAACAAATAATGAGAACAAGATGAACTACTGTTATATTGATTACTGAAATGAACTACAACTTGAAAAAATGAACTTGTAATATATCTGAAACAAACTAAGAACTAGGAAATGAAGAATAATAACTCAAGTGAAAATATTTAAAGTACAGACAAGAACTGAGACTAAAAATAGACAAAATGAAAAGACTTGTAACTTTCCAATGATCCTATCTTTTTTTATGTTTTCTGAGTATTTTGTGCTCTCGACCTCCTGATTCTGAGCAATGTTGGCTCCTTTTAATCTTGTCGCGCATGGAAGAGGGGGACCACTTGGTGAAAAGTTGCTCAAAAAGTTGGTTGTATTTACCTTAAAGCCACTGCGTTCATTTGCGCATGTCAGAGAGTCTTCGGGTTTTCATTCGAATGTGTGTCAACACATTTAAATGTCTGCTTTGATTTCTTTGCATTTATCATCATTGTCATTCGAATGTCTCCTTAATGTCTCCTTCTTCATTTGAATGAATTTCGACTTGCTATACATTTTCTTTCTTCTTTTCTTCAGTGATTCGAATACAATAGTGATCACATTTGAATGAATTTGAGATTTAACAACTAGTTTCTTCTATGCATTCGAATGCAACAGTGAACTTATCCGAATGAATTTGAGATTTCATACCTTGATTCCTTCTTATCATCCGAATGTAATAGCACTTTCATTCGAATGGCTCTTCCATTTTCTTTAATTACATTCAAATTACTTAGTCTTCATTCGAATATGTCTTCAGCATTTTCATACGATATTTTTATCCGAATAGCTTTTGATTCCCTCAATTCATTCGAATGTACTAGTCTTCATTCGAACGATTCCTTTAATATCTTTCTTCGTATTTGCATTTGAATGTTCTTATGTAATCTTCTCAATTCATCCGAATGTCTTCTTCCTTGCTTCCTTCATTCGAATGTGATAGCCTTCATCCGAATATCTTCATTTCTTGGCTTCTTCTTCTTTTCCTCTTTTGATCATGCCTTTGAGGGATTAATTCAACCTTTGATCTCTTTTTCTTCCTTTGGGCCTGCAAACAAGTATTTTTGATATTTTAGGTCATTAAATGAATTAAGAGGCAATGAAAGTATGACAAATTTTTGACATTTTTGAGTATCAATCACTCACCTAGTAAACCATGGCATAGGATTTTAGTTTTCGACTAGTAGTTTTGAGACACTTATTCGTTATTCATTTATTTACCCATTCTTTTAATTGTTTAACCCTAAAATTTTGAATAAGTTAGTTTTGGTTTAGTGGGGATTGAAACTTGAATTATTTGGTGGTAGTTGAGGTGTTGAATGAGTGTGATTAAGTGCCTTTAGTTGTGTTATGGATGCAGTGTCCCTCTATAGGTTGGCTAAGTCCAATTTACAGGAGAGACTCTACCAAAATTTCTGTAGAATTTTATAAATATATATATATGGTAAATATAGGTAATAAAAAGAGATAAGCTGAAAACGAATTTATTTTGTTTCCGCATTTAAAGTGAAGTGAACGTTAACACATCTAGGTTTAGGACTTTTAAACTTGGGGTGTTACACTACTCTTTCTTTCTCTAAGACTCATCTGGAAAACCTCTACCCTACTTTTCAGGACACTGGAATACACCCTAAGAGATACATTTGCACATACATCTTGGACTTTTTTCTGACTTAGGAATTAGAGGGACTGTGTAGGGGAGTTTCTCGCGTGCCTTTCTGATGTCCTTTGTGGTTGTAGATTCATCCTTAAACCTTTGACCACCGAAGACCCTTCTGGGCCAGTGACCTCGAAGGCCCCAAAGACCCTATTTGGGCTCCTGAAGCCTCTGCCTTCTAGGACTGTGGATCTAGTCCAAACCCGATTCACCATGCTCGCGACATCTCAAACCCTTAGCTTTTGTGGAGGACTTTGTTTTGGCTTATCTCAAGACAAATAAATTTAATTGTTGTAATCTGGCAACAACAGTTTGTAAATTAAGTTTTAAGCTTGTGAATTATGTATGTCGAGCTCAAGGTCAATGGTTTGGTTGTGTACTTGCTAATGATGTAAATGTTGTAGTTAATCAATAGGTTTAAAAGTTATGACATGTATAGGTTGGAAATTTCAAATTCTTTATAAGTGTAGAATAGGAAAAAGGTCACACTCATCTAAAGTGAAGCCATGCACAAAGATTACTTACTTAGGAGGATCATTCATTTTGTTGTTGATATACCCTACAAAATAAGTGGACAGAATGGATAACCGAGAATAAGCGAAAGAATTGGAGGAAGGAGACTGTACCACGCGGCCACACCAGCAGCCATCTCAGGGGTGGTGCAGCCAGGCGGGGAGCCCTCCTATGCATGGCTGCGGCCTGCCAAGGTAGGTCGGACAGCGCCCCCACGTGCTCCCACCCGTACCAGCACCCCTGCGTGACCCTCACCCGAGGGTGCCCAGCGCTTGTGCGCTAACACCACTCGAGGGTGCCATGGGCTCACCTATGTGCCCACACTAGCCCTTTGCGCACCCTTACCCCCCTCGAAACTCAGTCAAAGCTACCTTCGAGTTACTCGCCGAGAGTATCGGACCACCTAACACCTGTTAGCCTCTTCCATCACTATAAATAGGGGGGTCCTTCCCCCCATTTGGTACATTATCTCTTACACTCACATTTTCTTCTTGCATTCAACTATTCCATATTTTCGAGAGGCTAACTTAGGCATTAGAAGGTCTGGGCGGGGATCCTCACCCATGCCCCTAATCGATTTTCTTTCTGGACATATCATCCATCACTTGAAGGGGTTATCCATGGTTATCGCTACACCCCAAGAGAGTCATCCATCGCTCTAGGTCATTCATCACTTAGAGGGTTCATCCATCACGGTCACTCCACCCTGGGAAAGTCATCCATTACTGTTACTCCACCTCAAGAGAGTCATCCATCACTCTAGATAGTCACCCATCATTCGGATAAGTCACTCGTGTTCCATCCTTAGATGGTCTCCCGTACACAAATTTATTGTTATATTTTAGCAACAATAGTTACATTTCTTTCTAGTGTGGTAAGTGGTACTAGTAATTGAAACCCAATTACTTTTACTCTCAAGTTCTTGAGGCATTCTCTCGAAGTGGACAAGTCATTTGCTCCTTGTGACACCTTGAAATGGGATAGGTTGTTGCAAAAAATATTATGTAATAATAGGTGAAACCCAACTCTTTTCAACTTCTAACCAAGTTTAATTTATCATTTATTATTATTATTGTAACGCCCCACTTTCAATTACAGAATGAAGCAATAAGATATTCATTATATGCTAATAATGACCTCGGGCGTTATTGGAAATCCTTTATCAACGGAAGCAAGGATTGAACCTGAGTATGCTAAATAGCTAGGATTTCCACAAGTTTAAATAAAAGTCCGTCACGTACCCACATATCAGAAAGTTATAGCAGCTTCACAACTACATAAATTTTGCGATATAGTGGCAGAACCGCACACAAGCACCACACATCCTTAAGTATCTTAACTGCTATTTAAATTACAATATTGGGATTACACGGGTACACAAATAAATCCAACTCTAAATCAGCCAAGCACCAGCTCTGAATCCTTGCTCGTGCTGGAACCTGGAGTACCTGATACGCTTAACATACCTGGAACGTTGAATGTTCCAGGGGTATGAAACACCCGAGTTAGATTATTACATCTAAGTGAGTGGTAAGAAAGAAATAAACTATGCATGCAAAAGTAATATGCAGCTTTGCCAGGAAACATGTAGAAATAAGAACAAAATCTCTCCAAGTTCATGGCTCACCACAAGAGCATGAGGTCTAGGCTCACCGCAAGAGCACGAGATCCCCTGAGATGTCCCAACAACTAGCCACAAATACAAATACCGAGAAGCATATAAAATAGGCAAGATTTGCTCAAAAGCAATAAAATATGAGATGTAACCTCTCGACCCCCTTACACAGGCACGAGATATCCTCCTTACTTGCCATGTATAAACCCCTTAGCCCCCTTACACAAGCTCGAGGTAGCCCTCTTACACAGGCCCACGTGGTCAGCCCCCTTACACAGGCCCCCGTGGTAGTTCACACACGATAAGCCACCAATTAGCCACAGCCACCAAATGAAAAGATGTATGTCAAAGCAGAAGGAATATGATCACAAGCCACACACGAAAGATGTTATGGTCAAACTCAATGCAACAAAGTAGAAAGAATATGCTCGCAACAAAGGGAACATAAGATGTAAGCAACAATCATCCACAAGTGAAAACCAAGAGTGATCAACAAGAATCAAGGAGCATGCATAAGAACCACTTCAAAAATGAAACCAAGAATGATCAAGAGAAAGCATGCACAAGAACCACTCACCTTAACCGCTTCCCCTTTGATAGACCAGTTTTACAGCCCAGTTTCGAGCACTAGGAGTTGTTCTGCAGAAATCATGTATTTCGATGAATCAAACCTTAAATATTTATACATGGGGATTGTAGATAATTAAATTAGGAGAACATCGATAAACATTTCAAGCCAAATGGAGGCCAGACCCGCCCTCATGCGCCCTCGGAAGGGTGGACACGCGCCTCCTCCTTCCTTGTTTCGGATTTTGCAACCTAAGATTAAAACAGTTATATCTTGCTCATTTTAACTCCGATTCGCTCTCCGTTTAAACCTACAGACTCCTATTTTCGTGCTCTACGATCCTATGGAAATAAATTTGGCTTATCTCTTCGAATTCCCTTCTGTTTTGGCAGTTTTCCATCCAGGTCTCTCTTTCCTTTCTTCTTTGCTTTTTCTTTGTTCTTTCCTTGCACTTGCTTTCTTTCCTCTTTCCTTAACTTCTCGTGGCCTTAATTCCTTCCCTTTATATAGCCTTTAAATGCCCAAATCCTCAAGATTTTACTTGGCCTCCAAGTTGCTCATTTTCTACCCAAGTAATCATCACACTTTGAAATTTTTGCAATCTTCTCAAGCAAGCCTCCACTTCTTCCAATCCTAGGCCTCCAAATACGCCTTCAAGATAAGCCTTATCATCTTCTTCCCTTGAAAGCTAAATCCTAGCCAATCCTAATCTTCCAACTTTAGACTTTTAGGATAAAAATCCATCATTACATCCTTTGAATATTTTTATCTTCCTATTCAAGCTTCTCCTTTCTTCCAATCTTAAACCTTCAAATACTTCTTCACGTGGCTTTAGGATAAGCTCTTTATCTACTTCTTTTGGTAAGCCAATGCAATCCTTCCAAGTTTCATTACTTTTGACTTTAAGGGTGAAAGTAATTATTATCATCATAAGCTTTAGGACTTTTAGGGATAATCCTCCAATCCCATCTTTCCAACTCAAGCCTTCTTGAATAAGCATTTATCATTGCAAATATTCCTATTTGTTGGAGACAAGTTATCTTTTCTACAAGTCGAGATATTTGTATTTGGGTCCTAAAACCATTTCCATTTACACTTAAATTCAAAACTTCTATTTAAAACACTTTATTGCATCATTCAACCTTTACATTAAATTTTGGGGTATTACAATTATTGTAAATTTTCTCTTTTTTTCTTAATAATTTCTGTATTTGAGAGAGAAAAATTATCTAAAAAGCTAAGAGTAAATTTGAAAGGAAAGTCTCTCTTATTTTTAAAGCACATGGTGGGTTTCTATGGATAGAATCCAAATCATTCATGTTGTTGCCAAATTATAACAATGAATTTATAATATGGGAAAACAAGATTGACATTCACTTGTAAAGATTGTCAAGAGTCTAAAAATAATTAGGAAGCTGAAAATTGATCAGAGGACCTTGAAGGATGATGACTTGCTGATGTTGATGAATAAAAGCCTTAAATAACATACTGCCTTGAAATAACTAACTAGGTCTTGAGTACAAACTGGCCTTGAGAACCAATTGGGTTTTGAGAATCGACTAGGTCTTGAGAACTGATTAGGCTTGAGAACTGACAGGGCCTTATGAATTGACTGGGCCTTGACAATCAATAAGGCCTATAAAATGAACAAACGGTGAGAGGTACGGGTGACCCCGATGCTTAAGTCAGTCAAATCTGAGAGCAAAATGGAGTCTCAGCAAATGAATGTGTTGAGTTCTAACCTAGTCAAGAGTCGAATTGACACCTTTTAAAACTCTAATGCAAAACTTATGCATGTATATATATGAGAAAACAAATTTAATACAAACCAAAATTGTAGTTGAGAGTATGAGAGCACTTAAAATACTAGATGGATAATATGATATCCGCCAGCTGTGCTAGTATGTGCTTTGGTCCAATATACTCTTCAAATTATAATTTGGTGAAAACAAGTGATTTGAATGCACACAATAACAAGTCTTTAAATAAACCAAATAGAATATTGAATGAGTACAAAGAATGATCAATTAAAGCAAATCAGAATATAATCAAAATAACCACCAAGAATGTAGGCCTAAGGATTCAGCCACTTCAGATAACACAAAAACAAACAAGTATAATCAAGCAAGCAAGAATAAGTAAGAATGAAAAGAAGAATAACACAGCGATGTATAGTGGTTCGGCCCTTATGGCTTACATCCACTACCTAAGGATTTCCTTCCTTAGGATTTTCAACCAAATCCACTATATGAAAATTTTGTTACAACCACTGAAGCCTTCACTTGGCTTCACCACCACCAAACTACTTCTGGAGTCTCACACACACTAGTTTTGATTTTGTACGCTCTTTACAAGATACAAGAATAGTAGTGATTGAGAAATAGGGTTCTCTCAAAAATAATACAATGAAGTGTAGAGAACTCTCTTAGTTTTCTCTCAAGAAGATAGAGGAAGAGAAAGATTTAGAGAGAATGAAAATCTTGGCCAATGATGTAGAAAATAATAGGGCTTCTAAAAGTTGTTCCAAAGCCTTCAAGAGACCCTTTTATATAGTGTTAGAGTAGGCTTTCCTTGATCAATCTCAGCCCTCCATGTGTCAAGTCTTCAAGCCAATCTCAGCACTTCATATTGAATTCTTGATTTACCTTTCATAATCAGCTAACTTGATTGATCATTAAGACCTTTGACTTTTGTTGATCTCCAATCAGCCTTGAATAAGCAAATCAATTCCACTAATGCATGGCTGATTTTAAGGATTAAAATATCATCAAAATCCTTCATAATTATTGTAAAATCGTCCATAAAACAAAAATGATCAATTCTGACTACTAGTTGATCTTCAAACACCTTTGATTGAGCAATTGGCCCCTTAGCTTCCATAACAAGCATAGCTAATTTGAAATTTGAATTTAAACCTCCAAATGGTGTAAAATCCAACCAAATATTCTCAAATAATGAAGCAAATTTGTCCAACAATGAAGATATCAATTATAACTTCAAAAGCTCATAATTGATCAAGTTTCCATACTAAAAAATGTTGACAAGTAGAGAATCAATTTGTGTAGATGAATATATGCAAGATATCCTTTGAATATTCTCCCATAATGAAGATATCAATTAGCCATAATGAGTAGGATACTTCATTCCATGATTTGAGTCTCCATATCCTTTTAATGAGAGAGAATCAACAATAAAGGAAAGTAATATCAATCAAGGTTTAATTTTCAAACCTTAATTTCCTCCATTAGTGTTGAACAATAATGCTGAATCTTTAACTTCTCCATTTGAATGCAATTCAAAAAATTCTTCCATATTTAACTGAGTAGAGGAGCTTCTAGGAACCTTTAAATTTACTCCATGATTCTCTTACCATATCTAGACCAATGAGATGATGCATCCTTGATGAGTGTGCTCCATGTGGCTGCCATGTCATCAAAATGCCATGTTAACAATGCTATGTCGCCAAGTTACATATATGGCAACTCCATATAGTGATACTCTAATCTCCTCAAAAACTTTCATATAGATCTTTTGAACTTCCCATATATGAACAAGGATTCCATATATATATCTTCTAGACTTCATATTCCAAGAAGAACTTTCCATACATAGGTCAAATACTCAAATTTCTAGAAAGGTCTCTAAAAACTTGTTTCCATATATAATGAAATCTCTATATCAATATAAGAAGTTTCCATAAATAACTTGTGTCATGAAATCACTAGAGAACAGCTTTGTATGCCTTATGAAGGCTTCATGCTTTGTTAGTACATAAAATATAAATGTGCATTCACATTCACACATGTCAATCATCAATCATCAAAATCTACACTCAAGAGAATGGGCATACCTAAGTGAAGAAGGAAAATGGGGACACATGGAAACCATCCCCTATTTCTCGGATGGCATATTCCTGGTATATTCTTAGCATATTCCACATCATATTCGACTTGGGGGCTTGAATAAGCTCTGAAAGATCTCCGAATAGAGAGAGTCTCGGTTGTGGCAACCACTTATTTAAACCGAGAGACCCTCGGTTGTCGCCACCTGATGGTGGCCACTATTTGAACCGAGAGTCTCTCGGTTCACAATTGAGAGACTCTCGATTGTGGCCACCTAATGGTGGCCACATTTGAGCCGTGGCCACCCAATGATGGCCACTATTTGAACCAAGAGGCTCATGGTTGTGGCCACTGTTAGGTGGCCACATTGGAACTGAGAGTCTAAACAGAGAGTCTCCCAGTTAAGACGAGTAGGGGTCTCAACCTCTATTTGCTCTCCCATTTCTTGCTTCACTTTTTTCTCTTTCGTGTATTTAACCTGTACTCTTTCTGCTGGGTGCCCTGGTCAGAAAAGTATTTTGCTCTACAAATTTAGCGAACACCTCTTCTCTAATTTTTACAATTTTTCTGGCTCTGTTGTCATCGTATTTCTAAATTTTCTGTGATTGTGCATGTTTTTCCATGCTTTTTATTCTCTCTGTTGAAGACATCCAGAAAGCAGGTTGGGGGGTTTCTATGCTCGGGGATCATCCCTTTCCTCCAATCTTCCAACATGGAGAGCAAGATAATGTGGATATTATGGAAGCAAAGAGGGAGGGCAATGAAGATGTCCTCAAGCATTCACCACATAGTTTCATCACTCCCAGGAGGATTCTCGTGAGGCTAGATTCTTCACAATACTCATATTGCTTTTCTTATGTGTCATGTTTAACTAGATGATTTATTTTTCTTGCTTTGCAGATATGAATATGCTCTGGGAACTTGCTCGTCGTCGGCAGGATAAGGATGACAATTTGACCGCGAGGGGTAGAGGTTCTTGTCATGACTTGATTTCTAATAGGTCCTAATCGACACTAATCCCTAGGCCCAACGACCCCACCGTGGATTAGAAAGCCTCTTCTCTAGTATGATTTTCTATAAGCATTAATAATACCGACAAAATATAGAGACAGGGATTAAAACACTATATCAATTTCCCACAAAATTCTCGATATCTCATATACATCATCTACAAAAAAAATGAATATCCATCATTCTACTGTCATAATTACATATATAGTCCCATATCGCGGGCTTTTGGCGCAAATGTGTACCATAAAAATAAAGTACAAAAGAAAATACTCAACAATAAGTGTGCATCACCACAGAGCATCCTATATTAAATCAGGAATCAAAAGACATCATACCAGAAGATCTGCTTGTCCAGTATTAAAAAGAAAAATCTCTTGAAAATATTTTTTTAGAAAAAAAAAAAAAGGGTGAGTCTTATGAACTCGCGAGTATAAGGTATGCCATGACCACTAGAAGAGTATAAAATAAAAAAAATACTAGGATGAACATCATGGGTACAGTAACATAATAGTAAGATGAATAACAAATATATGTACCATAAGTTTACATAATTTGAGGTTCAAAAGAAAAATATAGTGCAGGAAAAATAGGTTCCTAGAGACAACCCCCATAAGTTGCTCACCTAACCACCTATGTAATACTCCAAGAGCCTAGAGAAGGGTAGTATATATCGAGGATAAGGAATGAAGGAAACAACACCAGCTGGATACCTTTTGGGCTAAATATAGGCAAAGAACTCTCGGGTTAAGCGTGCTTGAACTAGGGAAGCTTAAGGATGGGTGACCCCATAGGAAGTTTGTGTAGGCCCATCATGGTAAGTTATTCCGGTCCTTATTATCGCTCGATGCAGGATGTTACAGGTGGTATCAGAGTCGACCCTTGGTGAAGATAGTCCGATAAAGGCGGGGAGTGGCATCGAGGCTTAAGGGCCTATACAAGGAGTGGCTTCTGGTAGACTTTTAGAATGGCAGCCCCTTAAAGGGAGAAGATTTGGGACCAGTTGTAAGGTCGCATGACAAGGACGTCATGTGCTCCAAAAGGGGAGAATGTAATACCCCAAGAGTCCAGAGAATGGTAGTATATATCGAGGATAAGTAAGGAAGAAAACAACACCAGTTGGATACCTTTTGGGCTGAATGTAGACAAAGAACTCCCGGGTTAAGCGTGTTTGAGCCTAGGAAGCTCAAGGATGGGTGACCCCCTTGGAAGTTCGTGTAAGCTCCTCATGGTAAGTTGTTCTGGTCCTTCTTATCGCTCGATGCAGAATGTTACAACCTAAGTCTCCTATACTTTTTATATATGATGCATGCACTGATTCTGAGGACCCATTAGTAGAAACTGGCCTAATGCCTATACACCCATGCACACAAGTACATATATTGGCACATACATCATCATCACACTAATACCATAATAACCCACGTGATAGCAGTGCCGAAACATACTATCCGTGTCTCTCATGGCCTTGGCATGCCAAGCCTCACAGTACCATGATCTTTTCCTACTGTGAGTCACCAAGGAATCTACCAGTTAGTCCTCTAATAATAATGCAAATGATACCCTACTTAATGCACAAGTCATAACCATTTCTCATTTCATGTGGTGCCCAAAATGTACCATATCATTCAATATTTCACATACTCAAAAACAAGAATTAGTTAGGGTATCTTTCTTCTTATGTCTCTCTTAGTAGGATGAAAATATTTCACGCATTTTAGAAACATTTAAAAGTGTTTTCCTGTGATTCTCATATAAAAATCATATACAAGTTATGCATGGAACAGTATATACGTGCACAAAATAAGGTAAACATAACATATCATGTCTACTCGCCTAGGAAGGAATGACTCAAGTCCGAGCCTAAGGAGAAGATTGAGCGAAATTCTGAGAATCCAAACCCTTATCAAGGTTATCAGGCTACCTCAATATCCATGCCTTGCCTTGAGATACGTGCCTACCTCAAAATTTACACAAATAACTTCAACTTAAACCTCAAAGCACCCTAATCGTCACATTTATTTAAATAAGCATTAAAACCTATTTTTCCATAATTTCTTGCTTTTTCTTTATTTTTCTCTCTATTTCTCCTTTTATTTTTCTCAATAAATCCAAACTAAATATTCTGCAAATATTTATCTATAACAATTCATAAAATAACATTCCTGAATTTTGGAATTTTCTATGAAATTTTTACTTACCGTAAATTAGCCTTTCAGGCTTTCTCGATTTGCGTGCATAGCCTTGATAACCTCGATTTTCGTGCCCGAATAATTTTCTTGGCTTCGAAATACTCTCTAGCCCTCAAATTAATTTCCAAATTTTTCTAGGATTTTTTTTCCTAGAATATTTCTCCATTTTTTTCTTATTTTCCTTTTCTTTTCTTTTCTTTCTTATTTCCTTCATCTTCTTCCTCCTCTGCATGAAAACTGTAGCTTCCGCCATGCTCGTCTCCTGCAACTGCTCCACCGGCCACGTGCGACACCATCGGCCACAGCGCCACCGCCCACCGACACCATCATTGCTGCCCGCCGCCACTGGTTGCCCTTATTGCTGCCTCTGCTTCGCTGCTTGGGGCTGCAGCAACCAGCCGGTCAACCATTAGCTGCTGCTTTTAGCGACTTGTAACACCCGGTGTTACCGGTGTTAAAAGAATGAGAAAGAAAGTGAGAAAATTCTAAAAATGCCCATGAGAAGGTGTTGGATCCTTGAGATTGTGGGTGCCCTATGAGAGGGGTATTTTGGTAATTTGGATAGTAAAATCTAATAAAAAGGGTATTTTGGTAAATTGGAAATAATTCCTATGTGGAATTAGGTGAGTAAGTGAATAAAATCTCAATTTGGTGTTTATGTGGAGATATATGGGATTAATAATTTCACAAAGAGTATTTGGGAATTTTGGAATTTAATTCCATAAAGGAAATTTAATTTTGGAAATAGGGAAAATGGTGGATATTAAATTATTTGAGGAGAATAATTATATTTTCCCTAAGTTGTGAATTAATTTAGTAATGCCACTGGGAGAGATGAGATTAAACTTGGAAGCCAAGGTTAGTGTCTTGTTGTGACACTTGGCATTTTGTGGTTCAAGTATAATTGGGTGAATTAATTAAATGCAAAAGAAATGTTAATTGGTCTTTCAAGCATTTAATGAGAGGCATAATTATATGGATTAAAGTAAATCAAAAAGAAAATGGTAAATGGTCACCATTAATGCCATGGAAAATATGAGAATTAAATAAATCTAATAAAAAATGGGAAAATGGTCACCCATTAATGCTTGGAAAATGGTGTGATTTATTTAAATGGAAAATGAGGGATTTATGTCTTTCAAGTGGTCTCTCAAGTGTGATGTGTTGAAATTAGTCAAAATAAATATATGAGAAAATGGCTAATTTTGGTATTGGAAGACTAAAATGATCCAAGGGTTAGGATCAAGTCTTGAAAAGGTGAGATATATCCAATGGCTTATATTTAAGTCTTGAAGATGGATATGAAAATAGTTTAATTAAGTAAATGAGAATTAAATGGAAATTTCAAGAGATCTAGTGGTTGAAATGCATTCTTGAAATAGAGAATAAATCCAATGGTGGGGATTTAAAGAAAGTAAATGGCATGGATTGCCAATATATTTAAAGGTGTGTTTTCTCTTAGAGAGGAGACTTGTTTGTTTTAAATGAATGGTTGAGATTAGTTTTCCCTTAAGCACATGGATTGTGCCTTTAGTGAATGGCTAGGATGCATTCTTGAAATATGGGAAAACTAGTATAAAAGGGCAAGTGTGGGAGACTTGTCTCCCTTTTGGCCATTTGTAGAAATGAAGAAGGAAGAAAGAAGAGAGATAGGAAGAAGTCTCCCATGGAAGAAAAAGTGAAGAAGAAGAGGATAGATCAAGGTAAGTATATTTCTTCTTCTCTTTAATTAGTGTTCTTGTATGCAAGGGAAATAAATTTCTTTTGGAATGCCATCTTAGATGGGAGAAAATGAAGATGGAAGCTCTCTTGAAATGGAGATTTAATATTCAAGAAGAGGTAAGGGATGGCCCCATGGGAGGGTGGCCTTACAATGGGTTTTAAATATGTTTCATAAATGTATATGTTGCATTTGGCATGTTCTTTTATGTTCATGAGACTTATGGCCATAGGTTAGTTTGAGAACATGGTTGAAATGGTGGGTTGATGCCTCTAACCTTGGAGGGTTGTGAGGGCAAAGAAACCTAGCCACACTTGCATGCATTTGGCATCATATAACTTGCTATGTTCATATTTATTTGGCATTGAACCTTTATTGAGCTTAATAGCTCATGAGGTTTTTACCCTCACTTATAGGTTGTGGAAGCATGGGAAGAATCAAGGAAGAGGTGGAATGGCATGTGGAAGAATGGAAATGATGATTCAAGTGCATGTTATGGCTTATGGAAGCCTATCTTGTTATGTTTAATTTATGAAATGTAATTTCATTGTTAGATAATGGCTTGCTAAAGCCCAAGAGCATATGTGTATTTTATATTTTGAGAATGTATGTTTCATTTAAAAATGAGATTGAGGTTTATAGCATGATGAAGCCTAGGTTAAATCCCATTTTGGTATGAGTTGTTGTGGAAGCATCAAGGGAAAAAAAAAAAGAAGAAGGTGAAGTATTATGGAGAAAATAAAGGCAAAAATTGAAGGAGGTGAAGTATTTTTCATTCATTTAAATTTCTGGAAAATTTGGGGTTTTATAGCCCAAAGAGAAAAAAAAAAAAAAGAAATAGAGCAGTGAAGGAGCAGCGGGAGGCTGCTGAAAGCAGCCAGCAGCAGCCCCGCGCGCACAGGCAGGGCCACGTGCGCACGCGGGCGCGCAAGGCCGCGCGCACGGGAGGGCGCGCGCGGGTGGCTGCGGCCGCGGGCGGGCGACGGCGCTGCCAGCGCCTAGTGGGGCCCCGCGCGGGCCCCCGGCGTGCCAATGGGTCCCGCCGTCCAATTTTTTTTTTTTAAATTTGGACTTTTTGGGGATTTTGGGCCATTTCTTAATTGATTTTGGGACCCGGAGGAATTTTCAAAATAAAGGGATTTTTCGGGCATTTTTGGAGAGAATGCCGAAAATTTGAAAAATTGAAAACTTGAGTTTTTCCTCCAAAATTAGTAATCAATCAATGGATTGATTTAAATGGTGATTTATGGAGCCCGGTAAAATTCTTGGTTTGAAAAGAATTAAATAAAAACGAGAAAATGGCGATTGGGCGTCTGAAGGAGATTTTCTTTATAGCCTTTGCGATGTGGTTAAAGCCCAATTCTGCTAGTGAATCCTGGGGTTCAGGGAAAGGAAGGACGAGCCTAGTTCCCACCTAAGGCGTTTCATCTTGAAACATGGTCCACCCTTCACCTAAGGCCGGGCAGGTGGACAATTCGGGTGATTGTTCACGAGTAACACCCGTAAGTGGGAGCGGGGCGTTACAATTTGGTATCAGAGCGTGGTTAGAGCATCAAGTGGAAGATGCTTGGAGAAATATGGTCGAAGGTCAGTCGGAAGGCCTTGGGAGTAGGACTACAAGTGACTGAGGACCCTAGGAGTTGGGTCGGTGCATTGAGGCTTGTGGCAATGGAAGTGGAGTGCTCGGATATTCCTGCTATAGGAAAGGGAAAATATCATGTTTGAGATGATATACCGTAAGAGATATACGGGTCGAGCAATGAAGAGTCAAATGCCCAAGTGTGGGTATTGGTATCAAGAACCCGAATGTGGAAATTTGGTGGTTCATGAGGCATTCTAAGGATAAGAGTTCCTTGCGATTGAAGTGTTGAGGCTTGTGTGGGGACACAAAGCCGAGTCATGATAAGGATCATGATGGGACAAGGAGAGCCCGAGGTATAGCTAATCCAAGAAGGGATTAGTGGACCAACCTATGCTGGGGAGATATACAAGCCCGTATGAGGGAATGGAGTGGTTCCCGTAGAGGTGACTCGCTAAGGGTTGCGTGCTTAAACTAGGGTGAGCTAAGGTTGAAATTAGCTCGAAACCTAAAGAAAGAAGTCGTCAACAGGTTGTATGACGAGCTCCGGGAATGGAGCAAGCTAAAGTTGCTTGTAGAGAGGCTCTAGGTGGAGCGAGCATGTGAAGCATATGCCAGTCATGGCTAGGGTAGGCATGACGTTGGTAGTTCGTTGAAAGACTCCAAGGGGAGTCGGGTGTGAGTCATGCATGAGGGATGCATACGGTGCCATATGATTATATCGTTATGACGATCCTGGAGGGGACGTGCCTAGGGTATGAGTGGACCCTAGTTGATTTCATGATGAAATAGGATATATCCTAAGAAAGGATAGGTATGTGGCAAATGGACCCTGGCGGGTACTTATGTGAAATGGAAATCCCAAGTGAGTCGAGCTGGAATCCAAGGGAATCCAGAATTGGGATAAAGGAGTTGGGCATGTGTAGATATGCGCGTGGGAGCCATGGGATTAGGAGTCCTAATTATGAAAGGCCAAGTGACCGTTCATGTGAATGATGGATGAGGGGCCAAATAAAACTCTCATTGATGCTTGGGGTCAGGCGAGACGCCTAAGGTCGGGGGATGAGAGGTGAATAGACCCTCATTATGATGCCTGGGGTCGAGATGACGCCTAAGGTTACGAGACCCTTAATGGGAGACGCGGAGGTCACCCAACGAAGGGTATGAGTGGTGTGGGCCGAGGGTAGTGAAATGTGGCAACAGGACATCCGTGAGCTATGCGCGCACAAGAAATGCCAACTTTGGATGCCAAGTGGGCAGGGGCATGGTGAGCAATGTGGAAGCCCGAGAATTTTAGTTCCAAGTCAAGGAGGCCCGAGCGAGGCATGCAGGAAGGCCAGGTCGAACGTAGTGACTGAATGTGTTCATGAGTGTGCGAGGTGAGACAAGAGGTCTCAATTTACCTAGAAGGTAATGGTTGGCGCTCCATGGTTATGGGTGCCAGAGCCTGAGAGGGGCTCAGCATGTCGATTGCGGGTTGCGAGACCTATGATAATCAAGCTCTAGGATGAGCTGGGTGGCGAATGAATCATGATGGATGGGGATCCATTGTCGTCAAAAGTTGGAGCTTTCAAATGTTGAGTGAGAGCCGTGAGGTATGATCTTGTGGGGTAAGATCATGAGGCCTCAAGAGGTGAAATGGTTTGAGAGTCTCTTAAGCGATAAGAGATGTAGAGTCCGGAGGAGCGAGGTTTATGGTTTGAGCTTAGGGTTATCAAGGCAAGGATAACCAAGTAAGAGGGCTTTGGTAAGATGGTGGTGGAACCATCGGGGTCGGAAAGGCTTTAAGTAGCTTTGATGTGATGGGTGCAAGGCTCGACATAACGGATCTGATGCTATGGACCGTGTGGCAGAGGACTAATGAGTTGGCTCGCATTGAGGGCAAGTGGCCCATGGGCCTGAGCAATTTAGTAAACTGCAGGTGACGATCAGATGCCGAGGATGTGGAGCAGCACCTTAGGAAATTGATCAGGTGAGACCAAAAATCTTCCGTGCGGGATAGGACATTAGAGTAGTCCTAAGGAGGAGACGTGGAACGCGGTTATGATTCGATAGATTTGTTGTTGAGTAGGACGCCTGGTAAGAATAGTGGCTGCGAGCGTGGAAAGGTAGTCATGCCGGGTTAGATATCAGAGGTGTGACTGGAAGGTGAAAGTCACGATGCGGGGTGTGAAGCAGATCAGAGTGGGACCTGAGCCATGCTGTAGGAAACTGTTGTTGGGCTAGTGTAAGGGATAACACGGTAATAATGATTGGGTGTTGACTCTCTGAAGCACAGGGCAACACGATGGGGAGCTAGTGTTGGGCCAGTGTATGGGAGTGACACGATGATGGTGACTAGGTGTTGGTGCGCCTAAAGCACAGGGCAACACAATGACTATGCAGATGGTTAGGGACTGAAGATCTAGGAGATGTTTGAGAAAGAAACCCGGGAAAAGGAAACGGGTCTAGCGTGGGAATAATGTTACGGTTGACGCCTATCAGTGACGGGTCTAATGCTAGGGACCACTGGATGCAGATGGTTAGTCCACAGGAGGGACTGCAGCCCTCCACGTGGAGTAACCTGTCTGTGGTGGAGACGATTAGACACCGAAGACCTAGGGTATGCTGTAGGTTATGCTTGAGCCAGACCTAAAAATTTCGTAACGGTTGAAGTATGGTGGTAGTGCTGTGGGTGTCAAGGCAGCAAGAAAGTTTGTGAATCGAGGGAATGATATCTTGTGGTGTGATAACAAGAGGTGTGGCGATGCTCCTTGCTAAAGGATGCTAAAATAGTTGTGGTTAAATTTGATCGAAGTGATCTGGTAAATTGGGATGATGGACCCAGTGTGATCTTGCAGTAATGCATGAAGATGGGATTGATTGGTAGAGTTGGTAAATAGCTCAAGAATGATACGTAAGTGTCGTGGAGGGCGAGACTTACGAAATGGAAGCCAACCATCAGATGGGGAAATTGAAACGTGCGGAGGTTTCAAATAAAGCAATCTCTAATCCAGTGATGTGAGTTGTGGTAGGCTGAACGTGTGGCTAAGGCACGGTTTGAAATCCGTGAAGGTGCGCAATTGCACAGTCTGATGTTAGTCTTGGTGGTGTCGATGCGAAATGAAGAAGTGACCTCATGTGGCACTGGAAGGGTTTCCAGTTGATGACACACGAGAAATTGCCAGGTGGTAGCACCTGATGGCAATAATGGAGCGTGAGGCTCGAGGGCTGTGGTGTAAAGCCTTGTTGGTTGTCGTGTATGCAATATAAAGGTTCAGTGGGACTTGGTGATTAGACCAGGCTGATTGTGCAAAAGAGATCCAAGGTGATAAAAGACAGTTGGTCAGGACAGAATTGTGCCACTCAAAGGAGTGTGGCTTTGGAATGAGAGCTATCAATGGTAGTGGAATTGTGATTAGGGTAGAACTTGAGATGTTCTCCCAAGAAAAGTTGCACATGAGGCAACAGTGTGAGATAAACTTCCTAAGGCGCTACAACTCTATCAGGAAAGATCACCCGGGGAAAAGCCAGCGTAATGGCAAGTGCCTGAGTAGGAAGGTGAGTCCTACGGCATCTAGAGGAAGTGTGAATTCCACATGGGTGGTAGGGGTGATTTCCAGTGAGTGGAGTTTAAGTCGAAGTGATAGTCGATGATTGCAAGAGTAGTGCCTGGAGTCGGGTTGTGTTGGTTATGAGTCGGGCGATCCGGCTAGAGCTAAGCGAGTTGGTTAGATGGAAGATGATGGCAAATTTAAAATATCGCCAATGGGTGAAGAGAGCTCGAAGGAAGAGCTTATGGGACGAGATTGGTTTCCAGTAGTGGTGTTGAGGCGATGAAATCACCTAATGGCTGTGAGTGATGCAGTTGAAGGGATGCCTTGGAGTGTGGGAAATTAATGAAAATTAACCTCATGTCTAAGGTTAATGGTTGTGAAAAGAAATCGGCTAGTGAAGCTGTTGTGGTGTTAGAGCCATGTGGTTGCTCACCGAGAGGTGTGAGCTAGCTGTAGCAAAGTGTATAAGAAATCCGGGAGAAGCCAGAGTCTCTCAGGTATTTAGCTAGATGCTATATGTATAAAACGTGATGTGAGGAAGGCGACCTAAGAGTAGGGTCGTGCTGGTTGTGGTGACCAGTGAGATTCAAAGAACAGCAAGTCTTTTGAGATGGCATGGTGGTGTCATCGTCGCGGTTAGGGAAAAGAAGTTGTCAAGAAGGTCAAAGGTAACCATTGCGCATGGTAAGACCTTGAAACCGAGTGTGAATGGCCATGAAGGCTGGTATCGGTGAATTTTGAGATGCAACGATCGTGGGGGTGAAATTCGTTGCTATCATGGTGTTGTCCTTGCCAAGGAGGATAAGAGGAACCATTATGCATGGTTTAAATCAGGTGTCTATTGCAGGTTGAGAATGAACTTGATGTAGGATGGCTGAAAGTTCGTGCCTCAAGAGTAAGAGGCTTTGTTGAGAAATGGTGAGATTTAAAAGGTCCCAATGAAAGTGAAGTTGGGCGAGAAAATTTGGCCAGAAGACTGCTACAAGAGTGGGGGTGTAACCATGATGGCTTGTAATTTGGTCCAAATATAATATTTAATATTTGGTCCAAATCTAATTTAGTCCAAATATAATATTTAGTTTTAATATTTGGCCCAAATCTAATTTAGTCCAAATATTAACTTAAGCCCAAAAATATTTTATTTCCTATTTGCCACTCCAACAAATAGAAAATTATTAAATTAGAAACTCTTTCCTAATTTAATCAATTGCCATTTTAGGAAACTCTTTCCATTATGATGACTCATCGTCATATCGACGTCATTACGTCTATTTATTCTTTTTTTGTGAGAACCTACGACGGTAAAACTTCTTGTCGAAGTGTCTCACTTAACCATACGTCCACTCTCCTGGTTTAAGCTAGGGACCGTGCCTATTGCGTATGACTCATTAGGCTTCCGAATATGTTGGCAATGTGTCGGTACAAACACATAAGACAAGATTGGCCTCTAGGAAGGCATCATGCCTACCCAATTATTCAGAAGGATTCAAAATTCGCAAATAACCTTTCACGAGCATGGTTACCGTGTAATTCGATCCTCTCGTCAATGTATCTTATGTGATCTCAAGTATGGCGATGTGTTGCTTGATAACGATCACATGAGTTTTCTTCGATCTTCTGGATATCTTCACTTAATTAGAAAGTAAATCAATAACTCCTTATTGATCTCTTTCACCATGGCCATGGATTTAAAGTGAATATCCACCGAAGGCGCCTTAGATACATCATCCTCTGTCAAGGGATAGACGAGTCCCATCTTGGTTATACACCCATCTCCATAAGCCTCACGATATACCCAACGATCGTCCACATGCAGCCTTTGTCTAGGCCCATCGAAACGATGTCAAAGCATACCGATCTTCTTATGAGATGACCGTGACAACCTCAGGTCCAAGGATTAGTTACACCCATCTCGTATGAGAATTCCATCAACATATAACCAAAATGGATTCTCATGGCGAGCCATGTCCAGTGACACGTTCTACAACATTGGTCACCTATGTATTTGTCTAGGCATCCCCATGCTTATGGGTGTGAGACCCCCATTGCTATCACATAGCAAAAACATAGCACATACAAGTCTTACCGCAATTGTCAATGTCCATTCTTGACATTGCTACGACTTGGGACGTTTAATGATGTCTAGAAACTGTGATGCATCATCTCACATCTTTATAGATTATTCACAGTATACATCGTATGGACTTCTATCTAGTTTCATTCGGTTATTACGATAATAACAAGAAACTAATAGAATGACTTCTTGTGAATTTGAATAACTCCTTATTCAAATAATAACATGATTATAATTGTCAGTGTACAACATGCCCAATCTGATTGGGTCTAAAGCACCTACACTAACAATCTCCCACTTGCACTAGATCCAATCATTCATGTATCTTATACCTGATGATCGAACATGACTTTCATGTTTCTCCTGGGACAGAGCTTTAGTCAAGGGATTTACGACGTTGTCATCCGTCGATACTTTTTCTACATATGTCACCTCAGCTGATAATCTCCATTATCATATGGTGATGCCGCAATACAAGTTTGGTTCGTTGATGAGACTGTGGTTCCTTCGCTTACGCGATGGCTCCATTGTTGTCCCAATAACTATTATTGGATCAACAATGCTGGACACCACTTTAAGTTCATCAATGAACTTACGGATCCATACAACCTCCTTAGCTGCTTCAAATGTTGTTATGTATTCAACTTCAGTTGTTGAATCTGTCACTATCTCTTATTGGAACTCTTCCAACTCATGGCCCAGCCATATAGGCAGAGTATGAATTTCGACTATACGTGATTTAAAATCATCATGGTCAAATTGGAAACTGGCGTCCATGAACCCCTTCATGGTATGCTCTCATTCTCCATTATGGCAAAAAAAACATCTTTTTAGTGCTTCACAAGTACTTAAGAATGTTTTTCACAGCAATCCAGTATTTCTCACCTGGATCAGCTTGATATCTACTACATATGCTCAAAGTATATGCGATATCAGGCCTCGTACATAACATGACATACATGATCGAGCCAATAGCTAAGGCATATGGTGCTCGACTCATCCTATCTCTCTCATCTTGTGTCTTCAAACACATAGCCTTGGAGAGATGTATTCCATGTGACATGGGAAGACTTCTCCTCCTAGAATCTTCCATGCTAAACCTCTTTAGCACCTTGTCAATGTACGCGCTATGGGAGAGTGCTAGCAACCTCCTGGATCTATCTCTATAGATCCTTATTCCCAGAATATAGGCTACTTCTCCCAAATCCTTCATGGAGAAAATATTTTGAAAGCCATATTTTAACTAATTGCATCATGGGAACACCATTCCCTATAAGCAATATATTGTCCACATATAGGACTAAAAGGACCACCACGCTCCCACTAACCTTCTTGTAAACACAAGGATCAACTTCCCTTTTGTGAAAAATCAAACTTTTGATCTTTTCATCAAAACATTGATTTTAACTCCAGGATGCTTGGTTTAGTCCATAAATGGACCTTTGCAAGTTGCAAATCTTATTTGCATGTTTATGAGTAACAAAACTGTCAGGCTGTGTCATATACACACCCTCGACCAGGTTTTCTTTAAGGAAAGCTGTTTTGTCATCCATCTGCCATAACCCAGAGTCAATGTCAGACATTGCCTCATCATAGGTAGTAGGCTCATCATTCTCAGCTAGAAGCACATCTCCATGTGCCGAGATGAGAAATCCATATCTCTCTTGCTCGCGATGAACCCTCATCGACCTACGAGGTTCTTGTGTAGAAGCTTGGGGAGTTGACACAATTTCTTGTGTCTGATCTTTCTCGGATTCCTTGAGGGGAGTATTTGTTTGTGGTTCGCCTCGAATCTTATTCGAGCTTAACATTCCTCCCACTAGCCACAGCATTTAAGAATTCCTTCTCAAGGAATACCACATGCTTGGCAACAAAACACCTTTTGTTCAAATGGGTGGTAAAAGTAATATCCATTTGGATATCCCACAAACAGACATCTCGTTGATTTGGGTTGTAGCTTATTACTGCCAACACATTTGACATAATTTGACAACCCCAAATCTTAAGGAAAGACAAATTTGGCTTCTTTCCTTTCCATATCTTATATGGAGTCTGAGTAACTGATTTACTTGGAACCCTGTTCAAAACAAAGATCGCGATGAGGAGTGCGTATCCCCAAAATGAAATAGGGAGTTCAGGGTGACTCATCATAGACCAGACCATGTCCAACAAGGTCATATTCCTCTTTCAGACACACCATTCATCTCTAGTGTTCCAAGTGGAGTCCATTGTGAGAGAATCTCATTCTGCTTCAGATGATTTAGAAACTCACTCTTCAAGTATTCACCACCTCGATCTAATCGAAATACTTTGATACTTTTCCCAATTTGTTCCTCTACTTCAAATCTAAATTCTTTGAACTTTTCAAAAGCCTCAGATTTGTGTCTCATAAGATACACATAACCAAAACATGATCTTATCATTAGTAAAGGTTATGAAGTAGACATATCCACCTCTAGCTTGGGTGGACGTGGGTCCATACACATCAATGTGGACAAACCCTAGCACTTTTGTGGCCTTCACTCCTTTTACTTTAAAAGGAGACTTAGTCATTTTGCCAAGCAAACAAGATTTGCAAGCACCATATGATTCATAATCAAATGTGCTAAGATATCCAGCTCTATACAAGTTGGATGTGCGAGTCTCATTTATATGGCTTAAGGCGACAATGCCATAAATAAGTGCTATTTAAATCATCTGATTTAAGTCGCTTAGTATTTATGTTACTGATAGGAGTATCAACATCAAGGACATACAAACCATTACATATTGTTGCTTTACCATAAAACAACTCATTTTTATAAAACGAACAACTATTGTCCTTTAAATAAAAATGAATATCCATCCTTGTCAAACAAGAATTAGAAATTATATTCCTAGTCAAATTAGGATTGTAGTAACAGTTATGTAAATCTAATACAAGCCTTGTGGATAATGTCAATAAATAGGTCCCTACAACTAATGGAACAACTTTTGATCCATTTACCACGTGTAGGTACACTTCTCCTATTATTAATTTCCTCGTACTCCTAAGCCCATACACGAAAGTGTAAATATGAGCATTAGATCCAGTATCTAATACTCATGTGGACTGATCAGAAGTAGATCGATTAATTCCAATAACATAAATACCTGAAGTGCCCTGAGTAGAACTCTTCTTACTCTACACCTCCCGGTTTATCATAGTGGAAATAGATCGCATCCTATTTACCCTTTTAGGTTTTGGTCTTCTGGACTTTTCCAGATTGTGCTATGGAAGAACTCTTCTTCCTTTTGGCTTTCTTACTCTTGGGCTTGCCCTTGTGCGCCTTAGGCCCTTCAACTAAGAGAACACTTCCCTTGGCCTATAATCAATTTTAGGCTCGGTCTCCCTTAGTATGGACAGCTACTCTCCAAGAGTCCTATCCATAACTTTTAGGGAGAGACTGTAGCACCAAGTCTGGGGTAAGTTTCGGCATCCATACCCAAGTTTAGCTCTAGCAACCTATTGATAAAACATATCATCTTCATGAGATGCTTATAAACAAATGATCCTTGAGCCTAGCCATGATCTTAATGGCAGCCAAGACGATATACCAAGCGATGATCATATCACCCTTATGCATCGCCCAGGCCTTATGTGCTACTATTTCCTTAACTGGTGGCTTCACAAGAAGAGATCTCTCTATCACATAGAGAATCTTATCATGTGTGAGGACTATCCTCAAGATGATCTCCCAGTTATAGAAATTAGTCTCATTGAAGGTATTATTGCCCTTGAGTATCGATCTTATCGACATGTTTCCAGACATTCTGGATCAACAACTTAATAGAGATATTATTATAATCATATTAAATTACGAAATCATAAATTGCAATAAGTAACATTTTATGATTGCTCCCACTATTTTCTACGAGTTTGCCACCCTCTAGACATAACACGGGAAATCCCGTTGGAAGATTTCCTAGCAGGCTAGGATCCCATCTCCCCTCGCACAACCTTGAGTGACTCAACAAATTGTGTTAGGATCGATTAGGTAGGTACTTGCTACCAATTGCATCTCCATGCAACTTCTAGATTCATTGGGTTGACAACTCCTTGCCAAGCACATCTTATGTGACTCCCAATCTTTGCCTCTATACTCAGTAAGGCCTTGAGTGACTCAACAAACCCCACATTTCTAGTTAAGTTAGACCCATCATTCAGGGACATCTCATGGCTCATGAGGCATAGGAATCATAGGTGACACATGACCTTGAGTGACTCAACAAATCAAGTGTCAACTAGAAACCTAATGCTTCATAATGATGGAAAGCAAGTTAGCTTAATATTAATGAGGGATTTATTATTTATTTATTTAGGTCTCATCACATGCAATTAATCAAATTAATAATGCATAATAAACGACTCAAACAGGTGTATGGTATGGATAACTATGGCTAGTCCCCTCGAGCCATAGAAGGGAAGCTAGCGGGTCAAACCTAGGTAAAGAATCACATCTTGCTTCATAAGCACATTCTTCAAGCCTTCATTGGTCTTCGAATCTTCTCTTCAATTTGGCTCCATCTCTTGCTCTTTATACAAACTACAACTATCGCTACTCTATTCTATTCTACATACATTACATAAAATCAAAAACCCTGAGTTACATTCAGGGGGAGTGAGATGAGAAGAGAATGTACATCAGAGTATAAGAGAGGCAGGACATGCAGGCCCTATTTCAAAAACCAAATTTACAAGCATTCATTCCCAATATAAAATAAATGGTCGACTCGATCCATACCATACACCCATGCAATCAATCACATTGATTCATTTAGATTATGTTAATTAATTATCGCATCTATTTCAATCTTAATGAAACGTTTTCAATAAATTGAAAATTTATATAATTTTGGAAAAACAAAATTGTTTTAATTGTGTTGGGCTTGGGCTCCATCCATTAGTCTAACTAACAAGGCTCAACAGGCCTTGGATCAACCAATGTATGTCAAACATACACTAGCAGCCCAATAATTAAAAATAATCCAATTAACAGCCCTGGCCCAATTTTAATCACGGCCCATAAGTGTCATACACTTATGGATCGGGTAAAAATAATAAAAATAGCCAAACAATTTGGCCGGGCCCCATCAAAGGGAACGGAACGTACTGCGCTACTGTAGGGTCGGCTCGGGTGCTTCACGTACCCCAAGGAATGGTCAAACCAAAGCCCGAGGGAGCGGGAAAGGCCAGGAGGCGGCTGGGCAGCATGTCACACATGCTGCCAGCCCAAACAGGGCCATGGGCCGCAGCTGGGCGCGCGGCAAGGGCCGCTGGGGTGGCAAGCGCGGGCCACTGGGGCCACGCGGGTCATCCGCGGTCGCGCGGGTCGCACCCGCGCCCGGCCGCACCATGCGCGAGCACGGGCCTGCCTTGTCGTGCCAGCGGCCGCGCCTGGCAACGCCACAGCGCGCGCGACCATGCATGGCCAAGCCCTGCGCGTACCCAGGCCGCCCCAGGCCGTGCCCAGTGCGCGCGGGCCCCGCTCGGCCGCATCTTTCGACGCCCCGGTGCATCCGTATGCACCCCGAACGCTGTTTCGCCATTATTCATGTCATACATGATTTTTTGCCCTTTCACCAAAAACGTTTTGCAATCCAAAAATATAAACACAACAATTATTTAATTATTTCACAAATAACAACATAACCGAATCCGTACGTAAGGAATTGAAATATTTTGATGATGGCTCTGATACCACTGAAAGTAAAGCAAGATCGCTACGGGGTAAACAGCGTAGTTCAAAATTTTAAACTTACCCCGATCCCGGCGATTGGATCAATGTCGAAATAAAATCATTCACAAACAAATAAATAAATCTAACCTTTAGATTATCGAGTCGTTCGCGGATTCGAGCCGTCCAAGCGTCCGGCCTCTAACTCGTGATACGCGGCACGCGTCCGTTGGCAAGGAGAGCGGAATAGGAATGCTAGCTTATTCTCCTTTGCGCGGCTTGTGTATGGACAGTAAAAGAACGCCCACGTTTCAAATCGATGCCAAAAAGAAACGGGAAGAGTGAATGGCAATACGTTTTTCAACTCTTGAAAAACGACACCAAAAATCACTTCAATTCTGGGCAACCTATAAAAGGATATTTATAGTAAAATCTCCTAGGGTTTCTAAAACCCTAATGGATTGGGCTAACCCATTAATTCTAATTTAATTAGAATATTAAGTGGGCTTATTCTAGTCCAACTAGAAATATAATTAAATGGCCCAAATCCTTTTATAGGTTTAAATAAAATACTTTGGCCCAAATCTAATTCAAGCCCAAATATAATATTTAATATTTAGCCCAAATCTAATTTGGTCCAAATATAATATTTAATATTTGGTCCAAATCTAATTTAGTCCAAATATAATATTTAGTTTTAATATTTGGCCCAAATCTAATTTAGTCCAAATATTAACTTAAGCCCAAAAATATTTTATTTCCTATTTGCCACTCCAACAAATAGAAAATTATTAAATTAGAAACTTTTTCCTAATTTAATCAATTGCCATTTTAGGAAACTCTTTCCATTATGATGACTCATCGTCATATCGACGTCATTACGTCTATTTGTTCTTTTTCCGTGAGAACCTACGACGACAAAACTTCTTGCCGAAGTGTCCCACTTAACCATACGTCCACTCTCCTGGTTTAAGCCAGGGACCGTGCCTATTGCGTATGACTCATTAGGCTTCCGAATATGTTGGAAATGTGTCGGTACAAACACATAAGACAAGATTGGCCTCTAGCAAGGCATCATGCCTACCCAATTATTCAGAAGGATTCAAAATTCGCAAATAACCTTTCACGAGCATGGTTACCGTGTAATTCGATCCTCTCGTCAATGTATCTTATGTGATCTCAAGTATGGCGATGTGTTGCTTGATAACGATCACATGAGTTTTTTTCGATCTTCCGGATATCTTCACTTAATTAGAAAGAGATTATGATTATCTTAGGCAAGAGATTATGATAAAGCGAATTTCGAGGACGAAATTCTTTTAAGGGGGGAGGGATGTAACACCCGGTGTTACCGGTGTTAAAAGAATGAGAAAGAAAGTGAGAAAATTCCAAAAATGCCCATGAGAAGGTGTTGGATCCTTGAGATTGAGGGTGCCCTATGAGAGGGGTATTTTGGTAATTTGGATAGTGAAATCCAATAAAAAGGGTATTTTGGTAAATTGGAAATAATTCCTATGTGGAATTAGGTGAGTAAATGAATAAAATTCCAATTTGGTGTTTATGTGGAGATATATGGGATTAATAAATTCACAAAGAGTATTTGAGAATTTTGGAATTTAATTCCATAAAGGAAATTTAATTTTGGAAATAGGAAAAATGGTGGATATTAAATTATTTGAGGAGAATAATTATATTTTCCCTAAGTTGTGAATTAATGTGGTAATGCCACTTGGAGAGATGAGATTAAACTTGGAAGCCAAGGTTAGTGTCTTGTTGTGACACTTGGCATTTTGTGGTTCAAGTATAATTGGGTGAATTAATTAAATACAAAAGAAATGTTAATTGGTCTTTCAAGCATTTAATGAGAGGCATAATTATATGGATTAAAGTAAATCCAAGAGAAAATGGTAAATGGTCACCATTAATGCCATAGAAAATATGAGAATTAAATAAATCTAATAAAAAATGGGAAAATGGTCACCCATTAATGCTTGGAAAATGGTGTGATTTATTTAAATGGAAAATGAGGGATTTATGTCTTTCAAGTGGTCTCTCAAGTGTGATGTGTTGAAATTAGTCAAAATAAATATATGAGAAAATGGCTAATTTTGGTATTGGAAGACTAAAATGATCCAAGGGTTAGGATCAAGTCTTGAAAAGGTGAGATATATCCAATGGCTTATATTTAAGTTTTGAAGATGGATATGAAAATAGTTTAATTAAGTAAATGAGAATTAAATGGAAATTTCAAGAGATCTAGTGGTTGAAATGCATTCTTGAAATAGAGAATAAATCCAATGGTGGGGATTTAAAGAAAGTAAATGGCATGGATTGCCAATATATTTAAAGGTGTGTTTTCTCTTAGAGAGGAGACTTGTTTGTTTTAAATGAATGGTTGAGATTAGTTTTCCCTTAAGCACATGGATTGTGCCTTTAGTGAATGGCTAGGATGCATTCTTGAAATATGGGAAAACTAGTATAAAAGGGCAAGTGTGGGAGACTTGTCTCCCTTTTGGCCATTTGTAGAAATGAAGAAGGAAGAAAAAAGAGAGATAGGAAGAAGTCTCCCATGGAAGAAAAAGTGAAGAAGAAGAGGATAGATCAAGGTAAGTATGTTTCTTCTTCTCTTTAATTAGTGTTCTTGTATGCAAGGGAAATAAATTTCTTTTTCTTTTGGAATGCCATCTTAGATGGGAGAAAATGAAGATGGAAGCTCTCTTGAAATGGAGATTTAATATTCAAGAAGAGGTAAGGGATGGCCCCATGGGAGGGTGGCCTTGCAATGGGTTTTAAATATGTTTCATAAATGTATATGTTGCATTTGGCATATTCTTTTATGTTCATGAGACTTATGGCCATAGGTTAGTTTGAGAACATGGTTGAAATGGTGGGTTGATGCCTCTAACCTTGGAGGGTTGTGAGGGAAAAGAAACCTAGCCACACTTGCATGCATTTGGCATCATATAACTTACTATGTTCATATTTATTTGGCATTGCACCTTTATTGAGCTTAATAGCTCATGAGGTTTTTACCCTCACTTATAGGTTGTGGAAGCATGGGAAGAATCAAGGAAGAGGTGGAATGGCATGTGGAAGAATGGAAATGATGATTCAAGTGCATGTTATGGCTTATGGAAGCCTATCTTGTTATGTTTAATTTATGAAATGTAATTTCATTGTTAGATAATAGCTTGTTAAAGCCCAAGAGCATGTGTGTATTTTATATTTTGGGAATGTATGTTTCATTTAAAAATGAGACTGAGGTTTATAGCATGATGAAGCCTAGGTTAAATCCCATTTTGGTATGAGTTGTTGTGGAAGCATCAAGGGGTTGTTTAAGCCTTAATTATGGAGAAAATAAAGGCAAAAATTGAAGGAGGTGAAGTATTTTTCATTCATTTAAATTTCTGGAAAAATTGGGGTTTTATAGCCCAAAGAGAAAAAAAAAAAAGAAATAGAGGAGTGAAGGAGCAGCGGGAGGCTGCTGGATGCAGCCAGCAGTAGCCCCGCGCGCGCGCGCGGGCACGCAAGGCCGCGCGCACGGGAGGGCGCGCGCTGGTGGCTGCTGTAACACCCCAGATTTTCAAAATAAAAAATGAGGTAATACCTGAGATTGTTAGGTTCTAATACTTAAGGAAATAGGCCATTTCAAGGAATTGAGGAAGCCTTGAGGGAAAAATTCAGTTTCTGAACCAGTGGCAAAATCGTAAATATTGAAGTCGGGTAAAAGTGTAATTTACCTAAAATCTTGGGGTGCTAAGTGTAATTTATCCATTCTCTGGGGACCAAAAAGTGCAATTAAAAATGACCCGGGGACCAAGTTGCAAGGGCCTAAGTGCAAATTATCTAAAAAGTTCAGGCTAATGTGTAGTTCTTGAAACCTTAAAAATATCATCCATGGGCAAATCATGAATGACCAAGTGTCCCCCCTAGGTGTCACAATTGGATTGGTTGAAATCTTATAATTATGGGTGTAATAATGAGCATAGTGTGAACACTCAAAACAAATGAGCTTTGGATTCTAAACTCTATTAAATTCAATTAAGAGACGAGAGGTGCATTTGGGATGGATGCACATGGGAGAAATGATGAAGCCTTATCTTCAATGACACATGGCAATCAACCATTGGGTTACTTGGAAGTTAGGATAAGGTCACATGATGGCTCATAATGACACTTTGAGGTGGCATTGCATGATTGGTTAGGAAAAAACTTACTTATCTTCCAAGTTTGCAAAAGTCTCCAAACATTATCTCTAAGGACATGTGGCAAGCATTCATTGGCCATTTGAAGATAGGATTTCAAGTGTAATGATGAGAAATGTGGAAAATGCAATTAACCATGTGGGATGTAGTTATTAATTAAATGTGTAATGCTGGGAAACGTAGAAAATGAATTAAACCATGTGGGATGTAATGATGGGAATATTGGAAAATCAAATTAAACATGTGAAGGTTCAAAATATCAGGGACACATGGCACACTTTAGTTGGATGCACATGGTTGGAATGATGACGCGACACGTGGCACGATTTGGTTCGCCGAAGTTTCCTATAAATAAGGGCTTTGGGGTTATTCATTTTGGCACCAAGAAAGGAGGAAAAGGAAGGGAGTTTGAGAGAGGAAATACTACCAAAAGAAGGGAGAAAGTCGATGGAGAACAAGCCTTGACAGAATTTTTGGGTCTTTCTCGAAGTTCGTGCCAAGCAGTAAGAAAAACTACGAGAAAACCCATTCGCTCGTTGTAAACCGTGCTTCCTAAGGTAACCGATCAAGGTGAGTGATTCCCGCATGTTTTGTGGCATTTTGAGCATTTGTTGCTTCACTTGTGTGTTGGCTTGCACATCATGCCTTTGAGGCTTACATGTCATATTTTCCCTTGTTTATGCATATTCCTTCTGCTTTGTCATATATCATGTTCATATTGGTGACTGTGGCTAGTTGTTGGGACATCATGGAAGACCTCGTGCTCTGGTGTTGAGCCAGGAGTGACTATGATGACCGCGGAGGTGATTGCAACACCTTGACATTGCTACCACAGGGGTGGATTTCATAATGGCATTATTGCATTTGCACGCATATACTCTCATTCTCTGAGTCACTCACTTAGATGTCATATCTAACTTGGGTTGATGCCCCTGGGACATTCTATGTCCCAGGTATATTAGCATGACAGGTACCCTGAAAACAAGCAGGAGAAAAGGCTACGAGGAGGCCGATGTTTAGTTTAACTTCATGTACTATGGATCCTATGTAACCTTTGGTTTTGTTTGAGCATTATGTACTACAATTGTATAAACAGGGCTTATGTAAGGCTTGGATTTACCTTTTATGCTGTTAAGGGTGTAAGTCGGGGATTACTATGTACTATGAACATGGTAAGGGTTGTTTGTTGGATTTCGGAAGTCTTCGAATGTTGCATTGTGAATAGCAGCTAGGATGCTCAAGGTTGTAAAGGGTGTGTGTGGGTATTCTACAATTGTACCTGCTATGATGTGTTGTGTTATGTTTTATGGAGTATTGAAGGTCGTATGCATTTCTTGCACATATAAAGGAAAATCTAGTGGAAACCCATTTTATTTAGCTTTGGATAAGCTTTCAGGTTCGATCCAACGCTTCCGTTGGTAAGGGTTTCCATAACGCCCATAGGTGATGTTTGCTTATATTCCATATTGTTGAGTATTTGGAAAAGTGGGGCGTTACAGCTGCGAGCGCGCGCGGGCGAGCGCGCGGGCACGCACGTAAGCGAATGCGCGGGCGCGCGCGCGGGCGAGCGCGCAGGCGGCCGCGCGGCATGCGCAGCCAGCCCACGCGACCAGAGCCCAGCGAGGCCCCGCGCGGGCCCCGGGCGTGCCAGTGGGCCCCGCCGTCCAATTTTTTTTTTTTAAATTTGGACTTTTTGGGGATTTTGGGCCATTTCTTAATTGATTTTGGGCCCCGGAGAAATTTTCAAAATAAATGGATTTTTCGGGCATTTTTGGAGAGAATGCCGAAAATTTGAAAAATTGAAAACTTAAGTTTTTCCTCCAAAATTAGTAATCAATCAATGGATTGATTTAAATGGTGATTTATGGAGCCCGGTAAAATTCTTGGTTGGAAAAGAATTAAATAAAAACGAGAAAATGGCGATTGGGCGTCTGAAGGAGATTTTCTTTATAGCCTTTGCGGTGTGGTTAAAGCCCAATTCTGCTAGTGAATCCTGGGGTTTAGGGAAGGGAAGGACGAGCATAGTTCCCACCTAGGGTGTTTCATCTTGAAACATGGTCCACCCTTCACCTAAGGCCGGGCAGGTGGACAATTCGGGTGATTGTTCACGAGTAACACCCGTAAGTGGGAGCGGGGCGTTACACGGCCGTTGGATGCTTTCGTGAGCCACCATCAACCACCATACCACGAGCCACCATAGCATCCCGCCATCACCTTTCAGCCATGGTGGCTTCCTTTGCCTCAACCATTTCCACTGGCCTTATCGCAGCTACTTTAAGCCACTGCCATGGCCGAGGCTGCTTGCTGCAGGTAACCTTCGATCGGCCAGCTTCATCACTCCCGCAAACTCTCTCTCTTTCTTGGCCTCACCTTCTATCTCAGCCCAAGCCAAGCTTTCTCTCATCTACTCTCTCATTCTTGGCCAAATCCAAATCTGTTGAAGAAAATGCTAAGGCAGCTGCTCATGCGTATATATATATATACAAATTACAAATTTACCCTCTCCAATTCTCCTTAATCGTACTTAGGTATTTTTTTATAATTGCACTAGAAATTTTGATAATAGCTCTTGGACCCTCCAAAGCCTTAAAACAATTACCCTCAAGCCACACAATATCTTGATTTATCAAAATTAATAACCGGCATTTACTCGATAAATACCTATTTTGTCTATGCGCCCTTACAGGACCTTTGGTTCATCCCGAAACCACCATAGGGTTGATCGTTATGAAAAATCCAAACCTCCTCAAGGTTTCGTTGATTTCTCGGATGTCCCCTACGACAATTCAATTTTTTAGCCAAAATCATAACTACATTTTTGTTGTACTGAAAACCGTCTCAATTCTGATTTCTTTTAATACCATAAATCATATCTCAAAACTCTTATCGAAACCATATCATTTTCCATAGACATTTACACTCAAGGGCATTCCCTACAGTCGATTCGATACTGATAACTGTAAGAAATTATACTTAAGCCCCTAATCTTTTGATAATTTCACCTATGACCTACATTAAAATTACTCTTGAGCCATTTTAAAAATCTGGGATATTACAGTTCTTCTCGCTCATCTCGAGAAGCTGGCCCATCTTCGAGTTCACGCCCTTCTTGAGGGGTTATCTCTTCCTTGAGTTTTTTTCCTTCCTAGGAACCTAATCATTCACCAAGTTCTCATTTGGCTCAGGAAGCTAGCTCATTTTCTGGGTCTCACCCCCCCCACCCTCAAAGACATGGAGGGGCATCTTCATTGAGGTCTCATGACTCTTCTCGCAAGAATCAGAGCCGTAGGGATGTCGAGCTAGCCTAGAAAACACAAGACACTCATTTTTCCTATTGTTAAAGTCCCTATGCAAGATTTTCCTCCTCCCACTCCCAGCTTTAGGGGGGCTCTAGGTTTTTCATCTCACTTTTTTCAAGATATGGAGTGAATTGAGGAAGGGTGTCATCACCCTGTGGTCCCTATTGTACTGATAGACGACGATTATGAGAAGAGTGTTCTATGCACACCCTTTTATTTTTCCTCCTATGGATGAACCCGCGCGTGGTCCATTTGTTCTTGCCAATGGTGTGAAGGTCTTTTCCCAGGATTTTCAAGTGAACTTGGGGGTTTTGGAGTCAGATTCAGTTATGGATCCAGGAGCAGGTGCCCGTCTTATCTATTCTATGATTCTTCCCTAGGATGAACATCAACATTTTAACTCGAATTTTCCCTGCACTATGAATGAGCCAGAGCGATAACTTGCGAATGTAAGTTAATCTTCGTTTGGTATTTTCTTGGTTATCCTTTTCATATTTCTGATTTGTGTTCTTTCTCATTTAGGCAGTTCAGGGGATCATGGCTTCGAATTCTCAAGGTCGAGCTTATAGTGAGTGGATTGAAGGTGAGCTATCCTGGTGGAGGGATAGAAAAGCAGATTGGGATGGTGAGTGCTAAGAGCTAAAATGATGATTGAGACGCTATGAACACGATATGAAGGGGCTAAAGGCGCAATTCACTGAAACTCAGGCTAACACCTCCAACCTTCAAAGGGAAGTTCAGGATTTGCACAAGGAGAAGACTGTATTGGAACGTGAGAACGGTGAGTTACAAGCTACCCATGAAGATCTCATCCAAGAGCATTCTTTGATAATCTCATAGGTAAAGGGAAGTCGAGAGGAATCGATAGCAATTAGAAAACATAATCTGGAGCTTAAATATCAACAAGCCTCGGCTTATGCCAAAGCCATTAAGGCCTATCGCCTTTCTAAGGATTGTTAATATAGGAAAGGTCAGTATGCTACTGGATTTACTAGGTACAAATTTTATCTAGCTCGTTCATACTTGGAAGCCCAGTGTTCAGGGGAGATGTTTTCATAATTGGTTTTTACCCAAGAAATGGAGAACTTTGAGGCCCTAAACTGGGGTGAATACGACCCTATTCCATTGAGCCCTAATTCTTATCTAGAATCTCAGCTCAGGGATAACTTGGAGAATTTGATAGGTCCTTGGGAGCCATATGACTTCTAGTATGACGACGATAGCAAGATTGAGGCCATACAGGATCTTAGAGTTTCTAGGGATGACGTTTATGCTCCCAATGTTACTACTGAAGAAGAAGAAGAAGAAGGCTAGATCCCAAACATTGAAGCTCATGATTAGACTACTCGTTGTTAGGCTGTAAGTGAGACAACGAGCCTTGATTTTCTACCTCATTGTCAGGCCAAAGACGGGACAACAAATCTTGATTTTCTATCTTGTTGCCGGGCTAAAGGCGGGACAACGAATTTTTCATATTAACTTTGTTGTCAGGCTATAAGCGGGACAACAGGCCTTGATTTTCTACCTTGTTGTCGATGTTTTACTCTCGTGATTGGTTTTGATGATGAAAAACAACAATTAGTTTTTAATTCTATGTCAAATAAAAGTCAATCTAACATTCAATGAAAAAATGGTTTCACATACTTTGTCATCATGATCGATCAATCTATATTCTTATACATGGAGATTTGTACAAACAAGTATAATGATGAAATCTCCTAAATGATTTTTCAAATATTAGTTTTGAACCATTGGTCAAAATGCAGTTAAAGTTTTTCAAAGGCAAAAGACTAGTTGTCGACTAGCATAATGCATGTTCTTGATATATTGATGTTTTGTCTTGGATATAATTTTGATGATAAAAATCAATTGTATTTTGATGATGAAATTATTTTGTTGATGTTTATTATCTTGGTACTCTAAATTATTTTTATATGTTCTATTAAGCATCAAAATAAAAATTAATTCTATCATACAATTGAATGTCAAAAATCTTGTTATAAATTTCTTAATGACATTTGAAATATTATATTCAAAATTGTTGAATGAAAATTAAATCCAATGCTAAAATATCTTGGGATGCTTATAAATACAAATCAAGGATGATCTAGAAGAGGCTAATGGATGGGAATGAAGTGAAGTGAGCTTACAAATTATTTTTATACTTTTCAATTATATTTGTGCTTTAACTTTTCTCTCAAAGGCTTTGTACTTAATTTGTTTCACTTGATTCAAGACTTGTATTTTACATTGAGAGATCTTGTAACTAAGAGATTTATCTCTTAGATTCTCTCTTTATTATTCAATTCTTGTATTTCCTAGCTTGTAAGCTAGAGGGCCTACTTGTGTATAAGTAGGAGATTTGTAATTTCCTACTCTTAGACTAGAGGGCCTACTTAGGATCAAGTAGGAGATTTTAATGAATTGGTTTAAAATCTTTAGTGAGGAGCTAAGGTAGTGGATTAGGCTTGGTTTAAGTCAAACTACTATAAATCGTTTGTGTTATTTATCTTTCTTGCTTTTTATCCTTTAAAGATTGCATTTGTCATTTCTATACATATTTTATGTTTTAACTCACTAAAACCTCTTTTGTATCAAAAAAATTTCAAGTTCTATCATATTTTTTAAATTACCCAATTCACCTCCCTTCTTGGGTATGTGCCATAGCATTTCAAACTTATCAGTTGTCGGGCTAAAGGTGGGATAACGGATTTTGATTTTCTACCTCGTTGATGGGCCAAAGACGGGACAACAAATCTTGATTTTTTACCTTGTTGCCAGGCCAAAGGCAGGAAAATGAGTTTTTCATATAATAGATGAATAACTGAAAACAAATAATATTAAGTCATTGGGGAAAGGTAGACAAGTTTTTCTATAGTTCAGTCTAGCATGCCATACATATACACCTTTATATAGGGCTCACACCTTTATTAATAATTACTACATTTACCTTTCATACTTGAGGAGGGTAATATTGCTTGAGGTGATTTAAATTCCAAGTCTTGCTCATACTTTCACCTTGAAGCGTTTGAAGAATATATGTGTTGGGTCCAATCATCTTCTAGATATGGTATGACCCTCCCCAACTTGCTCGCAATTTCCCTTGTTCTCGGAGCACGTTAGTAATAACCGACATTTTAAGTACCAAATTGTCCTCCTTCAGCGGTATGCTTCTTACTCGAGAATTATAATAGCAAGATATCCTCCTGTGATATGAGGCCAATCAAGTGGCAGCTTTGTCTCTTTGCTCCTCAATCAAATCATGATTTTCTTTTAGTAACGGAAAATTGTTGGCATCTGGATTGCTTTTGTAAGCATTTAGTCTTGGGGATCCAACAACCACTTCCACAAGGATCAAGGCTTTTGTTCCATAAACAAGATTAAATGGTGTTTCTCCCGTTAACACTCAACTAGTGGTACGGTAGGCCCACAATATGGTTGGCAATTCATCAACCCATGCTCTATTAGCTCCTTCAATATGGGTTTTCAGGCCATGTAGAATAGTGTGGTTGTTGGCTTCAACTTGGCCATTAGCCTGAGGATATGCCACTAAGGTAATTCGTAACTGAATTCCTAAATTTTCGTAAAAACTTCAAAATGAATCGCAGTCGAACTGTTTTCCATGATCGGTATTAATTATTCACAGTATCACAAATTGACATATAACGTCTTTCCAAATCATATTTTCAACTTTCTTGGCAATGATGGTGGCAAGTGCCGCAACTTTAATCCATTTTGTGAAGTAGTTTATTGCTACCAAGAGGAACTTTCGCTGGCCTAAAGCTTAAGGAAATGGGCCTAGAATATCCAAACCCTATTGCGCAAATGGTATCGACTAAAAGATTTGTTGCAGTTTGGAGATTAGGCCAAATTGTATAAAAACGTGCCATTGGTATTTGTCACATTCTTTAACTTTTCTTAATGCATCATGTCGAAGCGTAGGTTAAAACAAACCCGCTTGCAAAATTTTTGTCACTAGAGCTTTGGCCCCCAAATGCTCACCACAAGCTCCACTATAGACTTTAGATAATGTAAATTCTGCATCTTGGAGACCTAAATATTTTAGGAGTGGCATGGTAAAGGCTCGCTTATATAGCGTCCCATCAACAATAGTGAAATGTGCTCCCCGAGTTTTTATTTTCTTCACTTCGACTAGATCGTTTGGTAATTCTCCCTCGAATAGATAATGGTAGATAGGCATTCTCCAATCATTGATTACATCAATGCATGCCACTTCATCTTCCTCTATATTGGGCTTATGGAGAATCTCTGCAAATACAGCCCTTCTTAGTGTTTCTTTATATGACACTAACTTGGATAAGGCGTCTACATGGCTATTGAGAGATCGATTAATTTGCACCAACTGAAAGTTTTGAAATGACTGTAGAAAGGCCCTAACTCTTAGTAGATATTATGCCATTGTTGAATCCCTGGTCTCATATTGCCCATGAAACTGTTGAACAATTAATTGGGAATTGTTGTGAGCTGTTAATTGGGTCACTTCAAGTTTTCGAGCCAACCTCATTCAAGCAAATAATGCCTCATACATTACTACATTATTTGAGCTGGGAAATGCAAATTGTAGAGAATATTCCAAGACGTCCCTTTCTGGGGGAATGAGACCTATCCCGACCCCGCTTCCTTGCGAGCTGGAAGCTCCATTAACAAACATTGACCATTTTGATTGGCTTTCGGCTTCAAGTTCACTAGAAGGTGTGCATTTAACTATAAAGTCTACTAATGTTTATCCCTTGATGACATATCTTGGTTGGAACTGTATATCATACTCACTCAATTCAATTGACCATTTGGTGGGTCAGCCTGAACATTCTGACTTTTTCAAGATACTCCACAGTGGTTGGTCAGTCCACACAATGGTCTCAACTTTCGAGAAGCATTTATTAGGGCGAGGACTACCTTTTTTGTGAAAAGGTACCGTGTCTCAGGACCTTGTAAAACCTTACTGACATAGTATACCGATCAATCAATCTAGTCTTCTTTTCTTAGTAGCAAGGCATTGACTGCTTTGTCGCTCGCCCCCAAGTACAAATATAGGGGTCTCCCATTTTTTGACACGTCAAAAGGGGAATTTCTTCTAGATATTCTTTTAGAGCTTCAAAGGACTTTTGACATTGCTCGGTCCATTCAAAGCCCTTCCCAGCTCTTAATGTCTAGAAGAACAGGAGGCTATTTTCAGCTGACTTTGACATAAATCGATTTAGGGCTACTACCGTACTTGTTAATCGCTATATCTCTTTAATATATGCTGGAGGAGTCATGGCTAGTATGGCTTGGATTTTCTTAGGATTTGCTTCTATTCCTGTTTGTGTGATCATGTATCCCAAAAATTTTCTTAATTGAACTCGAAGGCACACTTCAAGGGATTCAGTCGCATGTTGTATTGCCGGAAGATTTCAAATACCTGAGATAACTTTTTACATGTGACTCTTGCTCTAAACTTTTCACAATCATGTCATCTACATAAGCCTCCATTGTATTTCCCAACAAGTCTTTAAAAACCTTATTTAACATGCGTTGATAGGTAGCCCTAGCATTCTTGAGCCCAAATGGCATAACTTTATGGTAGTAGGTTCCCTTTTTGTAATAAAGAAAGTCTTTTCTTGATCTAGGGATACATCATTATCTGGTGATACCTCGAGAATACATATAAAAATCTCAATAACTAGTTCCCTGATGTCTCATCCACCAATCAATCAATTCCCAAAAAGCGGATACGAGTCCTTCGGACAGGCTTTGTTGAGATTTGTGAAATTCACTCACACTTGCCATTTCCCATTGGGCTTTTTTTACCATTAGCAGATTTGCCAACTAATCTGGATATAATACTTCTCGAATGAATCTGGCTTCTTATAACTTATCAACTTCCTCCGTGCTAGCAAACTGTCAAGAGCGATATTCTGCTTCTTCTAGCATACAGGTTTGAACAGCGGATCCACGTTTATATGATGACAAATCACTTCTAGATTAATCTCGGCCATGTCAGCTAGTGTCCAAGCAAAGATGTCCACGTTTTCTTTCAAGCATACTACTATCTCCTTTTTCAACTTCTCAAGTAGCTGTGAGCCGATGTGTGCTTGCTTTTTTGGTTCATCCTCACTTAATTGTATAACTTCTAGTTTTTGACCAACTAGGGTTTGTATATAGCCTGGCTAGTGATAGAATTATGTATGGCCTACTCAATGATTGATAAAGTCTCCTCCTTCCTCTTTCCCTTTGTGGAAAAGACATAACATACATGAGCCTTCCTTTGATCTCCACAAACTTGTCCTACTCCTTGAGGTGTCGGGAATTTTATCAACAAGTAACTAGACAAAACCACTACTCTCATGTCGTTAAGTAAGGGACATCGTCCCAAGATTATATTGTAGGCAGCTGATGAAGTTTTTACCACCATAAAGTTGGTTTGTCGAGTTACACTCTATGGATTAAAGTCCAACGTAACTGGTAGTTATATCACACTAGCGACCTGCATTGCTTCTCCTACGAAACTGTATAGTGGGGAGGACATTGTTTTCAACCGATCATGGGAGATATTCATCTGCATGAAGCAATTCCAGTAAATGAGGTTGATTGAGCTGCCACTATCAACTAAAATTCTTCCAATAGGGTGTTTTGTAATGACAATTGTAATTACCATGGGATCATCATGGAGGACAATTACATCTCCCTTATCAGCGGGGGTGAAGATGATTGGTTCTTCATCGTCTTGCACTTCCATTATAGAATTCACTTGGTAGGCCTAACGAGCATAAGCCTTTCAAGAAGAAGAATTAGCTCCAGCTAAACTTTCACCACCAGAGATAACATGTATTTCTTGGTGCGTAGGCACATTATCTAGGGGGACAACTGATCTATTATCCCTTCCCTCATTTTGTCTCGAGTTTAGTCTTTCTTGCTTCTCAGGTATTTCATTTCTTCTCTTCGGCTTGTTGTTATTTCTTTCTTCTTCCCTTATGTATCTTTACAAATTCCTTTGTCTTATGAGCATTTCAATTTGATTTTTAAGCTCTTAACATCGGTCGGTGGAATGCCCTCGAGTTCTATGATATTTATAATATTCTCCTTGATTTCTTCCCATAGGATGATTAGCTTTCTTTGAGAGTTTGATATGACCTGAACCTTCCACGGTTGCTAATATAGCTAATCAAGGTCAAGGGAGTCGAGCATTGTAATACTTGAGAATTTCTAAGAGGACTCAAGTGTAATTTGTCTTGGGGAAGAAGTAGAATTTTCAGAAGCTTTAGGTTTAAGATGTAATTTCTCGGACTTGTGAGTGATTGAAATCAACTACAAGGAATGCCCTTGAGAGCTAGATATCTAAGAAAAAGGAAATGAGATTGATGAGCATCTCAAGATGAGATCTATGACATAAAAAAAAATCAGGATGGAGACAGTTTTCGATACAACTAAGTTATAGCCTGAAAGACCGAATGATGGTCAGGGACTTCTGGGACATCAACGAAACCCTAAGAAGGTTCATATCATTCATAAGGAACAACCCTTAAGTGGTTTCGGGATGAAACAAAAAGGGTTTACGATCAAAACATGCATTCAGGCCTAAGTGTAATTTTAATTCTAGTTGAAAAGGGGTTGAAAATGATATTTTTTTCAAATTTTTTAGGCCAATTGAGAAGCATGGGACTTAGGAATTCAAGTGATAAAAATATCAAAGTTTGAGAACTTGAAATAAATGCCAAAATGGCATTTGGAAGAAGCTTAGGGTATTAGCATAAATAAATCGCTTCAAAGTTTAAACCTTATTTAAATCAAGTCTAGGGACATGTGGCGATGCGTGATTGGCCCGAAAAATCTATAAATAGGGTTATGGGGTTGTTCACGAACCATTCCAAAGTGAGTTTGAGGATTGAGGGGTTTTAAAGTGAGGATCTTATTCTGGAGAAGGGAGGAAATTCTACACACAAAAAAAAAAAAAGAGAAGAAATTGGAGGAGAAGCGAAGGAAAATGGGCATCGTTGGAGTTTTGAGTTTTCACCGGAGTTCATATCAAACAATCAAAAAAATGTGGAGTTAAGTCTGATTTCTTATAATATTCTTGTAGATGAGTAAGAAAGGGACCCGTAGGTTCAAATAGGGTTATCATCAGAGCTAAAACAAGGGAGTTATGGCTGAAATACGGAAACTGCGCAAGCAATCACGAGATATAAGGGTGACATGTGTGATACACGCACCGGGAAGGGGCTGCATGTGATAGCGCATGGGCCTGATGCATCACAGTTTCTAGACATCATTAAACGTCTCAAGTCGTAGCAATGTCAAGAATGGATATTGACAATTGCGGTAAGACTTGTATGTGTTATGTTTTTGCTATGTGATAGCAATGGGGGTCTCACACCCATAGGCATGGGGATGCCTAGACAAGTACATAGGTGACCAATGTTGGAGAATATGTCACTGGACATGAATCACCATGAGAATCCATTTTGGTTATATGTTGATGGAATTCTCATACGAGATGGGTGTAACTAATCCTTGGACCTGAGGTTGTCACGGTCATCTCATAAGAAGACCGGTATGCTTTGACATCATTTCGATAGGCCTAGAGAAAGGCTGCACGTGGGCAATCATTGGGTATATCGTGAGGCTTATGGAGATGGGTGTATAACCAAGATGGGACTCATCTATCCCTTGATAGAGGATGATGTATCTAAAGCGCCTTCGGTGGATATTCACTTTAAATCCATGGCCATGGTGAAAGAGATCAATAAGGAGTTATTGATTTACTTTCTAATTAAGTGAAGATATCCAGAAGACCGAAGAAAACTCATGTGATCGTTATCAAGCAACACATCGCCATACTTGAGATCACATAAGATACATTGACAAGAGGATCGAATTACACGATAACCATGCTCGTGAAAGGTTATTTGTTGATTATGAATCCTTCTGAATAATTGGGTAGGCATGATGCCTTGCTAGAGGCCAATCTTGTCTTATGTGTTTGTACCGACACATTGCCAACATATTCGAAAGCCTAATGAGTCATACGCAATAGGAACGGTCCCTGGCTTAAATCAGGAGAGTGGACGTATGGTTAAGTGGAACACTTCGACAAGAAATTTTGTCGTCGTAGATTCTCACGGAAAAAGAACAAATAGACGTAATGACGTCGATATGACGAGAAGTCGTCATAATGGAAAGAGTTTCCTAAAATGGCAATTAATTAAATTAGGAAGGAGTTTCTAATTTAATAATTTTCTATTTGTTGGAGTGGCAAATAGGAAATAAAATATTTTTGGGCTTAAGTTAATATTTGGACTAAATTAGATTTGGGCCAAATATTAAATTAAATATTATATTTGGACTAAATTGGATTTGGGCCAAATATTAAAATAAATATTATATTTGGACCAAATTAGATTTGGGCTAACTATTAAATATTATATTTGGGCTTGAATTAGATTTGGGCCAAAATATTTTATTTAAACCTATAAAAGGATTTGGACCATTTAATTATATTTCTAGTTGGACTAGAATAAGCCCACTTAATATTCTAATTAAATTAGAATTAATGGGCTAGTCCAATCCATTAGAGTTTTAAAAACCCTAGGATATTTCACTATAAATATCCCTTTATGGCTTGCCCAAAGTGTGGGTGATTTTTGGTGTCATTTTTCAAGAGTTGAAAAACGTATTGCCGTTCACTCTTTCCCGTTTCTTTTTTGCATCGATTTGAAACGTGGGCGTTCTTTTACCGTCCATACACAAGCCGCGCAAAGGAGAAGGAGCTAGCACTCCTATTCCGCTCTCCTTGCCAACGGACGCGTGCTGCGTATCATGAGTTAGAGGCCGGACGCTTGGACGGCTCGAATCCGCGAACGACTCGATAATCTAAAGGTTAGATTTATTTATTTGTATGTGAATGATTTGATTTCGACGTTGATCCAATCGCTGGTATTGGGGCAAGTTCAAAAATTTTGAACTACGTTGTTTGCCCCGTAGCGATCATGCTTTTCTTTCAGTGGTATCAGAGCCATCATTGAAATATTTCAATTCCTTACATGCGGATTCGGTTATGTTGTTATTTGTGAAATAATCAAATAATTGTTGCGTTTGTATTTTTTTGTATTGCAAAACATTTTTGGTGAAAGGGTAAAAGTTCGTGTATGACACGAAAAAGCGAAAAACAGGGTTCGGGGTGCATACAGAGGCACCGGGGCATCGAAAGACACGGCCAAGCGGGGCCCGCGCGGGCTAGGCACGGCCTGGGCATGCGCAGGGCCTGGCCAGGAGCGGCCTTGCGCGGTGGGGCACGGCCGCGAGCGCACAGGCGGCCCCAGCCGCGGCCGTTTGCGGGCGGGACCCGCGGCCGACCCGCGCCCGGCCTCCCTCCCCCCAGCAGCCCCCGCGGCCGCGGCCCTGCCGGCCAGGCGCGCCCCATGCGCACCCAGCATGCCCCAGCCGCATCCCTTGGCCTTTTTGGGCTGCCCAACCACCTCTCTCTCCCTCGGGCTTTGGTTTAACCCTTCCCTGTGGTCCACGTGAAGCACCCGAGCTGACCCTTCGGTGGCCCAGTGCATTCCGTTTCCTTAGGTGGGGCCCAGCCAAATTGTTTGGCTATTTTTTATTATTTTTATCCAATCCATAAGTGTATGACACTTATGGGCCGTGATTAAAAATGGGTCAGGGCCATTAATTGGGTTATTTATTAATTATTGGGCTGCTAGTGTATGTTTGACATGCATTGGTTGATCCAAGGCCTGTTGAGCCTTGTTAGTTAGACTAATGAATGGAGCCCAAGCCCAACAAAATTAAAACAATTTTTTTTTTCCAAAATTATACAAATTTTCAATTTATTGAAAGCGTTTCATTAAGTTTGAAATAGATGCGACAATTAATTAACATAATTATGAGTGAATCAATTGGATTAATTGCATGGGTGTATGGTATGGATCGAGTTGACCATTTATTTTACGGTGGGAATGAATGCTTGTAAATTTGGTTTTTGAAATAGGGCCTACGTGTCCTGCCTCTCTTATACTCTGATGTACATTCTCTTCTCATCTCATTCTCCCCGAATGTAACTCGGGGTTTCTGATTCTATGTAATGTATATGGAATAGAATAGAATAGTAATAGTTGTAGTTTGTATGAAGAGCAAGAGATGGAGCTAAATTGAAGACAAGATTCGAAGACCAACGAAGGCTTGAAGAATGTGCTTATGAAGCAAGATGTGATTCATCACCTAGGTTTGACCCGCTAGCTTCCCTTCTATGGCTCGAGGGGACTAGCCGTAGTTATCCATACCATACACTGGTTTGAGTCGTTTATTATGCATTATTAATTTGATTAATTGCATGTGATGAGACCTAAATAAATAAATAATAAATCCCTCATTAATATTAAGCCAACTTGCCTTCCATCATTATGAAGCATTAGGTTTCTAGCTGGCATTTGATTTGTTGAGTCACTCAAGGTCATGTGTCACCTATGATTCCTATGTTTCATGGGCCATGAGATGTCCCTGAATGATGGGTCAGACTTAACTAGAAATGTGGGGTTTGTTGAGTCACTCAAGGCCTTACTGAGTATAGAGGCAAAGATTGGGAGTCACATAAGATGTGTTTGACAAGGAGTTGTCAACCCAATGAATCTAGGAGTTGCATGTAGATGCAATTGGTAGCAAGTACCTACCTAATCGATCCTAGCACAATTTGTTGAGTCACTCAAGGTTGTGCGAGGGGAGATGGGATCCTAGCCCGCTAGGAAATCTTCTAACGGGATTTCCCGAGTTATGTCTTGAGGGTGGCAAACTCGTAGAAAATAGTGAGAGCAATCATAAAATGTTACTTCTTGCAATTTATGATTTCATAATTCAATATGATTATAATAATATCTCTATTCAGTTGTTGATTTAGAATGTCTGGAAACATATCGATAAGATCGATACTCGAGGGCAATAATACCTTCAACGGGACTAATTTCTATGATTGGGAGATCATCTTGAGGATAGTCCTCACACATGATAAAGATTCTCTATGCGATAGAGAGATCTCTTCTTATGAAGCATCAAATTAAGGAAATAGTAGCACATTAGGCCTGGGCGATGCATAAGGGTGATATGATCATCGCTTGGTATATCGTCTTGGCTGCCATGACCCCGAAACATAGGTCGCAACATAAGAGTTATGATGGCTATGAGATCATGGCTAGGCTCAAGGATCATCTATTGAGAAGCATGTCATGGAGATGACACGTTTTATCAATAGGTTGCTAGAGCTGAACTTGGGTATGGATGCTGAAACTTACCCTAAATTTGGTGCTACAATCCCTCCCTAACGGCTATGGAAAAGACTCTTAGAGAGTGGTTGTCCATACTTAAGGGGACCAAGCCTAAAATTGATTATAGGCCAAGGGAAGTGTTCTCTTAGTTGAAGGGCCCAAGGCGCACAGGGGCAAGCCCAAGAGTAAGAAAGCCAAAAGAAAGAAAAGTTATTCCATAGCGCAATCTGGAAGTGTCCAGAAGACTAAAACCCAAAGGGCAAAGAGGATGCAATCTATCTCCATTGTGATAAACCAAGAAGTGTAGAGTAAGAAGAGTTCTACTCAAGGCACTTCAGGTATTTATTTTATTGGAATTAATCTATCTACTTCTGATCAGTCCACATGGGTATTAGATACTGGATCTAGTGCTCATATTTACACTTTCGTGTATGGGCTTAGGAGTACGAGGAATTAATAATAGGAGAAGTGTACCTACACGTGGTAAATGGATCAAAAGTTGTTCCATTAATTGTAGGGACCTATTTATTAACATTGCCCATAAGTCTTGTATTGGAATTACATAACTGTTACTACAATCCTAGTTTGACTAGGAATATAATTTCTAATTCTTGTTTGACAAGAATGGATATTCATTTTTATTTAAAGACAATAGTTGTTCATTTTATAAAAATGAGTTGTTTTATGGTAAAACAACAGTACGTAATGGTTTGTATGTCCTTGATGTTGATACTCCTATAAATAACATAAATATTAAGCGACTTAAATCAGGTGATTTAAATAACACTTATTTATGGCATTGTCGCCTTGGCCATATAAATGAGACTCGCACATCCAACTTGTATAAAGTTGGATATCTTGGCACATTTGATTATGAATCATATGGTGCTTGCAAATCTTGTTTGCTTGGCAAAATAACTAAGTCTCCTTTTAAAGTAAAAGGAGTGAAGGCCACAAAAGTGTTAGGGCTTGTGCACATTGATGTGTGTGGGCCCATATCCACCCAAGCTTGAGGTGGTTATGTCTACTTCATAACCTTTACTGATGATAAATCATGTTTTGGTTATGTGTATCTTATGAGACACAAATTTGAGGCTTTTGAAAAGTTCAAATAATTCAGATTTGAAGTAGAGAAACAAACTAGGAAAAACATCAAAGTACTTCGATCAGATCGAGGTGGTGAATACTTGAACAGTGAGTTTCTAGATCATCTGAAGAAGAATGTGATTCTCTCACAATGGACTCCACCTGGAACACCAGAGATGAATGGTGTATCTGAAAGGAGGAATAGGATCTTGTTGGACATGGTTCGGTCCATGATGAGTCGCACTGAACTCCCTATTTCATTTTGGGGATACGCACTCCTCACCGCGATCTTTATTTTGAACAGGGTTCCAAGTAAATCAGTTACTCAGACTTCATATAAGATATGGAAAGGAAAGAAGCCAAATTTGTCTTTCCTTAAGATTTGGGGTTGTGAAGCTTATATCAAGCGTGTTGACAATAATAAGCTAAAACCCAAATCGATGAGATGTTTGTTTGTGGGATATCCAAATGAATATTACTTTTACCACCCATATGAACAAAAGGTGTTTTGTTTCCAAGCATATGGTATTCCTTAAGAAGGAATTCTTAGATGCTGTGGCTAGTGGGAGGAATGTTAAGCTCGAATAAGATTCGAGGCAAACCACAAAAAAATACTCCCCTCCAGGAACCTGAGAAAGATCAGACACAAGAAGTTGTGTCAACTCCCCAACCTTCTACACAAGAACCTCATAGGTCGATGAGGGTTCGTCGCGAGCAAGAGAGAAATGGATTTCTCATCTCGGCACATGGAGATGTGTTTCTAGCTGAGAACAATGAGCCTACTACCTATGATGAGGCAATGTCTGACATTGACTCTGGGTTATGGCCGATGGATGAAAAAATAGCTTTCCTTAATGGAAACCTGGTCGAGGATGTGTATATGACATAACTTAACGGTTTTGTTACTCATAAACATGCAAATAAGATTTGCAACTTGCAAAGATCCATTTATGGACTAAAGCAAGCATCCCGGAGTTAAAATCAATGTTTTGATGAAAAGATCAAAAGGTTTGATTTTTCACAAAAGGGAAGTTGATTCTTGTGTTTACAAGAAGGTTAGTGGGAGCGTGGTGGTCCTTTTAGTCCTATATGTGGACAATATATTGCTCATAGGGAATGATATTCCCATGATGCAATTAGTTAAAATATGGCTTTCAAAATATTTTCTCCATGAAGGATTTGGGAGAAGCAGCCTATATTCTGGGAATAAGGATCTATAGAGATAGATCCAGGAGGTTGCTAGCACTCTCCCATAGCGCATACATTGACAGGGTGCTAAAGAGGTTTAGTATGGAAGATTCTAGGAGGAGAAGTCTTCCCATGTCACATGGAATACATCTCTCCAAGGCTATGTGTTCGAAGACACAAGATGAGAGAGATAGGATGAGTAGAGCACCATGTGCCTTCGCTATTGGCTCGATCATTTATGACATGTTATGTATGAGGCCTGATATCGCATATACTTTGAGCATATGTAGTAGATATCAAGCTGATCCAGGTTAGAAACACTGGATTGCTATGAAAAACATTCTTAAGTACTTGTGAAGCACTAAAGAGATGTTTTTGTCATATGGAGAATGAGAGCATACCATGAAGGGGTTCATGGATGCCAGTTTCCAATTCGACCATGATGATCTTAAATCACGTACAGTCGAAATTTATATTTTGCCTATATGGCTAGGCCATGAGTTGGAAGAGTTCCAACAAGAGATAATGGCAGATTCAACAACTGAAGTCGAATACATAACAACCTTCGAAGCAGCTAAGGAGGTTGTATGGATCTGTAAGTTCATTGATGAACTTAAAGTGGTGTCCAGTATTGTTGATCCAATAACAGTTATTGGGACAACAATGGAGCCATCACGTAAGCGAAGGAACCACGGTCTCATCAACGAACCAAATTTGTATTGCGACATCACCATATGATAATGGAGATTATCAGCTAAGGTGACATATATAGAGAAAATGTCAACGGATGACAACGTCGTAGATCCCTTGACTAAAGCTCTGTCCCAGGAGAAACATGAAAGTCATGTTCGATCATCAGGTATAAGATACATGAGTGATTGGCTCTAGTACAAGTGGGAGATTGTTAGTGTAGGTGCTCTAGACCCAATTAGATTGGGCATGCTGTACACTGACAATTGTAATCATGTTTATTATTTGAATAAAGAGTTATTCAAATTCACAAGAAGTCATTCTATTAGTTTCTTGTTATTATTGTAATGACTAAATGAAACTAGATAGAAGTCCATATGATGTATACTATGATTAATCTATAAAGATGTGAGATGATGCATCACAGTTTCTAGACATCATTAAATGTCCCAAGTCGTAGCAATGTCAAGAATGGATATTGACAATTGTGGTAAGACTTGTATGTGCTATGTTTTTGCTATGTGATAGCAATGGGGTCTCACACCCATAGGCATGGGGATGCCTAGACAAGTACATAGGTGACTAATGTTGGAGAACATGTCACTGGACATGACTAGCCATGAGAATCTATTTTGGTTATATGTTGATGGAATTCTCATACGAGATGGGTGTAACTAATCCTTGGACCTGAGATTGTCACGGTCATCTCATAAGAAGACCGGTATGCTTTGACATCGTTTCAATGGGCTTAGAGAAAGGTTGCACGTGGGCGATCATTGGGTATATCGTGAGGCTTATGGAGATGGGTGTATAACCAAGATGGGACTCGTCTATCCCTTGATAGAGGATGATGTATCTAAGGCGCCTTCGGTGGATATTCACTTTAAATCCATGGCCATGGTGAAAGAGATCAATAAGGAGTTATTGATTTACTTTCTAATTAAGTGAAGATATCCAGAAGACCGAAGAAAACTCATGTGATCGTTATCAAGCAACACATCTCCATACTTGAGATCACATAAGATACATTGACGAGAGGATCGAATTACACGATAACCATGCTCGTGAAAGGTTATTTGTTGATTATGAATCCTTCTGAATAATTGGGTAGGCATGATGCCTTGCTAGAGGCCAATCTTGTCTTATGTGTTTGTACTGACACATTGCCAACATATTCAGAAGCCTAATGAGTCATACGTAATAGGCACGGTCCCTGGCTTAAATTAGGAGAGTGGACGTATGGTTAAGTGGGACACTTCGGCAAGAAGTTTTACCGTCGTAGGTTCTCACAGAAAAAGAACAAATAGACGTAATGACGTCGATATGACGAGAAGTCGTCATAATGGAAAGAGTTTCCTAAAATGGAAATTGATTAAATTAGGAAGGAGTTTCTAATTTAATAATTTTCTATTTGTTGGAGTGGCAAATAGGAAATAAAATATTTTGGGGCTTAAGTTAATATTTGGACTAAATTAGATTTGGGCCAAATATTAAATTAAATATTATATTTGGACTAAATTGGATTTGGGCCAAATATTAAAATAAATATTATATTTGGACCAAATTAGATTTGGGCTAACTATTAAATATTATATTTGGACTTGAATTAGATTTGGGCCAAAATATTTTATTTAAACCTATAAAAGGATTTGGACCATTTAATTATATTTCTCGTTGGACTAGAATAAGCCCACTTAATATTCTAATTAAATTAGAATTAATGGGGTAGTCCAATCCATTAGAGTTTTAGAAACCCTAGGATATTTCACTATAAATATCCCTTTATGGGTTGCCCAAAGTGTGGGTGATTTTTGGTGTCATTTTTCAAGAGTTGAAAAACGTATTGCCGTTCACTCTTCCCCGTTTCTTTTTTGCATCGATTTGAAACGTGGGCGTTCTTTTACCGTCCATACACAAGCCGCGCAAAGGAGAAGGAGCTAGCACTCCTATTCCGCTCTCCTTGCCAACGGACGCGTGCCGCGTATCACGAGTTAGAGGCCAGACGCTTGGACGGCTCAAATCCGCGAACGACTCGATAATCTAAAGGTTAGATTTATTTATTTGTATGTGAATGATTTGATTTCGACGTTGATCCAATCATCGGGATCGGGGTAAGTTCAAAAATTTTGAACTACACTGTTTGCCCCGTAGCGATCATGCTTTTCTTTCAGGGCAACCTTCCCAGGGCGCGTGTGGGGCCCTCTTGCCTTGAAATTTTCTAGTTATTCTCCCCACTTAATTCCTTTCAACCTTATATAAAAATATTGGAGGCTGAAACTCGTGTTTTCTACAGAAACTTAGGCCCAGTTGCCGTAAACAATAACTTCGAAAGATAAACCTTCAAGGTAAGAGTTCCTAACCAAAGTTTGGTTATATGGTGAGTGTTCCTACATAAAAACTTGGATTATTGTGAGTGGTTCAACCCTAGTCCTGGTTTGTTTTCAAGCAAATGGTTTTTAGTTGGTTTCATGTGAGTATTCTTATCGAAATACTTGATTTCGTTTCATGCAAATGGTTTGGGCATGTGAATGGTTGATTTCAAATGGTTTAACCTATGATGGGTTGATTTCATGTGGATGGTTCATCCAAAATATTTTCTTACATGTGCATTGAAATACGGGCATTGAAATGTCATTTGCATGATTACATGTTGTGGTTATGGCATTAGCATGTGTGTGGAAATGGGTAGTGTTTTCGAGATGCTTTTGAGTAGGAACGTAATCTCTAAAGTGATTGTGGTGAGCCAGATTACTGCTTTGATGTTGACCCTCCTATGGCGGAAGTGGTAATGATTGTTCCCAAGATGTCGGAGAGATGCGTTGATGTTGGCCCTCTTAAACTAGGATTGTGTTATGCCAATGCGTTAATATGGTTATGTTGTCTTTAGAGAGATTGCTCTTTTACTGAGGTATGGGTTAAGCGTTGTATGGGATTCTCTTGGGGTGGGACATGTTGAGATTTGTCATTTTATTCATGGTCTTGCATATATTCATGAAAATGTTTTGAACCCTCACTTAGATGATTCAACATCTAATTTGGACTATGTCCCTGAAATATTCAAACGTTGCAGGTGAAAGTAGCGGCGCCAAGGGAAATGAGGTTAGCGAGATGTAGTTGTTGTTACATAGGTGATCTTTAGTAGGTTTTGAATATGTTTGAGGTATTCAGTTGTTATTTTTGAGGGACGAGTCTCTATGTATTTTGTTTAGAAAATGTGATGTTAAATGATGATACGATTTCTATGTTATAAATAAAAGTATCACAATTATGTATCATTTGAGGTTTCGATCTTGCTTCCACATCTATGATGTTATTACCTGTCTTATCTTATTGATTATTAAGTTTGATACACTGAGAAGGTAGAATGGGATTGTTAGGGGTTGATTTATGTGTATTGGATTGAGTGTATGTACGTTAAGTGTATGTTGAAAAAAATATTCTTGAAATCCTCAGATAACTCCGCGCTTGGGAAAAGCGGGGTGTTACAAGCATAGTGATTAAATTGAAATCTTGGTGCGTCTAATATCCGCACATTTTCTTGTTGTCTGGTAGAGTTCTTTTCACTTTCTTGCTCTTTTCTTTTTTGTTCTCTATCTTCTCCTCCTACCATCATTCTCACAACTTCAGTGTGGAGTATGTACTTGTTTGCTCTAGCAAATAAGTCCGTCAAGGATTTTGGGGGATCCAAGGATAACGATTCTTGGAAGCATGTTAATCATGCCCTTTGCATCATAGCATATATTTCCATTTCGAGAGATAGGTTTTGATTTTCAAAAGTGGCATTTTGAAATCTATCCACATGCTATCGTAGGGTTTCTTTAGTTCCTGTTGAATGCTGAGAAAATGCATCACATCTCTCTTTTTACGACTATTAATTACAAAGGCTTTAACGAATTTTGTTCTCAATTGTGCAAATGATGAAATGGATGCTTTAAGTAATCCTTTGAACCAAGTTCGGGCATGCCCTATTAGAGTTAGCGAAAACGCTTGACACATAATTTCGTCATCCCACTTGTGAAGTACCATCAACGATTCATAATTCTCAACATGATCATCCGGGTCATCCTTACTAGTATATAGGGTAATTTGTGGCATTTTAAACTTTTTGGGCAATGTCTTCCCTAATATGCTTTGGGTGAACAAGGATTTCTTTCAAGGCTGCTCTTCAATAGTCGGGACAAATTTTTTCTATTCTAGCATTTCTTCTGTTACTTTTTTCATGTCATTTCGCATACTCATTACGGTATTATTGTCAGCTCCTATATTTCTTGGTGTTGAATTCCTAGCGGGGCTTTGTTTTCCACCTGTGAGCGTGTTTTCAACAACTTCTAGTTGTCTTTCACCCTTTAGGCTCCGCCTACCACCTCTCTCTCTTTGGTAATCCATCTTACGCTCTCGATTTGGTCGTGGGGAGGCGTTAGGGTCCCGTGATGAGAGCTTTGAGCAATTACCTTGGTGGGGTGAGGACTGAGAGTGAGTTTCGGACACAGCTTCTTGATAAGAGTCAAGTTCCTTATCTCTTGATTGAGTTTTCCTTGGCGGTGTTGTTTAAGGTATAAATCTTCCCAGTTTTGCCGGTAGTGTTGTACCAGGAACCATACTTTGAAGTATTACAACCATGTCTCATAAGGCTTGCATTCTTTTGATATGTTATTGCTGCAATGCCTTATAGTCTGCCTAAGAGACAATGGGAGGAGCCTGTTGTGACGGTTCAGACTGATGGTGGGGTTGATGCTGATTCATCTAGTGTTGAGAACTTGGTGGAGGTGGTTGTGTCTCTACTTGTGGTTGGGGATCAAATGGAGTTCACTGAAGACTCCCTTGTTGTTGAAAGCCAAGTGGAGGCCAGGGCATCCCTTTGGGATTTTGCGAGTCTCATGAAGAAGGGCGAATTTCAACGCCTTGAGAGAAAGTCTATCAATTACCCCAGGTGGTAGCCATTGATAGTGTTCTTTATTTGACTTTTTATTGCACTTTCCCACAGACGACGCCAATTGTTGTTGCCAAGTTACAACAGTGAATTTATAATATAGGAAAACAAGATTGACGTCCAAGTATAAAGATTATCAAGAGTCTAAAAATAATTAGGAAGCTGAAAAATGATCATAGGGCCTTGAGGGACAATGACTTGTTGATGCTAATGAATAGGAGCCTTAAATAACCAATTGCCCTGAAATAATCGACTAGGTCTTGAGAACTGATTGGCCTTGAAAATTGACTAGGCCTTAAGAACCGACTGGGCCTTGAGAACCGACTGGGCTTGGAAAATGAACAAACGGTGAGAGGCGCGGGTGATCCTACGCAAACTCTCTGATGCTTAAGTCAGTTCAAGTTTGGGAGTAAAATAGAGTCTCAACAAATGAATGGGCATACTTGAGAATTGACTAGGCCTCGAAAAATAAACAAACGGTGAAATGCGCGAGTGACCCCGTGCAAACTTTTTGATGCTTAAGTCAGTTCAAGTTTGAGAGTAAAATAGAGTCTCAACAAATGAATAGGCATACTTGACAGCCGATTGGGCTTAGAAAATGAACAAACGGTGAGAGGTACAGGTGACCCTACACAAACTTTCTAATGCTTAAGTTAGTTCAAGTTTGAGAGCAAAATAGAGTCTCAACAAATGAATGGGCATACCTAAGTGAGGAGGCAAGTCTCCTATTTATAGAGGAAGTAGAATGGGAATACGTGGCAGCCATCTCGAATTTCTCGGATGGCATATTTTTGGTATATTCTCAGCATATTGAGCATCATATTTGACTTAGGGGTTGAATAAGTGCTGAAGGATCTTTGAGTCGAGAGAGTCTCGGTTGTGGCAACCAGTTATTTGAACCGAGAGGCTTTTGGTTGTGGCCATATTTGAATTGAGAGACTCTTGATTCTCAACCGAGAATCTCTCGGTTGAGACGAGTGGGGTCTCGACATCTACTTGTTCTCCCATTTCTTACTTCATTTTTGTCTCTTTCATGTATTTGACCCATATTTGTTTTCTAATATTTGTTGGGCATATCACTTCACATCCATGACCATAACTTCAAATTTTAGATAAGAAATTGTAAAATCATACCGAATTTATCAATTTTATGAACATTTACAAATTCTTTTATTTTACAATGATCACGTAATAATTTTTTCCATCAATCTTCATATTCTAGTCATGACCATAATCCATAAACCCCTAAATAAATGATATTTTTATTTTTTATTGTCATAAGAACCTACCTATTGCCTATGATGCAAGAATTTTTTGTAAGAGCACCGTTTCGACATTTTCTAAACACTAAAAAACGTTTTCGGGTTACTTTTGTAATTTAAAAATTTTTCATGACTATTGTGCAATATTAGGAAAATATTGATCCACAAATAGAAATAATTTTTTTTCGTTTTTAACTATTTTTTTTTTAAAATTTGTTTTCAGAATTTATTTGAATTCGTTATGAAGTTTATGTTTATTTTTTGATTGAATAATAAATTTTTACAATTTTTATATTAAAGATTATATTTATAAAAATATCTTTATATTTTTTTATTTATCTATTTTCTCTTACATTTCTATATCTTATTTTTTTGAAAAATAACGTTTCACCATTTTTGTTTCGTATTGTTTTCGTTTTCATATAACTTAATTTGTTTCAAAGATAAAAACAAATGAGTCCTAAATTTATGATTCTAAATTATTTCTTTCTAAATAAAAAATCTCTAAATCAACAGCTTATTTAATTTGTTGGCAAACTGTGATTGCAACCAGACATTGTTTAGGTCGAATCTGCCTATTGATTTGATTCTTCCTAAAAGTTTTAATGGAAATTTAGGGGAAAAAAAAAGAAAGAGAAAAAGGGGAGGAAGCGTATGGCCCTCATGCGCCGCACCGCATCCAGGACTCTGCGTCTAATTCCTTTGGAGGGCTCAGATTCTGTACACTTGGAACCCAACTGTCCACGTGTATGGCCCTCAAAACGTCATTTTCTCCCAATTCTGTACGTTCATTTATATTGCCAACAGGAAAAATAGAACCTTTCAAAACTTAACTTGTTCTGAGACTCCAACTCCTCTGCTCTCGATCCCTCCGTCCAGCCCAGCTTCTATTTAGCACCGCTTTCCTTCAGGCTTTGGCTTCTTCATGCCCTTCTCTCAAAAGCCCTAATTTTCACCTCATTCTTTTGGGCTCCTCTAATGCTGGCCATCTGAATTTGGTCTTACTTTCCGAAATCGGAATTTGGAGGTGTGTTTTCACTTTCTTGATCATTCAGCTGATTTTTCAAAATGGGTTTTTTCTTTTTGATTTCTTTGGCTTTTTGAAGATTTAAAGCTTGAGCTTTTAGTTGATTCGTTGCTTTCTCTGTGCTTTGCTTGTAGTGGGCTTCATTGTGCTCGTGCTGTTGGAAATTCAAATTGCTTGTTTTCTGAATTGGGTTATTAAGTGTATTTGACTGCCGGAATGTAGTCCAGCCTCTAGCTTCAATAGTAGGAGTGTTGCTATAATCTGATATTAGATACTATATAAGAATAATGCTGCTTGATGCCCACGCCATCAATGTCATTATAGTGGAAGGCCTTGCACGTGATCCTACTCGTACTTTATTTAATTTGTTTACCTTTTGTTTCAAACAGATTTCTTTCATTACTGTTTAAGGATAGCATTTGGCATTGAATTGATTGTTTTATTCATGTCTAGAATCGCATAATAAATCTTGTAATCTTTCTTCATAAAGTAATGGACTGAGATACTTTATTTGCTAAAAACACATTAATCTACTATGAGACTATTGGCAATTTTCAGCTGCGGTTGGATAAAAATAAGAAGTAAAAATTGAGAAGTCCTAGAATTATGGTAGCACTGAAGGACTTATTTTCTTTTTTTAAATAATCATAATCTATTTATTAAGTTCTAATACGCAATTTGTTTAACGTTAAGTGATATTATTATCTTCATGACTTAAATTGAGCATTAATCTTTAATTAAAAGTTGATTATGTCTGTCAGACACGCAATCTGTTTAGTACATTCATCTTTAATCACCTAAAGTTAAGCACATATTTATGAGATAATGTGAGTTTATAGGAAAGAAAGACTACTGTAAGTAGACCCCTGTGTAGGCGTTTCTTGCATGGGGCAGTGATTGAAGTGAAGGTGGTTGAGACTACAGCTAACACTTCATTTTTGCTGGGATAAATTTGTCACATTATTGCTTGCTCCTTTTAAAACTTGTTTTACTTTCTTCTTTGAGTTCTTGCTTGCTCTTACAACCATTTCTATTGGTTGATCTGAGTGGTTATAATGCTCCTCTAGTAGATTTAAATTTGTTGGCTCTGCAGGAGCTGCACGTTTGTTCGAAGATGAGTGCTTATATTGTAGGCATCCTTGTTCCTCTTGTATTTACTCTTTTGCTTCGGAATTCCAAGAATGGGAAGAAACGAGGGTTGGCTGCTGATGTTGGTGGGGAGCCTGGGTATGCAATTCGAAACTTTCGTTTTACCTCCCCTGTGACAACAGCATGGGAAGGTATCTCAACGCTTGCAGATCTTTTTGAGCAATCATGTAAGCAGTTCCAGAACAAAAGGTTTCTTGGAACTCGAAGATTGATTTCAAGAGAGATGGAGAAGGCTGAAGATGGAAGGACTTTTGAGAAACTTCATTTGGGGGATTATGAGTGGTTGAGCTATGGCGAAGTCTTTGAAGTTGTGTGCAATTTTGCTTCCGGTTTGGCACAAGTTGGGCATAGAAGGGAAGAACGGGCTGCAATCTTTGCTGATACGCGAGAAGAATGGTTTGTTGCACTGCAGGTGCTCACCTTACTGTGCTAGTACATTAAACAGTTCAGCTGCTGATACATTTGGTGAACCCTGTTGACCAAATTTTTATTAGAAGTGATAACTGAGTCTGCCATACATTTTTTCATTCTTGTTTTCTGGAATGTAATTGAATTCTATAAAAGTAAAGACAAGTAAAGACAATGATGTATCTTGCACTTTCTAATTTTCTTACTTTTATGATTTGAATTCTATTTCCAGTAATGTCTTTTCTATGTCATTGAAAATGTGGTTTGTTTTGTCAGGGTTGCTTTCGGCGCAATATTACTGTGGTTACCATATATGCATCTTTGGGGGAGGAGGCTCTGTGTCACTCATTAAATGAGGTTCTCTTTCATTCTCACTTCACACAAATAAGTACAGATGTACACTGTGTACTTGCTTACTTCTGCATGTCACTATACAATCCAGGTTTTTGTGAGTACTTATGCAATCAAAAGCTTATTTGAGACTGCTGAAAATAATCAGAAGTTATTTTGAGAATTATTTGGAAAAAGGTGGACATTCTTATCTTTTCCTCTTTGTGAACTTCAGTGGTCTAGAGAATAGAATGCCGTCAAAACAAACAATAATTTGTTGTTACTTGATCAACTGTGCTGACAGGATACATTTTTGGAGTATTATTTGGTTGGGAAGCATATGGGGATTAGTAAGATGTACATGCGTTGCTTAACTTCAAATTGCTGTTCAGTCATCAAACCTGACAATAGCTTAATGAGGTGTTTGATAGAGATTCCAATTTGTTTTTTTGTTTTTTTTTTCAAATACTACAATTTGAAAACATATTTAAAAAATACTACAATTTTCAAACTATTTAGCAAAATATTCCATGGTCTTCCAAGTCAGCATCCGCATTGGAAGGGAGACTGTAGTGGGACCAGAAAAACTCGCCTGTCGCAGTGGCGAGTTATTAACTATTCTTAGGTCTCCTTGTTTTGTGTCTTATTCTTTGTAGTTTTTCTTCTCCTTGTGGCAGTTGATGGCTTGGCTGCTGCTGAGATGGGCATGTTTCATGCATCTATGTCGTGACATTAGACAAATCAAAGGCCTGTAAATAAAGATAATGAGGTCATGGGAAGCCAATGATTCATTCAATTGTGCCCCGCTATTTCTAATTGTTTTTAGTAATTAATTGTTAAAATGTAAACCTAGCAACCTGCATGCTGCAGTGCGTCCCTTGTTTTGGTAATCTTCCCTGGATTGCCTAGCCCAAGCCCCAGCTCCACCTCTGGCAGAGACTCAGTTGCCACCTGCTCCTCTGCTCTCTCTCTTTCTCTCTCTCTCACACACACACACACAGCTTTCAACGCTTTGGGGAATAGTAACTCACTGGTCAACGTGGTGAGTAGTAACTAGCCACTGCGACTAGCGAGTTACTGTTAGTTCTATATAATGACAAATATATCCTGAGAGAGGGAGGGGGGGGGTGAATTGAGATTTGGGTAAATTTTCGATAACTTAATAAACTTTTGCTTGCAGGACACTAGGTTTCGAAACTAGAAGGAGTATGTTTCGAAACTAACCTTTCTATTAAGTATGTTTCGAAATATAGATGAGCATGTTTTGAAATCAAACTTACTGGCAGGTATGTTTCGAAACCTACTATAATATGTTTTGAAATCTTACTCTCTGATTTGCTTATTTCGAAACTTCTTTAGCTTTTAAAAAATAATTTTTTTGACAGCATAGGCAATAATAGTAAGCAAGTGAAATAATCAAAATAAGTGCACACGAGATTTATAGTGGTTTGACACTCGCCTACTCCACTACCTTCAAGCTTACCCACTTAAAGGATTTTCAACTACAATCACTTTCACTAGCGATCAAACTCATCAAGGGTTTTACCGCGGTTCACCCTAAAACCTTTACACAATGAGTTTTTATGGCTTAACTCAAACCTTCACCACATGAGTTTTTTCGGGCTAAACTCGAACCTTACAACATGTGAGTTTTAGGCTCAACTAAAATCTTTCCACAATGAGTTTTAGGCTCAACTCAAACCTTACAACTTAAACAAGATAAATAAAGTTTATCTCTTACAGCCCAGTAGATTTATGTAATGAAAACGTCTTACCAATATGGCTGTACAAACCTCTTTGGTTTGAGAATAGGAGAGCTTAGTTGAAAGAGACTTTGAATGCTTTAGCTCGCTTCTCCTTTTTCACACCACACCACACACTTAGGAATAGATGGAATGGATTTTTGTTGAATGCTTTGTCAACTGTTTTCTTTCACATGTGCTTGTGAGTGTAACTTGTGTCTCTTGAGAATGTATACATGAGTAAGTGCTTGTTCTCTTCTGTTCTTGTGTATGCATGATTGTCTTTTTATTTTCAAAGACCTGCTATATATATCAAGAAATAAAGATCTGACTAAAAATAGCCATTAGAGACAAGATCAGAAAGCTAGGTTTCGAAACATGCAAACTGTGTTTCAAAACATCACAAAAATAGACCAGGGTTTTGAAACACACACATCAGGTTTCGAAACATCCAGGCTTCCAGCTCAACTTAGCACTTAGAGACACAAACAAGTGGGAGACATATACTTAAGGAATCTCATGACCATTAAGATATAAAAATGGTCTCCACTTAGCCATTTAAGAAATGAGTTTGCAGGGCATGGAGAAATCATTTGAAAATGATTCTGAAAGCTTTTTAGATTAAACAAACATTCAGCTCCCATGCTTCTTGGTTTTGAAAATATACCTCGGACAAAGTGTCAGAGGTTTTGAAACATAGATAGGAGGTTTCGAAACATATTTCAAAAATTTCTTTCAAAACATATGCAACTCAAAATATATAAATGCTCTGCTGACGGAGACATAGGTTTCAAAACATGCTAAGGTAAGTTTCGAAATATGATATACAGATTCAGCAAACATTGGAACCTAGACAAAGTGCATTTCGAAACATATATAGAAACATAGTAGAACAGTGTTTCGAAACATAGAAACTTGGTTTCAAAACATCAAACATGAACTTGGATTTTTTCAAACATTTAAGCATTCGCGCCAAAGACTATTCATGCATGTTTCGAAATATGAAAGCTTATTTCAAAATATGAATTTCACAATCATGATTTTTCATTCTAAGATAGGTTTTGCATAAGACACATTTTCTCATATACAAAAAAATATGATACAACAATTACAACTAGGCTTGCTGATGACACTGGCGAGTCTGGTCCGGCTACGATCTGCCATGCTGGAACTGGATGCTGACTTGGAAGAAAGTGTAGTATTATACTAAACAGTTTAAAACTGGTAGTATTTTTTTTTAAATAAGTTCTTAAATTGTAGTATTTTAAAAAAGAATTCCTTCCAATTTTCCATTTTCTCTTAACTGTTTTAGGTTTCAATTCTTTGTGCAACTTTTTTTTTTTTTCCTTTAAAGAAAGGGATAACTTAACATGTTCAGTAACTGTAGTTTGTTTCATTTATTTTTTTTTTATTTTTTGTTTCCTTTTTCTTTTCCTTTCCCTTCTCTCCATGGCTTGTAAAGTCACCCAAGTCAAGCAACTCCACAGTGGTCATTACTGAGCTCCTAGACCTTGCCTGGGAATGGTATAAGAGTAGTTGACATCCTTGTGAGTCTTAGGTGGGGTTCGGAGTTCAGTGACTTCTTTGATAACATAAGTTGCTATCCATGGGGAGGGGAAGAAATGAAATGAAATGGAAAATTTTGTGCACATGTTTTTTATTGTTTTCATTTGTTTTTTAACGTTCCTAAAGTTTTTCAAAATTTTTGAAAACTAAAAACAAGCAATCAAATACCATTTCTTCTTTTGGCTTCCAAAATAATGAAAATGCAAACAGAAAACTGAAATTGGAAGGCCTACCCAATGGCCCTAAATTATATTTATTACTCTTCAATTCATAATCATGTAAGTAGCAATCCTAGTTCAGGTGGTTGTTCATAACATAATTGAGGTCAAAATGCTGTCTTTACCCTGGAATTTGATCCTCATTGAAGCCCTACTACTGCCAAATTATTGCAGCTGCTGCTACTGGTACTTAAGTCATTCAAATTCATAACTATAACGAGTATTAATCTTTTTCATTAATCTTTCTATGAAAATCAGCTACTTCCACCTCGATTCCTCTACTGTTCAACTCTATGGTATGTAACAACACTCTTCCAACCCACCTTTTGTCACTTGATTTGTGGTTCCAGCTGCATGATGAAAGGGTTTCGTATATTCTTTATCTCCATTTTCATCCTTAAGACCACCTTCTGGTAAGTCAAAGGGGAAGTGGTTGTTCCAGGTTCTCTTCTCTATATGGGCTCCCAGAGGTTGTTGCCTCAGAAAGCATGTACAGCTCACAACAAATCCTCAATCATAAACCACATCTCAGCAATTCTGGTTGCTGGCCTTGCCTGCCTCGTCAATGTCCCCTAGCCTGTCCAACCATGACTTTAGTTGAAATCCCTAACCTAATCTTTGAATTATGTTGCTCTGACACTAGTTGATGTAGGGTGAGAATAGAGAAAGGCAGCAAAACACAGTAGAAGAATAGTCTAAATTAGGTGAGATTGAAACTAGAACCTAGAACTTGGATTCTAGGATCTGAAAACCTCTAATTCTTTGTTTACAAAGTAATGGCTACTTGCAGTAGTCCTAAATGACTATTTATATTAGGCTAACTGCTACGCTTTTAACCCCAGCTTGATTAAAACTCTATCCCATCTAATCTTAAACATCCAACTCTTTACCAACTAATAAGTCACATGCTAGTCGATGACCACTTACATAAAATTAAAACAGAATTGTAGTGCTAAATGAAACAAAAGCAAGATAACATAAGTAATTAGGAAAATTATATGCTCCTGCATCAGGGAATAATGGTGTTGGGGACAAAGATGACTTTGGAGGTTGTACTAACCTATCATGCATTTGAAAATTGAAAAAAATAAAAAAGTTTCTCCTTGCATTAATCATGCACTGTATGGTACCACTAAGGTAATTTCGGTTTATATGGTGAAAGATGCTATGACTTGGGGAAGTTGTTAATAACCTTATTATGCATTTGAAAATAGGAAAAACATAAAATAGAAGTTTATCCTTCCATTTAATCATGCACTGTTTGCTACCACTTAGGTGATTTCTGCTTATGTTGTGAAAAATGCTTGCCCTTTATTTGATGCAGCACTTTCTCAATAAATTATTTTGATATGTTGTTCCTTAAATTTACAATTTTAGCTTCTTGAATTCTTAAACTTTTTTCAAGTAGTACTTACATTTTTTGGTGAATCCTGATTTAATATTGGGTCTTTAGCTTTTATGGTTGAGACAACTTCAATTTTCATTATCAGACGTGGAAAGATTAATTGCATGATGTCAATATGTTTCTATGTTCAAAACTTGTACCTAACAACTAACTGCTCATCATTCCCCTCCTCCTCCTACAACCATTCTTTAGTTGTGGACTCATTCTCTTTACCGTGGCATTTTATCATTGTTAACATATTCTTCAGACGGAGGTCACAACTGTGATTTGTGGGCACAAAGAACTGAAGAAACTTTTGGAGATAAGTGGGCAACTTGACACGGTAAAGCGTATTATATGCATGGATGGTGAGATCCCATCAAATGCCTCATCAACTGAAAGCAGGAACTGGACAATCACTTCATTTTCTGAAATAGAAAGACTAGGCCTAGAGAATCCTGTTGATGCGGACTTACCTCTTCCAGCTGACATTGCAGTCATAATGTATACAAGTGGGAGCACTGGTTTACCTAAGGTTGGTAAAGATCTATCTGTATATATATGCATGTTTGTCTATATATCATAGACTCATTCTGATACCATTATTGTGATTATTATAATTTTCAGTATTATAGAAATCACTTATCATACTGCTCCCTTCCTGTTAGGAGCTCTGTTATTTCATTAAATTTCAATAATCATATATATGCACAAGGTTGCTAGTGAAAGTGAAAAACAGAATAATAATAAAAATCAAAAAAGAAAAGAACTTCTAATATGCATGACATGTGGAGGTGTGTTGAATAAATTGTCTTGTTGACAATTCCAAATAGTTCTGCAAGGACTTTCTTGAGTTGAGTGCAGTGACAAGCTTCTGGGTATGTATGATACACATGTTTCTGTTTTGACAAGCTTCTGGGCATGCATGACAAGCTTCTGGACTTTCCATTTTGATTTTCTTTTAAGCGTGTGAAATTATCACTGAGCAATTTTTTGGCTAATTAGATGAAATATTGTTCATTTTTGGAGAGAGATTCAAATACTGAGTAGGTTGACTATTTGAAGAATCTTGGTGTGGCTTGCCCTAATAGGTCTGGTTGTGGTTCTAAGGGTCTAAGCTGTGCAATAAATTTCCTAAGAGGTTGGAGGTTTTAGGGGCCTAAGATATGCAAATTCAACTATCTAAAAGAGGTTGCCTGAGAGATTTCGCAATTGCTTGTCAGTGGGTTTATGCAACAGTGAAGCAATATGTATATATTGGTGGACCCTGTTGTGTCCTGGGTGTATCTGAACATATCCATTGTCCTGATTGTATTTGAACATATCGGTTGATATGGTCCATAAATCAATGGATGTATCTGATTAGAACTTTAAAGCCTGTATGCTATTCTTGGTCTTTTATTCTGCAAAAACCTGAACCTCTATTTTTTTTTTCCTTACCTATTTTGTGTGATTTTGTTTTTGAAAATCTATCTGAAATGCTCAATAAAGCCTTACTAGATATATTAGTAGGGATAATAAATCATTAGTATAACTTCCAACTCATACAGGGAGTAATGATGACACATGGCAATGTTCTAGCGACAGTTTCTGCGGTCATGACAATTGTTCCTGGCCTTCGAAGCAAGGATGTTTATTTAGCATACCTACCCTTGGCTCATATCCTTGAGTTAGCTGCTGAGGTATGTTAAATCACTGAGGATCTTTGTAATTGTAATATATATATTTTTTGCTTGATTTAATTGGAATAGTTTGATGGCCATATTTATCTCATTTGATGGTGAATCCTTGCTTGTGTAAGAGTATTTTGAGAATTCATTTTGTCTTACAGAATGTTATAGCTGCTGTTGGTAGTTCAATAGGATATGGTTCCCCTTTGACTCTTACTGATACATCAAACAAGATAAAGAAGGGGACAAAAGGGGATGCTTCTATGTTAAGGCCTACATTGATGACAGCCGTCCCAGCAATTCTTGATCGGGTTAGAGATGGCGTGCAGAAGAAGGTCTATAAAAATTTTCTTGCACTTGCATTTATATTTGCATATATGTATATAACACATGTCTGTAAACTATCTTCTATATATTTCACTGCAGACTTCTATTTATTTATCTATTTGTTTGGCTTCTCTAAACAAGGCTGTTTATGTAAAAATCTTGCTAAATCTTTAGATTGTTGCAACTGGTGGACTATCAAAGACACTGTTTGATTTGGCTTATGCACGGCGGTTATCTGCAATGAATGGAAGTTGGTTTGGGGCATGGGGACTAGAAAGGCTTCTGTGGAACTTTCTTGTGTTTAGAAAGGTTAGAGCAATTTTGGGTGGCCGCATCCGTTTCGTGCTGTCTGGTGGCGCTCCTCTTTCTGGTGACACTCAGAGATTTATTAACATTTGTCTTGGGTTAGTACAATATCATATATTTTGTTTGTTCTTCACATTTAAAATTACCTAATGTTATGATGTTTTTGTTAACTTACCACTGGCTTTATGTGTTTAATATTTGGAAGCATTTATTCTCCTAAGTGCTCTAAACTCACCTTTGAAAGACCATTCTACTGTTGACCATTCTACTGTTGATCAAATTTGATGAGTGGAAATCCACCTCTCCCCCCTGCCCCCCACATCAACAAATAATAATAATAATAATAATAATAATAATAATAATAATAATAATAATAATAATAATAATAATAATAATAATGCTTAACAGAAAGCAAGAGATGGGAAATTTCTAATGTTATTGTAGTTCTATGAGTATTTATAAACTAAGGAGATGGAGAAATAAAGTTCTCTATTTTCCGTACTGCAAATACACTTATTCCTCTTTTTTCTTATAGAGGAAGAGTACAACATAATAGGAAAGAATAAAAAAGGAAAGAAGAATATACATAATATTCCTACAATATACTTTATCAATCAAGGAAGTGATTTGGGATATCAATTACTTAGATTGGAGATAATTCCCATTAGTTAAAGAAGGAAATTAGCTTTTTTCCATTTCTACATTCACCCTCAAGCTGGTTTGAAGATATATTCCATGGCAAACTTGCTCACTAATTTTTCAAACTAATTTTTTGTGTAATCCCTTTGTAAGAACATTGGCGACTTGATTAGCTGTTAGAATGTAAGGCATACAGATTATCCCATTATCAATTTTCTCCTTAAGAAAGTGCTTATCTACCTCTACATGCTTAGTCCTGTCATGAAGTATCGGATTGTGGGCAATGGAAATTGCATCTTATTATCACAATAAACCTTAGCCAATAAGGAAGCGGAGACCTTTAAGTCTTCAAGTAACCTCTTTATCCACATAACCTCACAAATCTTGTGGGCTCCCGAACGAAATTCAGCTTCAGCACTACTTTTGGCCACCACGTTTTGATTTTTGTTCCTCTAAGTGACAAGATTACCTCCCACGAAGGTGCAGTAGCCTGACATAGATCTTCTCTCAGTAACACTATGTCATGACCCAAGAATCTATTGAGGGGCAATATAGTAATAGGTTGATAATAGTTGTTAGAAGATATTTTAGATATTTTAGCTATTGGTTATAAGCACATGGGTGCTGTTATGCAGTTAGTTAGAAGCAAATATGCCTATATAGGGCTATGTAAACGGATGGGAGGATACGCTTGAATTGATGAAATGAATTTTAAACTCTATTCTCTCTCTCAATTCTTCTTCTCTTTCCTCCCCAATTCTCTCTGTTTCAATTCTAAATCTCCCTCCCGTTCTGCTTTCTCTTCTTAAATCCCTCCAAATTCCTATCACAACCCTAGCCAAACCCTAGGGCTGTGACAATTGCAGCCACTGTTATGCTTCAAGACCAAGTTTATTGTAACAACAGAAAAAATTGCACACTTACAGCGACTTGATCGGCCTCCAAGAGTCCTTTAGACCGTCTTAATTGTCAGCCGAGAATCACAATCGAAAACGCAGCAATTGAGAATCAACGGAACTGCTCTAGGAGTCTCCTTCAAATTCTGAATATAGATCACAGCCAATAATCGATGTGAATGCACCCTAGACACCCTGGACTGCTTGTTGTCAATTTTCGATCAACCTTGTTTCCTTCCAACTTAAATCTCAAACACAGAAAATCCACTGCTCAGTTCTTCAGCAAGGTTCACCACACTTTCGCTGCTCTGTCACGCAATGGCTGAGGCTCACCGGCTTAGGAATGCTTTCAAAACTACACTCCCGATTGCCACGAGACTTGCTGGAATTAGATACCGGAATTTCCGCACTTCTTAGCCGAGACCCCACAGAATTTAGCGGCAGTAAAAGGAGTCGAAAGCTGGAATTAGTTGTTGTGCTTTAGCTTGCTGACCCACACTGCCCAACCTCGGAAAATAGCCGCAAACAACCTACTCTTCCGCTTCACATAAGCCGCCCAGAACAAGCGATCGCCTCACCTTCTGGATCGACTACAACAATTCGGAAAACAGCAGCAATTCACCTTGTCGTTCCACCTTCAAAATCGCGACAGCCAAGATTGATTTGCTGCCTCTTTCGCATGCACGTCTTTCTTCTCGCTCAAGTGAATTCAAGATCGCTGGTGTAATCGCTACCCAATCACCGTCCACAAGCTCCTATCGTGAATCTTCCTGGCTGGCTCGCCTTCAATTCTGGACACGATTAGAGTCTTACCCGTGAACCGTCAGCCTCTTGCACTGATCGTTCTCCACACAAGATTGTAGGGGATTAAGATAGCCCAAGCTTTGTGTGCGTTTGCTGAGAATCAATGACTACCCCCAAACTCGCTTCCACTTCGCGCCTTCCTTTCTCGCCCGAATCAGTGCCTTTGTCTCACCCAACCGTCTTCGACGGACTCCCTCACCAATAGCGAGCGTTGTCTGTTCACGACGCTTCAGGTATGCTCGCCTATCGATCCACTCCAATCGTGAACGCTCCTCTATACTGATTGATGATGGGCTCCGTTATGAATCGGCGACGAAAATTACAGCCGACCAAATCAACCCACTCACTTACAAAAACGATTGAATTTACAACCTAGGAATGATTGGCTCTGGTTGGAATCACCTTCCAGAATCGTCCAGATCCAATTCAACAGCTGAGGACTGCCGCTCAGTTGTAGTTGAACTAATCAAAATCTTAGGACGGGCTCTGTTGCGGTCTCTGAGGATTCGATCGACTCTGTTGGAGCTCCCTATGAGTTCGATCAATACCATTGCAGCTCCTCAACAATCACTCGTATCACTGGAATTGCCAAATTCTGCAACTCATTTGCTTCCGTTAAGAGTTGCTTGAATTCGCTTTTAATGACCGTCTTGCTCCGCTTCGAATCTGGCTTGCTTACTTCAAATCTGATCGGACACTATTGATTTTCCAAAATCACAGCCAAGGAATGACTGCTCTGATACCAATTGTCACAACCCTAGGGTTTGGCTAGGGTTGTGATAGGAATTTGGAGGGATTTAAGAAGAGAAAGCAGAACGGGAGGGAGATTTAGAATTGAAACAGAGAGAATTGGGGAGGAAAGAGAAGAAGAATTGAGAGAGAGAATTAAGAGAGAGAATAGAGTTTAAAATTCATTCCATCAATTCAAGCGTATCCTCCCATCCGTTTACATAGCCTTATATAGGCATATTTGCTTCTAACTAACTGCATAACAACACCCATGTGCTTATAACCAATAGCTAAAATATCTAAAATATCTTCTAACAATTATTATCAACCTATTACTATATTGACCCTCAATAGATTCTTGGGTCATGACACACTACCTGCCCAGTCTGTGTCTGTATAAGCCTCTATGTGAAGATGTTTTCGTTTTTTGAAGAGCAAACCTTTTCCAGGTGTTCTCTTTAGGTACCTTAGAATTCTGTAGGTAGCTTCAAAGTGTTGTGAACTTGGTGAGTGCATAAATTGGCTTACAACACTTACTGCAAATGCTATATTAGGTCGAATGTGGGATAAATAGATGAGTTTGCTCGCAATTCTTTGGTATTTCTCCCTTTCTACCACATCTTTGGCCTCAACAAGTTGCAACTTCAAGTTAGGTTCGATGGGAGTTTCAGTTATCTTATACCCAAGCATTCTTGTTTCATTGAGAAAATACAAGACATACTTACGTTTGTTGACAAAGATTCATTCCTTAGATCTTGCAAATACCATCCCAAGGAAGTACTTTAGGGGTCCCAAGTCCTTGATCTCAAACTCATGCTAGTTTCCTCTTAAGCTGTCCAATCTCTCCCCTATCATCACTAGTCATTATTATATCATCCACATATACAATCAAAATAGCCCTCTTACTGTCTCTAGAGTGCTTGAAGAACATTGTGTGGTTGGCTTGGCTTTGAGTATAACTATAGCCCTTCATCGCCTTTCCAAACCTTTCAAACCACGGTTTTGAAGACTGTTTTTGAACAGATTTTGTTCTAAGGGTATAACGCCTGAGAACTTCAACTAAGCTTGTGGAAATCAAACTTGTTAATTGATTCAATGAACAGAAATCTATTTATACAATTTCTAGGCTGTTTAATCCTAATATTTAGGAGATAAGATGCAGTAAGAAGATAAACTACAACAGAATTTAAGCAATAAATAATAAAAGATAACAATCACATCTACTCCTATTATTTCTCCTGATTTCTAGGAGCTTTAATTTTCAACTTTATGCTTATCTTTCCAACTCCTTTAGCAGTCTTCTTTATCTCTTTAATCTCGGTAACACTCCCATTTCACTTAGGACTCTCCAACACCCCCCTCAAGTTAAGGAATAGATCATAGTTGTTGAATCGAGATTCGAATCGAGAATCGAAATCCTTATTTTACGAATCGTGAATTGAGAATCGAATCGAATCGTAAGATTCAGTACACATTTTTAATTTCAAATATAAATAATATATATCCATAGAAAATAAATAAAATATATTAAAATTATACCAAAAATATATTTATGTTGCCTTTAAATTCAAATTGTATCAAATCAAACCACTTTCAAAATAACAAACTAGAAAAAAACAACTATTAGCCATTAGGCTACCAATAAATGCCATTGTCCATAATTTTCACAAGTTATCAATCATCTTCATCTTCAAGTTGAAGAGTATCATCATCTTCAAACGTAGCCAAATCCATTTGCTCTCCATCCTCTACATCTTCCTCATCATCAATCATTTCTAAATCCAATTCTTCTTCCACATTGTCTTCAACAACTTTTCCTTTTCTTTTTCTGTCTAGCTTCAAGTTCCTTGGCCCTATATTATACAATATAAGTTATAGCATATTAGAATTCAACCCAAACTTAAACAAACACATTAACTTATTTTTAGAATGTAGAAAACTATAAAGTATAGATATATACCTCTTCTATTATTACTTGGTTGAATACCTCCATCATCTTCAAAACATTCATTAGCATCCATCCATGAATTATCTTGGGGTAAACAAGGATCTTCTTGTTCGGTGATCCATTCATCATCGGACTCCATATCACTCAAATAAATAGGATCATAATTTTCACCTCTTTTCTCCCTCTTAGCTTGCCTTAATTCAAGTTGAATGTTATATTTCACAAAGACAAGAGCATTTAATCTTTGTTGTTCCAAACAATTTCTCTTTTTTGAATGGACATGCTCAAATGTGCTCCAATTTCTTTCGCATCCTGTAGCACTACATGTGAGACTCAAGACTCGTATGGCTAGGTTTTGTAACTCTTTACATTCTTCCCCATAGCTTTCCCACCATAAAGCTAAGATAGAAAAATAAAAAACTAATTAGTCTAATTAGTTTAAAGGAGCTAACAATTGAAATTTGAAAATTAAAACATTAAATCAAAATAATACTTGGTTGCTTCTTGTCTCTTATTAAAGTAGCCATACTCATGCCAAACAATCCGTCACCTTTTTTAAACTTTTCTAATTGCTCATCAATTTTTAGTCTTGTTTCAATATCCGGATAGATCTTTTCTATTGTCTTGTATAAACCAACTTTAACTTCTATATCCGCATTAAAAGACTCATCATATTGAAACCTTAAAAAAAATGCAATACAAGTAAGAAACAACAAAGCATATACAATACAAAAATTTGTTAGTTATAGGAAATATGATTTTAGAAACTCACTTGGGATTAAGAAAATATCCCGCTGCATGGAGTGGCCTATGAAGTTGCAAATCCCATCTTGTATCAATAATGTTCCAAATGCGCTCATACTTTATCTTTTGATGGTTGAAATTTTGTGCAATTTTCTCCTTTGCCCTATCCATTGCTTCATATATGTATCCCATTGCTGGTTTCACATCCCCATCAACAAGTCTTAAAACTTTAACAAGTGGACTTACACACTTTAAGCAATACTTGATCGATTTCCAAAACTTGTCATCGGATAACAAAATTGCTCCCACTTTAATTGCATCCACCTTAGAAGCATAATGACTTTTAGCCCACTCTTCTGATGCAAACATAGCCCTAAGAGGAATCTTATTTTCCTCAAAGCTCCTCAATGTAAGAAATGATGTAGCAAACCTTGTAACTCCTGTCCTCTTCAACTCTCTCTTCTTAGAGAACTTCCTAAACATGCTAAGGACCCAAGCATGTCTATAAATGTATACACAAACTTCTTTAGCCTTCTTTATTGTATCTGTGAAAATAAGCAACTCACCTATATCATGTAAGATCAAATCAATGCAATGTGCTGCACAAGGAGACCAAAATAATTTTTTTCTTTTCTCCATCAACAAGTCACCCGCAGCTACATAGGCTGAAGCACTATCAGTCACCACTTGAACAACATTTTCCTCCCCAATTTCCTCCACCAATGAATCAAGCAACTCAAATAACTTTTGTGCATCTTTTATAACATCTGAAGTGTCAATAGATTTAAGAAAAACTGTTCCACTTGGACTATTCACCAAAAAGTTTGTAAGAGATCTACTTTTCCTATCCGTCCACCCATCCGACATCAAAGTACAACCAGTTCTTTTCCACTCCTTTTTATACTTCTCCAGTATTGAGTTTACATTGTCAACTTCCTTCTTAAAAAATGTAACCCTAGCCTCATGATAACTAGGAAGTTTTAAACCCTTACCATATTCACCAACCGCTTCCATCATTGAAGCAAAAAGAGGACTTTTTACCAAAACAAAAGGCAATGCATGTCCATACAAAAATCTACAAATGCTATGAACAACGGGCTCCCTTTTCTTAACCATTGCATTTAAACTTTGTTGTTTTTCTTTCCCTTTAGTGACAAAGACATCCATACTAGTTTTTCTTTTTCCTCCTATCATTTGAACTTCTGTCTCTTCTTCTTGGAAATATTCTTTTTCATTCACCTTTTGTCTTTCCAATTCTCCTAATATCTGAATACAAAGTTCCCTCACATTATCTGGACATTGTGTACACGGAGCCACATTATCATGATCACCCGCAAAATGGTGTTTCATTCGATTTATCCCTCCCCATCTTTCAAGTCCACAATAATTGCACTTTAAGTTCATTCTATTTCCATTAATCCGAGTGCAATATTCCCAGATAGGATCATTATTCTTTGTTGTAGATCCCTTTTTTGATCTTGACGCCATATTCAACAAGAAAGAAAGCAATATTCTTCTAGCATTGAAAAAAAATATAAAGTCAAAATTTTGAAATAAAAAACAATACAAATATCATGAAAGAAAATAAAAAAAGTAGAACAAATTTGACCAGACAATAAAACATATTAGAAAAAATCAGAAACAGAAAAAAAGACACAGCACAACAGTCGACACTGCAGTGCAATAGGCTAATAGCAGGAAAATATATATAAAAAAAATAAAACAATAACAAGTTAAGTTAACAATTACAAAATAGGTTCTCTTAACCCCCAAAGTCAACAAAAATAGCTGTAAAAGACATAGCAATCAGCACTGCAGTGCAACAGCAACAAAAAAATAAAAAAAAAACAAAACAAGAAAACCTCAAAGTCAATAAAAACAGCTGGTGCTCAGAAATAAGCATGAGTGGTTGAGGCTCATGTGCCCAGCTGCTCACATCTCTGATGTCTTTGTTGGCACGTGAGCACATGAAAAATTATAATATCATTTTCAAGGATGAAAAATGATTTGACGAGAGAAGTGGCTAGAACAGAAGCACTGGTTTCAACACTCGTCAAGACTCCCAAGCTGGATTTTCTCTAGGAATAGGCATAGAATAGAAGCACTGGTTTTAAGCAAACGCAATCTTCTTCTTAGGATTCGTATGGTCTCGGCGTCTCGCATAAAGCAAAGAAAAAGAAGAACTGAAGAAGAAGAAAGCAACGCACCTTGAACAGAACCTGAAGTCTTGCGGTCGCAGCTCTCGAGTCTCGCCTTTGCTTCTGTCGTTTCATCTCATGCTCATATGCAGCGTTTTTGCTTCTCTGTTTCAACTTTCCAGCTTCCAGCTCCTAACGTTTCAGGTACTGCCGTTTCACCTCATTTCTATTTCAGTTTTGTGATTCGTTCGATTCACTCGATTCGTCCGATTCTACTGATTCTTTGCCGATTCTTTCGATTCATGGTCGATTCTAAGCAATTTTCGATTCTACCTATAGATTCGACTCGATTTCTCTTAGAATCGAGCCGAATCGTGCGATTCGCGATGCGAATCGCACGATTCTAACAACAGTGGAATAGATATCTCTCATTCCTAGCTTGTTGATAAGAGTCTCAAAACCTAATCTTGTCATGGATTTGGTGAGCACATCTGCTACCTGTTCTGTTGTAGGAATATATGTCAGTTTGATGTCTCCTTCTTCAATCTCTCGTTGGATGAAACTCCGGTCGATCCTAACATATTTCATTCTATCATGTTGTACTGGATTGTTAACAATACATATAGCTAATTTACTATCACTGTAAAGCTTTGTTGGCTTTGTTAGTGGTAGTTGTAAATCCTCCATTAATCTCACCAACCAAATTAGCTCACAAATACCTTGGGCAATGGCCCTGAATTCTACCTCAGCATTGCTTCTTGCCACTATAGATTGCTTTTTGCTTCTCCATGTGACTAGGTTGCCCCACAATTTTGTGCCAAAACCTGATGTAGACCGGCTGTCCATCACCAATCCTGCCCAATTTGCATCAAAATATCCTTCAGCCCCCCTTTCATTACTCTTTTGAAACAATAATCCCTTACCTGGTGTTCCTTTCAAGTACCTCAAAATGTGGTATACAGCTGCCATATGTTGTGTTGGAGCATGCATAAATTGGCTTATGATGCTCATAGAATAGGCTATGTCTGGGCGAGTTAAAGACAAATAGATTAGTCTTCCAACTAGCCGTTGATACTTTTCCTTATCCACCTGAGGATCATTATCTCTCTTCACATATTTCCAATTTCTTTCTAGAGGAGTGTATCTTGGTTTGCATCCAATCATTCCTGTATCTCTTAGAAGATCAAGAGTATATTTTCTTTGAGATATTATCATACCTTCTTTACTCCTTGCAATTTCCATCCCCCAAAAATACTTCATTGTTCCCAAGTCTTTTAGGACAAATTCTGCCTTTAGCTTCTGTTTTAGGGCTGCAATTTCTTGAACATCATCCCCTATAACAATTATATCATCTACATACACAATCAAAATGTATTTTTTTCCATTAGTATGTTTGATAATTAAAGTGTGGTCGGCTTTCCCTTGTGTGTATCTGAATTGTGTCAAAGTAGAGCTGAATTTCTTAAACCATGCTCTAGGAGATTGCTTTAAACATAAAGAGATTTATGAAGCTTACATACCTTGCCAATCCTCTCTTCTTTCTCAAACCCGGGTGGAATTTTCATATATACTTCTTCTTCTAATTCTCAATTTAGGAATGCATTCTTGATATCAAATTGAAATAACTCCCAATCCAAATTCACAGCAATAGACAATAGTATTCTAATGGAGTTTAATTTAGCAACTGGAGGAAAGGTTTCTTCATAATCTATTCCATAGATTTGAGAGTAACCTTGGGCAACAATCCTAGCCTTATATCTGTCCACACTTCCATCTAAGTTGTATTTAACTGTAAACACCCATTTGCAGCCAATGATCTTCTTATTTTTCGGAATATCAACAACTTCCCATGTGTGATTGCCTTTGAGTGCCCTTATTTCTTCCATCACTGCCTCCTTCCATTTAGAATCAGCTAGGGCTTCTTGGATGTTTCAAGGTATATTCACTCCATCCAAAGTAGTGATTAAGGTCCTGAATTTAGGAGATAACCTGGAATATGTCAAGTAATTGGAGATTGGATGTTTCACACATGATCTTATGCCTTTTCTTATAGCAATAGGAAGATCTAACTTACTGTTAGCAGCAATATTTTCTCCCTCAGTTGTTGGACCTTCTCTCGGTTCTAACAATTGGCTGAGTTGAGGAGCTGAATTTTTACCTCGCCTTGAATAGACTTTTATTGGTTTTTTCACGTCCAAGTCTTCTCCTATATCAGTTTCCATAAGTCTAGCTAGGTTTATAGATTCATGAGAGGGAGGAAGGCTTGGACAGTGAGGCTCAAATGAGGCTGGTTGAGGATGATCAGCTGCAGCTATTGGATCATAATTAGGAATGGGTTGAAGAACTGGAAATAGAATGGGCATAGGAATAGTGAGATCCCAATGGTTGTCCTTCATTTGAGGTGTGGTATTTGAGTAGTATAACTCATTCTCCACAAATGTTACATCACATGAGATAAGAACTTTTTGTGATGTAGGACAAAAACATTTATAACCCTTTTGAGTAGGAGGATACCCAATGAATATACACTTTAAGGCTCTTGGTTCAAGTTTATGATGATTTGGACTGGTTTGGTAGACATATACTACACATCCAAATACTTTGGGAGGAAGATTGTTTAAAATCCAAACATGAGGAAAAATAGATGTAAGGTTGTGCAAGGGGGTTTGGTATTTTAGGACTTTGGAAGGCAACCTATTGATGAGATAAGCGGTTGTTAAGACTGCCTCCCCCCAATATCTATTTGGAACAGAACTAGTGAACATAAGGGATCTAGCCACTTCAAGTAAGTGTCGATTTTTTCTTTCAGCTATTCTATTTTGCTGAGGGGGTGTAAGAACAAGTACTTTGGTGAAAAATCTCATTGGTAGTTAGATATTGGGTGAATGGATAAGAAAAGAATTCTCGGCCATTGTCAGTCCTAAGAATGCAAATAGAGGACTGAAAAACATTCAAAATGAGTTTATAGAAAATCTGAAAAATGGCACATGCCTCGGATTTTTCTTTCATTAGGTATACCCAGCATACTCTTGTATGGTCATCAATGAATTTTATGAACCATCTTGCACCATTTAGGTTTGGAACTTTAGCTGGGCCCCATATATCACTATGGATCAAATGGAATGGTTTAGGTGGAGTATATGGGTTCGGTTGATAAGTGCTATGAGTTTGCTTGGTAAGAATGCAATGATCACACTTGAGTACCAACTTTTCTTTATTGATAAATAAATTGGGGTACAAGCGTTTCAAATATGGAAAACTAGAACGACCAAGACGTTTTTGCCATAATAAAATTTCAGAATCTAAGCTAGCTGTAAGAGAAAACCTATGTGGAACTTGACTAAGAGAATTCTTGTTATCGGAAAGCCAATAAAGTCCATCCCTCTTCTTAGCACTGCTAATCGTCTTCCTCGAGAATCGGTCCTGAAAAACACAATATGAAGGAAAAAATGTTACAATGCAATCTAAGTCTTTTGTTAACTTGCTCATTGATAACAAACTATATTTCAGGGTTGACACATATAACATTGATTTAAGCAATAAATGAGCCACATAAACACTTCCCTTTCCTTTTACCAATGATTGTGTTCCATAAGCCATCAAAATATTTAGCTCATTTTCTTCCATCTGAAAAATATCAAGTGTGGCAGTAGATCCGATCATAGGATCAAATGCTCCGGTATCTACCTCCCAACAATCCTTATTCATCTTCCTAGTGGTCAAAGACAAAGGCTGATTACCTTTTTGTGCTATAGATCCTGAGTGACCTGGTGCTGCATCCTCCGATTCCCTTGTAACATGAGAGTTTTGTAATAGCTTATGTAGAAACTCAATCTGATCATGAGTTAAACTCAAACTTGTTTGATTCTCACTAGTAGGAGTACTTCTTGTTGCATAGGTTGATCTCTCTTTCTCCTTCCTAGGCCTAGGTTTCCAGTTTGGGGGTTTTTCATGCAACTTCTAGCAGGTACTCTTGGTGTGATAGGGTCGGTTGCAATGCTCACACTATTGCTTCTCCTTAGAATTATCTTCCCTTTTTGCAGTAGTGAGGGCTGATCCTGAGTTATGTTCCGTTGTAGATGGCAGCATAACTCTTTTCCTGCTCTCATCCCACCTTACCTCTGCAAATGCTTCTTGAAGGGATGGTAATGGCTTAGTGCCTAGAAGTCTGCCTCTTACCTCATCCAAATTTGGATTGAGCCCTTGAGGAAGTAAAAAATTCTCCCATTTTCCAACAGCTTGCTATGCTTTTGGCTGTCTTCTGCACACTTCCAGTTAGGATCATAAAACAGATCCATCTCTTGCCATAACTCTATTAGATTGTTATAGTATTCTGTCACATCGAGGCTGCCTTGCTTGGTAGTTCGAATTGTAGCTCTAATCTCGAAGCATTGAGCTGTATTTTCAAGATCGGAGAGATCTCTTGAATGGCCTCCCAAATTTCTTTTGCCATTTTATAGAAGAGATAGGGTCGACCTATCTTTGGGTCCATAGAGTTGATGATCCAAGCCATCAAGATTGAATTTTCTACCACCCATCTTTGATAGTCTCCTGAATCTTCTGGTGGTGCTAGAATTGCCGCGGTTAGGTAGCCATATTTCCCTTTGCCTTTTATCACCAAGGTTATGGATTGAAACCATTCTCTAAAGTTTCTTTCGTTTAACCCGTGTTGGGTGATTTGAAAGGTATTGCTGTCCAATGACAGGGTGTTGTGAGACACCACAGTCGTTGGAATTGAGGATTGTTGAAGGGACGAATTGTCGGATGACTCCACTGCAGTTGGAGCGGCATTCCCACGGCCTTGCGGATCCATCTGTCTTGGATCTTTAGGCTAGACATAGCCGAGCTCTGATACCATGAACAAATTTTGTTCTAAGGGTATAACAACCGAGAACTTCAACTAAGTTTGTGGAAATCAAACTTGTTAATTGATTCAATGAACATAAATCTATTTATACAATTTCTAGGCTATCTAATTCTAATATTTAGGAGATAAGATGCAGCAGGAAGATAAACTACAACATAATTTATGCAATAAATAATAAAAGATAACAATCACATCTACTCCTATTATTTCTCCTAATTTCTAAGAGCTTTAATCTTCAACTTTCTGCTTATCTTTCCAACTCCTTTAGCAGTCTTCTTTATCTCTTTAATCTTGGTAACACTCCCATTTCACTTAGGACTCTCCAACAGTTTCAGACCATATAAGGATTTTTTTAATCTGCATACCTTGTTGGTATTGAGGCTCTTTTCAAATCCAGGTGGGAGGTCCATAAATATTTCTTCCTCCAAATCGCCATTTAGGAAGACATTCTTTACATCGAGTTGATGTAGAGGCCAATCAAAATTCACCACGAGAGAGAGGAGGACTTGAATAGAGTTTATCTTTGCCATCGGAGCAAAGATCTCTTGATAGTCAATGTCGTATGTTTGGGTGAACCCCTTGGTAACAAGTCTTGCCTTGTACCTTTCTATGCTCCCATTTGCCTTATATTTTATAGTGAAGACCCACCTACAACCTATAGTTGTTTTGCCTCTCGATAGCTCCACAATCTCCCAATTCGTTTCAAGAGCATTCTTCTCCTCCTTTATCACTAACTTCCAATCTGGGTTACCTAAAGCATCCTGAACAGTTCTTGGAACATGCATGTTAGAAATATTCGAAATAAAGGCTTTATGGTGATTGGACAGTTTCTAGTATTACAAGTATTTGGCAATAGTTTATTTGGTACAAGATCTCACCCCTTTTCTAGTAGCAATAGGTGTTAATGTTAATGCCCTTAATGCTCGATTTAGATGATATCTAGCAGATGTAATTTGGGACTAATGATGTATATCTTGCAAATGTAATAAAATATGTTTTTATATTTTAATTGTCATATCTCTCCAATTTATTTATATGAATGAGCCCCTAGATAATTAAGGGGTAGAAGGGAATGGAATGGAGAAAGATAGACAAACCAAATGTGGAAAGAAATGGCTAATGCTCTGAGAAGCACGGCAAATATAGTCTTTGGAGAGACAAATGGTAGAGCCCCTAACCTTAAGGAATCTTGGTGGTGGAATGAAGAGGTATAATTGAAAATTAAAAATAAGAAAACTTACTATAAGGCGGTATATCAATGCAACAACGAAGAAAATCAAAAAAATTATAAAGAAGCAAAAAAGGCAGCAAAAAGAGCTGTTAGTGAAGCAAGGTCAAAAGCATATGAGAATCTATATAAACGACTTGATACAAAAGATGGAGAAAGGGATATATATAAATTAGCTAAAGCAAGAGAAAGAAAAACACGGGATTTAAATCAAGTGAAATGCATAAAAGATGACAATCAAAATGTTTTAGTAAATGAGGGAGCGATTAAGGAGAGATGGAAGGAGTATTTCACAAAATTATTCAATGATGGTGGTGACACAAGAGTTAGGTTGGGACATTTTAATAACTCCGAAGGGAATGTGAGCTATACATTCTATCGACGCATAAGTTCAAATGAAATAAGGCAAGTATTAAAAAAGATGAAAAATCATAAGGTAGTGGGAAAAATCATAAGGTAGTGGGACCAGATAATATACCAATAGAAGCATGGAAATGCATGGGAGAAGAGGGCATCTCCTCGCTAACGCAACTATTTAACGCTATCCTTAAATCAAAAAAGATGCCAGATGAGTGGAGGAAGAGTATTTTGGTTCCTATATACAAGAACAAAGGGGATGTTCAAAACTATGAAAATTATAGAGGAATTAAGTTAATGAGTCATACCATGAAACTCTGGGAGAGAGTAATAGAGTAGAGGCTCAGAAAGGAAACAAAGGTGTCAGAAAATCAGTTTGGTTTCATGCTTGGTAGGTCAACAATGGAAGCTATATATTTACTGAGGCGTCTAATGGAAAGGTATCGAGATCATCAGAAGGACCTACATATGGTGTTTATAGATCTAGAAAAGGCCTATGATAGGGTCCCCTAGAGAAGTATTATGGAGGGTTTTAGAGAAGAAATGAGTCAAAATAGCCTATATACAAGCCCTTAAGGACATGTATCATGGTGTAGAGACAAGGGTCAGAACATGCGGAGAGGATACTGAACCATTTACAACTACAATAGGACTGCATCAAGGTTCTGCACTAAGTCCATACTTATTTGCCCTAGTAATGGATGAACTCACTAAAGATATTCAGACAGATGTGCCATGGTGTATGCTATTTGCAGACGACATAGTGTTGGTGGATGAAACAAAAGAATGAGTGAACACTAAGCTTGAGTTGTGGAGAAACAATTTAGAATCTAAGGGATTTAAATTAAGTAGAAAGAAAACAGAATATATGAATGCAAATTTAGTAAAAATGCAAGAGTGGATGATGTTATAATAAAATTAGAAGACCAAATCTTACAAAGAAAAGACCATTTTTGATATTTGGGATCAGTGATTCAAAAAGATGGAGAAATCCACGAGGATGTCGCACATAGAATTAAGGCAGGTTGGCTAAAATGGAGAAATGCATCGGGGGTGTTATGTGATGGTAAAATCCCATTAAAATTGAAAGGAAAATTTTACAGGACAGCTATAAGACCAGTCTTGCTGTATGGCTCAGAATATTGGGCAGTCAAATACCAGTATGAGCAAAAGACGAGTGTAGCGGAGATGAGGATGTTAAGATGGATGTGCGGACATACAAGAAAGGATAAAATTAGAAATGAAGTTATTCGTAATAAGGTAGGAGTAGTGCCAATCGAGGAGAAGATGAGAGAGACTAGACTAAGATGGTTTGGTCATGTGAGAAGGAGAGTAAGAGACGCTCCTGTGAGGAGAGTTGATGAAATGGAACAATTAGTCACAAAAAGAGGTAGAGGTAGACCCAAGAAGACTTTGGGAGAGACATTAAAATTTGATATGAAATATATGGATCTAAATGAGGATATGACAAAATACAGAAATACATGGAAGTCTAGAATTCATGTAGCCGACCTCACATAGTGGGATAAAGGCTGGATATGTTGTTATTGTTGTTGTTGAATGAGCCCCTAGATTTCCTAATAAAGGTCTTATTCTTAAGTGTTAATAATATGTGACAAAGGCCTTCGGATTAAGGATTTCTTAAAGTGATTCCCAGTCTTTAGATTTGTTAGATAGAGTCTATGATTAATCGATTACGCACTAGCACATGGGCTACTACCTTTGATTAGTATGGTGAGTCATATGTCACAATCGATGGAATGGATATAGTAAACATGTGGGTGGATGTTAGTTGAATATTTGTTGAATGTGACGCAAGTGATGGATCACATGGTTGAGAGGATTAATGATCTATCACTGGCTTCGATTGTGTTACTGGTCCTTATACCGAAAGCAACATAGTTGTCTTGTATCTTGGTGTTAGAGATTTGCCGTTGCTACTAACCACTTGGTCATCGCGGTGGGAATATGTATTGTGTGATCTTTGTGAAGTAACATATGGAGGCAAGTGATTGCTAATATGATCTATTGATCTCTGGCGTAAGGTGAACATCCTATGCAATCAGTGGTGGTTTGTGATTGTATAAATCCCTTGACTAGGGTGCACATGATTGGAAAGGAGTTTTCAATGTCAAAAGGAGTTTCGAAATGTCATCTCAATCACACCATGCTAGATCTTGGTATAGCTATCGAGTTAGTGAGTTTGATCAGTCCATGGCTCTCACTCGATTGGGATGTTAGTTGATGGAGGGATTATAGTACAGCGGAATTGAAAGCCCAAATAGGTTCTCTTAAAGTATGACTTTATTACTGGTATGATCGTTTTGATATAATGGTAGTTGTCACTTAGAACCTTTCGGGGTACATCAGGGAGATGGATGTCACGACCATAGGGTTTGGGAAGTAATTTGGTATGGACACGGGGAAGAGAGAGTAGAAAGGGATACAAAACGAGAACATGGTTAATTGAGGGAGACGAGAGGAAATAGAAGGAGATGAACGTAGAGGCATCAACTAACAACTAATTTGAAGCATATTCTAGACTAACAGGTCCCGTGTGCAATTACAAAATATCTCCTAACAACAATGATAACTAATTATAGCTTTGCCCCATGATTCCCCTTGGGTTGTGACAATCCCCCCTCCTTTGAAAAGTTTTTTGTCCCCAAGAATTTGATAGCTATTGACCCTATTCTTCATCCTATTTTAGCCTTCACAATCCGACTTCTTCTTCACCTTTTCTTGTTCTTTTCTTCTACTTGCTTGGGCCTCTTTTTCTTTCTCCGTCTTGGCTTTATCTGATGAATGAAAGAGGAAACAACATCTCTTTGTTCAACAGGTATTTCGAACTCTCTTAAAGTACCTCCTTTATTTTCCTTAGCTAAAATCAGCACCAACTCCTCTACATGTTCAACGGCTAAGAGATAACCAACACTATGAGCTGCTGTGGTTTCCTTGGTGGTGTCTAAAAGACTAATAAAATCTTTTGCCACACTATGACATTTCTTAACTTTTTTTTCCTCCTTCCCACTGGCACTATTCTGTAGATCCTAATAAATTAGCTGTGTATTTTCATTAGGTAGTGGATGTAACGCCCCGCTCCCACCTACGGGTGTTACTCACGAATAATTAACTTATTATTCACATGCTAGGGCAAAGATGAAGAGATGGCTACGTTTCAAAGAGAAACGACCTAGGTGGGAAACTAGACTTCGCCCTCTCTTCACTCCACTCAAGGTTTCGGGAAGATAACTAAATGACCCCGCGAAGAATAAACCCAAAATCTCGAGAAGTGCCACCTTCTCAAGCTTTTAATGAAGAGCTAATGATGGCTACCCAGGATCGAAGGAAATAAACTCGCTCACTAAATTCATACAAATTATGGCATAAGCGTTAATTATAAGAAAATAATAATTTCTTTGCCCCAACTATTAACCCATTTATCTCACCTTCATTTCCTTTAGAAAATTATTGGGTTAATATTTCTTTAGAAAAATTTTATAAAATTTTCCTTATCAAATCTCCATTGTTTTTTTTTTCCTTTAATTATTTCAAAATACCAAATTTTCCAAACACTTAGGAAATAAATTTTGAAATACAACATCAAGGCATCCTCATCCATTTTCTAAAATTTAAGGAAAATACTCCATTATTGGTATTCCCAAATTATAGAAATTTTTCCCACAATTGCCTCAAGTTCATATTAATTTAATAATTAATTTAGAGGCTAAAATACTCCTTTATTTATTTATTTATTTAAAATACATTTTATTTCATAATTACTCAAAATGTTAGAAATAATTAATTAAACAGAAAATAGAATTTAAAATAACATAAAAAGCATCACAACAGCAGGGGGGCAGTAGCAGCCTGCCGCGCCCCCAGGGCGCGGGCCGCGCGGGCTGGCTGCCTGCCATGCGCGCGCCCCTGGCACCAGCACACTACCTTTTAATTTTTTTTTTTTTGAATAAAAACCCCACATTTTCCAGAATTGAAATAAATGAAAAAAAAATACCTTTGGGCCACCCCCTTTTAAATAAATAAAAAAAAATTATTATTATTTTTTTTCATGACCCAAAATCATTTTAAAATAATCAAACACCCTTCCATTTCATGCCAACCAAACCTCCAACTAAATCACATGATGTATCCACCATCAAAGACATTAATACCTTCAAAGACTAGTAAAATAGATTACATGCTAACATTCAACAGCATAACCCAAAGATCTAAATGGTTTCAACTTTTCATACTCAAACCTTACTAATGATCACTCAAAATAGATAATAGGCATGCTCATACTTTCCAAACTTCAAGCATCCATCTTCTCCTTCCCTTTTGATGATGCCCCAACTACAAGGAGGTAAAAATACCTCATGAGCTTTAAGCTCAATAAGGGTGCAAATGATAAAATATGCGCAATAACAAGTAAAGTGTGACAAAATAAATGTATGCAATATGCTTGGGACTTCACATCCTCACAAACCACTTGGTTTGAGGCTTCCATATATCCCAACTCACATAACCTCATGGCCATAGGTCTTTACCACAACAAACATGCAAGATGCACACACATAGTTAAAGCATATATATAACATTTGCAAAGCCACCTCCCATGGGGCCATCCCTTACCTCTTAAGCTTCAACAACTAGCTTCAAGACTTCCTCCTTGCTTAACAACAACTTGCTCTCACTTCCAACCCTTAAGAAAAAATAAAACTTGCTTAAAAAAAAAATATTCAAGACTAGGGTTTTAAGGAAACAAGCTTTCTTGGAGAGCTTACCTCTTCAATTTTCCAAGCTCTCTCTCTCTCTCTTCTATGCTTTTCTTGTACTTGCCCAAAAGAAGACAAGTCTTCTTCTTCTTCTCTTATATGTCAGAACCTAACCTAACCTAATAAAGAGTATGATAGTATATGGGGGGTTTCCATAATTGTCCTTGAATCATGGAGAAGTCATAAAATTATAAGATGCCTTGGGAAGGGCAAATTTGGTAATTTGGTGTTTTTCCCCGTAAAGGTAATTATTTGGTGGAGAAATTTATATATATTGTGTAATTACAATTTTAAAGAATTTAATTCTTATTTTCAAGCATGGGGAAAAATGTATGGAAAAATTAAGAATTAAAAATTAGAAGCCAAGTTGTGTAGAATTATGACACTTGGAAAATTCTTATGAAAGGAATTTAGTTAAAATGTGAAATTAAGAAATTTAGCCAAATTAGATATTAAGGGGACACTTGGCATGATCTTGTGAAGGAAGATAGGAGAATAAAAAGAAATTCAAAAAGAAAAAAATTTGGTCTTTCAAGCATTAAATGAAGCCATGATGATGTCTCTAAAAAGAAATTACAAAATGAAATGAAATTAGTCACCCATTAATGGGTGAAAATAGAGATGATATATAAATTAGAAAGGAAAAGGAATTATGTCTTTCAAGACATGTCTTGAAATTAGTCAAATTAAGTTAAATGGGAATTAAAATAGAAACTCCAAGTGATCTAATGGTGGTGATTAAGTCTTGAAAGAAGAATTAATCCAATGGCTAGAATTGGGTCTTGGAAGATAGCATGGATTGCCAACACATTTAAAAATTTAATTTAAAAGGAATTAGGGATGGTGGAGATCATGGGCTAAGAATTATGGATGGTTAAGATGTAGTCTTGAAGGAAGACCAAGATTGTGCTTTCTTTCAAGGGTGGAGATTAATTCTCCCAAGATGGATGGATGAGATTGCTTCTTGAAAGAGCACATGGATTGTGCTTTATTTGGATGGCTAGGATGGGTTCTTCCAACTCAAATTAAATCCAAAGGCCAGGATTTATTCTTGTCATAGAATTAAATCAAAATGAATTAAGGAATATTTGTTTATATAAGAGAAGAAGAAGAAGACTTGTCTTCTTTTGGGCAAGTAGAAGAAAAGCATAGAAGAGAGAGAGAGAGAGCTTGGAAAATTGAAGAGGTAAGCTCTCCAAGAAAGCTTGTTTCCTTAAAACCCTAGTCTTGAATATTTTTTTTTTTAAGCAAGTTTTATTTTTTCTTAAGGGTTGGAAGTGAGAGCAAGTTGTTGTTAAGCAAGGAGGAAGTCTTGAAACTAGTTGTTGAAGCTTAAGAGGTAAGGGATGGCCCCATGGGAGGTGGCTTTGTAAATGTTATATATATGCTTTAACTATGTGTGTGCATCTTGCATGTTTGTTGTGGTAAAGACCTATGGCCATGAGGTTATGTGGGTTGGGATATATGGAAGCCTCAAACCAAGTGGGTTGTGAGGATGTGAAGTCCCAAGCATATTGCATACATTTATTTTGTCACACTTTACTTGTTATTGCGCATATTTTATCATTTGCACCCTTATTGAGCTTAAAGCTCATGAGGTATTTTTACCTCCTTGTAGTTGGGGCATCATCAAAAGGGAAGGAGAATATGGATGCTTGAAGTTTGGAAAGTATGAGCATGCCTATTATCTATTTTGAGTGATCATTAGTAAGGTTTGAGTATGAAAAATTGAAACCATTTAGATCTTTGGGTTATGCTGTTGAATGTTGGCATGTAATCTATTTTGCTAGTCTTTGAAGGTATTAATGTCTTTGATGGTGGATACATCATGTGATTTAGTTGGAGGTTTGGTTGGCATGAAATGGAAGGGTGTTTGATTATTTTAAAATGATTTTGGGTCATGAAAAAAAAAAAATAATAATTTTTTTTTATTTATTTGAAAGGGGGTGGCCCAAAGGTATTTTTTTTTCATTTATTTCAATTCTGGAAAATGTGGGGTTTTTATTCAAAAAAAAATAAATTAAAAGGTAGTGTGCTGGTGCCAGGGGCGCGCGCATGGCAGGCGGCCAGCGCGCGTGGCCCGCGCGCTGGGGGCGCGACAGGCTGCTGCTGCCCCCCCCCCTTGCTGTTGTGATGCTTTTTATGTTATTTTAAATTTTATTTTCTGTTTAATTAATTATTTCTGACATTTTGAGTAATTATGAAATAAAATGTATTTTAAATAAATAAATAAATAAATAAAGGAGTATTTTAGCCTCTAAATTAATTATTAAATTAATATGAACTTGAGGCAATTGTGGGAAAAATTTCTATAATTTGGGAATACCAATAATGGAGTATTTTCCTTAAATTTTAGAAAATGGATGAGGATGTCTTGATGTTGTATTTCAAAATTTATTTCCTAAGTGTTTGGAAAATTTGGTATTTTGAAATAATTAAAGGAAAAAAAAAAGCAATGGAGATTTGATAAGGAAAATTTTATAAAATTTTTCCAAAGAAATATTAACCCAATAATTTTCTAAAGGAAATGAAGGTGAGATAAATGGGTTAATAGTTGGGGCAAAGAAATTATTATTTTCTTATAATTAAGGCTTATGCCATAATTTGTATGAATTTAGTGAGCGAGTTTATTTCCTTTGATCCTGGGTAGCCATTATTAGCTCTTCATTAAAAGCTTGAGAAGGTGGCACTTTTCGAGGTTTTGGGTTTATTCTTCGCGGGGTCATTTAGTTATCTTCCCGAAACCTTGAGTGGAGTGAAGAGAGGGCGAAGTCTAGTTTTCCACCTAGGTCGTTTCTCTTCGAAACGTAGCCATCTCTTTATCTTTGCCCTAGCATGTGAATAATAAGTTGATTATTTGTGAGTAACACCCGTAGGTGGGAGCGGGGCGTTACAGGTGGTATCAGAGCCGACCCCCGAGCCTCTGAGCGCGGTGGTGGGGTAAACCTCAGCGAGGAAGCTGAGTCCCTGAGGGGGGGTGCGTGTAGACACCTTAGGCGAATCCCACATCGGCCATGCATCGGGGGGAGATCTGGGACCGGTTGTAAGGTCGCATGACGAGGACGTCATGTGCTCAAGGGGGGGAGAATGTAATACCCCGAGAGCCCAGAGAAGTTAGTATATATCGAGAATAGTGTAAGAAAGGAAACAACACCAGCTGGATACCTTTTGGGCTGAATATTGGCAAATAACTCCCAAGTTAAGCGTGCTTGACCTGGGGTAATCCAGGGATGGGTGACCCTCCTAGGAAGTTCATGGAGGCCCATCAGGATAAGTTGTTCCGGATCTTCCTATCGCTCGAATGAGATGTTACAGTAGAGGAGTACCCTTTTCTTTGAGAGAAACAGATTTGAAGTCTTCAAAATCCCAAGTTATTGTGATCATATCCTTTCTCGAGTTCTCAACATCTTTGACTTCCTCATCTACCTTAGAAATCTCAGCAATCAGAGTCTCTTTTACTTCCTGAATTTTCTCATCCGTTGCAGGAAGTTCATCAACTTCTTGCTGAAAACTATGCCCTAATTGCCTCTTCTAATCCATGGTTAGGGCCTTAGCTAAGGTTGGGGTAGGTAAACTTTTCACTGTTAGACCATTCCGCTGCCATGATTGATTGTTTCCCTTAGTCATTACCCTACTATTACCATAAGAATTCTCATGTCTATTTCCTTTATGTTTCAATTTATTGAATTCTTCAATGATATCTGTCCTCATCTTCTCCCCGAACCGGTTGCAGACACCATTTACAAACTCTGGCCAGCTCCATTCCCCCCTTCCTTGGCTTCAAATTTGAAACCAAGTGTTTGCATCGTCATCCAAATAAGCTGCAACCATGTTCACTTTCTCTCTTTGAGCTACTCGGTATTGGTAGAACACTTGTTAACATCGCCTGATCCACTACCGAGGTCTATCTTTTTCAAATGGGGGAATGTCTGTTTGTGGCCCTGGGATGGTGGAGAGATTACCGCCAACACCTCGATTCAAATTATCCTCCTTTGTCTCCGTCCTCTCCCCTGCTTCCATAGGATTATTAGGCCTTTGCCTAGATCTTTGTGTTGTTAGAATTGGCACTAATGAAGCCCTGGGAGGGAAATCCGTCGGAAGGTTGGCATTAGGCAACCAAGCAAACACGCTCAAGGCTGCACTCACCTGCTGACTTAATCTAACAAATTCCTCCCAGAGCCCACTAATGGCTCGATCCAGATTGACCCTATACTCCGATCAGCTCCAATTGACCTCTTCTTGAGTATTTTTGATTCTCAACTCCAATGTTTCTAGGCGATCTTCTACTTGCTCTTGGTTCTGTTGCATTCCAAGCTCAATACCATCCAATCAGGATTCCATTTGCTTTGCCCGTGATCACCTATATCCAAATTGCACAATGCAGCAGGCACGAAAATACAAGATTGATGAACAGCCTCTTAGGAAACAGAAAATCGATTATCGCTCTCAATTATTGTCGAGAATTAATCGGCCCCCTGAATCAATCGATCTGATCTGCCTTCAAATTCTGATTGAACTTGGATCGAATTTTTTTCAGTTAACCTAATCTGCTTCTTTGAGATGGCTTCCAGGAATTGCTTAGATCTAACTTCAACAATTCTGAATTAGTTGCTAAAATTACTAGAATTGCTGCCGCGAGTGAGCCAGCTTTGATTCTGCCTTCCAAAATCACCTACATTAGCTGTTAGGAGTTGTCAGAATCACAACTAAGAAACAGCTATCGCCGTTAATCAACGATCACCGAGATCCCACCCCTAAGTTCACCCTTTCTTGTTACAACCCTTTGGGTAGAAGTCACCCCCAAAAGCTAGCTGTTGAAGGAAGGGTGTCCATGAGATTATAAACCCCACACCAAGAGCCTATACTTCCCGACGTGGGACAAGTCCCATACCTTGTAATGGACCATAACATACCGCTACGCTTAGTAGCCCTGGCACCCATGCGGGCAAGTTGGAGCCACGCTCTGTAGCCTTGGCCATGGCCACATTGGTAGGTTGGAGTCATGGGGTCAGCTCTGATATCACTGTTACAACCCTTTGGGTAGAATTCACCCCAATTGTCAGGTCCTAAGATCTGACAATGGAATTTTGGTAGAAATAGAGAGAAATTGGGGAAGAATTAGACTGAGAGGGGGGAAGAACAACAAGAATTAGAGAGATAGAAGGTTCGGGAGAGAGAGAGAGAATTCAGAAAGAGGGAAAGGATTCCATTCATAGCATCAAAATTATCCTCATCTACTTACAATCAGCCTTTTATAGGTAGTTCCATGGCTATAACAGCCGTATCAGCCATATGTATGACTAACCAATTCATAACAGAATGCACTATTACAAATATGCCCTCCAAGTACCCTAGGGTCATGACATCTCTCAATCTCGTTGAATCGCCCTTTCATAGGCAGTGACCAAGATCCAATCGCTTGGAACAACAGTCGAAGTTGCCTGGGTCTGCTACGCCTTCACATGCCTTCCAATTTGAGTAGAGACTTAGCAAAATTCACAGCCCGAGGCTACCACTTGCTTCGCCTTCACTATCCAATTCAATTCTGATTAACTGACTCGGTGATGGGCCTCAATTAATTGGATCGACTTTGCTTTAATTCGCCCCAGGCCTGCGTCCTCTTCAATTCCGAACCAAAGTCGCTTTGCTTTCCAAATCCTAGTTTGCTTTGCTTGGCTACGCCTTTTAAATCCAAGTTCAATTTCGACTTGCAACCAGCCGCTATCTACCCACGATTTACACAAATTAGGATTCCCAATGGATTTGCCACCCAATCATTGTCCAAAGTCCCATAATCATCGGAATTCACTTATCTCTGCCTTGGCTTAAAATCGTGGAACTCTGCTTCAAGGAAACTGATCTGATCCGGTACACATTGAAGGACACTTGAGTTTATCCCCACTTCCAGAATGCAGCTAGGATCAAGATCAGTTGCGTTAGATTCCTCTTTAAGGAACGTTGCCTCCAAAATTCAAGTCAGATTGGCTTACGGAATTTGCTCCTCCTGCTATTTCCGAAGCAATATTAGCTCCATCTTCTGTAATCAATTGACTCGCTATTCGATCAATTCTATCGCCGCTTTCGACAACGCCTACTGGACTTAATCAGTTCCGCAATCTATTGCCTGAACTCACCTGTTGCTATCGGATTTCATAGTCGCCTTCAAATTTCGAGAATCAACCTCCGTCGAAATTTTTTGCATGGAATTGCCTTGGTCAATTGCTAAACTTCCGGATCACAGTCGAGAATCGTCGACTCTGATACCAAATGTCACGACCCTAGGGTTTAAGAAGTAATTTGGTATGGACACGGGAAAGAGAAAGCAGAAAGGAAGGGAAATACAGAATGAGAACAGAGTTAATCGAGGGAGACGAGAGGAAATAGAAGGAGATGAACGTAGAGAGAAAAGACTCAAAATCATATTATCATTCAACATAACATCGGTCCTCCTACAAGTAGCCTTTTATAGGCATCAACTAACAACTAATCTGAAGCATATTCTAGACTAATAGGTCTAATGTGCAATTACAAAATATCTCCTAACAATAATGATAACTAATTATAGCTTTGCCCACTAATTCCCTTTGGGTCGTGATAATGGAGAGATCTTCGTTGTAGATCAAAGTGTTTGGTTGGCGTCAAAGTGTTTTGACATGTCCTGATTGCTATTTAGTGGTGAACCTAGATAGTCACATGCATATTCGAGTGTAGTGGTTGACTAGTGATGAAATGCTGGAATTAAATGTTGATCATCATTAAGAGTTAATGATGACATTGTTAAGAGTTAATGGAACAGGTTTAAATTAATTGGAGTAATTGTTAAGAGTTGATAGGCATGCTATTAAGAGTTAACAGTGACCTCGGTTTCATTATGAGATGATGAAAGAGCCACTAAGAGTTAATGGCAGGCCTAGATGCAATTTGTAGAAAATTGGAATGAAGGAACAAAATCGATCGACTGGCCTTGGAGGCGGTCGACTGGATCGTGGCCAAACCATCAGATCATGGTTGAATCAGTCGATAGGTTGAGAACTAGTCGATCGGTCCTTGCAGACTAGTGCAAACCGATCAACTTCTTTCTCGAAACCGGTTGACCATTTTCTTGCATCGAGGGTTGCATTTGGCACAATTTCTTTATCGTTTCTGCAGCCATTTGGGAGGATGCGTGGCCAAGGAGGATGACGGGAAGGATGGCATGCCTCTCCCTCGCACAACCTTATCCCCTCTCTCGCACAGCCTTGTCCCCTCTCTCTCTCCTAGTTGTTTACCATTTTGTCCCCTCTCTCTATCCTGAAGTTTGATTTGGTTTCGTATAAATGATTGTATTGCATCAACTGGATATGTTTTGTAAAAATGCATGGTGTGTGGGTTTTTCATGACATTGTTATATCTGAAATCATGTCGTTGTTATGATGTCCGGTAGGACGGGGTGGGGTCTTTTGAGAATGGGGCAAGGTTAATCTCAGCCATTGGGTGACGTTGTTGGGCACCCGGAGATTAAGTATGTCACAACAAGGTAAATCCCAACAGTGTGTGGAATAGATTTTTCACAGGAGATTGAGTATGCTAGGGAGATTTCTCAAATTGACGTGTTGTGTCATTTTTACATGCCATGCTCATGAACATACATGCATTCTGTAAATTGTTTTTATGCCATCACTTAGATGATTCAACATCTAATCTGGTTTATGCCCCTGGAACATTCAAACGTTCCAGATGATGGTTTCGGCAGGGGCAAGGACATGGTCAGTTAGAGTTGATGGAGTACGAGCAGGACAGTTGTAGTTTACATTTTTGAGGTTATGTAATTCTTGTTTTGATGAGAAGATGCTATGTATGAACGATTGTAGTATTCTATGATATTCAGTAATGTTTTTATCCGCTGCGTAATATTATGCCTTGTTTAACTTAAGTCTATTGATCTCGTTAGTTAAACGGGCATGACTGGGGTTTTTCTGGGGTTTCATGAGCATATGAAGATTGTACTTTGAAACACCGCGTGTGTCGAGCGGTGTATGGAAAAAGAAATCCTGGTAATCCCTTATAGTGGCACGCCTGGCAAGGCGGGGTGTTACACTTTTGCTTTTGGCTTTTTGTTTGTTGCAATTGTTGCCTTGCATTCTATCTTGGCCAGAGCATTCTGAGCATTCTTCTTTTCTTCCAGAGCCCTTGAAGCCCTTCTCTCTTTTGCTCCTTGGAGTCCTTGTTGCTAGTGTGGCAATCCAATCCAATAGAGAATTTATTTGGATTTGGAAGCACTTGTTTTGAACCCATTTTCATGTTCATCATCTGCAAGTGGTTTGCCTAGCACATTGGCCATCTTGCAGATTTCATCCGCTATTCAAAGCGTGGACTGACTAGGCCCCTCGTAATTTTGGGGGTCGGATTGGTTGTCTGGAAATTTGTTTGGAATAGTGAGACTGTTCGGAGGTGCTATTTGGAAGCCATTTGGTGAGGATGAGTTGCTGCCTCAGGTGGATTTTCAGCCACTTCATCAGATTCGAAGCTCTCTAGTGAGGTATACCTTCTAACGCCCTATGAATGGTTTTGTTTTTGTACTGCATATGGTTGTCGATACCGGGTCTTGCAAGGTGATCTTGTTTTATTTCCACTACGTCTATTTTGAAAACTGGTAAAACCCTTGCATGACACACCAAGAGTTGCCATTCCCCTTCAATAGGGACATCAAGATTGGACAAGTCAAATGAGAAAGAATCTGAAGGAGTAAGTTTAGAGTTACCCTGAGAAGAAGAAAGACCATCATTTAGTGATGTTGATTGTTCAATTGTTAGAGTAATATTCGGATTGATAGTATTCTTTTGAGTTTGCCTTCTCGTATAAAACTGAAGCTCTAGTTTTGGATTGCTTTGATCTGTTTGTGGTAATTTGTCATGACCCAAGCGTGGCAATGGCTTGATTTCCAATCTGGTTAGAATTGGAATAGGTGCTGCTCAGAGCAGAGTAGGCGCAGAAACGATTTTGAGAAGAAGGAGAGAAGAGAGAGAGAAGGTTGATAGAGAGAAGTAGAATTCAATGATTTCTTATTTCATGCTCACCTATAGCCATATAACTGACTATATATAGGCTGCCCAAGGGCAGATTCCTAGCCCGTCCGTTGCAACAAACAGCCAGTTGACCACATGCATAGGAATATTTTATTTGTCCAGTCAACTAATAAGGAAATACTGAAATAAAAATTACAACAGTAGTAATAATGCAAAGGAAATTAAATTAGCAGTAAAACATTGTCTTAGAGCTGGCGACGCATGACAATTCCCCCCTCGTTAGCTCTTTCTTGTCCTCAAGAAAGGCTGAGGAGGCCGACTGATCTGGGAAACTGCTGCAGTAACTATGGTAGGTATTCCCATGTGCTATCTTCCTCTCCTACTCCCTGCCATTTAACCAACATTTGTATGATAGGTGCCCCTTGCTTGTAGATGACTTTGCGATCCAATATCACTTCTGGTTCCACTATTCTCCTGACTTCTTTAGGCAATTGTGGTAACATAGGACTCACCAACTGTGCTTCAGCTGACTTCTTCAATAGTGAGACATTGAATACAGGGTAGATGTGAGACTCCTCATGGAGTTTTAGCCGATAAGCCACTCGGCCAACCTTGGCAATTATAGGGAAAGGCTCGAAATACTTTGGGCTAAGCTTGGATACAGGCCTCGACGAAATGGACTTAAGATCGGGATATTGTAGTCTTAGGTAAACTTCCTCGCCCACATTAAACTCTCGATCACTTCTTCTGTAGTTAGCGATTTGCTTCATCCTGTTTTGAGTCGATGCCAACTCTCTTTTTAACTGCTGCAACACCCTTTTCCTTTGCTGCAAATAGTCTTCCACTTTAGCCACTGTTGAGTAATTGCCTACAGCTGGTATTAAGGGAGGTAGGTAACCAAAAAAAGCCTCAAATGGTGACATTTTGAGTGATGAATGGTGGTTAGAACTGTACCACCATTATGCTATTGGCAGCCACTTATGCCACTCTTTAGGGTGCAGAAAACTGATGCATCTCAGATAAGACTGTAAGCTTTGATTCACCCTCTCGGTTTGGCCATCCGTTTGAGGGTGATAGGCCGTGGACATGTTCAACCTCGTTCCCAAGGCCTTCATGAGCTCTTACCACAGCAGACTGGTAAAAACCTTGTCTTGGTTTGAAATAATAGTCTTTGGGATCCTGTGCACCTTAACTACCTGATCCAAGAACACCCGAGCCACATCTTGGGCTGTAAAAGGGTGTGTCAACCCTATGAAGTATGCGAATTTCGCGAGCCTATTAACAACTACCAAGATGCCATCATTTCCCTTAGATTTCGGCAGCCCTTCAATGAAGTCCATAGAGATGCTTTCCCAAGCTTGGTCTGGAATCGATAAGGGCTGTAGAAGCCCAGGATAGGGTACCGTCTCACTCATCGTTTGCACACCTCACAGGCCATGACAAATTTCTTCACCTTTGCTTTAAGGCCCTGCCAATAAAACAATTGTTTTACCCTTACGTAGGTGTTCTGCACTCCTGAATGCCCTCCTAAGGCTGACCCATGAAAAGATCACAGTATCATTTTCTTGAGATCATCATCATCTCCCACCACCATCCTTCCATGGTATCTCAACACTCCTCCACTTAAGCTGTATCTATCCTCCCCTATGTTGCTTGTAGCAACTCTTTCCAGTATTTGCTTGATCTTTGCATTCCCTTCATAGCTATCAACAATTTCCTTGCACCAATCAAGAACTACCGTAGTTATAAGGGCCATTTCCCCAACCTCATGACACCTGGACAAAGTATCGACAACCACATTTTCTTTCCCTTTTCTGTACTGGATCACATAGTCCAATCCCATAAGCTTGGACATCCCCTTCTTTTGCAGCTGGGTGTGCAATTTCTGTTGTAACAAAAACTTTAAGCTTTCACGGTCGGTTTTAATTATAAACCTCCCTCCTTCAAAATAATGCCGCCATTTATCATCAGTCATTAACATAGCCAGGAACTTCTTCTCATATATGCTTAACCCCACATGTTTTGGTCCTAGTGCACGGCTAAGAAAGGCCAGGGGTCTCCCTTCTTGCATCAACACTGCCCTAATAGCGGTTGCAGAAGCATCGGTCTTCAATACTAAAGGTTTGCCAAAATTAGGTAGCCCCAAAGTGGGTACTCTACTCATTCCCTCCTTAACCCTTTCAAAGGCTATGTCAGCTTCCTCACCCCACTTAAACCCTTCTTCAAGAGTCCAGTTAAGGGCTTGCTAATAACCCCATATCCCTTGACAAATCTACGGTAGTAACCTGTGAGGCCCAAGAATCCTCTTAAGGCTCAGATTGATTTGGGTTTTGGCCAATTCAACATTGCCTCTATCTTGCCTTAGTCGGTGCTGACCCCATTTTCCGAGATCACATGCCCTAGGTACTCCACTTGGCTTTGATTAAAAGCACATTTGGACCTCTTGATATAGAGCTGATTGGATTTAAGGATCTCAAAAGTGGTTTTAAGGTGTTTTAGGTGAGCTTCAAAGGATGGGCTATAGATAAGTATGTCATCGAAGAAAACCAATATAAATTTTCTTAGGTAAGGCTCAAAGATTCAGTTCATTAGTGATTAAAAAGTGGCGGGGGCATTGGTGAACCCAAATGGTATCACTAGAAACTCAAAATGCCCATGGTGGATTCTAAAGGCCATTTTAGAAGTGTCTTCGGGTTTCATCCTAATTTGATGATAACCCGAGTGAAAGTCAAGTTTAGAAAAGAATTTGGCTTGACTTAGTTCATCCAAGAGATCTTTCACCAAAGGTATAGGGAACTTGTCTTTAATAGTTATGGCGTTAAGTTGGCGATAATCCACACAAAGCGCCATGAACCATCCTTTTTTCTTACCAATAAAACCGGAGAAGCAAAAGGGCTATGGCTGGGTCTAATGATGGACTGTTGCAACATTTCCCTAACCATGGTTTCTATAACAGATTTATGAATTGATGGGTATCTGTAAGATCTCACATTAACAGGCTTTGAGTTGGGCTTAAGATGAATGGCATGGTCAAACTCTCGGCTGGGGGGTAGGCCTTTTGGTTCTTGGAATAGATCATTAAATTCAATCAACAATTTATCAAGTAGAGCAGAGTTTTGTACCTGCCCAGCAGTGGAGTTCGGGATCTTGATGCTAAAATAGGCCTCTCCTGGCCTAGCACTGCCTGGTGCCTCCTCTACTGACACAATTGAAAACAATTGTGTTAGCCGTCCTTACTTGTTCTTAAACACCTTTTGGAGCCTTTTCCCAGTTATCATCTTGCTTACTCCTACTTCTCTTCCTCCAGATAGAGTCAATCTTCTTCCTCCTTTCTCAAAGGAAACTTCCATCCTATTAAAATCAAAACTAATAGGACTAACTTCTTTCATCCAATCTACATCCAAAACGACATCACAACCCCCTAGGCCCAAAAGTCTCAAGTCTGCCTTGAACGGTTCTCCCTGCATCTCCCAACAAAATCCTTGGCAAGTTGACTTGCTTATTACCTTGTTTCCATTGGCAACGGTTACACTCAGTGGTTGTGTACTGGCCAACTTGCACTTAAGCTTTCCCGCCATTCCTTCATTAAGGAAGCTGTGAGTGCTTCCACTATCAATCAAGATCATTAGGCTGTAGTCCTTTACCTTCCCTTCAACCTTAATTTTTTTGTTGTTGGGGACTCCCTTGAGTGCATGTATGGAAGTCTCTCTATTGTGTTCCCCTTCACACTCTTCTTCTTCAGTTCCTTCTTCAATTTCGTGCACCCCTTCCTCTTTGCCTTCTAACAGAAAAATTTGCCTCTTACATTGGTGTCCAGGGAAATACTTGTCCCCACACCTGTAGCACAGCCCAAAAAGTCTCCTTTGATCTCCCAATCAACCACCATAGGATGAAAAACCTCCCCCAGCCACATTTTTTGTCCTAGCACTCTCCCTGGCCGTCTCCCTATTGGGGTTTCTACCCCCCGGAGGAAACGACCCCAATCCCATGCTCTTCTGTTGCTGTTTTTGTTTCTTCACTAGAGCTTTAACCACCATCTCCTGTTGTCGTGCACTTTCTGAAGCTTGCTCAACTGTTCTGGGCTTCAACACTTTTACCATTGGTCTCAATTCATCATTCAATCCGCTTAAATAACTAGACACAAAATAAGCTTCAGACAGGTGAGGATTATGGTGGATCATAAGTGACTTAAGCTCTTCAAAGCGTTTCTAATAGGATTCCACACTTTCGACTTGCTTTAGCTTATTAAACTCCCCGATAACGTCCACCATGCTTCTTTCCCCGAAGCGTTCTTTCAATTTTTCTGCAAATTCTTCCCATGTGTGAATCGTTCCCACTCCCACACATCCTTGGTACCAAGCATCCACCACCTCGTTAAAGTAGGCTGAAGCCAAAGTTATCCTCTGTCTTTTGGGTATATTATACCATTCAAACACTCTCTCGCATCTCCTGATCCACCATCTGGGATTGACTCCTTCGAAGGTTGGTATCTCCATTCGGGGCATAGGAAATCCAGGTGGTTGGTGATTAACTTGGTTGTCCCCTCTTCTTCTCACGGATCCTTCTATTTCCTCCTCTGGTTCAATCTCATTTTCTTGGTGGTCATTTCCTTGGTTCATTATATTCTCTCCTAGAATGGGTTCAGTTCTTCCCCGGGGAGGAAAGTCAGGTGAGAGCCTTACCATATGCTGTCAGGTGAACATCAGCATAAATTGTTGCATCTGAGCTCCTAACTCCTCCCGCACCCTCGCAATGGAGCTATCCAACCTGCGTTCCAATCCTTCCATAGAACTCTTGACCTTGCAGTCCAAAGCTACGATTGCTTCATGCTCCCTCGTAGCTCCCAACTCCAACTGATCGACCTGATTGTGAAAATTGACCAGAGACGAGCTGACTTGCTGCAACTATGTCTCTAATCCCTTCATCCTAGTTCTGTTCGCCATTGGTTCAATGTTTTCGACTCGAGAACCGGAGCTTTGATACTAAGTTGTCACGACCCAAGCATGGCAATGACTTGATTTCCAATCCGATTAGAATCAGAATAGGTGCTGCTCAGAGCAAAGCAGGCACATACACGATTTTGAGAAGAAGGAGAGAAGAGAGAGAGAGAGAGAAGGTCGATAGAGAGAAGTAGAATTCAATGATTTCTCATTTCATGCTCACCTATAGCCATATAACTGACTATACATAGACTGCCCAAGGGCAGATTCCCAGCCTGGCCGTTGCAACAAACAGTCAGTTGACCACATGCATAGGCATATTCTATTTGTCTAAAAGCAATACTGAAATAAAAATTACAGCAGTAGTAATAATGCAAAGGAAATTAAATTGGCAGTAAAACATAGTCTTAGAGCTGGCGACGCATGACATAATTCTCCCCCTAGTTCCAATCCTATCATGCTAGGTACTTGTGAACTAAACACATTCTGTTCCTTAATTTTTTTAACATCTGTTTCCTCAAATTGTTTATCAGAGTAGAGTGGAGTGGAGTGTCAATCATGGTTGGAAGAGGATCATGGATTTCTAGAAAAGTATCGTCCTCAACATGAAGTTTCAAAAAATTATCTACCCCCTGAAGATGATTTTTGGAAAAATAAGGTTGAGTCTTGAGAAAGACACATCCATACTTATATGAGTTTTTTTTTTTGTCACAGGGTTAAAACATTTGTATCCTTTTCTATTTGGAGCATAGTTTAAAAAAACACACTTTTCAGCTATGAGATCTAATTTGGAATGAAATATTTGTGGCAGTGATGTAAATATCAGCCTAGGCGGCCGCCTAGGTGCTGACGAGGCATTAGGGGCCGCCACAATTATGGAAAAATCAGCCCCTTTAGGCGTTGGCCCAGCTAATCGGTGCCGAGCGGCGTGTAGTCGGCCAAGGCGACCGCCTAGCCGCATGGGCCGCCTAGCCCCATGAACCGCCTGAGCCTTCTCTTTCTTGGGCACCGCCATCGATCGTCTCTTGTGGAGTCGCTGTCGCCGCTTGCTCTCTTTGGTTTCCATCGACCGTCGTTCCTCTCTCTTCGTCTCTCGTTGCTTTCCCTTTCTATCTCAGCCTCTCTCGTCGCACGCCACCGTCATCTCTTGTGGACAATGGACTCGTCGGCGCTGCTGACCATCGTTCCTTTCCTTTCTCTTTGGTATCTGTGGTCAACCCTAATCGTCTCCTTGCCACCAAACTCTTATACCTTGTCTTCCACCGCTTGCGGCCCTTTGGTAAGCAATAAGCAAGCAGCAAGCGTTGCTTGCAGCAAGCAGCGTTGCTTCCTTTGTTATTTAACTTATTTTAATAGTTGTTAATGCGCTGCACAACAAGCGTTGTTGTGCCTTTGTTAATATTTGTTATTTGAATATTTTTTAATGTTTCAAATATTTTAATATTTGTTAATGTATTAATAAAAAATAAAAAAAAAATCTTGGGAGCGTCTAGACCCTGCCTAGGTGGCCTAGGCGCTAGGCATCAGCCTGCTGCCCAACTAACGCCTAGCGTCTTTTAAAACACTGATTTGTGGAACATAAACAAAGCAAGTGCATTCGAAGACCTTTAAGTGTAACTCAGAATATATCTGGCACATGAGAAAAAATGTTCTTAAAAGAATGTAAGGGGGTTTCAAAGTTTAGAACATGAGTGGGCATTTGATTGATGAGATAGGAAGCAGTTAAAATTGCATCGCCCCAGAGGTATTTGGGGATGTGCATGGAAAATATAATAACTCTAGTTATTTCGAGTAAATGTCTATTTTTGTATTCATTAATACCATTTGTTTCACGACAAGTGGATTGATGTAAAATTCTTTTTTTTTTTTTTTTTTTCGAAAACCCCCCCCAAAGATTCATTAAAATATTCAATTCCATTATCTGATCAAAGAATACAAATTTTTGTGTTAAATTGCGTTTCAATCATATGAAAGAAATCCTTGAAAATTCTAAACACGTCTAATTTCTTGGCAAGTAAACCCAACAAAGTCTAGTATAATCATCAATAAAAGTTACAAACCATCTTTTGCCAGATAAAATGAAAACCTTTGAGCGTCCCAAACGTCACTATGTATCAAATAGAATGGTTTTGAAGGGCAATAGGGTTTTAAAATAAATTTAACATGATAATCTTTAGATAAATGACAACTCTCACATTAAAACATAGAAGAATCCACTCCTTTAAACAACTTAGGAAATAAATGTTTTAAGTAAGGAAAACTATGATGACTTAGCCTAAGATGCCATTACATTATTTGAGTAGAAACAGAAGTCGAATGAGTACCACCCAATTCTTGAGCTTTTTTATGACTGAAGATATCCCCATCCAAATAGTAGAGTCCATTTATCTCTCTAGCACTGCCAATTGTCTTCTCCGAGTTCTGGTCTTAAAAGATACAGTAGGAATCAAAGAAGATAACACAACAGTTAGAGTCTTTTGAGAGCTTAAGAGTTTATTGATAGACAAAAGATTGCAGGCAAGTTTAGGAACATGAAGTACTGATTTAAGATCAATACTATTAGGGAGTTTAATGAGACCTTTACTTGCAATAGGTGAAAGACTACCGTCAGCTATTCTTATTTTTTCACTACCAGAACATGGAATATACGAATTGAACAAATGTGATAAACCAATCATATGATCAGATGCCCCTGAATCAATGATCCAGGGAGCAAATTTAAAGGAACTAGACAGGGTAAAAGAATTTCTACCAGAATAGGCTAATGAACAATTGGGTGTATTAGGTGATGGATTAGACTTTAGCAATCTCAGAAGTTAATCGATCTACTCTTTGTTGAATGGTCCAGCTTCAACTTTATTAGTAGTGGGTTGGGATCACTTCTGTCTCGGCTTCTAGTTGGTTGGTTTTCCATGAATCACCTAGCAAGTTTCTCGAGTATAGCATGGTTTGTTGCAGTGGTCGCACCAAACACGAGGCTTCTCTTTAACCTTTCGCTGACCAAAAATATGTCGTCCACTGGCATTAGCATTAGCAGTAACAAGTGCTATATTGTAACATCCCTCATCGAGCGATAGGAAGGACATGGATAACTTATTCTGATGGGCCTACATGAACTTCCCAGGGAGTCACCCATCCTTGAGCTACCCTAGCTCAAGCACGCTTAACCCCGGAGCTCTTTGCCTACATTCAGCCCAAAAGATATCCAGTTGGTGTTGTTTCGTTTCTTACACTATCCTCGATATATACTAACCTCTCTGGGCTCTCGGGGTATTACATTCTCCCCCCCTTAAGCACATGACGTCCTCGTCATGTGACCTTACAACTGGTCCCAGATCCACCCCCTTTGCATGGCCGATGTGGGATTCGCCTAAGGTGCCTACACGCACCCCCCATAAGGACTCAGTATTCTCGTTGAGGTTTGCCCCACCATCGCGCTCAGAGGCTTAGGGGTCGGCTCTGATACCACCTATAACATCCCGTATCGAGCGATAGGAAGGATCGGAACAACTTACCCTGATAGGCCTATGCGAACTTCCCAGGGGGGTCACCCATCCTTGGATTTCCCCAGGTCAAGCACGCTTAACCCTGGAGTTCTTTGCCTGCATTTAGCCCAAAAGGTATCCAGCTAGTGTTATTTCCTTCCTTACATTATCCTCGATATATACTAACTTCTCTGGGCTCTCGGGATATTACATTCTCCCCCCCCCTTGAAGCGAATCCCATATCGGCCATGCATCGGGGGGAGATCTAGGACTGGTTGTAAGGTCGCATGACGAGGACGTCATGTGCTCAAGGGGGGAGAATATAATACCCCGAGAGCCTAGAGAAGTTAGTATATATCGAGGATAGTGTCAGAAAGGAAATAACATCAGCTGGATACCTTTTAGGCTGAATGCAGGCAAAGAACTCCAGGGTTAAGCATGCTTGACCTGGGGAAATCCAAGGATGGGTGACCCCCTTGGGAAGTTCGTGTAGGCCCATCAGGGTAAGTTATTCCTGTCTTTCCTATCGCTCGATGCGAGATGTTACATGTGCTATTAGAGCCGACCCCTGAGCCTCTAAGCGCAGTGGTGGAGCAAACCTCAACGAGGACACTGAGTCCCTGAGGGGTGGTGCGTGTAGGCACCTTAGGCGAATCCCACATCGGCCTCATCCTTACATTATCCTCGATATATACTAACTTCTCTGGGCTCTCGGGGTATTACATTCTCCCCCCCCCCCCCCCCTTAAAGCGAATCCCATATCGGCCATGCATCGGGGGGAGATCTGGGACTGGTTGTAAGGATGCATCGGGGGGAGATCTGGGACTGGTTGTAAGGTCGCATGACGAGGACGTCATGTGCTCAAGGGGGGAGAATATAATACCCCGAGAGCCCAGAGAAGTTAGTATATATTAAGGATAGTGTAGGGAAGGAAATAACATCAGCTGGATACCTTTTAGGCTGAATGCAGGCAAAGAACTCCAGGGTTAAGCATGCTTGACCTGGGGAAATCCAAGGATGGGTGACCCCCTTGGGAAGTTCGTGTAGGCCCATCAGGGTAAGTTATTCCTGTCTTTCCTATCGCTCGATGCGAGATGTTACATGTGCTATTAGAGCCGACCCCTGAGCCTCTAAGCGCAGTGGTGGGGCAAACCTCAACGAGGACACTGAGTCCCTGAGGGGTGGTGCGTGTAGGCACCTTAGGCGAATCCCACATCGGCCTCATCCTTACATTATCCTCGATATATACTAACTTCTCTAGGCTCTCGGGGTATTACATTCTCCCCCCCCCCTAAAGCGAATCCCATATCGGCCATGCATCGGGGGGAGATCTGGGACTGGTTGTAAGGATGCATCGGGGGGAGATCTGGGACTGGTTGTAAGGTCGCATGACGAGGACGTCATGTGCTCAAGGGGGGAGAATATAATACCCCGAGAGCCCAGAGAAGTTAGTATATATCGAGGATAGTGTAGGGAAAGAAATAACATCAGCTGGATACCTTTTAGGCTGAATGCAGGCAAAGAACTCCAGGGTTAAGCATGCTTGACCTGGGGAAATCCAAGGATGGGTGACTCCCTTGGGAAGTTCGTGTAGGCCCATCAGGGTAAGTTATTCCTGTCTTTTCTATCGCTCGATGCGGGATGTTACATGTGCTATTAGAGTCGACCCCTGAGCCTCTAAGCGCAGTGGTGGGGCAAACCTCAACGAGGACACTGAGTCCCTGAGGGGTGGTGCGTGTAGGCACCTTAGGCGAATCCCACATCAGCCATGAGGGGGGAGATCTGGGACCAGTTGTAAGGTCGCATGACGAGGACATCATATGCTCAAGGGGGGGAGAATGTAATACCCCGAGAACACAGAGAAGTTAGTATATATCGAGGATAGTGTAAGGAAAGAAATAACACCAGCTGGATACTTTTTGGACTGAATGCAAGCAAATAATTCCAGGGTTAAGTGTGCTTGACCTAGGGAAATCCAAGGATGGGTGACCCCCCCTGGGAAGTTCGCGTAAGCCTATCAGGATAAGTTGTTCCGGTTCTTCCTATCGCTCGATACAGGATGTTACACATATTCTCGGTCAGACCACTTGCGCCATTGTTCTTCTTGCCAAGCATAACAACTCTTTGGCTTTCTTTGCGTCGAACTTCTGAAAAGGCTTCATTGAGTGCAGAAAGAGGATTTCCTTTGATGATCCTTCCTCAAATCTCATCAAACTCAATGTTGAGTCTCACAAGAAATTTGAACACCTGATTAACATCGACCATTTTTTGATAATGTTTGCAATCGTCAGAATTTTTCCACTCATAAGTGTTGAAGAGATCCAGGTACTGCCATATATGCTTCAAGTAGTTCAAGTATGTGGTGATGGTGTCGCTGCCTTACCAAATCTCACTGAGCTTCAAGTTGAGCTTGTAGATTTGGGATTGATTGCCCAACAAGTGACACTTGTTAGCACCCTGCATCCTTGAAAATCGCGCCCTATAAATACCCAGCTACAGAACATTGAAAGGGACCTCCGAATTTGATAAAATTTTGATATATTGACTACCTTTTTACTGCTTTCGTGAATAGTTATCTGGATCCAGTACTGACTTAGGCATCGAAGGGTTGTCGCAGGCGAGGATTCCCATGAGCCTTCTAATCCATTTTTGAAGTATCAACAGGGTCATATCCTTGCGGTGAGATTCTCAAGGCAAAGGTGCTTGAGACAAGATCTTTGTAGCGAGACAGATCCTTGTGACAAGACAGATTCTTGCGGCGAGATCCTTGTTGCAAGACAGAACCTTGCGGCGAGATCCTTGTGGCAAGATAGAACCTTGCGGCGAAAATCTTTGTGGTGAGATCGATTCTTGTGACAAGCATCCTTGTGGCAAACCCCCTCGCGGCAACTTTTCTTGCGACAACCCTATTTCACCCGACACTGAGCTTGAGTAGGTCCCACATCATAAAATTTAATTGTGTATTTTTTGCAACAACAACTGAAAATTATCGTTAAGATATCCTTATCGCAAAAGTTAATTGTCACATATTCTTAACACTTAAAAATAAGACTTTTAACAAGAAATCTATGGAGTCATTCATATATAATGATTGGAGAACTATGAATGAAGATATGACTTTAAGATATGAAAATATTTTTTATTACATATTGCAAGAATTACATCATTAGTTCCATAATAATAAATGTCAGATGCCATTTAAATCTAGCATTATGGCACCGACATTAATAATGGTTGCCTAGGGTTTTACAGTCAACGACTGTGATTTAATCCTTACTTTGATACCATATAAACTAAAGGAGATGGAGAAATAAAGTTCTCTATTTTCTGTATTGCAAATACACTGATTCCTCTTTTGTCTTGTAGAGAAAGAGTACAACATAATAGGAAAGAATAAAAAAGGAAAGAAGAATATACATAATATTCCTACAATATACTCTTATCAATCAAGGAAGTGATTTGGGGTATCAATTACACAGATTGGAGATAATTCCCATTAGTCAAAGAGGGAAATTAGCTCCTTTCCATCTCTACAATATTAGTATCATATGTCTTGCTCGACCTGTTTGTCCTTTTGAATCTATCTTCAGGTGCCATGTACTCAGAGGGATGAACCTTGTAATGAATTGGAGTAGGGACAACAAAAACCTAAATTTTGAAGCTCTGTTAGAAATAAGCATATCTCTGTCATCTAACTCAAAATTATTTCTTTTAGTGCTGCTAAGCTGAAGCTGGGGAGTGCTAATAACCCACACATATTTTTCTTGTGATCCTAACTCTTTATAGATATGGCACATTGAAGGTTTGAGATGCAAGGATTTTCTTTTTTACATGTAGTTTGCTTATAGTTGTGCAACAGTCAATCCTCAAGTGTAGTAGAAAATACTTGAATAATGCTGCCAAAGTTTGATGCTGTACATCCAACTTATTTCCTTGATCCGTGTGACTGTTATGCTAAAGATTGGACAGTGTGATATGATGCCATTCCACTTTCTAGATAAAACACCTTTTCATTTTCCTCCCCTATCTCATTTTGCATTTTCTGGTTCTTATCTTCAGTGCTCCAATAGGTCAAGGGTATGGTCTTACTGAGACTTGTGCTGGTGGGACTTTCTCAGAGTACGATGATACATCAGTAGGCCGTGTTGGTGCTCCACTTCCTTGCTCATTTGTTAAGGTAAAATATGTTTAGTGATATCACTTCAATGTTATGAAGCTTTGAACGTTATTCACTATCTCATGTGATTGGAGGGAATTTCAACCGGTGATTTCTGCTCCTTTTAAAAATTTATTGTCCAATTTGTTTTTAATTGCATTAATAAATTTTAAAAGGTTTTCCCAATATATTCTGCCATATCGAAAGTTTATATAATTTTTAAGTACCTCCTCTTTTATCTATAATTCTCATCAGTTGGGATTAAGGGCTAGTCACTTTTGGGTAGTTAATGTTCTATTTGCTAGTTGCCAGAATAGCCGTGAATGTGATGTAGTTGTCTTTTTGGAATAGTATTGTCAACCCATGTCCCACAGACATAGGGGACCAATGCAAAATAACGTGGACATCCTAATAGAGTAAATTCTTCAAAGGCAGGATAGGGACAGAGCAGAGCAATAACTGGACGTGCTTTAATATTTCATAGAACGTATATAGACAATAAATAAAGCATGGTTTATAAGAAATTGTGTTTTGGATTGTAATATTTGGAAAATGAAGCTTCCTGGATAATACATGCAGCTACTATTCTCTCTCTTGCTTCCTTTTTTTTTTTTTTTATCATTATCTTAAATAAGAAAACAAAAACATATTAAAAGATAGATGCCTTGCTGGTGCATGCATGCGAAAAAGTTTTTGCAAAGAGGACTAACAAAACTAAAAAGACTGCACCCATGGGTCATGAAAATGAAAGGTTCAGTTTCCTGCCCTCTATTCTGTGGCTTCTAATAAAATGACTACCGTGGAAGATACCCTCTCTCTCTCTCTCTCTCTCTCTCTCTCTCTTCACTCTTAGTTCATAGGTTTCAAATGCAATTCTTAGGAGTGGGTAATTGACTGCATGCCAGCTTTTCTGAACTTGCTCCAAAACTAACCCATGACTGGGAGTTTTTTTTTAGCCCCCGCGCGGAGGGGCTGCCTGATATGGAAGGGGACTTTAACTGTTTGTTCTTTCTATACTGCCCTTTGTGTTCGCTTTCCTGGGAGAACAGTGTGGAAAATGAGCACTTTGTGTAGATGGCCATCCCTGCAAATAGACAATCTCTTACTACATTGTCCAGTAGCTTGGGAGGTGTGGAGCTTTATGTTATCCATTCTTGGGTATTCAATGGGTTATGCCAGCTTCAGTGAGGAGTTTCTTATGTTCTTATTGGAGTTACCCACCGACTTACTAGAGATCTGTTTGGATGACTATTCCTTTATGTATTTGGTGGTTATATAGAGAGAGAGAAACAGGAAAGCTTTTGGGGATTTATAGTGGTTGGTTTTGAGTAAAAAAATTACATAATTTTTATTTTTATTTTTCTCTTGGTTAAGGATGGATACTTTTTTTCTTGTACTTCTTAGTACATTTTTAGGTGATCTTCATTCTATTTTTTAGTTTACAGTGGAAACTCTTGGTTTTGTACAGAGTCTTTTGAATAGGGGTTTGCCCCCTTAAGGCAATTGTTGTTTATATAAACTTTTGCAATTACTTATCCAAAGGAAAAAATGTTGAGGATGGTTCCCCATAGAGAATGGAAAGATCCCCCAAACTTTCCAAACTCTAAAATTTCTCTGCTCATAAATATGCTCACATAAAGTGAAGATGTGTCTCACACCCTTAGACTACAACCTTGACTAGCTAGCAAAGCAGTGACTAACTCTGGCATCACCCTAGCAGTACCAGACAAAGATTCTGTCTTTTGATTATTAAAATTTTTAGTATGTCTTCTCCTATATCTTAAGTGTATTGCATACTTTACCCTTTATTTATTTTTATTATATATCACATGATAAGAGATTCATCAATTTTTTTTTTTTTTGATTCACTCGGGGTATCCGGACTTACACCCAACTAGTCCCCAAGGGGCGATGACCTTCCCCCTTGATGCACGCCTGGATAAATCCGGATGCGGACCCAGCCTATACACACCCAAAGTGGACCCAGCCTTCATCAATTTTTACTCTGGTTGTTGGCTGGCCTAACACATACTTCCTCCTTTATCCGAGCTTGAGAGTAGCTGTGAATAGTAGAAATACCTCCCAACACTAAAAGCATTGAGGGGATTTTCCAATCCATAGACTGAGTTTTGCTTATTCTTATTTTTATATATTATTTTAGGCATAACATAACAATAAAGACCTTACAAAAAATATGGTCTTTAATAGAGATGACTAGCAAATTTTAATCCATGTAGGTGTGTAGGTGACTGCACTTAGTAGTTAAGGCTTGGTGGTGTTGTTTATGCGATGTTATGTTAAAACATTTCAAAGTATATTTGGGGATCAAGTTGCATATTGAACAAGATTGACACTTGTCTTGAAAATTTCACTATAATCTTTTTAGAGAAATCATATCTCGAATCTTTCCCTCACTTATTTTGGACAGAAAAGGAAAAAAAAAAAAAAAAAAAGGATTTTGCCAGAATGAAATTCTATTTCTAACTCAAGCTAGGACTAAGATGTTTAAGCATTCTATGTGTCTCTAAGATAATAAGTCTGCTCCCTCAGGATGATACTTGCCCAATCTAGAACATTATTCTTTCAAACTTCTATGTTCCAATTCAAACCAAAAAGAAAAAGAAAAAGAAAACATATACGTGCACAACTCAAACCATAGATGCAATAGCATCAAAACAATATTTTTCTCAACTCGTTTTTTCTTAGCATATGTTATCTGTTGGATTAGTCACAGTTTCTAAGTTCAACGGGTAGACATGTTAGTTTTTGGCATATTAACTGGACATCTTCTGCATTTCAGTTGATAGATTGGCCTCAGGCTGGTTATTTAACAAGTGATTCACCAATGCCTCGTGGGGAAATAGTTATCGGTGGGCCAAATGTTACGCTTGGATATTTCAAGAATGAGTTGAAAACAAAGGAAGTGTACAAGGTATTATTTATGATTTCTTATTTATTGTCTTGTTTGAGCATCTGTGTGAGTAACTTCTTTTTGCTGAATGTAATGAACTGTGACATTATTTTAATGCAAAAAGGTTGATGAGAGAGGAATGAGGTGGTTTTACACTGGAGACATAGGTCAGTTTCATGGTGATGGTTGCCTTGAGATAATAGACCGGAAGAAGGACATAGTTAAACTTCAGCATGGGGAATATGTCTCCTTGGGGAAGGTATGAATTCGTTGAAATAATATATATATTTTTGGCTTTCTTTTCATTATTATTATTATTATTATTTGTGCGCTCTTATGTTTTCATTAGTGTATGATGCTTGCCCTGCAGGTTGAAGCTGCACTTATTGTCAGCCCATACGTCGACAATATAATGTTGCATGCTGATCCTTTCCGTAGTTATTGTGTGGCTCTTGTGGTAGCTTCACAGCCCACTGTGGAAGGTTGGGCCTCGAAACAAGGAATTGCTTTTCTTGATTTTTCAGACTTATGCCAAAAGGAAGAAACTGTGAAGGAAGTGCATGGGTCACTTGTAAAGGTAATTTGATTTATAATTTTCCATAAGGTCTTATTGTTAGTTTATGCTTGCCCACATAAGTAAAATTTTGATCAAGTGACCAAGAGAAGTGCTAGGGGGATAACTACAAGAAGTTGCTTTAATTCTGAACTTTTTGGCATGGGAGTGGCATTTTGTAACCACCACAAAATGGTCAATGCATTTGACTGCTCATAGGGTGGAAGCTGGAGATCAGATGTCAACTAGAATAATATAAATCTAGAAATAGGAGTTTCAAAAATTATCTGGGGCAGTATCTTGCTTTGCTATCAGATGTAAAATTGACCGTGCTTCTTTCTTTAAAATTTGAAACGTAGATCTATAATACAGCTTCCTGTTATGGGGATGAGCAACTAACTTATCAAGTCACATCTATGAAGGCGCACCTTGTGTGCGGCCACAAACAAAAGTGAAAGCAAAAAAAAAAAAAAAAAATGAGATTTTACATAATACGGTCAGATTGGAATCTATGATAAGATATGGGAGATGTGATTCCAAGATGGTTTGAACATACACGTTGAAAGCCAGCAAATACATGAATGAGGTGAGTATGAAAGTGACAATGAAACGGAGGAAATCTTGTAGCAAAAGAGGAAGAAAAAGCCAAAGAAAATTTGATAGGAAAGCCATAAATATGAGTAAGGATATAATGGGTTTACATAGGTTATAACCATGGATAGAGATGGTTGGAGATCTATAATTTATGTGGACAACCGTGTGTAGTGGGATTAAGGCTTGTAATTGCTGTTGTTGCTGTTGCAGTTACCCTATATATTTTGTACAATGGCTAGTTGAATCTAGTTTACCTTCCTCTTCGCTGGGCTTTCTGTGAATTGAACTCTTTTATATTTCTTCCGGAACAACTTAAGTTTTGGAATTTGAGATATTGGGTATCAATTGACATCTAAAATAGTATAAATCCACTTCTCTTTGGATAGCTTACCTATTTACTCTTTTACGCATCGGATACCAACAGAACTAAAACCCATGTAGCCGACCCACCTAGTGGGATTAAGGCTTGGTGTTGAGGTTGTTGTACGCATCGGATACGGACAGCATTTCCATGAGAGGGTGCTTAATATATAAAGAATTGCGGACTTTTCTTTTTGTTTTCCTTTTTTTTTGGCTTATATATTCCTTGTTTACCATCACACAGGCAGCAAAGCAGTCCCGTATAGAGAAGTTTGAGATCCCTGCGAAGATCAAATTGCTTCCTGAACCCTGGACTCCCGAATCTGGCCTGGTGACTGCAGCACTTAAGATAAAGAGAGAGGTGATTCGGAAAACATTCTCCGACGAACTTGCTCAGCTATACAAATCATGATTCTTCCAGCTTTGCTTAATAGGCCAGGCCTGGCGAAGCTTTGTGTAAGCCAACTCTGTTCATATGCAGGTTGCTGTTTTCCAGTCATTTCTTTATGATGTTTTTCTACTTTTTTCAACCACAAATAGACTTTTCAATTTGTTTCTACTTCTTGTGGCGGAAGTAATTTTGGTCAAAAATAAGACAGGATGGCTGTCTATTTACGTGATGTACTTCATTTTGCTTCACATTCTTTTCTATCAAATGCTATGATTTCAATGTACAAATAAATATCATAATTGATAATGGTTAATTAATATTCAAAAGAGACCAAAATGAGTCAATTTGATCAGAAATAAAATAAGATGAGATGAGTTATCATCCTAAAATAAAATTATTTCTAAGTGAAATAATTTTAAAATTAGAATGCTAGTTGATCTTTATCTCCTAAATCTTATTAGATAAGGTTTTCTCTTCTATAAATATAGATCCTTGCATACGGTTTGGGACAAACTGAAAATCATTGAGCATCATATATTGTGAATATTATTAAAAGAATGGGTCTTTTTGGTTATGGTCAGTGTTTTAAAACGTGTTAGGCGCTAGTCGAGTGGCAGATGGGGGCCTAGTGTCTAGGAAAAATGTTGCTTGCCTGCAAGCAGCAAGCCATTGTTGCTTGTTGCGAGCCATCTTGCTGCTCAATATGGAGGAAGATGGCTTGCTACTTGACGAAGATGGTGCAACAAATAGCAAGGAGAAAGGAGGAAGATGACCATACATACCGAAGGAAGAAGAGCGAGAATTGATAGAGTGAGAACGGCTCGATCAACAACGAGAGAGAGAGAGAGAGAGAGAGAGAGAGAGAAGAAGATTGGCGTCTCGAGAGAGAGAGAAATGACTAGATTGGCGATGGTGACAAGTCTGACATCGATAGTGAGAGAGAGAGAGAAACAAGAAGATTGCGATGAGAGAGAGAGAGAGATGACTAGATTGGCGATGGTGACAAGCCCGACGAGAGAGAGAGGGGGAGGGAATGATAATTGGCTCAGGCCGCGCAAGACCCAAGCGGTTAGGCGATGACCCAAGCGCTGATCAAGCTTGAAGATGCCTAAGGGTTCCAATTTGGACTGATTCGTAGTGGCCAATGGCTGCCTAGTGGTTGCCTTTTAGAACACTGGTCATGGCTTCAGTGCACTTTTCGTCTTATGATTGTGCACCTAATTTGAAAGTTCAAGGAAGCTCGTGGCACGACAAATTTCAAAGATCAAAAATTTTCGTTGTTAATCAAGTATTTATCTTTGTGATATTTATGATTTATACATAGAATAACTAACAAATGGTATTAGAGCCACGATTTTAGAAACTCATGTATTTTTCACACAAATTTGTTTAGTTCTTGTATTTGTGTATATTTACTTGTACATAAAATAAAGAATGATTGGAATCTCACCGTTTTGGGGTTGTTGGATAGTTTAATGGCGATTGAAGATGGATTTCGATGGATTAACGGCGATAGGAGTTGGCTGACGTTAAATAGTCGATCATCGCATTTGGGTTTGCCATGGCTGTGGACCTTTTGTGCATCCCCATGGCTATGTTGCAATTGATTGAAGTGTTGCCTTTTGTTGTCGTCTTTGTTGCTCCATTTCTAGCATGAAAGGATGGCTAGTTGGAAGCTACTCAAGGTCACCAACATCTACCTTGATTGACCGCTTTTGCGGTCATGTCTGATTAGTGGCCGTAGTCATCTAATCGAGGGTTTTTCTTTTTCATTGCGCCTTTCGTCAATGGCCATGGCTTGATGTGGTCGCCATGGTTGTGGGCCTTTATCTTCTGCCATGGCGTTATTATTATTATTTTTTTTTTTTTGAAAAACTAATTTTTAACAATTAGTGATATTATCTTTATTTCTATAACATGTTCTATGGTACATATGCATGGATTAAATACACTAGGTAAATTTTACGTGAATTTTGTCTAAACTTAGAACACATACTAAGGTGGCATGTATACTTTAATTCTTTTGCACAATTATGAAAAATTATTATGCATTTTAATTTTGTCATGATAATTACTTTAGTTGCAAGCATTTATGTTAAAATTGAATATGTAAATGAGATAAATATGATGTGGCATATTTTATGTGGATTGCACAAATTATAATTAATTATATAATAGTCGAACATGTGTATATGGATTATGATTAGAAGCATAGATGACCTTTGGATTCCAATACAAATGTGATATTATTATATTCTTGATTTGTCTTGTTGCAATTAAAATGCTGTGAAATTATATGCTAGCTCATGAATTTTCATGTCTCTCAATCAATTATCATGTCTACTGTAACCAATAATATAATTGCAGAACTAAATAAGGGTGAAAAATTGTATGGAGACAATTATGACATGTGGCATTGAAAGGTGCAATTTATACTGGAGAAAATTGAAGTCACATAGACTTTAACAAATGTCATGGTTCATTATGATGGTGGGAATACATCCCAACATCAGAGAGATCAAGAGGCATATAACGCCTGAAAAAGAAAAAAACACCCTAGCTCGCATTACTTTGTTGGGTTGTATGTAAGATGACATTCTTTGTCAATTTGAACATTATAAAACTGCTAGAGATATATGGAATGCTATAAAAGAAAGATATTGCAATACCTCACTATCAAGGCAAAGAATTCTTACAATCAAATTTGACACTTATAAGATTCATCCAAGTCATAACATGAGAGAACATCTCTGGGCGATGTCAAATATGATTAGAGAACTTCAATCGGCAGGGCACAATCTCATCGAGGAGCAGCAGGTTCAGTCTATTATAAGATCTCTCCTTACTACTTGGGAATATATGAAAGTGAATATGACGCATAATGATAACATTAGAACGTTTAATGATACAATCATTTGGAATTGGAAGATAAGCGCTTGCAAGCTACTAAAATTCCTAATCAGGCATATATTATCGAATCAGGCTCCAAAAAAAGTCATTTCACAAAAGAAAGTGGAAAGAAAAAGGTTCTTAAGGTAAGAAGGTTAAAAGTCGGACAAGGATAAACCTAAGGACAACTCACACCAAAGAGGTAAGCGAGGCAGGAAGAAGGACATTTAAAAAGTAAAATGCTAAAATTGTGGTTAAAAGGGCCATTTCGCTAGGGATTGTGTTGAGTCGAAAAAGGTAGTGTTCCACTCCACTCATGTTGCTTTTGTCTCAAGTTATGTTATGATGGTTGACTCTTGTCCTCTATGGATTGTAGACTCAGCAGCAATCGATCGCGTAGTTAAAGACTATGGAGCTTTCATAGAATATCATCGGTTACCTGAGAAGTCAAGATGGATATTCATGGGGAATAATACCAGAGTTGAAGTCAAGGGCATAGGCACTTGTCAACTCCAACTTCGTGGTGGATGGACTCTACTTTTTTATGATGTCTTGTTTGCTCCAGATTTACGACGAAATTTAATTTTCGTTATAGTCCTTCTTAGGTTAGGTTTCATATTAAATTTCGTCTGTAGTAGTATGGATTTGTTTTTAGAAACAATTTACTATGGTTATGCATTTCTTTCGAATAGTTTTATGGTTATGAATTGTGATTTTAGTAATTATAATCAGGCCTGTTCTTTGTTACATCTCATGAAAATATGGATGTAAATGTGAATGTTTGGCATGCTAGGCTAGATCATATTGGGCAAGAAAGAATGAATAGGCTAGCTCGAGAAGGCCTTTTAGGCCTACTCACTAAAATTGACTTGCCCACATGTGAACTTTGTCTAACTAGTAAAATAACTAGAAAACCATTTGAAAAAGGCACCAAAGCTAATTTTCAATTACAACTCATCCACTCTAACACTTGTGGTTCAATGAGTGTGAGGGCGAGGCATGGTGTCTCATATTTCATCACTTTTATAGATGATTTCATGCATTATGGATATGTTTATTTGATTTCTCAAAAATCTAAAGCATTGAAATGCTTCAAACGATACACTAATTTAGTGTAGAATCAAACAGAAAAAACGATCAAAACTTTAAGAACTGATCATATGCATGAGTATCTAGCTAACCTCTTTAGAGATTTCTATGATGAAAAAGGGATTGAGAGACAATTGACTCTCCCATATACTCCTCAATAAAATGGTGTTGATGACAGAAAGGAATATAACTCTTTTGGAAATGGTTGGGTTCATGATGACGCAAACAAATATGCCAATTTCGTATTAGGGAGATGCACTATTGACTGTTGCCTACATACTTGATCAAGTGCCCTCCAAGTCAGTGAATAATACTCCTTATGAGTTATTATAATGGCCTTCTTCCGGATAATCTCGCTAGCATAGGAAATCTAAAAGAAGGTTGTTACAAGCATAGGTACAGGCAAATCTCAATTTAAACCATCCACTTAAAAATTCAAAACATCTTAACCACAAAAGATCATATACATTCTTTTGATAATCAACATTCTTTAACAATTCCATAGGCTAAGGCACCCATTCATTACGAAATAAAAGGGCAAGAATGAAAATTCACAACATTAATTAATTTATCTTTATCCTTCAAATACCCCGAGACCTTTTGATTGGGAGAGTCGTGTACACGTCTAAAATCAAGTCCCACTTAGACTAGCCCTTTCTTTAGCCTTTCTTTATTTGGAATGATGATAAAAGAAAAGAGTGAGCCATAAGGCTCGGCAAGTATACAAGATATAGCAAGTAATGAATGAAAAAGAATTAAGGCACGAATAACTATTATAACTTGGAATAAAGTTCATCATCATAATTCATACATATTATTTCATCGTGCCTCGCGTTCATTCTTATTATATGTCAATGCAATGCTTTGTAGATCTACCATATTGTGGACCATTATCCACCCACGCTCTAGTCTTCTATTATGCGCGCCTTGTGAACTGAAGCTCCCACAGTACAAAAAAGTCCACCGGCTTATTAGGATATAATTTTTCCTCACATTTATAAAATGCCATGCATATGCCAAACATCACATGCCACCAATGCTGGTTAATATCAGAATAAATATTCATGATCATTATGGAAATTACTCACTATGTCATGCACAACTTAACCATTTACATTTAGGAATCATTTATAATATAAATGATGTTCTACCCTTGTGTTTAGTTTTGATGATGAAAAATAATACTTTGTTTTATCCCCAAGTCATGAGTAAAGTTTATGGTTTTCAACCAAAATCAATTTCAAGTAGTGCTTTATTAAAATGAAAAATAAAATGATTTATGATTTTCTATATTAGTTGGAGATTTGCAAAGTCAAGTATTTAGTCTTAAAAGAATCTCCTAAAATGCTTTTCAAAATAGCTTTGAAGTCGTTGGGTAACATAGAGCTAAAATTGTTCTAAGGCAAGAGATCAACTAGAACATAAATATGTTTGATGAAAAGTATGAAAAATCATTTATGTCAATCTCATATTTTGAAATAAGCTTTTTATATTTTGAAACATGCATGAAAGATTTTGGCTCGAAATTCAAATGTCTGAAAAATCCTTTAGTTCATGCATTATGTTTTGAAATTCCTTTTGATAAGTTTTCAATATTTTTCTAAATTCGGAAAGTTAGCACCTTATAAGGAGACATATAAGAAAATATTTTCTTTTTAAAACACTATCTCCAGTATTTCAATAGCTATTATTCATTGGTGATAAAATGATTTTTTCAATAAATAGAAAGTGTATATCTTAGAGGTGGTAAAATCGCAAAATCATAAGTTTGTATTAAAATTCAAATTCTACTTTCTTATTGTTATGGATTTTGATTTTCTAGATATTTTTATTGAATTCAAATGGGGGATAGTTTCTTATTTACATTTATGTATTAAAGTAAATGGAAGGTAAAATATAAATAAAATAAAATGAGGGCATTTACTTCATCATCTGTCGACTGACCTTGTATTTTTCATGAATCTGTCGACCGATGCTCTTGCATATGTCGATTGGCAGAATGCCATTTCGTGGTGCTTTGATAGTGTGCAAGCCATCTGTCGACCGACAGAATGCTTGCACAAGGAACAGTCGACCAACTCAAATTATCTGTCGACCGGATTTTGAATTTTTGCTAATCTGTCGATCGATGCCTTGCATCTGTCGACCATTTGTATCGCATAAACCCCCAACGGCTAGTTTTTTCACTCACCCAAAGTGGTTTTTCCACTACCAACGGCAAGATTCGTGAATGGGCTCTCAAGGGACTATAAATACAAGACAAATGGATTATTCAAATCAACCAAGAGGATTGATTTCAAGCTTACAAGTGTTTATTCTTTCAAGAGCTTAATTGTTTCATTTGTGGTTCATTTTTCTCTCTAAAGGTTTTGATTATCATTTGTATTATTTTGTTCAAACCTTGTATTTATATTGAGAGATCTTGTAACTAAAAGTGTCTACTCTTAGATCCTCTCATTTTATATTATTCTTGATTTTCCTAACTTGTTGTGCTAGAGGGCTTGCTTGTCTAAACAAGAGGTTATAATCTCCTAACTTGTTGCTAGAAGGTCTATCCGAAGAGATATGAGGTTTTTAGTGGATTGATTAAAAAATCTTTAATGAGGAACTAAGGTAGTGGATTCGGGTTGGTTTAAGCCAAACCACTATATATCGTTGTGTATCTTCTTTGCTTGTGCTCTTTCTTTCATTTATTATTCCAAGCACTTCAATAATCTTCACTTGTTCTAAAATCTCATTTTTCATCAAAAGGATTTTCAAGTTCAATAAAAAATTTAAAACATGGGATTTACCCCCCTCTTGGTGTTGGTGCCATTGTTATTCAAATCTAACAATAAACTCCCATAATCCCATATAATAGATTTTCCAACCCTCCAAGTATGGTGATTAAGATCATATATTGCTGAATCATCTTATTAAAGACCCACATGGAGAATTGGAGGGAAATCAAAGCATTAAAAGAAAGGATAAACCATCGATGGTAACAATTGGTCGACAAATGAAATAGATATGTCGATAGCCTGAATCCAATACAAACCATCGGTCGACAGATGACTCTCAATCTGTCGATTGGCAAGATAAAATCCAAGAATCGGTCGACAGATGGAAAGAATTTGTCGACTTCCAGAATGCCAAACCAAGACCGGTTGACAAATGCAAGAAGTTTGTCGACCGACAGAATGCAAGATAGGAAGCGGTCGACAGATGAAATGAATTTGTCGACCGACAGAATACAAGTCATGCAGCAGTCGACAAGTATAACCAAATCGATCGACAGGTCTCAACAAAAACTAAGACTGGGGCGAAAATGCATGCAAGAAGTCCAAATTCTTGCACATTACCAAACTTTAACTAACAACTCATCATTCCTTAAAATCATATAGTGGATTAGGACTCCATTCGAGCGTTTAAACTCTTATTTAAGATCTCAAAGAAATCTATACAAAATACAAACAACGACTACATCCTTTATGACATTTAGATAGGAATTCAACGATCAAAAGTCCACAAACGGGCCGTTTAAAGACACCACATCAAAAGGAAAATCGAGTTAGGCATTTGTAGAAAAAGTGGTGACACAATAGCTTCATAAGAATCAACGAAAATAAACTTGCTATATCAAAAGAAGAATAGGAACTTGCCTTTTGCTAATACCAAGATGAGAAGAAGCATCCCTTGAGACTTTCTATCCACCATTTGAACCACCAATACCAATATCAATGGAAGAAGAAGAACAAGAAGAATGAAAATAAACAAGAAGAAGAGCAAGAAGACTTCTCGAGGAAGAAATGGAAGAAAGAGAAATAAAGGGAGACAATAAAAAGAAAAAGAATGGGGGAGGGAGTGGTCTACCACCCATTCTCCAACTACCCCCTTACACATTTACCATCTTGGCCCTCACCATGCACACACACAAACTTTATGAGATGTCATTATGGTGGAAGAGAAGAGAATAGAAAGAGTAAGAAGACAATGAAAAGAAAAGAAATGTGGGAGGAGTGGTCTACCCCCCACTCTCTAACTCCCCCCTTACACATTTACCATTTTACCCCTCACCACACACACACACACAAACTTTATTAGATGCCATTATGGTCATTTTGCTTCTTTTTCTTTTCTTTTCCATCTTCCTTTTTACTCATAATACACAACAAATTATTTATAATAAATATTCATTTATAAAATTTTCATTTTACCCTTAACTTTATCATACTCAGCTTATAAGAAAAGCCCTCTTTAGACTTTTCATAATCTATTCTTTTTGATTAAATAAAATAAACAATTTTTATGAACATGGGCCCAATGCCCATTTCACTAGCCCAACTCAAAGGACCAAACATATCCTTAGGCCTAATGGGCTTTACAACTATACTTCAAATAAAACACAACAAACTTTACCCTTAGCGTTAGCTCAAATTTCAAGACCCAATCCATTAAATTAAAGCCAACACAATATCATATGGACTTAAATTCAATTGACAACTTCTTGTTAGCAACGCAAAATATTTTTTTTCCTTAATTTGGCCTCTAAACCAATACTCAAAATAATTCCAACATTTAATTTAATAGAGGCAAAAATTTCTATGCCCTAAAATAAAATTAATAAACGCTTATAACCATTAGCGGGTCGTTACAGTTATGGACAAGAAGAAAGCTTGACCTAACGAATCTAAGACCCTGGGGGGGGGGGGGTCAACAACATTTGTTCATAAATCTTCTCGCATATTTGGAAAATTAAGACCGAGGGGTAAAAAGTGTATTTTTGTGAGACGCTCAGAACACTCCAAAAGGATATGTATTCATTGGAGAAAATGAAGATAGGAGTATTACTGAAATTGAATCACGAGATGCTATATTTTTGGAAAATGATTTTCCCTAAAGGGGGAGGTCGATAAGGATTCCCAACTATATGAGTTAGGAGATCTTGAACCAAGTGTACCTCCAATTGGATCTAATGAGGAGTCTAATTCAACATCTAAAACTCTTGATTCAGGTGGGAGTAACACACATGAATCAATTTCTCAAAAGGAATTAGAAAGGAGTAGTCGAAAAAACATTTCCCGTCATCATTTTGAGATTGAAGGGGAAGCTTTTATGGTAGCTCCTCGCGACCTTAACAAGCCTAACAACTTTGAACAGACTATGAAATCTCCGAATAAAGAAAAATGAATGAATGCAATGGAAGATTAAATGGAGTCTATGAAATCAAACCATGTCTGGGACTTGGTTGATCTTTTTCTTAACCATAGAGCCATTGATAATAAATGGGTCTTAAGGATCAAAGGGAAGGCAGGTAGGTGGGACAATAGATAGATTTAGAGCTCGTCTTGTTACAAAAGGTTATATGCAACAAGAAGATATAGACTATGAAGAAACATTCTCTCCTATTGTAAGGATGGCTTCTATATGTTTGATTCTAGCCATCGCACATAAGCACCTTGAATTACATCAAATGGATGTAAAGACTAATTTTCTTTATGGAGAATTAAAGGAGGAAATCTACATGGATTAACTTGAAGGTTTCGTAAAAAAATGCCAAGAAGCAAAGGTTTGCAAATTAAAGAAATCCATCTATGGGCTTAAGTAATCTTCTCGACAATGGTATATGCAATTCCATCAAGCAATTGGTTCTAATGTATTTGTAATGATTCAACAAGATCACTGCGTCTATGTCAATAGTTCAAAAGATTTCTTTGTGATTTTAACATTATATGTGGACAATATCTTAGCTAGAAATAATAACGAGTTTGTCTTAGTTATTAAAAGTTGGTTGGGTTCCAATTTTGAGATGAAGGATATGAATGAGGCTACTTTTATTCTTGGAGTTAAGATCCATATGGATTGTTGTTGCCTAACTATTATAATTAAATTTATTTGTCATGGGAACAACTAGGGCAGAATCCTTGAGAGAATCGAGAAGGCTACTAGGGGTTAACTGAAACGGGAATCTGAACTAAGAAGGGCTGAGGCTTTGGGATCCCGGAGGGTCTTAGGAATCTTCGGGTGATTGTCTTCAAGGTTTTTTGGGTAATTGTTCTCAAGGTCTTCGGGGTATGGTCCTTGAGTATCTGTAGCACAAAGACAATTAGAAGGCACACGGGGATCTTCCCTACACGGGCCCTCTGATGCCTAAGTCAGACAATGAAATCTAAAAAATAAAGTGCAAATGCATGTACGAATGTATGTAGTATGTCTAGAGTAAGTCTTTGAGGGAGTTAGTTCCTAATAAGTCTTGTAGGGTCTAAAGTCTTAGTTTTTCGGGTCTAGAAAGAGTCTAGAGGATAGAATCGGAAAAAGGTCTGGGAAAAGAGTACCCAAAAAGATCTGTTTGCCTTGGATTTGGCATGTATTTATAAACACTTGGTGGGGTCTACAGATGAGAGTATTTAGATTCTTCGGCGAGATGCATTGGGTGAGGCCAGAGGGCCTAGAGGGTTTTTGGGGCAAAAGTGCCCCGATGAGTTCCCTCCAAGTGGGTTTGAAGACTCTTCGGAGCCATTGGGTGAGTCTTCAGGTTATGCTATGCTAAGGCTCAACCGTCCCAGAGACTCTTCGAGGACTTCAAGGGACACTTGTCTAGGAGACTCTCTAAGGGTCATCCAGGGATATGCAAAATACTTAGAATTTTTTTTCAAGATTTTGAGATTTTAGGAATTTCTTAGGGCATCCCATAATAGGGATCGTTCAAGAAAACTCTTAGTGTTGTCTCAAGAATCTTACATTGAAAAAATTCTTAATCGCTTTAATATGAGCAGATGTAAACCCATGGACACTCCAATAGATAAGAGAAAAATTATGAGCCTAAAAATGTGTCCCTTGACTCCAACAAAGAAAGCTCAAATGAAAAACATGCCATACTCAAGTGCCACTGGAAGTTTGATGTATGCCATGATGTGCAGCATATCGGATATTTGTTATGCGGTTTGATTGGTAGGTAGATACCAATCAAATCTAGGAGCTAAGCACTGGAATGCAATTAAAAGGATCCTTGCATACCTAAGAGGAACTGCAAACTATTGCCTATGTTACCAAGGAGGACATATGCATTTAACTGGCTACACAAATGCCGACTGGGGTGGAGACTTGGGTGAATGCAAATGAACTTCTAGATATGTGTTTTTGCTCAATCGAGGTGTTATATCTTGGAGTAGCAAACAAACATGCACAACTCTGTCAATAATGGAAGCTGAATTCGTTGCATGTTCAACTCCAGTATAAGAAATGGTATGGTTAAGGATATTTCTAATTAACCTTGGGGTCACTCTTAACATTGCAATACCTGTTACACTCTACTGTGATAACCAAACTTCGATTGCATATTCCAACAATCCAAAATATCATAGCAAGTCCAAACATATTGAAACAAAGTATAACTTTATAAGAGATATTCTAACGCAAAAGGAAGTGGTGTTGCAATTTATCTCTACACATAGGATGGTTGTTGATCCTCTTACAAAGCCTATCACTAGAGATTCCTATAGAGATCACGCTAGATCTTTAGGCTTACATAGATTGTAATTCATTTCTTTATTGTATATGTGACTTTTCATTTATTTAATAAATTGAAGTATTGTTTAAAATTTTCTATTGTCTTTGGACTAAAAGAATCAAAAGCTAGCATAAGTATGTCAATCAAACAAGGATTGGTTCCCTCACATGAATCACTTCTATCACTTTAGTAGTGAATAAAGATGAGACACAATATTTTTGGAGCAAGTACATTAGAGTATACCATACATAAATGTTGATGACGCCTTGGATAGTTACCAAGAAGAGGCTATTTTTGTAATGGCGAATATAATAATTCCACAATCATGTAAGTCTGAGATGAGCTGAATCTAACACATAGTGGGAGGCGTGATTGAAAAGAGATTCGTATGGTGATAGAAGTGACATACTCCCTTTAGTGGGAGGAAATCACCATGGTATGTAATTCATACTACATGTGCTTATTAGTTCGACCAATAATAAAAATGAGTACAAATTGAGATGTCCCTCATTCTCATTGTGTGAGCTCCTTAAGACATTTTTTGTGAATGTCTTATATCGAGTCTTTTGGAATTCTTGACTATATTATGAAGTAATGGGTCAGTAAATACTATTTTGGTATGTTTCTTATAGTTTTTGACATATTCAACTCATGGAACATTTATAGGAGAGCAATTGATCCAAAATGGACTAATATGAGTATATGAAGAAGACTTAACCGTTTTTATAAACATATGTATTCTCAGGCCAGAAAATTATGATATCTTTGTGACATTTGAACAATTGTGAATACCTATATATGAAGTATTAATTTCTCTTATAGAGAATGAGATAATGTTAAATCGACGCATAGCGAAATATTTCATCACATTGGAGCTGAAGGCTCTTTAATGAAAATTTTGCTCATATTTTTCTCAATTATATCTTGTAGGCCACATGATCCATTTTATAGTATGAAACTCTACTCTGATAAAAGAGGTTATACTCATATTTCGGGTATTGGTTGACCTATCATGCTCGAGTGAGAGATGTAGATAAATATTATAATTGATAATTGTCAATTAACATTCAAAAGCGATTAAGATAAGTCAATTTGATCAGGATTAAAATAAGATGAGATAAGTTCTCATCCTAAAATAAAATTATCTCTAAGTGAGATAATTTTGGAATTAGAATTTCGATTGATCTTTATCTCCTAAACCTTATCAGATAAGGTTTTCTTCTCTATAAATAGAGGTCCTTGCATATGGTTTGAGACACACTGAGAATCACTAAGCATCATATAATGTGAGTACTATCAAAAGAGTGGGTATTTGGGCATGTGATAGTGCACCTGATCTAAAAGTTCGAGGAGACTCGTGGCACGACAAATTTTAAAGATCCAAAGTTTTCACTCTTAATTAAGTATTTATCTTTGTGATATTTACCATTTATACATAGAATAACTAACCCAATGAAATAGATTGACTCATGGCTTTTATTAATTGTTGAAATTCAAGTGATGCTGCTTCTTCGCTTAGGTTCATTCTGGTTTAGAATCAAATTAGTAATTAGTACCTCATTTTGACACTCGGGTTATGGATTTTAGTACATGTACTATAAAGAAATCAAGAAAAAGGCGATTATAAGCAAGGGGCACCAGTAGAAGCCAGAGGAAGGAACAATTGTTACCCAAAAGTTCTCTTTTTTCTTGTCATTTCTCTTCCCAATATTTTTTGGTAGTAATTTACGAGAAAACTCATTTTTTTTTGTTCCCTTGGTTTCTCACAAAAATAGTTAAAAGTTCATACAATTTTTTTTTTTTTTGGGGGGGTGGGGTGGGGGTGGGGAATGAAGATGATCCCAAATTATTTAGAGGGTTACCATTATGGTTGCATTGGCAAAGATATGGACTCAATCTGCCTAGTGAAAGTAGATTGAGCCAATTACAAGTGTTTATCTTTAATCTGGGTGGTTAGATTCTCAAATTCTTTTTTTTTTTTACAAGGATAAATATAAACCTTTAAATTTGAGTTTAATAATAATAATGAGGTGTGTACCTTTGATTGCTCAATTTATTTTCATTTAAGTACACTAGATCATTTTATATTCTTTGAGTATTATATTAAAAATTTGATAGCTCAATTTACAGTGATTTTGTGTAATTGCCAAGTTATTCCCACTGCCTCCAAGTTCTATGCTCCGAGGTTTATCACTATAACTAAAGGAGGTTTTGCTCATGCACCTTTAATCATTTTATAATAATACAACCTATGGTTTTTTAACTCGTGCTAACCTTAAATCACTTTTCAAGAAAAATAAGTTGATGCACCAATGTGTATCTGAAATGTAATTGTTAATGTATTGTAACCTGTACAATCGGCCAAACCAACCAAGAGCAAGCGCGGTAAAAATAGAAACAAAAAACGAACGCAAGAACACAACGATATACGTGTTCGGATCAATCGATCCTACTCACGATAGAGGCTCCGCCTCTAGTCAATCCACTAATAGCTTTCGGTTACAACCAGATTACAAGATCACAAGAAGAACAAAAACGTATTGCAAATACATCAACTGAAATCAGAATCTAAAATACAAGAACAAGTATAGAATCTGTTCTACCGATCTCAAGATCGTGTCAAGAATCTGATCTATCAGCTATACCAAATCTCTCACGCTTCAGGCGATTCAACAATAGAGATTTAAAGCAATACAACCTTACCGTGATCTTACCAATAAACCGAAGCCAAACGAACAAGAGAATGATTCACAAGCGAGAGAGAGTCTCACTTCGAAAGCGCCGAACAGAGGGTTTCAAGGGAGAGAGAGAATTGCAGATCTGTGGAGATTAGGGCAAGAAGCTGCCCTTAAATAGCTGCTGCAATCGGCTGGGCTTGGGCAGAGCAAATGGGCCACATGAAAGATGGGCTTGCTACACAAAACTAATCTCGGCCCAAATGGCTAATGGCCCAGAATGTAAACAGCAAAAATAGCTCACAATATAATCAGCAATTTAATCATGTATACAATTAAACATTAGTTAAATGAAACCCAAATATATATATAACAGCACATATCAGTTATATATAAAAAATACATTTTGAATCATAATCCTAACAGTAATGTTTTAATCTTCCTAGAGGATCTAAATATTACAAACCAAATATTAATACAACACTCAATGGAAAGATCTTACCTTAGCTTCCTCGAGAATGTAAAATGAAGATGCACTTAGCTTGAGCACTGGAAGCACTTTGAATCTTCAGAGCTTTAAGAGCATTTTGAGAGCGTAAGACTTTAATTTGCATTCAATGATGTGTATATTTTGTGATTATGAGGTTGTATTTATGGTCAGGATGTTCGTTTGAATGTCTCCAATTTAGCCAAAATCCAATGCTGAAAATAACTTTACATTTGAACAGGTAGAAAAACTAGTGTTGTGTTCTACAATTGATTCTTACATCGGTTGTAGATTCTAAATTTGAAATTAGTTCCTATAGTGGATTACTAGATTATATTCCATTACCATGTATTATAATCCTTTTAGTGACTAACATCAAGACTGAGTGAGAGCCGTGTGCTGATCAAACTCACAAGACTCGTTTGCTATGCCAGATCTAGTATAGTGTGATTGAAATGACATATCGAAACTCCTTCCAACATCGAAAATTCATTTCTGTTCATGTGCACCTTGGTCAGGGGTTTTTCAACCAAAGCCAACTAAAACAACATAAGATGCTTATCTCATGTCGAAGGCCAATGGATCTCATTAGCGAATATCTACTTTCATACACCACTATATAGAGACCACAAAAAGAGCATTTCCACCTCTTACACCGAATGATTTTGCTTAATGAAAAATCCTTGACACCAGATCAAAAAACCAAATACATAATTAAAAACTAGTAATAGATCATTAATTCTCTCAGTCGATCTGTTACATGCATCACATTTAGTAGATGTTCAACTAACATTTATCCCCATGTTTACTCACTGCATCTCATGGCTCACCATCCATTATCATTAAAATCTCATGCTAATCAATGGTAGTAGCTTATATGTCAATTCGTAATCGATTAATCATATTCCCTTTCTGATTGAAAAGTTTGTTAGCTTAAGAATGAGGGTGAATTAAGCTTTTTTCGCCCTTAAAAATAAAAATTTAAATCAATAAATAAAAATAAAAAATGCAACACACAGATATATATAGTTGTTCAGCTTATACCTAGTGCATTACCTTGGTTTCTCACAAAAAATTTATGAAAGATCACTCAAGAGGGGGTGAATTGGTTGTTTAGAATAGTTTTGTAATATTAAAAATATTATGTCTAAAGCGTGGTTAAAAATGATGCCTTTTATAACATTAAAGATTGCAGCAGATTGATACAAATTTATATGTACTAAGAGATTTTTCACAAATATTATTCTAAATATATTTCAATCATATAATATATACATGTGAAGAACCAGTATTTGAAATTAAGTATAAGAAAACACTTATTATGGTGACAATATTATTTTGCTCACTTTTTGTTAAATGTTAGCACTCATGAGCCAATATGCAAAATTAGCCAATATGCAAAATTAGAAAGGTTTAAAAAACTTTAATACATGCAATGAAAACTAACATAAGTTTACTTAATGATGATTGAGATAAAATGAGAATACATTATATAGTATATGGAAAGATGTTTTAAAAGTATTAATTTAAACATACTTCAATCATAGAATATTTATGTAAAGATTGAAGTGTGGCATTTGAAAATAAGAACAAGAAAGCTATTATGCTGACACAAATAAAATTCTATTTATTTTTCTAACTTCTGGTTTTCAAATCTTATTGAAAATATATGCCTTTGAGAAGAATGCATGCAAGTAGAAAAAGCAATTCTTTATGTATATAATGTAAACTGAACTTGGTATGCTTTGAAAACAATGAGCCGATTTCAACTATGGAAACATTTGCATGACAGATAAAAAATAATACCATCAAAACATAAGAAGCAAACTACATGAACATCCATTATGAGATTTTAGTTTTTAGGGCTTAACTATAATCATACATATTTTTTATAGGTTCAACTATAATCTTTACTTTTCACTAGCTAAGTAGGAACTCCAGCTTTTACAGGAACACCTATAACCTATACAAGTTGATATTTTCATAACTAGGTTCAGCCACAACCACTATCTTTTAAGAATGAGATGTAATCTATTACAAGTTTTACAAAATTTATGAAAGGAGTTCTCAAGAGAAAAATATGAGATAATGCAATGATTTCAAACATTTTCTTAAGCAAAAAAGAGTTACAAGAATGAATAAATAAAGCACCCAACTCTCTTGATCCTAATATCTGGTTTAAGAAGTTCTACATGAAACTTTATCAGATAATGGCTTGAAGTGAAAGAAGGATAAGCATGAAGAACTTATCACTCAAGCAGTAAACATTGGCCCGAAAGGAATTAGGCTCTTGCTATGTCTAGGTTTGGATTAGCTCTACATTGTTTGGACATTAACTGGACAACAACTTAGGCTTCCTTGAAGGTAGCTTAGGCTTGCTTAATAGCATCAAGTAGACCTTGTGCAACACTTGGCCTTCTATAGAAGCTTGAGACTCAGATTTGGCCTTGATACTTGCATATGCTCATAGCTTCTTTTCATTTGATTGATAACAGTCAAATTAGTTAAGAAAAATATACATATTTTAAAGATAATCATTTTGCACACCATACATCAAATGCTTAAATAGGAAATTTACTCAACTCTCATGAAACGCACCCTTAACGCTTTGGTGGTATGTTAGGTACACCCAATCAAGCGACGAACTCCTATGACGATGGACGGTCACAATAAATCTTATTTATCGTACCTAATATTAGTTTGCACAATTTGGAAAGATTTCGATCTTTATTTTATAAGATCTCACTTTGCACATGCATTTATGTTTTTCTATTATGTATCTCATACATAAATAAACTCATGCATTAAGAGGATTTCACTTTGTACATGCATTAAGTTTTTCATCATGTATTTCATACACAAATAAACTTATGCATTCATATGGGGTGATCATGAACTTTTATGCTTATTGATTAAATTTGAGCCTCTTGACTTAATCAATAGCATTATAGGGATAAACACATATAGGGGCAGCACCCAGTGCATGGGTTGATCTCTCACGGCCTTTTTATTTCTTGGCGTCACCAACTCTTGATGGATAATTCATTTTATGTAGCATTTGTACTATAATTTTTTTACTAAAATAAAATTTACAAGGAGACTCATGTCTCATTACAGTCCCAAAAATAGAATGAAAATAATTATTACAGGCCAAGTGAATACCTGTAACATACATCCATTCATTCATACAATCACATTGCATCAAGTCCATAATCACCCACCCATTCAATCTCATTGAATGCATTGAGAGGATTTCACTTGGTGCATGCATTAAGTTTTTTTTCATGCATCTCATACACAAATAAACTCATACATTCATATGGGTGATCAAGAACTTTTATGCTTATTGATTAAATTTAAGCCTTTGGACTTAAGCAATAGCATTATAGGGACAAACACATATAGGGGCAGCACCCATCGCATGAGTTGATCTCTCACGTCCTTTTTGATGTTTGGCGCACCAACTTTTGATGGATTCTTCATTTTATGTAGCATTTGTACTATACATTTTTTTACTAAAATGAAATTTACAAGGAGACTTATGTCTCATTATCGTCCCAAAAACAGAGTGAAAATAATTATTACAGGCCAAGTGAATACATGTAACATATATCCATTCATTCATACAATCACATTGCATCAAGTCCATAATCACGCACCCATTCAATCTCATTGAATATTATGGTTATTTTAATAAATATCCATGTTAATGTAATATGCATTATTTTTAAGTTATTGATATCTCATATCATGAGCATTAATCAATTTTGTATCGTAGCAATCATATTGCATCAAAATAGCAATCGAAAAATCTCAAAACTTACAAATAGTGCCTAAAACAGTTGATAGTTGACTAGTGGTCAATTTTGTAATAATTATACCCTTATTTTAATCTTAAACTTGTAATTGAATACTTTGTGATTATATGTAAGTTTATATAAAAAATGAAGATTAAATCAACATCAGGACATATTCAAAAATTTAAGAATAAATAATACTAATACTAATACTAATAATAATAATAATAATAATAATAAAGAAATAAATATAATATAATATATTATAATATATATTCAATTGAAATATACATGCGTAATATATATATATATAATATAATATATTAATAACATATTCATAATTGCAGCGTGAAGCTGGCTCAATCATGTGCACTTGAAGGCCCAAGGCCCAGCCGCTTGTGTGAAGCCCAATTTAGGCAGCCCAATTGAAGTATTAAATTGGAATTAAAGCCCAAACTTGAGCCAGCCCATTCAAGGAACAGTCAGCGCACAGCAGCCTCTACGCGGTCCCTTCGCTGTAATTTCATTGAATTGCAAGGGCAATTGGGATGTGAGAATACATATATGGGAAATTCTATTAACAGCCAATTTTCTGCCCTTCGCAGTAATAAATAATTTTATTTTTATAATTATTCTTATCAACCACTTTTATTACTCTTCGGAGTCATTTATATTCCAAAATTACCCTCACTCACATATCTCATATCTCGTGCACAATCACAACCCACACATTGCCTTCTTTATTCGTCGTCTCCTTCTGTGCTCTGTCATCTGCTGTTTGTTTGTCATCAGAGTTATCTCGTCTTACCGGAATTATCAAGTAATGAATTTGAATTTTCAATTTTGCAACGAGTTTAAATTCGGAGGTTTCAACATGATAGTTGGAAAATTCATGTTTCTCGAAATTTATATCTTTAATTTTTTTATATTTTATTTTTTATACAAATATTTAACAAACCCAATTTTTAATTAAATAGTGCTGATTAACATACTTAATTTTTTTTTTATCTAAATAGCAAGAAGTGATGGAAGAAGTGATGGCTGGGTTGCAAAAAGACTTCATGGCTAAGTCTTTTGCAAATGAGAGGCAAGAAGGGATGGTCAAGGCAACGAGGAGAGGCGGTGGGATGCCTACATATAGAGGGAGAAATCAAGAGAAAATGAAAAATGGAAATTGAGGGTGAAGATGGCAATCAGAATCAAGGATGGCAACAAACATGGCCAAGAGAACGAGAGAGAGCTTGGAGCCGATGCTAGTGGCCGGAGGCGGTTAGAGTTGGCCGCACAGCAAGCGGTGCCCAGAGTTGGCCGCACAACAAGCAGCGGCCATAGATGTGAGCTTGCAATGGCGGTCGGCGGCTGGGGCGCACAAGGGGTGGCTGCGAGGCTGTTTGCGCGCAGGTGAAGTAGGGGAGAAGAATAAGAAAGAAGAAGAAATAAAAAGAAAAATAGGAAAAAATGAGAAAAAACTTTCCAAAAATTTTGAAAAATTCTAGGAATTAATTTAGGGCTAAACGAGCATGTCGAAACCAGAAAATTATTCGAGCTCGAGTTTCGATGTCAAGACATGCATACTGGAAAAGCTTGAGAGGATAAGTCAAGGTGAATGGTTTTCCCTAAAAGCTTGTGCATGTTATGTTTTGTCATATTGACCATGATGGTTGCTAAAGCATATGTAATTTATGCACATGTTGTCATATCTGTATATATATTGTTGCATCCATAATCGTGATTTTTCCTTAGCATGATATTATTAGTATATCGATATTTCCGTCGGGATGGGATGTTGCCTAGATAGTGTAGTCGTAATTCCCTAATGGTATTGTTGGAACAATGTTAGGAGTACCCCATTGTAATGCCCCGCTTTTCCAAATACATAACAACATGAAATATAAGTAGACATCACCTATGGGCGTTAAGGAAACCCTTACTAATGAAAGCGTTGGATTGAACCTGAAAGCTTAACCAAAGCTAAATAAAGGGGGTTTCCACTATATTTTCTTTACAAATACAAGAAATGCTCACGACTTTCAATACTCCAAAAAGACTTAACACACCACTGTAGGTACAACTGTAGGACACCCACCCACACACACTTCTTACAACCTTGAGTATCTTAGCTACTATTCAGAATGCATCATTTGAAAACTTCCTAAATCCAACAGACAACTCTTACCATGTTCATAGTACATAGTAACCCCAACTTACACCCTCAACAACATATAAGGTGAATCCAAGCCTTACATAACCCATGTTTAAACAATTGTAATACACAAGTCTCAAATAAATCAAAGGGTTACATAAGATCCATAGCACATGAATAACATGAAGTTAAACTAAACATCAGCCTCCTCGTAGCCTTTTCTCCTGCTTATCTTTGGGGTACCTGGCATGCTAATATACCTAGGACATTGAATGTCCCAAGGGCATCAACCCAAGTTAGATATTGACATGTAAGTGAGTGCATCAAAGAAGAAAAGCGTGCATGTAAATGAGTTATGCAAATGACATGAAACCGCCCGTGTGGTAGTGACGCCGAGGTGTTGCAATCACCCTTGCTGATCTATCATGTTCTCACATCTCCATGATTTTTCACCAGTCTAACATGAGATCCTAACTTCAGCTAGCCACACACACCAAGTGATGCATGACAAACAAAGAGAAAATGTTTGGTATAAAGGAAAGTCATGCTTATGCAAGTAATCACCCTTACTCGTGTGAAGAAAAAATGTTTGGTATGTAACAGAAGGATGCAAGAAGCACTCACCTTGTTGGTTTGGATGCGTTAGGGTACTTTTCACAGGGTTCGGGAATGGTTTTCTTGCTGTTTTGATGCTGTTTTACTCCTTTTACGGTGGTGGTCCAAATTTTCTGGCGAAGTGTTTTTCCACCTTTTTTTGCAAAGTTTCTCCTCTCAAACTCACCTTGTTTTTCCTCTTGTTTAATGGTGAGAATGTCCCTTCTAAAGGCTTAATATTTATAGGCATCCTTGGCCAATCCGGGTGTGCCATGTGTCGCTTGGATAAGTTAGGAAATCATTACTTTCGTAGGATCGCGCCATGTGTCCCTAGAGATTTGTGCCATTTCATAAGACAAGTGTCCATTGAGATATGTGCCACCACATGTTTAATTAGATTTTCAAGATTTCCCATCATTACATCCCACATGGTAAATTACATTTTCTACATTTTCCATCCTTACACCTTTAATTAACAACTACATCCCACATGGTTAATTTCATTTTTCACATTTCCCATCATAAGAATTCAAATCCTATCTCCAAGTTGCCAATTAATGTTTGCCACATGTCCTTAAGGATAAGGTTTGGAGACTTTAATAAACTTGGAGGCTAAGTAAGCTTTTATTGGCCAATCACGGGATGCCATCTCAGGGGGTCATTATGAGCCATCATGTGACCTTATTTTATCTTCCAAGTGGCCAATGGTTGATTGCCATGTGTTCTTGACGATAATGTTTGGAGACTTTTGGAGGCTAAGTCTTGGATTTCAAAATGATCCAACAATGGATTAAATGTCATTTGAGATCCGCAATCATGACTTAACTATATTGGAATAAGTTTGGAATCCGCAATCATTACTCCCAAATGGTTTAGTTGGCCCAGTTCATTATTCCAATGATCTAGCTACAGGTTTCAAGAACTACATCTTGGCCTGAACTTTTCGGGTAATTTGGAGTTAGGCCTTTGCAACTTAGTCCCCGGGCCTTTTTTAATTGCACTTTTTGGTCCCTAAAAAATGGATAAATTACGCTAATACCCCAAGATTTTTAGGTAAATTAGACTTTTACCAGAACTTCAATATTTACAATTTTGCCACTAGCTCAAAAACTGAACCTTTGTCTCAAGGCTTCTATAATCCATTGAAAGGACCTATTTCCTCAAGTATTAGAACCTAATAACCTCAGGTATTACATCATATTTGAGTTTGAAAATTCGGGATATTATATCCTCCCCCCTTAAAAATAAATTTCGTCCTCGAAATTCCACATCATTCCTCAAGATTATGGTGTCCCCAAAACACATTCCTCAAGAGATATCATCTCACTCCTCAAGACTCACATCAGGATGGACAATGTACCCGATTTGATATGTCTTATCTAACGTAGTTGCCCTAACTTTAAGCCTTAGGCTCCTGAATTCGACTTAGAAATCAAAGTATTTCATCAAAAAATGACGTCAGGGTTTTTGACCCATTCCAGATTGACTCCCTTCAGTAGTCTTATCATAGACACAACTATTTCGGAGAATCCTTTTCCTGAATCTCTAACAATAGATTACCAATCTCAAAAAGCTTTCAACCATTTATAGACAGTTAAGGATCCTATCATAGTACTTCGGTCCCTTGGGACTTGGATTCTAGTCTAAACATAACAGCCACGGTGCTGCCCAAACTTTGGCATCTGACCATCTCCACAGTCCACTAAATAGCTCTGACTATGGGTCTTACACCCTTACCGCAAGCCAGCTTACAAGCTTATCCGGTAATTAGTCACAAGCCTATCACTAGTCCTCTGTCTTGGTCCTTAGGCTCAGATCCGCTGTTACAGGCCACACAACCATGGTGCTATTGTTAGGCTAGAGCCTCATGCCCCGTCTCCGAAAGTTGTAATTGACCCGACTCTTATCACTTCTGATACTTCTTTCAGTACCAGCTCAAATCTCCAAATCATGGGTGACACAACACTGCTCACAATTTCCCTTCTACTAGAACCCATGCTCCCAAGTGTACCGGAGTGTATCTATTACCGCATCATCCAATATTCCAATAGGGTAAGATTCAAGATAATCAAACCAGAGCCAGCTGCTTATAACTATTGGGATGTACAACTGTCTGCATACAAAATCGAAGGTTAAGTCAGTAACCAGAATAAATTTCTCCCCCCAAGGCCAAATCTAAGGATCATGCATCCCCATGCTTACTATTATGGGAAACACATTTCCCTGAGCAAGCCGACATCACAACACATGCCTTTATCAGGGAAACATACCACTCATAGTTACAACCTACCCTACCCACGTATGCAACCACAGTTTCATCACCCTCCTCACGCACAAACTTTTGAATCCTAAAGCCCACACAACATACTGTGCATTAGTCACTCTCTTGGTACCGAAGTCTTTTCCCTCAGATCAATGATTTAGCCCCATGTTCCCAAGCTTTCTTCCATTTTCTCTCACAAAGGAAAATACTTAACTTTTAAATGTTCTTTAAATTGTACCTACTCTGTATTCGGCATACCTTGCCTTTCGAGATCTGACAAAATTCTTATCATAGCTTCCCATTAATAACCCTCCTCGTCCAAAGCACAAAGTGGAACAAATGATATTTTCCTTTTCACTTGGTCGTCACTTTCAATCTTGTATTGCCTCTACTCTTGAAAGACTTACGGCCAACCTGTTCTCTTAGAAAAATTACCTGCAGTGTCTTCAAGATAATCCTCAAGTATTGCTCGACTTCCCTACAGGCTAAGTAAACCAAAATATACTCAACCAATACAATCATAAACCAATCCTACTATGTTTTCAACATCCAAGGTATCAAATCCATAAAGGATACTAGTTATCCCAATTGCTATCATCAGATACCCATAATAATCTGTAACAAGATCTAAGGCAACCTTACTATATCTTCCTTTTTAATTCTCAATGGGTTGTATCTTATCCCAAGACAACTTTCAAGAGTATCCTTAATTGAGCTCCTCAATAAATTGCTTCCACATCTATTTAACACATGTGGGTCAACAACATTCCTTGATCCATAGTTGCCTACCATTTACGAGTTTCCTACTAATAAACCATAGATAAATCTCCCAATCCTCCAAACATTTGTAATCTCTAAATACAATAAGTTATCCCAACCACTATGAATCCGCAAAATCATCCTGAATGGAAATACCACATATCCTTGTAGTCCCACAATAACCACAGGGGAATAATTAATCATCCTAATTTCCTAATCCACTATTGAACATTCCACTTCCTGTCAAACTATAAGTTGACACATCATATCATCATTTTCCAGTAAGACTCGTTAGCTCCAAGAAATTATCTTACTAGATTACTAGGACATTTTCCTCATTCATAAACGTAACAAATTTAAATTTCCTTTGGCTTCCTCAAACAACTATACCCGTAAAGTTTATTGATAATCCATACCTTAAATACATAATTGCATAAATTTACTGACCATCCTTTGCTCGTCTTGTTTTGATTGATTCTTTCCCTCTTGTGGACAATTCCTAGAAAGATGGCCAATCTTCTGGCAATTAAAGCATATGGGCCCGTCCGGACAATATCGGGACAAATGTCCTTTTTCCCCACAAGTGTAGCATTTTTTACTTCTCTTCTCACAGGGTTTTCCAATATGAGACTTTCGACACCTACGACAGTTACCTTTTAGCTTGAAATCTCTTCCTCGTGCTCCCTAACTTTGTCCTTGGTTTCTTTCGTTTAGCTAATTGACTTTCATTTTCTGTGGGCAGTCCTTGGAGAAGTGGCCGATTTGATGGCATTTGAAACACCTTGGCCCTTCCGGACAGTCTCATGCTATGTGGTCACTTACTCCACAAATGTAACATCCTTGGGTTCTTTCTTCACATGGTTTTTTGTGGTGAAATTTCTGACATTTAGAACAACCTCTCTTTGGCTTGAATTTTCTTCCTCGAACCCCCAAGTCATGTTTCTTCCCAAAACTTTGAGAACGTTGGGTATTTTTCATCTGGAATAGCCACACTCAAAATCATAAGGTTAATAAGTAACCCTTAGCAATAAAATAATTCTGAAACATTCGTAACCAACTAATAAAAACTCCAAAAATCACAAGTTTCCCAACTTCCCCAACCTTTGTGGACCAAGCTAATTACTAATCCAACCAATTCCAGTTACCCATATCCTCAAATTTTATAAGGATTTCATGCACTAGGTGTCCATTAGACCTTTATTAGGTTCATATCCACGACTCGAGAAATTCCAACATTCCTATAAGACAAAATAGTCCTCCAAACTCCAAAATTTTCGTAGACGATAAAGTAGTTTCCCAAGTGCTTGTTATCCTCCAAAATCCTTGAAACACTTGCAAAACATTTGGCTAATTCCAACAAACTGTATATCATTATATCCTCAATGATTCAGTCAGTCTCTAAAATCTCATCTAAAGGCTTATTCTTCTCGGATACTTACAAATCATGTATCTCCCAAACGACCACTACTCAAAATCCTCGAGATTCCAAAACTCATTAAACTCCCGTAGCATATTGGTTAGTACAAGGCCCTAGTAAACCATATCTTGAAGTACTAACTAAAAACTCATTCGTCTTCCTCTGAAAGAAACATATATGAGATCAACATTTAAACAAAATCTCGAATGTTCATAACCAGTCAACAACTATCCCAACCTTTGATTACCAGTCCACTAAATACCTATGTGTCTACCTAGCATACATAAGTACACCAAATGTCCATTTTCTGCAAACTCAAATAAGAGATCTGCTATAAAACCACAACACTGACTCAATTAATTTCTTGAATCCAAAAATTTCTTGTAAGTAATGTCCTTCTAAGATCTTATTATCTTCTTGTGATTCTCAGGACTACAAAACATTGTTTAGGTGCTTATGAATAACCTCAATGAAATAAGGTCCTTGCACTTTAAATTCTTAGAATCATTTGGCAACAACATCCATTTCTCATCGCTTGACATCTACTAAAATCCTCAGGACTCCAAGTTCACCAATCTCTGCAAGACATCTATAAATAAGGATTCTATATTTCCAGAATTTAACTATTCTTACCAGGACCAAATTACCCGCAAATCCTCAAGATCCTAAATTCATCAAACACTTGCAAAATAAGTAGTCTCCCATACAATTACTTAGTATCCTCGAAACTCCAAGTTTATCAAATCCCTACAATTCAAATAAATTTCATATAAAATATCCCCAAGTAATCTTCAAATAAGGAAGATGTCTCCCCAAATCCCGTAAGTCATTCATGATTTTCAAACTCATCAAATTTCTACAAGATAGTTGTGAATAAAAACTTCTAACAACCCACATATGGGAATGTCTCCAAAGATCTCATGAGTCATCCAAGCTTCTGGCTAAGGGTTTAATCTTACCAAATAATGAGAATACCTCATATTCTTCTGACAGTCATCCATAAACTTGCTCCATGTCCTATCTTAGCACCAAGGAGCTCAAAAGTTAGTAAATCCGTTAATTGTCATAAACTCCACATATCACCATTTATCCTCATTTGTGCATAGGTGTATATGTATATAGGCTTTTCATTTCACCACGTAGACATTAGGATGATTTCACATGTACTTATTATCCGAAATCCTCAAGATTTTCAAATACCTCAAATATCTGCAAACATTTAAAAATTATAATCATCCTCAAATCAAAGTACTTACTCATTGGACTTTACCATAGTCATTGAAACAACCTCAAATTCCATGTAACCCATCCTGTCACCAAAACGCTTACATATTAGTAACATCAATTAAAGCATCTCAATCTACTAGTTTAGCTTCTAGGATTCCCAACAATAACCATATAATCTATCCTGTCATCGAGGAACCCCAAGGTTAGCAGCATTGGATAGGCATCATATCTTACTATCTTATCCTATGAAGCATGGAAACGGCTCGGAGGCGCCGTTTTAGCATTTCCGAACCGTTTCCCGTTTCGGAAACGTGAAAACAGCCCGAAACGACCTTCGAAATGTTTCTATAAATTGCGAAACGTTTTAGGGGCCGTTTCGCAATTTACACAAAATGTGGGAAACGCGTTTCACACTTGAAACGTGTTTCCAGCGACCATGGTCGCTCACCTGCAGGAGGAAGATAATGGTCACTGAGAGGCGAGGCGGCGGCGATTGGCGGCGAGGCCAGATATGGAGTGTGTAGCAACGATCGAGGCGAGAAATGGTGTACGGCGGTGGGCGGCAACGAGGGTGAGAGGCGAGCGACGATGGCAGAAACTCTTCGACTGTGAGAGAGGCGAGATCGAACGCGATGGTGAGGGCAAGAGACTCGTCAATGGCGAGAGAGGTGAACAACGGTGGCAGAGACGCTTCGACTGTGAGAGAGGCAAGACGAAGACGAGGGTGAGGGCAAGAAACTCATCGATGGCGACTGAGAGAAGCAGCAACGATGGCAGAGATCGACTGTGAGAGAGGCAAGATCAATGGCGAGGGCGAGGGAAACAGACACGTCGACGGCAAGAGAGGCGGCGAGTTGGCGACGGTGGCAGACGGAAGAAGCGGTGTGGGTCTAGGGTTTGCAAAATCGAAACGGCCATTGACAACAAGTTGTAGGTAATACTCTAGGGTAATACTGTAAATTACATTATTTATAGTATTTTTAGGTTTGCAAAATTATAACTTAATATTATTTATAGTATATAAATTATATATTAATTTCACATACACCCCTATATTTTTTAAAATTACAGTTTACCCAGCGTTTCCATTTCCGTGCAACATAGATCTTATCCTATTTGTACACATATGCATATGTATAACAACAACATCTCATCTCATTATATAGTCCCTACTCTTCCAACAACAAAATTTATTTTTCCTTGGTCTTGGACCCGGGTAAAGGTGTTAGGGCTCGCTTCTCGGGTAACTCTATGGGCATGTCTCCAATACCCTGGTTTCTAGATATCTTGATCCATACCTATAATCATCTAAAAATATCCTCGAGGTTAGTTATACCAAAATCAAAATCAAGACCATAAAAATTTAGCTCCGAAATAACCTCAAACTTAGCCAAGTCAAACCCTAAAAAAACTTGGCTCTGATACCAACTGTAACGACCCACTTTTCCAAATACACAACAACGTGAAATATAAGCAAACATCACCTATGGGCGTTATGGAAACCCTTACCAACGGAAGCGTTGGATCGAACCTGAAAGCTTAACCAAAGCTAAATAAAGGGGGTTTCCACTATATTTTCTTTACAAGTACAAGAAATGCTCACGACTTTCAATACTCCAAAAAGACTCAACACACCACTGTAGGTACAACTGTAGGACACCCACTCACACACACTTCTTACAACCTTGAGTATCCTAGCTGCTATTCACAATGCATCATTTGAAAACTTCCTAAATCCAACAAACAACTCTTACCATGTTCATAGTACATAGTAACCCCAACTTACATCCTCAACAACATATAAGGTGAATCCAAGCCTTACATAACCCATGTTTAAACAATTGTGATACATAAGTCTCAAATAAATTCAAGGGTTACATAAGATCCATAGCACATGAATAACATAAAGTTAAACTAAACATCAGCCTCCTCGTAGCCTTTTCTCCTGCTTGTCTTCGGGGTACCTAGTATGCTAAATACCTAGGACATTGAATGTCCCAGGGGCATCAACCCAAGTTAGATATTGACATCTAAGTGAGTGCATGTAAATGAGTTATGCAAATGACATGAAACCGCCCGTGTGGTAGTGACGCCGAGATGTTGCAATCACCCTCGCTGATCTATTATGTTCTCACATCTCCATTATTTTTCACCAGTCTAACATGAGATCCTGAGTTCAGCTAGCCACACATACCAAGTGATGCATGATAAAGAAAGAGAAAATGTTCGGTATAAAGGAAAGTCATGCTTATGTAAGTAATCACCCTTACCCGTGTGAAGACAAAATATTTGGTATGTAACATAAGGATGCAAGAAGCACTCACCTTGCTAGTTTGGATGCGTTAGGGTACTGTTCATAGGGTTTGGGAATGGTTTTCTCGTTATTTTGATGCTGTTTCACTCCTTTTACGGCGGTGCTCCAAATTTTCTGGCGAAGTGTTTTTCCACCTTTTTTTGGAAAGTTTCTCCTCTCAAACTCACATTCTTTTCCTTCTTGTTTAATGGTGAAACTGTCCCTTCTAAAGGCTTAATATTTATAGACATCCTTGGCCAATCCTAGTGTGCCATGTGTCGCTTGGATAAGTTAGGAAATCATTACTGTCGTAGGATCGCGCCATGTGTCCCTAGAGATTTGTGCCATTTCATACGACAAGTGTAATGCCCCACTTTTCCAAATACGCAATAACTTGAAATATAATTAAGATATCACCCACGGGCGTTATGGAAACCCTTACTAACGGAAGCATTGGATCGAACCTGCAAGCTTAACCAAAGCTAAATAAAGGGGTTTCCACTAGATTTCTTTTACAAGAGTAATAAATGCACATGGCTTTCCAATACGCCAAAAAAAATGACTCATCACATTGTTGTAGGTACAGATGTTGAACACCCACATACACACACCTCTTACAACCCTGAGTACCCTAGCTGCTATTCACAATATATTACTTAGGTTACAAGGGTACATAATGAAACCAAAATCCCAAAGCTAGCGAAGCTCCACCTTCTTGCCCACGCTTTGACCTGGAACCTGAAACACTTGATACTTTTGACAAAGCTGGGACGATGAATGTCCCAGGAGTATGAAACACCCAAGTTAGATTATTACATCTAAGTGAGTGGTAAGAAAGAAAGAAACAGCGCATGGAAGAGCAAAATTCAATATAGCAAGAAGTCTCCCTAAGTCACCATCATCCTTGCCGGCACTTGTGTGAAACATCTCAGCCTCACCTCTAGGCTAAGCCCCACCTCTAGGCACGTGATCATGGTCCAATCCCTCAGCCTCACCTCTAGGCACGGCCCCACCTCTGGGAACGGGATTGCCCCCCCGATCATCGTGATGTTCCCAAAAAGCGGCCAACCAACATATATAAGTTCCCGATCTACCAATAGCAACTATCACTAAACAACATGTTGAAGACAAAATAGAAGGAATATGTTCAAATTAAGGAATATTAAGTAGGCACGGTGCACAAACCAAGGAAAATATGATATGCAATCTACAAGCTACGAGCAAAAGTAGTCATGTTTAATCCCATCAACGAACCACAGCAAAAAATTCCGTGATGCAAGCAAAATAGGAAAGAAATGCTCGAAAATAGGGAAACATGAGATGTAAGCAACAACCATCCACAAGTGGAAACCAAGAGTGATCAATTGGAATCAAGGAACATGCATAAGAACCTCTCACAAATGAAACCAAGAATGATCAAGAGGTAGCATGCACGAGAGCCACTCACCTCGATCGTTTTCTCTTTGATAGCACGATTTTATAGCCCGGTTTCAAGCACTAGGGGTTGTTCTGTAGAAATCACGTATTTCGGTGAACCAAACCTTAAATATTTCTATATGGGGATTGTAGACAATTAAATTAGGAGAACAAAGGTAAACATTTCAAGCTAAATAGACCAGACGCGCCCTCACGCACCCCCGGAAGGTTGGCCACGCGCCTTCTCCTTGATACGGATTCTGCACTTAGAAATTAAAACGGATATATCTTGCTCATTTTTTATCCGATTCGCTCTCCGTTTGAACCTACGGACTCCTATTTTCGTGCTCTACAATCCTACCAATAGAAATTTTTCTTACCTTTTCAGTTTCTTTTCTGTTTTGACAGTTTTCCGACCAGGTCTCTCTTTCCTTTCTTCTTTTGTTTTTCTTTGGTTTTTCTTGCACTTGCTTTCTTTCCTCTTTCCTTAGCTTCTCGTGGCCTTAACTCCTTCCCTTTATATAGCCTTTAAATGCCCAAATCCTCAAGATTTCACTTGGCCTCCAAGTTACTTATTTTCCACCCTAGTAATCATCACAACTTTGAAATTTCTCCATTCTTCTCAAGCAAGCCTCCAATTCTTCCAATCCTAGGCCACCAAATACACTTTCAAGATAAGCCTTATCATCTTATTTCCTTGCAAGCAACTCCTAGCCAATCATAGTCTTCCAAGTTTAGACTTTAGGATAAAAATCAATCATTACAACCTTTGAATATTTTTATCTTCCTATTCAAGCTTCTCATTTCTTCCAATCTTAAACCTCCAAATATTCCCTCACGTGGCTTTAGGATAAGCCCTATTATCCTCTTATTTTGCAAGCCAATACAAGACTTCCAAATTAAGTCTTCCAAGTTAAGCCATTCCAAGACTTTTGGTGATTAAGTAAGATTAATCATTATAACAATAAGACTTTAAAACTTTAGGAAAATTCTCAACCAATCCTATCTCTCCAACACATGGCTTCTAGGATAAGGATTCACCATTGCTAATATTCCCATTCGTTGGAGACAAGCTATCTTTTTTTACAAGTTATGATATTTGCTTTTGGGTCCTAAGCCATTTACACTTAAGCCCTAAACTTTCATAAACACTTTATTGCAACATTCAACTTTTACATTACATTTTGGGGTATTAAAACAAGTGTCCATTGAGATATGTGCCACCACATGTTTAATTAGATTTTCAAGATTCCCCATCATTACATCCCACATGGTAAATTATATTTTCTACATTTCCCATCATTACACCTTTAATTTAACAACTACATCCCACATGGTTAATTACATTTTTCACATTTCCCATCATAAGAATTCAAATCCTATCTCCAAGTGGCCAATGAATGCTTGCCACATGTCCTTAAGGATAAGGTTTAGAGACTTTAGCAAACTTGGAGGCTAAGTAAGCTTTTATTGGCCAATCACGGGATGCCACCTCAGGGGGTCATTATTAGCCATCATGTGACCTTATCTTATCTTCCAAGTGGCTAATGGTTGATTGCCATGTGTTCTTGACGATAAGGTTTGGAGACTTTTAGAGGCTAAGTCTTGGATTTAAAAATGATCCAACAATGGATTAATGTCATTTGAGATCCGCAATCATGACTTAACTATATTGGAATAAGTTTGGAATCTGCAATTATTACTCCCAAATGGTTTAGTTGGCCCAGTTCATTATTCCAATGATCTAGCTACAGGTTTTAAGAACTACATCTGGGCCCGAACTTTTCGAGTAATTTGCACTTAGGCCCTTGCAACTTAGTCCCCGAGCCATTTTTAATTGCACTTTTTGGTCCCTAAAAAATGGATAAATTACGCTAATACCCCAAGGTTTTGAGGTAAATTAGACTTTTACCTGAACTTCAGTATTTACGATTTTGCCACTGGCTCAAAAATTGAACCTTTGTCTCAAGGTTTCTATAATCCATTGAAAGGACCTATTTCCTCAAGTATTAGAACCTAATAACCTCAGGTATTACATCATATTTGAGTTTAAAAATTTGGGATATTACACCCATAATCAGGTCAGGATTATTGCCTAGGGTTCCGTGTTGGGCTGGTTTGCTAGGGAACTTATGTTGTATCATATTTTTTGATATATGAGAAAATGCGTATGATAAAACCTATCTTAGAATGAAAAATCTTTTATGTGAATCTCATATTTCAAAATAAGCTTTTATATTTCGAAACATGCATTAATAGTGTTTGGTGCGAATGTTTAAATGTTTGAAAAATCCAAAGTTCATGCATCATGTTTCGAAACTTAGTCTCTATATTTTGAAACATCATTCTGCCATGTTTCTATAGTTGTTTCAAAATGCTTTTTGAAAAGGTTTCAATGTTTGTTAAATCTGTATGTTATATTTCAAAACCTGTTTAAGATTTAAGCATATATTTCGAAACCTCTGACAATTTTGTCAGTAGAGCATTTAAAATCTAAGTTGCATATGTTTTGAAATAAGTTTTTGAAGTATGTTTTGAAACCTTTATAACATATTTCAAAACATCTGACTCTGTCAGCAGAATATTTAAAAACTCGAAATGCTTTTGTTTTTCATTCTCTTTATATTCAAAAGTTTTTTAAAAAGCTTACTTTTTATTTTATCTCCATAATTTCGATTTCAAATTTTGTAAGTGGAGAACAAAACAAAATCATAGTAAGCATAAAGTTTTGTCTTCTACTCATTCTGTCTCTAAGTGCATAACTAGCTGTAAAGGTTGGATGTTTCAAAACATGTGATGTATGTTTCAAAACCTTAGAGAAAAATTGTGTTGTTTCGAAACCAATAAGATGTGTTTTGAAACCTACTTTAATATCTTGTCTCTAACGATTATAATTAGCCAAATCTCTATCTCTTGTTATATATAGCAGTTCTTTGAAGACAAGGACACTTACTTACAAGCACATACACGAGAACACGCATACAAGAGACACAAGATACATACTCAAGCACTTGTGAATGAAATCTTTTTTGACAAGCTCTCAAAGAAGATCCATACATACAATCCTTGATGTGCATTGTGGTGTGAAAAGGAGAAACAAGCTGAAATCTAAAGTCTCATCCTTCTAGCTCTCCTCACCTCAAATCAACCATTTGGTAACACATTATATTGCATTAAATCTGTTGGGTTGTAAAAGATAAGTTTTATTTATCTTGTTATTGGTTATAAGGTTTGAGTTTAGCCTTACAACTCATTGTGGTGTAAGGTTTGAGTTGAGCCATAAAAACTCATCGTGTACAAGGTTTTAGGTGAACCGTGGTAAAACCCTTGTTGTGGTTGATAACTAGTGAAAGTGATTGTCTTTGAAAATCCTTCAAGTGGGTAAACTTGATGGTAGTGAACTTGGCAGGGTGCCGAACCACTATAAATCTTGTGTGCACTTGCTTTACTATTTCATTTTCCTATTCTCACTATTCAAGTTTTCAAAAGAATCATTTTCAAAAGCTAAAAGTTTTGAAATAAGCACAGCAGAGGGGAAGGTTTCGAAACAAATATAGTAGGTTTCAAAACATACCTAACAGAAAGGTTGATTTCAAAACACACTTATCTATATTTTGAAACATAGTATTCTACAAGCAATAGATCTTTAAATTATCAAAGAATTTACCCTAATCCCAATTCACCACCCCTTTTGGGATATATTTTCCATCATTTGGAACTAACAAGTTACACTAGGGCATATGTTTGTTCATGTCGTTGTATCATACATTCATGTATCTATTTTTAAACCCTCGCTAGAAGGTTCATCTTCTAATTGGGTTATGCCTGTACAATCATTATTGAGAAAGATAGATGATGGTAGATGTGCCAGGATGACAGGTCGTAGTAGGAGAAACTGCATTCATAATAAGACCTAAATCTAGTGCAGATCCAGGATTTTCCATTTTGGAGAATTTAACTCTCATATGGTTAAACAATTAGTCTAGTTAGCCCTGATGGGCAAATTGGGAGATGTATAGCTAGAAAAATTGTTAAAGATCGTGTCAGCAAGTTACGCATATAAAGAGCCTGTGGATATGATTGTACAAGCACATGCGATCAGTGAAAAGCTGTGAGAAAGTTGAGATAGTAAGAGAAATACTAAGATGTATTCTCAAAAATTTATTGGGATTATTTCTTAGTAATGAGGTTGAATATGCCATTGATAGCTTGAGATTATTGGATGCTTAGCTACATGTGGTTTGATTGAGGGTATAAATTATCAGGCTTAGATAAGATGATAATTAAGAGTCAGTATCTTTTACCTCGAAATAATGAATTATTAACCGGCTACAAGAGATTAGGGTATTTTTATGATTGATGTGCGATTGAGGGTAAGATAAGGGAATGAGATATTTCTGAAACGACATTAAGTCATGATTTGATGATTGCCTTATGGTTTGACCAATGCACCAGTTGCATTAAAGTTGCATTGGTAATTCTAATTTTGGATAATATACTAGTATACTCCTCGGATAGGAAGATGCATGAGGAACATTAAGGATAATGTTGAGAACTCTTAGAGAGTATCACGATAAATGTTGTGACCAAGATTTTCTTGCTAGGTCGTAACAAAGGTAATGAGAGCATGAGTCTCCATGAGGGTGAACATGAGATCGAAATTGATTGTCATAGGCACCATGGGCTTAGGGAGTTCAGAGAAGTTAGATGTCTTGATAGGTTTTGGGAGATGATTCGAAGTTTTAGAAAGAGGTTGATCCAAGGAAAGATTGATAACCCGAGTAAATGAAACTTCGAAGAGGATCGAGGATCCATGAGGTTTGGAGTTAAGACAGATACTGGAAGAAGTACTAGAAGTGAAAGAGGAAGGGACAATTATAACTCTCAGAGACGGTACAGGAGTTCTAACATGACAATAACACCATGGGTATGTGGCTTGTAACAATGGATCTGAGCCTAAGAACAAAGGTAGAGGACTAGTGATGGGCGTGTGACTATTGATTACCGGAGCAGCTGGGCTGGCACGCGGTAAGGGTGTGAGACCCTTGAGTCAGAGTTACATAGTGAACTGTGAAGACAGTTATATGCCAAAGTTTAGGCAGCAATGTGGTTATTATATTTTGACTAGAATCCAAATACCAAAGGACTGGAGCACTGTGATAGGATCTCTAACCGTCTAAAGATGTTTGACAAACTGTTGTTAGGGGTTCGTGATGGGACTCTCTGAAATAGTTATGTTAATGACAGGACTCGTGAGGAGAGTCAAGTGAGGTCTACCGGATGCAGGGAGAGCTTGCAATAACTCAAAGGTTTGGGTTGCTTGTTAATGCAGCATGGATGAGTGATCATGTATGGATCAAGCCAAGGCACAGAATGAACTACCTGACGTCTGTCTTGGAGCTAGCAGTTTTGGTATGTGCTCTAGAGGTTATGGAGGCACTACCGGCATGGTGGGACATTTGATGTGCTCACGAACCACAAGGAGTCTGAGGTATGTGTTCTCGCAAAAGGAGTTGAATGAGAGGCAGCGACAATGGATGGAGTTCCTTGAGGACTATGACTGCACTATTTCGTATCACTCGAGGCATGGTAGTAAGGTGCTTGACCCTTTGAGTAGGAGTGTGCCTACCGTGACAGGGTGGATAGCCATGAGTGGCAATTGTTGGAGGCTTTTAGCTTGTTGATTGTAAGTGTAGTGCCAAAGGGATCATTTCTTTTTATCGCTAGCCGACGGTTTAGCTGGATCTGGTGAACGAGATATGAAAGGCATATGTGGGTGACAAGTATTTTTCTATTGATATATGAGCATGATTAGCTGAAGGTTTTGATTTATTTTTGAGATGCGAGATGGCATTTTCAAGTTTCGGGGTAGGATGTATGTGCCTAAAGTTTGAGACATATGTGATCGAGGTGTTTAGGTAATGAGTTGTGTTTTGACTTAATTACTTGATCGGTCAGATAAAAATTTTGAGGACAAAATTTCTTTAAGGAGGGGTGAATATAATACCCGAGAATGTTCAAATGACTCAAGTGTAAATTTATCTTGGGCCATAAGTGAATTTTTCATGAAGTTTTGGGATTTTAAAGTAATTTTCTCAACTATGAGTGATCGAATCGACTGTAGGGAGTGCCCTGGAGCCTAGATAACTAAGAAAAATTGTTATGTCATAGAATTCCCAAGCATCCACCTAGGAGTATTTTGGTCATTAGACCCCTAGGTGTATTTCGGTCATTAGACGCCTAGGGGTAGTTTGGTCAATAAGCCCAAGATGGGCGAAGCCCAAAAGTGGTCCTGAGCCGGGACACGTTTTTAAGAAAAAATAGCGGACAGATGGTAAGAGAATCGCTAGTAGTGGCTAAACTGTAATTAAGCAAAGTTTAGAGGGCAAGAAAGTCATAAGGTAAAGTTGGGAAGTCTTCCCCTATAAAAGAGAAAGTCAAAATAGGCTAATGGGGCTTATTCTTCTTGGGGTAAGCGAATGGAGTTCTCTGCTAAGGTGTCTCCGAGAGAGATTTTCTCTCTTGGAGAGGATTCTTCTCTCTCTCTGCAAGGAATCGGCCTCATCTCGGAGAGCAGCCGGCTCTCTCGGCAACCTCTCTCCGAAGGTCTTGAATCCTCTCAAATAGGTTTTCCCATCACTACAAGTCTCTCGGTGATCAATTTCCGGAAGGAACCTCGCCGCTACAACTCTCTCGTGGTTTCAGTCTCCCTTAGCAAGGAAGCAACAGTGTAGGTCCTCTCGGAGAGGACCTGCATCTCTCGGAGAGCAGCAACTCTCTCGGCGGGCATGGTGGCTTTCGGTGGTGTTGGTCTCTCTACAATGGCGCATCTCTCTCCACTGGTTTTCTCTCGGAAAGGCACGAGGCACCTTGGCCAATCGTCTCTTGGGAAGCTTTCTTCCTGAGAGGCTTCTCTCCTCGAGGCCTTCTCCCTCGCCCCTGTTTTTGATATCTATATCATATATATGTATATATATATATATAAATAATGTATACTCACATGAACGACAACCAAATAGATAGACTTATGCGTTGTGGTATGGTGTTAGCATGCCATGCTCTTATGATGTATCATCAAGTCCTTATATCCCATTATGTCCATATGACAATATATATATATAATGCTTGCATGTTTCCACACACGATATACCTATATGATGTAATACAATATGCCTGCGTCCACGAAGTGTGATGTGTCCTCTAAGGGAATAGTGGTCAAGTAAGCATCACCTCAAGGCATCTCTCACTAAGACCGAAGCTATGCCCGGGCCTGTCTCTTAGGTGCCGAGACCCTGCTTCGGTAGCCTACCGTGAGGCACACCTTCTCTCGAAGGACCCCTTAGGCAATTTGGTCCTCCTAGGGGGATTCCTCTTAAGCCTGTCCGCATGCTACTAATGTGCAGGTGCATCCCTGATTCCCTGCAACAGTACTGAGGTGGACCCCCTCTTATCGAGAAAGGTATAATTGTTTTATATTTAATGAAAGCATGTTTTATTCGCATATTGCTTCTATCTCCTACTGGTATCGACTTAAGTATCGGAGGGCATACGCAGGTAAGGAATCCCCGCGCGCCTTCTAACCTGTTCATGTGAACGGAGATATGCCTTAGGCACACAGGAGGCCGATCTTGAGCGATACCGAAGATCCCCTGGAGACCATCTGTAACGCCCCATTTTTTTCCGAGCTAGTTATAACTTAGGACCAGTCTAGGATAATTTTTTTTTTTTATACTACTAAAACTAAGACTAAACCATATCATTGCTCTTATCCATCCCAAAATTTTCATTCATTTATCTCCAAAGAGAATTATCATAAACATTAAATGTTGAAGCTAGAATCGAATCTAACATCATAACATCAATCATAAATCAATTCTTACATCACGGGAACATAAATTTCTCAACATAACTTAATACACAACATAAGTTCTCGACTAACATTAACCCTAAATAGGGTTCTACATCATCATTTCTCAAAACGTATAGAATTCGAAGTAGCAGAACTTAAATACAAGAGCAACATAACATACGTTCAACTGATCATGCAACTCATCATGCACTTTGCTAAGTGCCATTGCATACCTCATTCATCCTTGTTTTTGCTACTATCTTCATCTGGAACGTTTGAATATTCCAGGGGCAAAGCCCAATTTAGATGATGAATCATCTAACTAAGGGAACAAAACATTTAATGCTCATGTATGTATGCAATGCACATAACATCATAACTCTCATGTTTGGGTCGACTGCACCTTAAGATTACTCACCATTTTTCCAGTCTCCCTGCCAGACCGAGGTGTATGGGTGCACCCTTGGCAAAGTAGCAGAGCTAGTACCTAATCCCAAACCCATGCAACGTATGACCGTGAATCTCATCATGCCCATATGCATATTTCATCATCAAACATGTAAATGCAAACTACATGACATACTCACATCAAGACATGACAACATGATAAAATCATTTACTTAAAATTAAATTTTTTTGGGTTGAACAACTTACAAATTAAACATTTTCATAAAACTAAATCCAGTTGGAAAGTATCACTTACCTTGCAAAAAGATAATTTTGCCCCTAACATAATTTTTCCTCAAAATTCGCGTCGGACTTCCAATCATACTCAATTATGAACCTTGACGTATCCTGGGCATCATAATTACTTAAGAAAATTAGATTTATAATTTTCTCTAATTTTCCTAATTTATCCCATTTTCTCCTATTATTTCCTCCAAATTATGAAATAAATAGCTTCTCATAAAAAATTTTCAATTTCTTTTCACAATAATTCCTAAAACAATATTTCTAAGCCCCATAAATTTTCTCATAATTTTCAGAACCCATATTCTATTTATTTCTCATTTTCTCTTTGATTTTCAAGCATCTATTGCCTCAAAAATTCATAATAAATACCAATCATGCATTTCTTTTCTAATTTCGTCATAAAAAATTCTAAAATATCATTCTCATATTTTTAAAATTTTTCAAGAAATTTTTGAAAATAACTCACCTTCCCGCGGAGCGATTCAGTATTTTTTTATATTGCGACGAAGCCTCGATTTGCGCATCCAACAATGCCTTCCACCACAAATTTTCACAAAAACTACTAAACCCAGCCTATAGGATTTTTCTATGAATTTTTTTGGTATTTCTCTCTCTCTCTCTCTATATATATATATATATATATTTTTTTTTCTTTCTCTTTTTCAAATCTCTTTCTCACTCTCAAATTTTCTTTCAACCTTTCTCCTTCTAATTTAAGTTCTCAAACCTTTCAAGTTTCCTCTATTTATAGGAGGTTGAATTAAGCTTAACATAATTTTAGTGACCCACTATCTTTAATTATTTTGTCACCTTTCTTAATTATTTTTAACTAAATCTAACTAAAAATCTTTAATTATTTATCCACACCTTACTTTGTCTCCCACATTTCTCAATTATTTCATCCATTATCTTTGATTATTTATCTATACCTTACTTTGTCTCCCACATTTCTCAATTATTTCACTCATCATTTTTAATTATTTTGTCATCTTTCTTAATTATTTTTCAATAAATCTCACTCATAATCTTTAATTATTTGTCCACACCCTACTTTGTCTCCAACATTTCTCAATTATTTCACTTATTAATTTGTCTCCCACATTTCTCAATTATTTCACCCATCATATTTAATTATTTTGTCATCTTTCTTAATTATTTTTTACTAAATCTTACTCATAATCTTTAATTATTTGTCCACACTCTACTTTGTCTCCCACATTTCTCATTTATTTCACCAACTATCTTTAATTATTTTGTCACCTTAATTATTTTTTACTAAATCTTCTTTTAAATAGATTATTCTTTTATTTAATTTTAAACATATTTTCTTAGCCTACTAATTAGCCCAATTACTTAGCCTTTTATTTTTTTCAACTTAACCCACTAACTCTAAGCCCATTTACTTGGTCTTTATTTTTTCAATTTAGCCCACTAACTCTAAGTTCATTTACTTAGTCTTTATTTTTCCAACTTAGCCCACTAACTCTAAAGCCATTATTTTTTTTTTCAATTATAATCTCTAATTGATGTTAAAAATAAAAAATTAATTATTATTATTCTCAAAATACTAGGATATTACACCATTTACGACCTCGGTTAAGATAACGGGGATCAGAGCTACCCAACGCCTATCTTCATCGGTAGACTTTTGCCAGCTATTGACCTTGCTCTGCCTCGGCTCTAGCTTTCTTCCATTAGAAATTCTATTATCGTAGTTTTTGGGTTATAACAATTGGCGTCATTTGTGGAAAACGGATAAGAAGTTAAAATCTACGAAGAAGATAGCCAAGTCTGCCAAGCGTTAGATATCAGTTGGGTAATACGAGAAAAACCAACACACCTTGTTTGGGGGATTGGATGGCTTGCTCACTTATTGGGTTCCCTAATATGAAGTTGTTAGAGATCGTGTGTGGGCTTCCAAAAACATTTAGCAGCCCTAAGATGAAGTCCTCTAGTGACCGCGGTCACCCCATAGCCCTTGATCGGGCGCTAATAGCTATTTTACTCTATAAATACAAGGGATCGAGGAAGGATCATGATGCATTCAATACGTAACAGAAATGTTAAAAGAGATTCTTTTACATTGCTAACAAAAGAGTCGCGACCACTTCTCTTGGATCATCATTTCCTAAGTCAGTCCATGGAGTGTCTCCAAGAAACATGACCCAAAGGAGCACGAGCCAGGATTATCCAATCGTTCCTTACGAGTATGCAACTAAGGATGAGATAGTTGAAAGACTGAACTAGATACCAAGAAATAGTCAACCAAAAGAAGAGTACGTCGAGGATACGACCCCAAGAAAGAATGAGAAGCCAACTTAGAGTTCACGGTGTATGATCATTAGTAACTAAGATGCCGTGGACGGCCTAGTGTAGAGCCCTTGAAGAGGGGGGCTCTTCTCATGCTTCAGAGTTGGTGATAACAACAAAGTTGATTATGGACCCAAATACAATAAGTCAACTATAAGGTTATGGAAGTGACGTCTGGTATCCAAGCTTGAGGTGGTTCTTTATTTCCTGAAGGAGCAGGAGCTATTGAGGTCCTCCGAAGCAAAGTATGGAAGCAGTAATGAGTAGCCGTCAATTCCATTTGTTGTAACAAGTCATGAACTTTTGCACCACCAGAATGAAGGGAATGAAGTCCCTTCGTGTGGAAAGCCTGAAGAGGTGGAGAAGCATGATGGTGCCATCGTATCAGTCAATGTTGAATCCCAACCTCTTGTAACTATTTGCTTTGGCGACCGTGTGAAAGTAAAGCAAGGTCACTACGGGGCAAGTAGTGTAGTTCAAAAATTTTGAACCTTACCCCGATCCCGGCGATTGGATCAACGTCGAAATCAAATAATTCACAAACAAATAAATAAATCTAACCTTTAGATTATCGAGTCGTTCACGGATTTGAGCTGTCTAAGCGTCCGACCTCCAACTCGTGATACGCGACACGCGTCCGTTGGCAAGGAGAGCGGAATATGAGTGCTAGCTCCTTCTCCTTTGTGCGGCTTGTGTATGGACGGAAAAAGAACACCCTCGTTTCATATTAATGCCAAAAGAAACGGGGAAGAGTGAACAGCAATACATTTTTCAACTATTGAAAAACGACACCAAAACTCACTACACTTTTGGGTAACCCATAAAGGGATATTTATAGAGAAATATCCTAGGGTTTCTAAAACCCTAATGGATTGGGCTAGCCCATTAATTCTAATTTAATTAGAATTTTAATTGAGCATATTCTAGTCCAACTAGAAATATAATTAAATGGCCCAAATCCAATTATAGGTTTAATAAAATATTGTGGCCCAAATCTAATTCAAGCCCAAATATATTTTATTTAATATTTGACCCAAATCTAATTTGGTCCAAATATAATATTTAATATTTGGCCCAAATCCAATTTAGTCCAAAACCTCACGATATACCCAACGATCGCCCACGTGTAGCCTTTGTTTAGGCCCATCGAAACGATGTTAAAGCATACCGGTCTTCTTATGAGATGACCGTGATAACCTCAGGTCCAAGGATTAGTTACACCCATCTCGTATGAGAATACCATCAACATATAACTAAAATGTATTCTCATGGTGAGTCATGTCCAGTGACACGTTATCCAACATTGGTCACCTATGTACTTGTCTAGGCATCCCCATGCCTATGGGTGTGAGACCCCCATTGCTATCATATAGAAAAAACATAGCACATACAAGTCTTACCGTAATTGTCAATGTCCATTCTTGACATTGCTACGACTTGGGACGTTTAATGATGTCTAGAAACTGTGATGCATCATCTCCCATCTTTATAGATTAATCATAGTATACATCATATGGACTTCTATCTAGTTTCTTTCGGTTATTACAATAATAACAAGAAACTAATAAAATGACTTCTTGTGAATTTGAACAACTCCTTATTCAAATAATAAACATGATTACAATTGTCAGTGTACAACATGCCCAATCTGATTGGGTCTAGAGCACCTACACTAACACCATGCGCATATCAAGCTCTGATCTAGATTATTGGTGTCATCGCAGATTGTAGCCTAACCATAGCACTTGACAGAAGTCTCACAAAGGCAATTTATAGAAGAGTTGCTTTGCACAATGTAACACCCTGCTCTCCCAGGAGGGCATTACGTAATGTAAGATTCCGGGGATATAAATTGTTTTCCAAATAAACAACAGAAACCCAACACAAACACCATTCCCCGAAGATCCTGTTACACCTTCTTAGTATATCAATTATGAACTATCAATAAACTAAGACAAGTTCATCAACTCAAATGCGGAAGCTAGATCGAAACTGTAATACCCAAGAATGATTTGAGGATATAAATGGTATTTAGTGAAGGGCATAAATGGACTTTGTGGAAAAATAAGACTATAAGGTACACTAACGCAACTTTGGACGATCGAATTAGTTAGAGGGAGTACCCTGGACCCTAGATAGCCAAGGAAAATGGTATAGTATCGACAAGTAATACGAGTTATGATTTTAGGCATCAAAAGAAGTTGGATCAGGAATGGCTCCCGGTACAGCTAAAAAGGCAATTGTGATTTAGGCTGAAATACTGAATTATCGTACGGGGCATCCGGGAAGTCAATGGAACCCCGAGGAAGTTCATATTTGGCATATAGAGTAACCCTTTAGTAGTTTTTGGAAGAAACAAAAGGGTTTGTAGCCAAAACGAAGATTCGGGCCTAAGTGCAATTTTTCGAAATTGACAGAGGGAGATCGAAATGATATTTTTTCGGAATTTTAAAGAGAATGTTTTAGGATATTTCAAAGGGTTATATAGGTCTTTAAAGAGAAGTTCAGTTTTTGAGCCAGGGGTAAAATCGTAATTTTTGAGGTTGGGGTAAAAATGTAATTTACCTAAAAATTAAGGGCATTAGCGTAATTAGTCCATTTTTTTAGGGACTAAAATGCAATTAAAAATTAGTCCGGGGACCATGTTGAAAAGGGTTAAAGTGTAATTACCCAAAAGTTTGGGTCAAAGTGTAATTATTGAAACCTTTTTACTAGGGGCATTTGGAAAATTCAGGAAAAACCTCATAAATGACTTTAGTGCTAAAGATGAAGTTTCATGATGATATTAGAGATAAGATGAAGCCTTATGATGACGTTAGAGATAAGATGAAGGTTCATGATGACTTTAAGGATAAGATTTGATTGGATAAGATTTGATTGGATAAGATAAGATTTAGATAAGATTTGATTGGATAAGATTTTGTTGGATATGATTTGAATAAGATTTGATTTGGATAACAATGATTATATAAAATCTTAGAAGATTTAGAATGATTGTAGAATATCTTAGAAGATATGGTAATGATTATATAAAGAATATCTTAGAAGATTTGATAATGATTATATAATATCTTTGAAGATTTACAATGATTGCAAAAGATATTAGAAGATTTTGGAATGATTGCAAAAGATATTAGAAGATTTTGGAATGATTATAGAAAATCTTAGAAGATTTACAATGATTGTAGAAGATCTTTAGAAGATTTGGAATGATTGTAAAAGATTTTGAAATATTTGAAATGATTGCAGAATATATGTTTCTTGGTGGCTAAGTTTCCAAAACCTATAAATAGGGGTTCATAACCAAAGGTTTCTCATTCGAAATTGTGAGAAGTTCGTGCCAGATAAGAGAGCTTCGGGTTTAGTAGATAGAGGGATTTTTAAGCATATGCGAAGCATCACACGCGCAGAGCACTTGGATAGCGCGTGAGGGCGTGTAAGGAGGTGGTTTGGTCAAAAAACTAGAGGAGTTGCACAAAAGTTGAGGTTCAGCACAAGATTTGAGGCATTTGAGTTTCGTTCAAGGTGAGTGGTCTGATCCTATCTTTACCTTATCTTGAAAATATGTTGGAAGGTGTGTAGTGGGTTTAGGTGGGCGGTGTTACCCTCTCGAACTTAGGTTACACCCAATTGGGACCAGTTCTAGTGAGCGATTTTACCTCTGGAACTTGGGTTGTTCTGCAAAAGCGTTTTACTTATGTATTTGTGGCATCATTTGCATATTGAACATGTGATATATTGCATCAACTGTTTTTACTTATAAAAGAGTCGGTGCATGGCATGTGATTTTCATATCATCGGGGTATTGATATTCGTGTTGGTGTTGTGTCCGTATGGGACAGGATGGGGTCTACTTGAGATTGGGACAATGTTAATCTAGGTGAATGGGTGTCATACTGGGGCACTCGAGGGAATAATGTTAAACCAGGTGAACGGGTGTCACGACGGTGCACTCGAGGGATTAGTGTTAAACCAGGTGAACGGGTGTCACAGTGGGGCATTCGAGGGATTAAGTATGTCGCGGCAAGCTCAACCCCAACGGTATGTGGAATGGTGTTTTCCACGGGAGGTTGAGTATGCCAGGGTGATTTCTCAAGCTAGACGTGTCTTGCATATTGTTGTCTTCGTATGCTATGCTCATGTGTCTTTCATGCATTGTATAAACTGTTTCATGCTGTCACTTAGATGTTTTATCATCTAACCTGGGCTATGCCCCTGGAACGTTTAATGTTCCAGCCAGGGACTGCTGCGAGGGCAAGGACGTGGCCAGTTGAGGGCCAATGGTGCTTAGTTTGATAGTCATTGTAACATTTGGAGGCTTTAATACGTATCTCAGGTTGTAAATGAACAGTTGTATATTAGCAATGTTATCATTTGATCTGTATGGCGTATTTTGCTAAGGAAATGCAATGTAAGAACTACGGTGTTTTGATATTAATGTATCTGCTGCGTCGTATTATGTCCCGTTTAGTTTAAGATTATTGATCTTGGTAGTTAAACGAGCAAGGCTGGGGTTCTCGGGGTTTGTATCTGCATGAAAAGTTTATTCTGACACACCACGCGTGTTAAGCTTGAAAAAAAAAAAAGAAATCTCGGGATACCCTTATAGTGACACGCCTGGCGAGACGTGGTGTTATAGAAACCTTAACAGGTCATAACCGAAACCACTTTATTTATAAAATAAAGTTGCACTAACGTTTACATGACGTTCTCAAAATAAACAACATAACTAAAAGGACATAATATAAAACATCCTCTAATCGCCGTCACTCCTTGGCAATTCCATTTCCCTTCGCACCACTGCCTTCACCTGGAACGTTTGAATATTCCATGGACAAAGTCCAAATTAGATGATGAACCATCTAAGTGAGAGTTCAAAACACATTTTTCATGAATGAATGCAATACATGAAATAAACCAATACACCCAGTAAGCACTAACCCAAGAGAATCCCAAGCACTTAACCTTACCACGGGAAAAGAGCAATCTCTCTAAAAGCTATGCCACCATACCGACTCAACGATACGACTACACGATGCGATTCTAGCTTAAATGGGGTTGCCAAGTCTTTTCTTCTCTCCAGCTCCGAGGAAAATATTTTGCGTCAAACGCTTCCTTGAATCTTGCCCACATCACAGGTTGAGCTTGCCTCAGCCTTGGATCTTGATCCACTTGCCTATGTGTCCTTTGCAAAGCTCGTTGGGTTGATTGCCACCATCGTGCAGCTTCTTCCTCAAGCATGAACATAGCACAGTTGACCTTATCTTCATCACTGCACTGCAAATGTTAGAGCAGCTTTTCGGTTTGCTCCATTCAGAACTCCGCCATGCAAGGGTCATCTTCTGCTTTTCCCCTGAACACCGGGGGTTTTTGTCAGCGATACTGATCCAACACATGAGTAGTATGCCTCGGCGGTGCGTTCCTTGTTACATGTGTCAGATACTCTCTAAGATTCTTTCCATTTGATCAAGTCTATTCTCACTACGACCTGATCGTTCCTCTTATCGTCCATCATTCATGACATGATTCGCAGAGTGGCTGCGATGACTGCTACTACTGTCACTCTCGCCTCGATCGCTGAGATCCGTGACTCTTCGAGTTTTCACCATCTGAAAAAGAAAAACACTTTCTTAATCAGTGCTAATCTCACTTAAAGATAATCTCTATCTTGCTATCAGTTCTTTCAGGTCCCACAACCATCAGAGCTACCCTATCCAAATCCAAATCAAGAATAATCAAAATTCCTAATCTCCAATAATGTTTACGGGATTCAATCCTACATCCCAGCCTCTTCATTCTCTAGATCAACATTTGAACTAACACACTCGACTCGTTCCCATGAGTCGTTTCCTTAGGGTAATCTTACCTCGATCCTCAAAACATTTATTTCAAGATCCCTATCATCAAAATCAATCCTCAGAATCCTTAAACTTGATTCTTCACAACTCTTATCGAATCATCCTAAGTTCAATATCCCTAGGATCCTTAATCCAACCGAATTATTTCTAACTTGATCACTCCCGATAACTACCAGTTATCCTATTACTCCACGTAAAGATTTCAACTATTGACCTCAAATTGATAGTTTCTAAATTTCCAACAAAATCTATAATCCTCAAATAACATTTACTCTAATCAGAGTCCCTTAAATTTCAAACCCTATTCAGAGTCCTTTAAATTTCAAACCTTGTCTTTGATACCAATTGTAACACCCCGCTCTCCCAGGAGGGCGTTACGTAATGTAAGATTCCGGGGATATAAATTTTTTTCCAAATAAACAACAGAAACCCAACACAAACACCGTTCCCCGAAGATCCCGTTACACCTTCTCAGTATATCAATTATGAACTATCAATAAACTAAGACAGGTTCATCAACTCAAATGCGAAAGCTAGATTGAAACCTTAACAAGTCATAACCGAAACCACTTTATTTATAATATAAAGTTGCACTAACATTTACATGACATTCTCAAAATAAACAACATAACTAAAAGGACATAATATAAAACATCCTCTAATCGTCGTCACTCCTCGGCAATTCCATTTCCCTTCGTACCGTTGCCTTCATTTGAAACGTTTAAATATTCCAGGGACATAGTCCAAATTAGATGATGAACCATCTAAGTGAGAGTTTAAAACACATTTTTCATGAATGAATGCAAGACATGAAATAAACCAATACACCCGGTAAGCCCTAGCCCAAGAGAATCCCAAGCGCTTAACCCTATCACAGGAAAAGAGTAATCTCTCTAAAAGCTATGCTACCATATTGACTCGACAACACGACGCAATTCTAACTTAAATGGGGCTGCCAACACATCTCACCAGAATACATTCCCACCTTAAGCATCCAGGAGCCACCATAGAATCCCAACTCCAAAATTTCACATGGACCACCTAGTCATCCTAGTGCAACTTCCCTGGCCAAACGGCCTGGCACGGAAACCAAGGCGACTATCCCAGCATACACACCAACACAAGATACCCCTATTATTCCATCACGCCCTTGGAGAATTATAGCTACACTATCCAGACAACATCCTAGACTGACATCCCACATGAACAACATAGTATGGATCACCTAGTCGTCCTAGTGCAACTTCCCTGACCAAACGGTCTGACACAAAAACCAAGGCGGCTATCCTGATATGCACACCAGCATCAGATACCCATATTATTCCGTCATACCCTTGGAGAATTATGGCTACACTATCTAGACAACATCTTAGGCTAACATTCCATACGAACACACAAAACGCAATACAATGCTAGATTTCACAACTCAATGCATCATATAAACAACATTTATAAAATGTAATGCATAAGTACAGAATGTTTAGGGTCGAACCTCCCTCATAAAACCAACCGTCACCGGTTACAGTTTCAACGCATAAAACCATTTTGCATGAAATCCACAACATATTTAGGTAACACAAACACCAAGTTTTAGGGTAAACTGCTCACCTCAACATATTCGGATTGCCTCGATCCTCGTGCACAACCTTAATTTGGGTGCCAAAACACAGTACTCGAACTTACAATCAACCTCAAACCACAACACTTCCTAAACACCATATTTAAACTGCAATTCCTTTTAGATATCTTAAAATCCTTTTATTTATTGACACTTAATTAAATATGGTGTTTAGGAAGTGTTGTGGTTAGAGGTTGACTGTACGTAAGAGTACTTGTGTTTTCGAAAGCAAATTGAGGTTGTGCACAAGGATTAAGGCGATTCGAATATGTTGAGGTGAGTAGTTTACCCTAAAACTTGGTGTTTGTGTTACCTAAATGTGTTGTGGATTTCATGCAAAATGGTTTTGTGCGTTGAAATGATAACCGGTGACGGTTGGTTTTATGAGGGAGGTTCGTCCCTAAACATTTTGTACTTATGCATTACATTTAATAAATGTTGTTTATATGATGCATTGAGTTGTGAAATGTGGCATTGTATTGCGTTTTGTGTGTTTGTATTGAATGTCAGCCTAAGATGTTGTCTGGATAGTGTAGCCATAATTCTCCATGGGCGTGATGCAATAATAGGGGTATCTGATCCTGGTGTGCATGTTAGGATAGTCGCCTTGGTTTTTGTACCAGACCGTTTTGTCAAGAAAGTTGTACTAGGATGACTAGGTGGTCCATACTGTGTTGTTCATGTGGGATGTTAGTATAAGATGTTGTCTGGATAGTGTAGCCATAATTCTCCAAGGGCGTGATGGAATAATAGGGGTATCTTGTGCTGGTGTGTATGCTGGGATAGCTACCTTGGTTTCCGTGCCAGGCAGTTTGGCCAGGGAAGTTGCACTAGGATGACTAGGTGGTCCATGTGAAATTTTGGAGTTGGGATTCTATGGTGGTTCCTGGATGCTTAAAGTGGGAACGTATTCTGGTGAGATGCGTTGGCAGCCCCATTTAAGCTAGAATCGCGTCGTGTCATCATATCGTCAAGTCGATATGGTGGCATAGCTTTAGAGAGATTGTTCTTTTCCTATGGTAGGGTTAAGCGCTTGGGATTCTCTTGGGCTAGGGCTTACCGGGTGTATTAATTTATTTCATGTCTTGCATTCATTCATGAAAAATGTGTTTTGAACTCTCACTTAGATGGTTCATCATCTAATTTGGACTATGTCCCTGGAATATTCAAACGTTTCAGGTGAAGGTAGCGGTGGGAAGGGAAAAGGAATTGCCGAGGAGTGACGAAGATTAGAGGATGTTTTATATTATGTCATTTTAGTTATGTTGTTTATTTTGAAAACGTCATGTAAATGTTGGTGCAACTTTATATTATAAATAAAGTGGTTTCGGTTATGACCTGTTAAGGTTTCGATCTAGCTTCCGCATTTGAGTTAATGAACCTGTCTTAGTTTATTGATAGTTCATAATTGATATACTGAGAAGGTGTAACAGGATCTTCGAGGAACGGTGTTTGTGTTGGGTTTCTGTTGTTTATTTGGAAAAAAATTTATATCCCCAGAATCTTACATTACGTAACGCCCTCCTGGGAGAGCGGGGTGTTACAATTGGTATCAGAGACAAGGTTTGAAATTTAAAGGACTCTGATTAGAGCAAATGTTATTTGAGGATTATAGATTTCATTGGAAATTTAGAAACTATCAATTTGAGGTCAATAGTTGAAATCCTTACGTGGAGTAATAGGATAACTGGTAGTTATCGAGAGTGATCAAGTTAGAAATAATTCGGTTGGATCGAGGATCCTAGGGATATTGAACTTAGGATGATTCGATAAGAGTTGTGAAGAATCGAGTTTAAGGATTCTGAGGATTGATTTTGATGATAGGGATCTTGAAATAAATGTTTTGAGGATCGAGGTAAGATTACCCTAAGGAAACGACTCATGGGAACGAGTCGAGTGTGTTAGTTCAAATGTTGATCTAGAGAATGAAGAGGCCGGGATGTAGGATTGAATCCCGTAAACATTATTGGAGATTAGGAATTTTGATTATTCTTGATTTGGATTTGGATAGGGTATCTCTGATGGTTGTGGGACCTGAAAGAACTGATAGCAAGATAGAGATTATCTTTAAGTGAGATTAGCACTGATTAAGAAAGTGTTTTTCTTTTTCAGATGGTGAAAACTCGGAGAGTCACGGATCTCAGCGATCGAGGCGAGAGTGACAGTAGTAGCAGTCATCGCAGCCACTCTACGAATCATGTCATGAATGATGGACGACAAGAGGAACGATCAGGTCCTAGTGAGAATAGACTTGATCGAATGGAAAGAATCTTGGAGAGCATGCTGACACATGTAACAAGGAACGCACCGCCGAGGCATACTACTCATGTGTTGGATCAGTATCGCTGACAAAAACCCCCGGTGTTCAGGGGAAAAGCAGAAGATGACCCTTGCATGGCGGAGTTCTGGATGGAGCAAACCGAAAAGCTGCTCCAACATTTGCAGTGCAGTGACGAAGATAAGGTCAACTGTGCTATGTTCATGCTTGAGGAAGAAGCTGCACAATGGTTGTAATCAGCCCAACGAGCTTTGTAGAGGACACCTAGGTAAGTGGATCAAGATCCAAGGCCGAGGCAAGCTTAACCTGTGACGTGGGCAAGATTCAAGAAAGCATTTGACGCAAAATATTTTCCTCAGAGCTAGAGAGAAGGAAAGACTTGAGAGTTCATGAAGTTGAAGCAGACTGACGAGATGTCAGTGACTCAATATGACGTCAAGTTTACTCAACTGATAAGGTATGTGCCTATGTACAAAGCCGATGAGTGGCAGAAGGCACATAAATTTGTCAATAAATAAAATAATCTATTGACAGAATGTATTAGGGCCTAAATTTATAAGTGATGATTGGGCACATCTATGATAATTAAATTTTTACTTTTCAAGTATAGTCGACAGAATTCATGTCTTTGTCGACTAAAGAGTCAAATCTTTATAAGGATAGTCGACAGAATCATTCATCTGTCGACAGCTTCTAAGCCTTGAGTCGACTATGTGCTTTGTTTAAATCAAACTTAGTCGACAGCAACATCGCGTCTGTCGACTATTCCTCCGATTTTCTCTTAGAATAGTTGACTATGCCCCTTAAGTCTGTCGACTATTGGGGGTTGTCTATTTAAAGATCGGGCAACTATCCGCGTTAAATATAAACCCTAATTGTCATAGTGTTGGCTAACTTCTCTCTCTCTCTCTCTCACTCTCCTTTGCATCCTCGATCGACTATCTCTCTCTCTCTAAGTGCCGACTCACTCCAATTGCCCACTATCTCTCGGCTCTATCCTTTCTTCTCGCTCTCTCTCGGTTCCATCTTCGAATATCACTTCCTATGGCTCGAACGAAGAACTCATACAAGGGCAAGGGAAAAGGCAAGGAACCGGCTTCCTCAAGCCGTCCTCCATCTCAACCGAGGCCTCAACTCCAACTTTTCAATTCTGAGGGACAACAAGAAAAGTACTCCATTCATTTTGAGTCCCGGGAAGTCCTTGAAGGTCGTTATTTGGATTCAGCATTTCTAGAAACCATTGGTTTTCCATATATTCAAACGTTTAAGGACTTTGGTTGGTGGGAATTCTTAATAATTCATCGATGCATATATGAAGATGTTGTTAGGGCTTTTATTCAAATGCTGACAATACATATCATAAGAGAAAGTCGAATAAAAAGTTTAAGACCAACCTTGGTGATTTTCAAATGGAGATTACCTTGACACTGATTCACGATCAGTTTGGAATTCCTTTAGATGGTAAGGAATATGCCTCTTGGACTCAAGATTATGTTCAGGCCAGTAAAAAAGTCATAGGAGATGACTCTCTTACATCTAAAATATCTAACACATCAAGTATGGACTTGAACACTAGGATTCTTCATCTTATTTGTTGTTAGATGATTTACCCTAGGAATGGCAATTTTTCTCTTGTCACTAGACTTGATTTGTGGCTACTTCAATGTATAAAGGCTAAGAGAAGGCCAAATCTCTGTCTACTTATGATCAACTTGATGATAGACTCCTTTTCAACAAAAACTAGGTCACTTCCCTGTGGTATGGCAGTCAATGTTTTACTGGATAGTTTGGCGGGGAACATGGAAAGTGCTAGAAAAGTATATCTCAGCCCCTCTCAACACATAAATGACAAGACAACCATTAGAATTGGCTATGCAAATAAGGATGGGGAATGGGTTAAAGATGACAAACCTGAAAATCCTAGGAAGAAGAGAAGATCAGAAGGACCATCTTCATCTTATGAAGAGTTAGTGGTTCAAGGTATGGCAGTTTTAAAATTAGACATATCAAGAGTTGAAGCCAGCTTGCAAGAATTTAGAGAAGAAGTTAGGTTAGATTTGCAGAGTCTCCATCAGCAGCAAGAAGATCTATCTTCTCAGATGGGGCACCTTATTCATATGCTATCTTCTTAGTTCCCTCCGCCTGCTGCCTCTCCATCTATTCCATTAGTTGCCTCTCCTTCATCAGCTCAGTCTTCTCCTTCATCCATCTCTCAAGATGTTTAGATGATGCCCTCATCATACATTCTACTTTACTTTTGCGTTATGTATGCTTATTTTGTCAGATTTCCCTATTGCTTTTGTTATCTGGATTGTTGAACTACATGAATAAATGTTTAAGTATTGCCATTTTACTCTTGTTAATGTATGTTTCAATCTAATTGCATGGTTTAGTTGGATAATCTCTATGTACAGCTTGGTTAAAGGGGGAGCCTTAGTGTATTTCAAAAAGGGGGAGTATTCATTTTTTTTTATTTTGACAAAAGGGGGGGAGATAAAATGAGTGAATTGATTTTCATAATTTTCATAATTGTTTTGTCATCATCAAAAAGGGGAGATTGATATTTTACTCTTGGTAATAAAATGGTTTTGATAATGACTATATGAAAATCAATCTCTACTATATGAATGAGAAAATCGATTTTTCATAAATGAGTTTGAAACAAAGTATGAAAACCTATAGAAGAAATATTAAGCATGGTTGAGTGCGGTTAAATTCAATATAAATATATCTTTGATAATCTCAACTTGCTTTCAAAAGAATCAAAAATGAGAATCAGTTAAGTTTTCAATCGTTTCAAAAAGATAGTCGACTATGTGGAATCATTCTGTCGGCTATGCTTAAATATAGTCGACTATGAATAAGGATAGTCGCATATGCTTGTTCAATCTGTCGATTATATATGGCCTTTGTCGATTATTTTACACTCTGTCGACTATCAGGTAAGGATAGTCGACTATAGCTTTTCATCTGTCGACTATATTTGTTCATGAATTTCAAAATCCTCTTCATATTTTTACATCAGACGACTATGAGAAATTTGTGTTAAAGATAGTCGACTATAATTTCTTGTCTGTCGACTATACCTAGTTTTATTTGATGAAATAGTCGACTAACCTATTTTATCTGTCGACTATGTGTTTCACAGAAACTTATAACGGCTAGTTTTTGGTGCATTTAATGTTCGCCCAACCACCCACAACGATCCAAAATTCAAACTTACCCACCATCAACTATAAATAGGTGGTTGAAGATGCATTGAAGGCAGTTGAACACATTGAAGATTTTGAACTACCGAGCTTTCACTGTTACATCGAGCATTTATTTTTTTTTCTCTTTATATTTTCATTTAAGAGGCTTTGATATCTTATTGTTCTATTCATTTTTAAGCGTTGATCATTCATTTAAAGAGAGAGCTTGTAACTAAGAGTTGTACTCTTACAATCTCTATTTCACGACTTCTGTATTTTTCCTAGCAGTGGCTAGAGGGTCCATTAAATTGGGAGGTTGTACATTACCTAGTCAAGGACTAGAGGACCTGCTCGTATTGAGTACGGGGTTTGATAGTGAAGTTGGTTTTAAAATCCTTAGTGGATAGCTAAGGTAGTGGACTAAGCTTGGAAAGCTGAACCACTATAAATTTGTGTCTTCTTTGCTTTCCATCCTCTTCTTGCTTACGTTTTTGTTCCTATTGACTTTATTTATTCTTTCATAAGATTTCAATTTTATTCTTCACCATACGAGAGTGTCTCTGCTTCTCAAAAGAAATTTTTAATTATACCAATTCACCCCTCTTGGTGTGTGCCACATCAGTTCAATTCTATCACACAACCCCACCGGTCTCAGGCCGAAAGGCCATAGGAAAACCCACCCAATGGCCGGTTGCAGGTGGCGGTAGGCGGTCCGCCTTGCTTCTTCCGGCCAACTTCGAATAACCCTCCAACTCACACCAAAATGCTTCAAAACACTCCCAAAATCTTCTCCTTGATGCAAGGATCAAAAGCCCCTTAATCACTCTCTCAAAAACATTAAAAACATAGTCTATTTATGCTTCAAAATTCGAAACCCTCGACCTCGATTTATACCCAAAAACTGGCCAAGATCCGACCAATCACCGGCTAATCCTTGCTCCCCAAGACTCCTACGGCCGTATACGACCTCCCCCAGGCCACCCTCGGCAGTCCCATCACCGGAATTGGCCTCCACGTGCGGTGGCAGTGCGGCGGCCATTTTCCTTCATTGCGTTCACACCACCAGATTTTCATAAATTGCATTTCAGCCCCTTAGTATCTTCAAACACCATTTCTGCCCTCTCCACAATACCCCTGATAAATTCAACTATACCTCTAAAACCCACAAGATTAGTATTTCTCATGTCACCCTTGAAACTTCTGAACAATTACCGTTTTGACTTCCCTCAAGCAAATTTAGAAAATTACACTTAGGCCCGATTAATCGTTTTGACCTTAAAGCCATTCGTTTCAACACGAAATCACTTAAGGGTTGTTCTGTACATAAAATATTAGTCCTTGACACACTCCATTGACTTTCCGGACGTCGATTTGGTTTTCTCAGCCTGATCGACAGTTGTACCGAAAACTGTTCCTGATCCCACTTCTTTCGACACTAAAAATCATAATTCGAATCACTTGTCAATACTACACCATTTTCCTTGGCTATCTAGGGTCCGAGGTAGTCCCTCTGATTAATTTGGTCATCCAAAGCTGCATTAGTGTACCCTATAGTCTGATTTTTTCACAAATTCCATTTATACCCTTCATTAAATATTGTTTATATTCTCAAATCATTCCGAGGTATTACACACGAGACAATATATTAATCGCTCCAAAAATGCTATTACGAAAGCTCCCAACCTACGAGTAGACATGATAAACTCACTTTGGGCCAACGATCCTCCTAGTAAATTTGATTAATGCATGCCTTAATAGAAAGGTTCAAATAAATGAGCTTGAGTAAATTAGAAATGAAGCATTCGAAAAGATTCTCCTCGGCCATTCTTATCAGAGATGTTGCTAGGAGGGACAACGAGCATAACGTCAGAGGTGGTACACCCTGAGGAGTACCTCCTAATCCTATAAAGAGTGGTTTTTCCCTTTTAAGTATTGCCATATATTGTAACCTCCCCAAAATGAATAAAAGAATATACCTCCTTGTATTCCTGTGGATAATGGAAATCTTATAAGCCAAACCCTATAAATCCCCCGTGCATCATGCATATATGTATATAGCTATTATGAAATGTGATGCAAGAACTATGGAAAAAAGACAGGATGGGCAGTGATACTCCCAAACTTAGTGGAAGCACTTCAGTTAAGGTGAGGAAAAGTTCAAGTCCTAAAAGGTTCAGCCTGACGAATGACTATCTGGTGCTAAGACCACAGACCTCCTTGGATTTCTGTATACGTTCCGATGCCATGCCTGTAGGCTAACTTGGATCCCTTGCTTGAGTCCAGTGCTAAGCTAAGGTGCTAACCTTAACTCCTTAGTGGATCTAGCGCAAAGCCTCTCAGTAAACTTGGAATGACCGACAGTAATTTGGCAGGTAATATCGGGTCTAACCTAGATCCCTCGCGTCGGACGAACCTGAAGGGGCCCAAATGAGGATCAGGCCGTAGAAGCAAAATGTTAGCACAAGTATTCTCTTGTTGCGGACATAGGCCAAGCATTCTGAACCGCCGAAACAAAATATCAATATTCCCTTGTTGCGGACATAGGCTAGGCATTTCGAACCACCGGAACAAAATATCAATACAAGTATTCTCCTGTTATGGACGTAGGCCCAGCATGTCGAACCGTAAAAACAAAATATCAATATTCCCTTGTTGCGGACATAGGCTAGGAATGCTGAATCGCTGAAACAAAATATCAATACAAGTATTCTCTTGTCGCAGACATAGGCAAGGCATGTGAACTACCACAACCAAATATCGATGCGGTTATCCTCTCCGGCGTATATGCATGCCTATGATATTCCTATCAAGGAATTCTTGATGTGAACGTAAGTGAGGTATGCCTAACCCTATAAATTGTTTCATGAATAATACTCTTTGTGTATTCGCGTAAGATCTAGTGTAGGTGTCACGGCCTGAGCATAATGTAGAAAAAATGCCAGAGCTACTTGGTATATCGACGATAGGCTGGCAAAGGTAAGGGTAAGACCGCATCCTAAGAGGTTCGGTTTGAAGAATTGTAATCTGGTGCTAAGATCCCGGACTCACCTAAATTCTCGGATGTGTTCCGATGCTATGCCCGCAGGGTAACCTGGATCCCTTGCATGAGTTCGATGCTAAGCTTACGAGCTAACCTTGACTTCTTTGTAGATCCGATGCAAAGCCTCCTGACAAACTTGGAACAACAAATGGTAATTCAAAGAAAGGTCCTGGGTCTAACCTAGATTTCCCGTGTCTAACGAACTTGAAGGAGCGACGTGGAAGAAATGGGCACGACCCTACCTTCCCAGACGAGCCTGCCCAGTAGTGATCTTGTGCAATGGCCTCGAACCTTCATGGATTCCTAGATGTGATCCGATGCCATGCTCGCAGGCTAACCTGGATCCCTTACGTGAGTCCAGTGCTAAGCTTATGAACTAACCTTGACTCCTTGGTAGATCCAGTGCAAAGCCTCTCAGCAAACTTGGAACGACCGGTGGCAATTCAAAGGCAACTCCTGGGTCTAGCCTAGATTCCCTATGTCATGCGAACTCGAAGAAGTGACGTAGAAGAGAAAAAGCCACAACCCTACCTTCTTAGAAGGGCTTACCCAATTGTGATTTGGCGCGATGGCCTCGAACCTTCCTGAATTCCCGGATGCATTTAGATGCCATGCAGATAGGCTAACCTTGACTCCTTGGTAGATCTAACTCTAAGCCTGCTTGTAAACTTGGAACATCCGATAGAAATACAGTTACGGACCTTGGGCCGAACCAAGATCCCCTGTGGTAGACAAATCTAAAAAAGGCAATGAAAGAAATGTAAAATGCCTGCAAGGCTAAGCGTCTGGCCTGAATTACTGGATGTGTTCCAATGCCACGCTCGCAGGCTAACTTGGATCCCTTGCCAGAGTCCAGTGCTAAGCGTATGAGCTAACCTTTACTCCTTGGTGGATCCGACGCTAAGCCTCCCGACAAACTTGAAACGACCTGTGGGAATTCAGCGACAAACCCCGGGTCCAACCTAGACTCTTTATGGCCGAATAAACTTGGGAAGAGATGAAATTAAGAGACTCAAGAAAGACACAACGAAATGATCACCGAATGACCCCGGGTTGCGATATGAGTCAAGCCCAGACATCACGCTCAAATGGAGGACGCAGACCCCAATCCATATCTCTTATGGTGAATAGACCCCAAAGTCAGGCTGCGAGTGTAGACGGGAAAAGGTAGAAAGCATTCCCTAGTCCCCGTTAAGAATGCGACTATCAACGCTCGGCAACCTACCTGTCCGAGACCATGTAGCAGATAATCTAAAAGGAAAGGTAATGAATGCAATGTCTGCGCTTAACCTTGTGCATTTATTTCAAACAAACACATATAAAATAAATAAAGAAAAAACAAGCATGCAAGCACAAGGCATTCATACTCGCCAGTGTACAAGTGTGCGCTGTAGCACAATTTAATTTTCTAGGTAAGTCCAGGTCGATTCACTGGGAGATCAAAATGGAAATGAAATGCGGCGAAAGATTTTTATGCGCTGAACAGGTTTGTCAGACCAGTTCAGCTGAACAATTTGTTTTTCAAGATTAAAAAGATGATGTTTGTGTATGGAAGGAAATCTTGGGACAAAGCAATTTATGTGCCAGCCTACTGATTTACCAAAGAGATATCAAAATACTTAACATCGACGGATTAAAATTGAGGCTATGCAGTTAACTATATTCCAAAATGATGATAGCTCTAAGTTAAACACTTTCCATACATGGCATGAGAAAGTCTGGATTAAGCAACTATCATAAATCAAAATACACTTAACATACCTTGAGATTCTGCCAATAATCACAACTCAAGATAATGATAATTCTAAGTTAAGCACTCTCCATACATGGCATGAGAGAGTCTAGATTAAGTAATTACCATAAATTGGATTGCAATTAATGAACAAAGATATAAAATTCAGATTAATCAAATGAGTTTGGGTATGAAAACATTTCCAATTTAAGTATCCTCCATACATGGCATGGAGACTCTAATTTAGGATCATGCTTCAATCCAAACCCATAGATTCAATTTACACATTGCTCAATTAAAATCAACCCACTATTAATTCATTAGGAGTTCGGCTCTCTTGGGCAAGTAGTGGCACTGGACACAGTCCTTGCCTTGGCTCAAGTTTAAGTTTAGCCACACATCTCCATTATTCAATACGAAAATAGAGGTTATATTGTGATATTTAAATGACTAAAATTAAAGTGTAAGAAATTAAAGTTGTAGAATGTAAATATGTGAGCAGAAATGTAAATGCAAATAATTGAAATGAAATAGAACAGTGTATTGGAAGAACATAATGAAAAGATCAAAATAGTGCGTTGAATGAAACCAAAAAGAACAAATCAAAGAAAAATAAGAAGAACGGTGCTGGTCGCCCCTTTATCCTTGCAGAAATGGCGGATGGGGGTCTTCTCTTTTGAAGTCGACGATGGATATATATATATGTATATATTCTGCAAATGGCCCTCATCAAAGAAGAAATTACGTCGCATGCCACCACGTTCATTTATGCGTGCTTTGACAAAATATCGCGTGTTGAAGCTGCTATGCGCCTGGTGATTCCACGAGCTGGGCTTCCAATTTAATTTCATGGGCTGCTTAGAGCTGGGCCTTCTTTAAATGGTGGAGTATGCGGCTTTAATTTAACACAATGGGCCTCCAAAGATCAGTGGCTGGGTCCAATTTAATTGGCATTTGTGGGCCTTCCTTTGCTTTGGACTTTGATGAGCCTCCAAGTCCATGCATGCTGCATCCATGAATATATGTTATTATATTATATATTATATATATGTATTACGCATGCAATTGTATCATACTATATATATATTTATATAGCATTGCACATATATGTATTGAATATATATATGTATTATATTTATATATTATATATTATATTTACTTACTATTTTATTATTATTATATATATATTTGGGAAATCTACATATAACCATGAAAGGCATATAAATATTCAATTAAATCCAATTTCAAGGTCAAAATAAGGGTAGAAATATAATAAAATTTTGACATTTTTGAGCATCAATCACACCCCCCAACTTAAACATTACTAGTCCCACAGCAATCGAATTTTTTACTGGCCAATTTTCATTCACAGCATTCAACATTAATGTTTAAATTTCAAATCTAAAACCAAATTATATAAAACAAGAATAAACTACTCTAACATGCAATTGACCATTCTTTGTCAGATTTTCGTAATGGGACACTCAATCATAGAAAAAGCAATAAAATAAATTAGCACACCCGCATTACAACCTCTAAGCTTTGACTTCAAACCCTCTCAGGTGTACACTCCAAGAAAAATAATCCCTCATGGCTACTCTCTGGGATGCACCGTAATAAGATTAACTGCAAAACAAATTCAAATCGGTACCATCCTAAAATGAAAAATGGACTTTAATGAAGGAAGAGAGATTTTGACATAGCTTCATGATCAAAAAAATATGCACAAATGCACAACTTCAGATATAAAACAAAATTTCAACTCTAAAATTCAAATCTCAAGCTTCTATATGTCATAGGATGTAGAGTGATTGCATAAAGATTGTAACGGGGCTTAGGGGTAAATGGGTTAACAACAAAAAAAGGATAAAGGATTCGAAGGAATGTATCCCGGGAAATAATTCTATTTAAGCAGATTCTCATTTTCACTTTTTTTCTTTTTTTTTTTGAATTTGAATTTGACAAAAAAAATGAATCAACACAATGAAAGCATACATCTTCTCATCAGCTTTTTATTGAATAGCTGGGAGTTTTTTTTTCTTTTTTTTCATCATTTTTTTTTCAATTTTCAGTACTAAGATAGACTATTTCCCGAACACATTAGGTAGGGCAAATATTTATAGGGTTTAGGATAAAATGAGGGTAATATGAAAAGAAATAATTTAATGGGCTCAATGGGGCTAATAAGGGAAAATAATAGAAAAAGAAATAGGTTAACAGGGTCAAATTTTCAGCAAAAGAATTCCACTATCACATCCTATGACACATTTTCACTCAATCATCAAATTTTAGAATTTGAAACCAGTTTAATTCTTCCATTAACATTTTTGGCATTCAAAGCAAAATAGTGTAATGAAGCTATTGAAAAACATGAGAGGCAAGGATAACTTCAACTAGAGTAAGCGTTTATTCACTCAGAAAGAACAATTAATAGGCTCAATTGATCACACTAAGTAACAGTCTCCACTTAAGTTGAGGAATCATGCGGTGTATTAATCAATTAATCACTATCTCTATAGATTTCATGCCCGTCAGACAAATTTCCAATCAAAGGACAATCTATGCATACAGATCACTCATTCTAAATCCTATACATTCATGTGTTCAAATAAGAAATCATCGCACTCATGCCTCAAATTGGCTAACAACATAAAAATCTAATTCAATAGAACAAGCATCAATGAAAGCATATTAATCCTCAAATAGAAAAAGTATATACGTATGTAGGACAATTGTAGGAATAAAAAGGAGCAAAAGAATCCCAATTTTTTTTTCTTTCTTTTTATTATTTTTTAATTTTTAATTAATTTTTTTATTTTTTATTTTTAATTAATGCATTCGGATGCTACAGGAAACTCATCCGAATTGATTTTTCATTTTTTTTCTTTTTTTTTAATTTTTTTATTTATTTTTTAAATTTTTAAGTGATTCATTCAAATGCAATTCAGATGACTTTGTTAATTTTTTTAATTATTTTTTCCTTTTTTAAAATATTTATTTTTTTAATTTTTTTAAGTAATTCATTCGAATGCTACACGAATAACATTTGGATAGATTTTTGCAGATTTTTTTTAATTTTTTTGTTAAATTTTTTTATTATGTTTTTAATATTTTTACTTTTAAGTGATGCATTCAAATGGTGCAGAGACAACATTCGAATGCATTTGATCAAAAATATTTTTTTGAATTTTTTATTATTATCTTAATTTATTTATTTATTTTTTAATTTTTAAAATCATTCGAATGAGTGCAAAATTCATTCAAATGAATTTCAAATAAGAACTCAATTTGTGAAGAGATTGTACAACCTATTCGAATGAAACAGTGATATTATTCGAATGTGTTGTTTTATTTTTTTTAATATTATATTTAATTTTTTTAATTAATTTTGTTTTTAATTTTAAGAGATGCATTCGAATGCTAGGAACAACATTGAATGTATTTTCTCAACAATTAATTTTTTTTTATATTTATATTTTATTTTTTGTATATTTTTTTATTTTTATTTTTTTTTAATTCTTTTATTTACATACCAAAAAAACTGGAGCAACATTCAAAGAATTTGCTTTTTTTTTTTAATTTTCAAATATATATTTTTTATTTTTTTTATTTTTTATTTAATATATATATATATTTTAGAATTATCATTTGAATGAGAACAAAATTCATTCGAATGGATTTTAAATAATAACTCAATTTGTGAAGGATTTGTACAGGTCATTCGAATGAATTTCATGTATAATCGAATGAAAATGAGGACATTCAAATGGTTTTCTTTTTCTGTACATTTCCTTCTTCTTTTTCTTGAGTTATTCGAATGTAACAGCAAGTCATTCGAATGACTTCCAAGACATTCGAATGACTAAGCACACATTCGAATGTCAACCAAATTTTTTTTTAATTATTATTATTTTTTTATAACATAAACAAAAAAACACACAAACAAATGAAATTAAACACTCAATTTGAGAAACTAAAACAAAATGGAAATCATATTTTTTTTTTCTTTTCTTTATTTTTATATAACACAAACAGAAACCCAAATAGAAATAAAAACGCACAAACAAAAACTTGTATTCGAATGTTTTTATAACACAAACAGAAAGTCACACAAACAAAATTAAACAAAAACTATATGTTTTTAATTATTATTATTATTATTATTATTATTATTATTATTATTATTATTATACATTTTTTTAAAATAACACGACCACACAATTAAACAAAATCAAAATAGAGTCAAGCATGCTCACAGGTAAACATGAAATAAGGTTGCAATTTTTGTTTTTTGCAGAAACTATCGCAAATTCATCTGAATACTAGTCGAGGCATTCGAATATGAAGGAAATTCATCTGAATGAATTTGACACTGGGGTTCAATTTTTTAAAATTTTGTGAAAGGCATTCAAATGCAACAGCGCATCATTCGAATGACTGAAAGGATATTTGAATGGCTGAAAGGTTATTCGAATGTGCGTTGAGAAATTTTTAAGAAATGGACACCTCATTCGAATGTAAGCAAAATTAATTCGAATGAATTTTAAACAATAACTCAGTTTATTGAAGGAATTTAGCTAGTTATTCGAATGCAACAGTGCTGACATTCGAATGAATTTCATGGACATTCGAATGACTTTGAGTACATTCGAATGGTTTTGGCAAAATGCGCACTGAGGACTCATTGGCCATTTGAATGTGCTAGAGTTCATTCGAATGCTGCAGAGCTCAATTTTTTTTTTTTCAAAAGAACTAGAACTGCTGAAGCCTAATTAACAAAGCCATATAATACTAAGAAAAATAAACACATCAAACACCAGCAAATATTTTTTTTTTATCAAAAATAAATCAAACAAACAACCACAATTAAGCATGAATCAATTATACCTCACCCCCCAACTTGGATTGTGTATTGTTCTTAAACACAATAACACATAAAAATTAGGAATGTTTGGATGGTGAAATATGCTTAGACACAATAAAAAGTTGAGATTAGGAGTACCTGGTGTCTTCAATGCAGAAAAGATCCATATGCTCATTGTGGATTTCAAAAACTGAACTAAAAAAAGAAGAAGCATAAACTAGTGAATGATAAAGAGGAATGCCAAACTTACAAAAGAACTCTCTAACAAAAAACACACATTCAAAATCAAAAGCAACTACATGAAGGCAGAACTAATAGCCTTTTATTCTTATTATTATTTTTTCTATTGCTTTTTCCTTTTCTTCCAGTTAAGGATCAAATAAGTGGTTGCACTTTGAATCACAACAATCATTACATGCTTTAAACCACTTATAACATTATTTTCAAAATGATGCAATTGGATTTTTCTTATAAAAGCACGACCATCTTTTGAAAATGTTTCATTCAGAGGTGTTGGATATATTACATCAGAATGTGACATATTAATTTGCGCAAACACCTCACACATGTTTGGTTTAAATTGATCCCCTACATAGACCAAACTAAAGATCATAAAGTTAGGCTCAAATGTGGATAGACCTATGACATCTTGATATTTCAACTTCTGGATCTTATCCTCATCCTCCTCCCGAACTTCTTATTCTAAAATGATATCACTGGATGAAAATTCCTCCCCAACACATTGACCTATGGAATTTTGATTGGGTTGGGTTGGAAACTTACCAGGCTCACTCATACTCAAGGTCTGTGTTAACAAGGTCAACTGATCGAGAATATCACCTATGGTCTTAGAGGTTTGGTCTTGAATTTTGGCTATTTGCTCATTTAAAACTTTTTGATCTTCCATGAACTCCTGAAGGGTATCCTCTAAAGATTTCTCATATGGAGACAGATAAACATCGGATGTAAACCCTTGCTCTAATTTAAATTGGTGAGGTGATGGAGGAAAAGGTTCATGAGATTGGAACACACAGTCATTGTTCCATGGATGATTCAAATGGTTAAAAGAAAACCTCTCCTCACTATAGTGTGTTTGAAAATCAGATGGTTGCCTATTCAAAAATTTCTTGAGAACAGGTATGGTAGGACAATCATTTGTTTGATGATTTGAAGACTCGCACACTGAGCATCTAACCTCACTTACATTTTGAAAATTTTGATATTCCAACCATTCCATCTTCTGGGTTAAATAATCTAATGTCGCACTAGGGTCGTCATTAAAATCATGGTGAACAGCAGGAAGTGTGGTGTAGGAAGGAGTTGGTTGCCTAGGAAGGTTTGGGTAATTCTTAAAGGGTCTAGAAACAATTTGCTCAATGGGATCAAGATAACCAAAAGAATTTCCAAACATAGACATGTAATCAAGATACTGAGACATAATTAAATATGAACGTGAAAATGCAAATAAGGATTCTAACAATGAATCTTACCTAACCTATGTCTCATGTATTAATAACACAACAACAAAATTAACAGAAACTAAGTTATTGTATTTTTTTCGCAACACTAATTCCATCACCGATCTCCCCGGCAACAACTCCAAAATTGGCTGCGTATAACCTTGTGCATTTATTTCAAACAAACACATACAAAATAAATAAAGAAGAAATAAGCATGCAAGCACAAGGCGTTTATACTCGCCAGTGTACGAGAGCACAATTTAATTTTCTAGGTAAGTTTAGGTCAATTCATTGGGAGATCAAAATGGAAATGAAATGCGGCGAAAGATTTTTATACGCTGAACGGGTTTGTCAGACTAGTTCAGCTGAACGATTTGTTTTTCAAGATTAAAAAGATGATGTTTGTGTATGGAAGGCAATCTTAGGACAAAGCAATTTATGTGCCAACCAGCTGATTTACCAAAGAGATATCAAAATACTTAACATCAACGGATTAAAATTGAGGCTATGCAGTTAACTATATTCCAAAATGATGATAGCTCTAAGTTAAGCACTTTCCATACATGGCATGAGAAAGTCTGGATTAAGCAACTATCATAAATCAAAATACACTTAACATACCTTGAGATTCTGCCAATAATCACAACTCAAGATAATGATAATTCTAAGTTAAGCATTCTCCATACATGGCATGAGAGAGTTTAGATTAAGTAATTACCATAAATTGGATTGTAATTAATGAACAGAGATCAATAATTCAGATTAATCAAATGAGTTCGGGTATGAAAACATTTCCAATTTAAGTAACCTCCACACATGGCATGGAGACTCTAATTTAGGATCATGCTTCAATCCAAACCCATAGATTCAATTTACACATTGCTCAATTAAAATCAACCCACTGTTAATTCATTAGGAGTTCGGCTCTCTTGGGCAAGCAGTGGCACTGGACATAGTCCTTGCCTTGGCCCAAGTTTAAGCTTAGCCACACATCTCCATTATTCAATACGAAAATAGAGGTTATATTGCGGTATTTAAATGATTGAAATTAAAGTGTAAGAAATTAAAGTTGTAGAATGTAAATATGTGAGCAGAAATGTAAATGTAAATAACTGAAATGAAATAGAACAGTGTATTGGAAGAACATAATGAAAAGAACAAAATAGTGCGTTGAATGAAAACAAAAAGAACAAATCAAAGAAAAACAAAAAGAACAGTGTTGGTTGCCCCTTTATTCTTGCAGAAATGGCGGATGGGGGTCTTTTCTTCTGAAGTCGACGATGGATATATATATGTATATATTCTGCAAATGGCCCTCATCAAAGAAGAAATTGAGTCGCATGCCACCACATTCATTTATGTGTGCTCTAACAAAATATCGCGTGCTGAAGCTGCTGTGCGCCTGTTGATTCCACGAGTTGGGCTTCCAATCTAATTTCATGGGCTGTTTAGAGCTGGGCCTTCTTTAAATGGTGGAGCATGCGGCTTTAATTTAACACAATGGGTTATCAGTGGCTGGGTCCAATTTAGTTGGCATTTGTGGGCCTTCCTTTGCTTTGGACTTTGATGAGCCTCCAAGTAGAGTTGTCAAAAGGGCCGGGTGGCCCGCGGGTCGCCTGGCCTAGCCCGTTACTGTTCAAACGGGCCGGGCCAAGCCCGGCCCCCATGGGGGGCTGGACCGAGCCACAGAATTTGGGCCCACGGCCCGGCCCGTCTAAGGGCCCAGCCCGGCCCGGCCCGTGGCCCACTGGTCCCGGCCCCGTTGGGACCCTATGGGCTGGCCCATGAGGCCCTTATGGGCTTGGCCCGTGAGGCCCTTATGGGCTCATAAAATTGATGGCCTTCAATCATCATATTGAGTTGGTATGATTTCACATAATAATTTTGTGATACAAGAGTTAAAAATTAATTGGCTCTGGGTACACAGTCTGCTTGAAATTTAAGTTCAAGCTTGACTTAACTCTAATTCAATTTTATCTAACTAACTAAGTTTTTATCAAAGTCCGACCCAGTGCAAGTTAATTAGTATCATCATTAGGCCCTAACAAATACTAAGCGAATTAATTAATGATTGTGAGAAAGAGTAATAGAATAAAACAAGCAGAGGGCTTGATGATTAGCTTTAATCATGGGCGCATCACCCATCCTTTGTAGTTACCAATTTCATCATGGGCGCATCACTCACACTAAAGGAATTAATTAATGATTTTGCAATTTGCATGTTACTTTTCTTGTGAGTTAACAACTTGACATAAAGGAAAAGCAATTTGCATGTGTTTCACTATTTTGCTTGTGAGTCCACAACTTGACATAAAGATAAAGTATGACTTGTGACAAATATTCACCCATAAGGGCTGCCTAACAACGTTTGAAAATTTGAAGGCTAGTATATATAACTTGACAATGACAAGGCTGGCAAGGCTGAGACTATTAACATTATAAAAGCTTTAAAATTTAAATATGCTACTTTCTTTTGTTATATAATATATATTATAAATATATGTGATTTAAATATAATATTATATCTGTTATGTATAATATAATATAATAACATATTATATATCAATTTTAAGTCATAGGAGTTATTTTTGGAATTTTCAAGTATTTTCCCAGAAAAGTGCATAAAATACAAAAAGTGACAATGAGATTCCCTGCAGTATCATTGATAGGAAAGTAAATGGTGGGAAGGCTGAAGGCATCAAACGCCATCAAAATTTTTAGAAAAAGTATCCTTCATGATGACCACCAATGGTGCATTTGGCTGCTGAGTCAGGTTGTCACCCATGTTTGTCAGGCTGTCTGACAAATATTCTCTAACTTTTCTATCACAACATTTGAAAATTTGAAATTCAAATTTGTAAGTCTCTTGATTGTCTATAAATAGGAGAACAAATATGAGTTATTTTCATTTGCTCTTGAATTCCATGCAATTCTGTTGTTCAATTGTTCTTGAGTTTTCACTTCTTAATTCTTACTTATTTTTGCCTCTCTATTTTATAAGTTTTATCCATTCTCAAATTAGATAGTATTCTTATCAATAATAATGTCTTTCCTTCGTCGCTCAAAATTCACCCGTTTTTCTCGTGGGACTCCTTCTGGTTCTATAGATCCACCACGGTCTAGCACATCTAACCCCATAATTCGTCCACCTCGTCGTCCTCAGCCCCAACCCCCAGTGGATTTCATTCATGATTTGTATAACACAAATTATGTAGATCAGAATGAAACACTTCCACCCGACTCACTAGAAAAAGATGACAACATCAATTTTGCTGGGCCTGCTGATTTTCCACCCCCACCAACACCCAGAGAGAATGAAGAAGATGATGCAGGTCCGTCAAATGTGGGAGCTGTTAAGAAAAGACAGCGAACAAGTGCTGTTTGGAACTATTATGAAATAGTTCAGGTTGAAGGCGAGGGTGAAAAAGCCCAATGTAAGGTATGTAAAAAACGTCTTGTGTGTGGCGATGGAACAGGTCACCTAAAAAGGCACGCGACAAAGCATGAGGAGGCAATGGCCTGTAGTGAAAAAGGTAGTACACAAACTCAATTAAATCTTTCAGGTAATATTCATCGCTATAATCCAGAATTAGACAAGGAGTGTTTAGCTAAAATGATAATTAAATCAGAATGCACTTTTTTGTTTGCACAAGATCCCGCTTTTAAGTGGTATTGTAAAACTGTACACAATTCACAGTCTAGAGGTTTTTCTAGGAACACTATTAGAAATGAAGTAATGAGATTATTTTTAATATATAAAGATAATCTAAAAAATGTATTTAATCAACTTACTAGTAAAATCTCACTTACATCTGATATATGGTATGACGGATTAACAAATAATCATTATTTATGTGTGACAGCCCATTAGATAGATGACATGTGGGCTATTCAAAAAAGAATAATTACTTTTAAAGAACTTGTAGAAGCACACAGTGGAAACTACATAGCTCAAGCGATTTCACAGTCCGTTTTAGATTACAATATTTTGGAAAAATTATTTGCTATTTCTTTTGATAATGCTAGTAATAATAATGTCGCAGTGGAACAATTAAAACTTTCTGTGCCCTTAATTTTAGGGGGAAAATTGTTTCACAATAGATGTACATGTCACATTTTAAATCTATGTGTTCAAGATGGTCTTCGTGTAGGTTCAGAGTCATTAGAAAAAGTAAAAAGTTGTTTAAAATTCATATGCACTAATACGTCTAGACTTAGAGAATGGAAACAATTAGTTCATGCTTATCAACTTCCCTATAAAAAATTTTCAAAAGACATTGAAACTAGATGGAACTCAACATTTTTGTTATTACAAATGATAACACCGTATAGAGAACTTTTAACAATGTTTTGGAATAAAGAAATGCCCCCATCTCATCACATAACTGAACTTGATTGGAATTTGTTAGATATACTTATTTTTATATTAGAACAATTTTATCATGCTACAATTACATTTTCTGGTTGTAAATACCCAACAACTCACCTTTTTTTAAGAGAAATATATAGTATAGTAAATTATTTCAATGAATATAGAGAACATCAAAGTTACATGCCATTTCTTGACCCAATAGAAGCAAAATTTAGGAAATATTGGACACAAATTCCACCACTTTACCTAATAGCTAGTACGTTAGATCCCACACAAAAGTGGAATGCTGTAGATGGTTTTTTAGATTTTTATGGCAATGCTATGAATATTGATATAGATGATACGAAATATGAAGTTAAACAATTAGTATATGAAATGTATAATTTGTACGAATTTCATTTTAAACCTAGACAACAAGTTGAAGACTCATCAAAACAAACAAAATCCAAAGGAAATTTAAAATTTGAATTTTCAAAATTTTTGAGAAGTAAACAATCAAAAAAAACAACTAAAACGTCAAGTAGTGCATTTAATGAATTAGATTTTTATTTAAATAGAGATATGTAATTTTCTGATGATGAAATAAATAATTTTGATGTTTTGGCCTGGTGGCGCCTAAACCAACACACATATCCTGTTTTGGCTGCCATGGCTCGTGATGTACTAACTCCTCCGGTGTCCACAGTACCGTCGGAGTCTGCTTTCTCTGCAGGTAACAAGGTGTTAGATCCAAAAAGATCAAGATTATCACCGAAAATATTGGAAATGTGTGTTTGCTTTAAAGATTGGCTCGATGTGGAGTTCGAACAATAAGGGATCGAGTTAGTAGATGAATCAAGTGAAGATGATGTTGATAACTAGCTGAAACCACTTTACATTTGCAATTTTGTACTATTTTCTTTTATTTAATCGAAAAGATGTAAAAATTTAATTTAACTATTGTACTCCCTCACCAATCAATATTGGCAATTGCCATTTGAGTGATGGGAGTTTTTTGCTAGCCGCAAGATAATGATCTTGCTGCAGCAATGAATTTAAAAATTTCCTACCTCTAAAAAGAGACTAGGATTATTAGGGATGGTTGCTAGCTCATGTAAAAAAGGTAAAAAAATTATTTAATTAAACTTCTTCAAGTGATGGCTTGAAGAGAGAGGAGTAGGCCATTTGTTTACCAAATGATTCGAACCTCTATAAATTTCAGTGTCCATTGCTTATTTATTTTTTTAATTATGTTATTTTTTATTTATTATTAATATTGGATGCTAAAAAATTTACATTTCGCAATATATATAAATAATAACCATCAATATATTTAAAATTTTCAAGCTAAATTTTTTTATATATTTAAATTATAAAAAATATTCTTCTTTTTATGTGTATTATTTTTCATATCAATTCACAAGAAAATTTATAAGCCATATAGAATTTTGAAATATAAAATAATGAAATAATATTTAAAACTTAAGATAGAAAATTGTTTAAAAAGAAAAAAAAATTAATTTTTATATATGCATTATTTTTATATTTATATATGTATATATTATATGTATTATTTAAAAAAAAAAATGGGGCCCGGCCCTATAGCCCACGGGCTGGCCCGGCCCGGCCCCCCTATAGGGGAGCCGTGGGCCGGGCCGGGCCCTGTTCACAGCAAAGTGGGCTGGGCCGGTCCGGGCTGGGCCGGGCTGGCCCTTTTGACAACTCTACCTCCAAGTCCACGCATGCTGCATCCATGAATATATGTTTTTATATTATATATTATATATATTACATATTATATATATGTATTACGCATGCAATTGTATCATAGTATATATATATATATTTATATAGCATTGCACTTATATGTATTGAATATATATATGTATTATATTTATATATTATATATTATATTTACTTACTATTTTATTATTATTTTATATATATTTGAGAAATCTACATATAACCATGAAAGGCATATAAATATTCAATTAAATCCAATTCAATTAAATCCACTCTTGGCACAATGATTTTAGGTTGGCAACATCATTTCTCACTCTTGATTTAAGACACTCGTGGGAGTTTAGCAAATGAAGTTCGAATGGGCGATGATCCAAGGCATTGGAAAGAGACGTCGTAGGCAAATGCATCATATTGGGATAGACCCGCTGAGGCACTTCAATCCTACAAAGAACCATCTTAGCTCAAGCCCGAGTCTAAATAGAGTGAAATCATTAGCGTAAGTTTGTCTATGCCCTAATGCTCATTCTCTAAAGAATCCAGTGCCCCTAAGCACTCAATATCTAATCTATCTCTATCTATACCCTCAACCACAGCCCAAAAATCTTATCGCAACCATGACATTTCTAGCTTGTGAGCCATTAGGCTATCCTCCTAGCGTTGCGCTGCCAGTAAGGCTCGCGCTTCTTGGAATCCCTTCTTACCGCGCCTTAGAGGCACACCAGTTTCCTTCCCTTGAGCGGATCATTCTTTATTTTAGATGCCTCAAGTTGCGCCTTCGTACCTTCCACCACCACTTGGCATAGTGGGTTATGCCTTTGAATACCTGTCGAGCCTTACCTCATTAAATGATCTCGTTTTATTGTCGGTGCGAGGCCATGAATCCTAGGAGAGTAGATTTATCCATTGGGGTAAGTGGACGCGAGAGTAGCATTAGTCTTCCCTTTGACTTAACAGTCGAAGCTAAGACTAGGGAGTTATTGTTGTGCCATAGAATTCTCGAGAGTCCATCTAGGGGTATTTTTATCATTAGACCCCTAGGGGTATTTCGGTCATTAAACACCTAGGGGTATTTTGGTCAATAAGCCCAAGGTGGGCGAACCCCAAAAGTGGTCCCAAGCTGGGACACGTTTCCAAGAAGAAATAGCGGACAAATGGCAAAAGAATCGCTAGTAGTGGCTAAAGTGTAATTAAGCAAAGTTTGGGTGGCAAAAGAGTCATAAGGCAAAGTTGAGAAGTCTTCCCCTATAAAAGAGAAAGTCAAAATGGACAAAGGGGGCTTCTTCTTCCTGGGACAAGTGGCTAGAGTTCCCTGCAAGGTCTCTTCGAGAGAGATTTTCTCTCTCGGAGAGGATTCTTCTCTCTCGACAAGGAACCGACCTAATCTCAAAAAGTAGTCAACTCTCTCGGCAGCCTCTCACCGAGGGTCTTGAATCCTCTCAGAGAGGTTTTTTGGCCACTACAAGTCTCTCGGTGACTGCTTTTCGGAAGGATCCTCACCGTTGCAACTCTCTATCGGTGGCAGTCTCCCTCAACAAGGAAGTAACAATGCAAGTCTTGTCGGAGAGGACCTGCATCTCTCGGGGAGAAGTAGCTCTCTCGGTGAGCATGGCAGCTTTCAGCTATGTTGGTCTCTCCGCAATGGCACATCTCTCTCCATTGGTGTTCTCTTAGAAAGGTGCGAGGCGCCTCATCCAGTCATCTCTAGGGAAGCTTTCTTCTCAAGAGGTTCTTTCCTATCACATCGAAACATTCAGGATTATCACTTGATTGTGCAACTATGAATTTTCACAAATTCTGCAATCACGCCATAGCCACATGTTCAGCCTATCATAACTCACATTACAATGTTTAGAGATCCCTACACTTGAAACCCTCACATGTTTCAGTATTCTTTCCTTATGGTTGGCTTTCATCTTGTGAGTTTTTCCCTGAACGACACTGACTCCACAAAACACCCTTGGGTCCCTCAACAACTCTTCCAAACAACCCCATTTTCTTGCATTACCGCAGGGTCACATTGGGTACATCATACCAATTTACTAGATTAGCCATGATCAACTCTAGTCACAAATGTGTTAGGATCCTTTAACAAGGAGCATCATCTTGTATCTTGTCATCATACCATAAGATATCACTTAACTGCTTCACAAGCTTTCAAACTACCACAACAAGCTAATGGTACTACCATGACAGTTCAATCCCCACAGAACTCAGGCCTAGCCCAGACATAATCTAAGTGCACTTCAAGTCTTCAGTGTCTAATCGTCTCCACATAAGATTGGTTACTCACATAGAGGCCTACAGTCCCTCATCATGAGTTAACCTATTTGGCCACTTGCCATCTACATTCAGTGGTCCCTAGCATTAGACTCGTCACTAGTATATCACACATATAGTGTCTTTCCCATGCTATGGCCTCTCTCATCCATTCTCTGTGGGTTCCACTAGTTACACCACTAAAACTATTGTGGTTTTTCTTTCAGCCCTCACTTGGCTTTGGTTCCATTCTCTAAACAACTCGAGTCCACATGATCTTAACATTCTTCGAACCATTTTATCACCACTTCGTTAATGCAAAGGACTTAACCCCCACTTAGGCCTTTGTGCACTTTGCTCAACTTGGCCTCTATGCACTTACCCAACTCGTCCCTCACGAATTCGATATCCCTTCTCATCATGGTTCATCACCATGTCCCCACTGGTTCTACTTTCTTTATCGAACCAGTTTTTAGGTAGTATTTACTCACATAGATGACTACATCATTCAAAGCATAACTGATTCATTTCTCAACTCATGATTTCTCAGCCACCCAACTGAGCTTGCTTTTTTACTCTAAGAGTCTAATCATCTCGGTACTTGGGTCATTATCATTAACCGTGTTACCTTAGTCTCTCGGTCACCTTGACCTTCACGAAAGATTAACAGTCCTTCGGAACTTAGACCCTTATCCAACATCATTCCAATGGTGCTGCTCCAAATCTTCAGCATCTGATCATCACCTATAGTTCACTATGTTGCTTCAACCAATGGATCACCTACCCTTATCGCAAGCCAACTCATTAGTCCTCTGTCACATGGTCCACAACATCAGATCCATCACTACGAACCTTGCACCAGTAGCATTAATGCTATAATGAAGCCTCCACGAGCTACGATAGTTCCACCTCCATCTAACGAGAGTAACCTTATCAGGTTGTCGTTACCTTGATAACCTCAAGCTCACACCATGAGCCTTATTCCTTAAGGCTTTATATCTCTTGCAAGCCAAGAGAATCTCAAATCATTCCAACTCTTTAAGCCTCATGATCTTACAAAATGAGATCATACCTCATAGCCTTTCATCCAAAATTGGAAAGACCTATCTTTCCATAACAATGGATCCAAGTCCATCATTAGCCACAAAGTTGGCAAGCTCATCCATATCTTAACAATCCCACTAACATCGATCTCTCAATCCATAACCATCATGCTAAGTCTAGCTTAGGTTCTAGCACCCATCGTCCAAAGCACATACTGTCACCCTCCATGTGAGTCGAGACCTCACGCCTCTCCTTGCATACCCATGTATGCATTCAATCATTACACCTAACTCGGCCTTCCAACACGCCTTACTTGGGCTCTCGAGACTTTGGGATTACGACCCAGGGCCTCTATATCTATTGCCACACCCCTACCCATAAAGGCATCTGCAGTTGGCATTTCTTTTGTATGTATGCATAACCCATGGATGTCCTATTACCACAATCTATCCTATCACTGCCTTCGGCCCACACAACCCTTCATTAGGTGACCTCCTCATCACCCCAACAAGGATCTCATGACCTCAGGCATCCTTCCCGACCCCAAGTATCACACTGAGGGTCTATTCATGTAATACCCCAGAATTTAATGTAAAGCTTGGATGTTGCAATAAAATGTTTCAAATGGAAGTTTAGAATGTAAGTGTAAACATGAATGGTTTTAAGGCATTAAACCGAACCCAAGTGCAAATATCACAACTTGTAAAAGGGTTAGCTTGTCTCCAACAAAAGGAATGAATGCAATAATGATGCCTTATCCTAGAAGCCATGTGTTGGAGAGATAGGATTGGTTGAGAATTTTCCTAAAGTCTTAAAGTGTTATGGTTGTAATGATTAATCTTACACCAAAAGTCTTGGAATGGCTTAATTTGGAAGACTTATATTGGCTTGCAAAAGAAGAGGATAATAGAGCTTATCCTAAAGCCACGTGAGGGAATATTTGGAGGTTTAAGATTGGAAGAAAGGGGAAACTTGAATAGGAAGATAAAAATATTCAAAGGTTGTAATGATTGATTTTTATCCTAAAGTCTAAACTTCGAGGATTAGGATTGGCTAGGATTTTCTTGCAAATGAAGAATATGATAAGACTTATCTTGAAGGTGTATTTGGTGGCCTAGGATTAGAAAAAGTAGAGGCTTGCATTGGAAGATTGGAAGAAATTTCAAAGTGTAATAATTACTAAGGTGGAAAATGAGTAACTTGGAGGCCAAGTGAAATCTTGAGGATTTGGGAATTTAAAGTCTATATAAAGGGAAGGAGTTAAGTTCATGAGAAGCTAAGGGAAAAGGAAACAAGCAAGTGCAAGGAAAAAGCAAAGAAAAAGCAAAGAAGAAAGGATAAGGAGACCTGATCGGAAAACTACCAAAACAGAAAGGAAAGTGAAAAGTTAAACTAATTTTCTTTCCTTATGGTCATAGAGAATGAAAATAAGAGTCTGTAGGTCCAAACGGAGAGCAAATCGGATAAAAAATGAGCAAGTTATAGCATTTTTAAGTTTAGGTTGCAAAATCCATAACAAGGAAGGAGGAGGTGCGTGAGGGCGCGTCCGGCCTCCGTTAGGCCTAAAATTTTCTCCATTGTTCTCATATTTTAATTACCTATAACTCTATGTAAAAATATTTAAGGTTTGATTCACTGAAATCCATGATTTCTGCAGAAACTGCCCGTAGTGCTTGAAATCAGGCTGAAAACAGTACTATCGAAGGGAAAGCAGTCAAGGTGAATGATTTCTGCATGTTTTGTGGCATTTTGAGCATTTGTTGCTTCACTTGTGTGTGGATGTTGGCTTGCATATCATGCCTTTGCAGCTTACATGTCATATTTTTCCTTGGTTATGCATATTTCTTCTGTTTTGTCATATATCATGTTCATGTTGGTGACTGTGGCTAGTTGTTGGGCCATCATGGAAGAACTCGTGCTGTTGCGATGAGCCAAGGGGTGACTATGGTGACCTCGGGGGTGATTGCAACACCCTGGCATTGCTACCACAAGGGTGGATTTCATAACAAGATTATTGCATTTGCACACATGTACTTTCCTTTTCTGAGTCACTCACTTAGATGTTATTATCTAACTTGAGTGTTTCATACCCCTAGGACATTCAACGTCCCAGCTTTATCAGAAGTGTCAGGCGTTCTAGGTATGTTAAGCTTATCAGGTACTCCAGATTTCAGCGCAAGTAAGGATTCAAAGGTGGTGCTTGGCTGATTTAGAGTTGGATTTATTTGTGTACCCGTGTAAACCCAATATTGTAATGTAATTAACAGTTAAGATACTTAAGGATGTATGGTGTTTGTGTGTGGTTCTGGGATTGTATAGTAAAATTTATGTATTTATGAAGCTGTCATAACTTTCTGATGTGTGGGTGCGTGACGAACTTTTATTTAAATTAGTGGAAACCCCTTTATTCGATCCAAGTGCTTCCATTGGCAAGGGTTTCCATAACGCCCAGGGTGATGTTGGCTTATATTTTACATCATTGTGTATTTGGAAAAGTAGGGCGTTACAATTCATCCCTCATCTCCCATGACCATAGGCATCCCACCTGACCCCAAGCGTCACAATGAGGGTTTGATTAGTCCCTCATTCGTCAACACATGAACGGTTTCTTAGCCCTTCACAACATGGACTGCTAATCCTATAGCTTTCACACACATAACAATACACGCCCAGCTCATTCATTCCCAATTTGGATTCCTCTGAATCCCAACTCGATTCACTAGGGATTTTCCATCTCATACAAATGCCAACTAGGGTCCATTTGCCACACACCCATCCTTCCTTAGGATAGATCTCATTTCATCTTAAAACCAGCTAGGGTCCACTCATACCCTAAGCACATCCGTCCAAGATCGTCATAACAATACGATCACATCTTACTATATACATGTAACATGCATACATCACACACGACTCCCATCAGAGTCCTTCCGAAGGCTACTTACGTCATGCCTACGCTAGCCATGACATGCATATGCATTACATGCATGCTCCAGTTAAAGCCTCACTGTAAGTAACCTTACTCCTTTCTTGGAGCTCGTCACATGTCTTGTTAATGACTCATTTCCTTGAGCTTCAATCTAATTCCCACTTTAGCTCACTCTATCTTAAGCACACAAACCTTATCGCACCATTTCTAAGGGAAAAACTCTATTCCCTCAAACATGCTTAACTAATTCCCCAACATAGGGGCACTCCACTAATCCCTTCTCGGGTTAGTTATGCCTCAGGCCCTCCTTGCCCATCATGAATCTTGTCATGACTTAGTTTTTTGTCCCCACACAAGGCTCAACACTTCAATCTCAAAGAATTCTGATCCTTAGAACGCATAATATCCCCCAAATTCCCACATTCGGGTTTCTTGACACCAACACCTATACTTAGGTTTTTGATTCTTCTTTGCTCATCCTGTATACCTCTTAAGGGCATATCATCTCAACCTATGGTATTTTCCTATTCCTAGAGTAGAAATATCCGAGCCTACCCATCAAACCATCACAAGCCTCATCACCTTGACCCAATCCTTGGGGTCCTCGAACCACATGTCCTACTTTCGAGGCCATCGAATCAATCTCTCATCCAACCCTAAGATTACAAACAACCGTTCCTGACCCCAACTCAGCAGCGAGAACATTTCGAATTACAGCTAAATTATGCCAGACATCCTCGACTTATAACTCTTACAATTTCACTCACATCAATCACTTAACCGATCATACATAACACCATCAATGTGCTAGGTTTCCCCACTCATATTGCTAGCCATGTGGCCGGCTGTCGAACCACTCCAGAATTAGAGATCTATGTATCTCTTCTCTAGTTTGCAGCAAGTGCACCCTAGGTCATCTTCTCACAAGGAGCCTCACCTTCTTCTACCAACAAGGAGAACCAATACAAATAACTGTTTGTTTAGGGGGGGGTTGTTTTGACAGAAAATTAATTGGAAAAACAGAAAGACAATGATGGATGAAAAATCAGTAAAAGATATGCAACCGGCTGTGTATTTGTCTCCTATGTGAAATCTTCCTCGTCCAACCTATATACCTTGGCTTGCTAGATGTTTTGATATCCGGATAACAAACTCAAAGCATCCCCAACAACCCTCCAAGGATTAGAATGATTGGAACAACAAAATGAATACAGAAATCTCTTGTAAACAAAATGCAGCCATTCACTCTCTATTCAACCTATCCGGACCTATGCAAGAACAACCGTTCAAGCACATAATATTCATTTCCTAGATGTTATACCAACCGGCTATAACATTCTGCTCTCTTAAGCATTTAACAGAAAATGAAACCATGCAAATTCACACAAACCTGCCATGAACTCCATGTATTCACAAATCTGCCCAAACTAAACCAAATAGAAATTAATAAGAAACAAACAACAAACCAGATTCTTGTAGCTCATCCGGGACTCAAATTCCACATGGATTCAAGACACACAACCGGTTACAAATGCTCTAGCCTATCATTACAGCAAGGAAAACAAAATGGAACAAAAGATGTAGAAAACAGAAAAATGCTACAACAACAAAAACGGGCAGAATCCTCTCTATTTTCTCCTCTCTCTCTATCTCCTGATATTCTGGAAATTAATGCTAAGAGGCCTTAAATACATGGCTAAGAAAGGAAAGGCTAGGGAGGCTAGGGTTGGGCCTAGCCCGACAGAAAACAAGTGAGCCCAAAACAGCACAATGAGTAGCCCAAGTCTGCTCCTTGAAAGTAGGCCCAAGCTCCTTTAGTTGAGCCACTTCTCTAGCCCATCCAATATTCCCTAAAGCCTGGATCCATAGAGTAGAGGTAAGATAGAAAATAGTGTAAGGACAATTTGAAGCATAATAAAATAGAAACAATGAAATATCAGCAAAAATTACTTCAAGTGGCCTAATAAGAATGAGGTGAAATGCCAAAATATGGTATAAATATGCATGTTATCACCATACTTTAATACCAACTGTGATGACCCATTCCCACCTACGGGCGCTACTCGTGAATAATTGATCGGATTACTCTCACATCAAACAACTAATGAGGAGATGGACTATGTTTTAACAAGAAAAGCCCTAGGTGGGGACTAGGCTTCGTCCTTCTCTTTGCTCCACTCGAGGAATCAGTCCCAAACAATTAAAGAAATTATAGCGAAATGAAACCCAAAACCCGAGTGAGCTTCACCTTTCTTCAGCTCGCCTCACAACAAGCTAATGGTGACCCAAGCACAAAATAACACATTAAAAATTCACTAAGTACTAGAAATTTATGGGAAATACCTTTTCAATCCTTACACCATCTCAATTTTGGCTTAATCAAACTAAAGCCACATATGAGAAGAAATCGACATAATCACATATACACCACGTTGATAACAATGACCTAGATACCATCTAGCACCCAACAACATATACATTCTGTAACGACCCGTTAGTGGGTCTAGGAATTATTAGTATTTTATTTATGAGCATTGGGAATTTTATCCCTATTAAATTAAATGTGAGAAGTATTTTTTGTGGCAAATATATGTAAATAAATATATGTGTTTAAATTAAATGAAAATGGGCTTGGGCCAAGTGTTTAGGGCCAAATGTTTAAGGCCAATGGAAGTGATGGGTTAGAGAAAACCCATGGGCCTAAAATGGAAGTGGGTAATTTTATTTAATTGAGCCTAGCCCATGTGTATTGTGATATGTTTAATTGAATTGAAATGAAATGGGTTGTGTCCCAAGTGAAAGAGTGCCTATTGGGCCTAAGAATGTGTTAGGCTTGGGCCCATGTGCATAATGCTTGTTTTTAAATAAATGAAGTTATATATATATATATATATTTTGTGTATTATGTGGATTAAAAGAAAAGGAGAAAGAAAATGTAAAATGCAAAGTGACCAAATGGTCCTTACTTTATTGAAAAAGGTGAGGGCAATTAGGAAATTTCATAATGAGGTTGAATAAAGAAAATAGGAAAGAAAAAAATAGAAATGGCAAAAGTCAAAAATGGGCTTGGATTTTTATGTGTTGTGAGTGAAAGGTGAGGGGTAATCTTGGAAATAGAAGGGAGAATGGGTTGAGGGGATTAGGTGGAATGGGCGTGCATGCCATTCCCCTCCCATCCCCTTTTTTTTTTCATTTTGTTTCATTTCTTCCTTCATTCTCAATCTCTCTCTCATTGCCCTCCCTTTCTCTTTCTTCTTCTCATTTTTCTTCTTTCTTCTTCTTCATTATTGATGTCCATTAAAGCTTGAAGTGAAGGTTGTAGCTGGCTGTATTCTTCTTCTTGGATTCTCTCCATTAAAGGCAAGTTCTTCTTGCACTTTATTTATATATATTGTACAAGTTTCATTTGTTTCCTTGTTCTCTTCTAAAGTAACCTCTTTCAGTTGCAAAGTGATGCATATTTTTATATATTCATGGTTAGTTTCTCTTATGGTGGTTAGAACCACCTTTGTTAATGGTTGCTAAGTCCTCCATATTTTTTTTCATTTTTTCCCAAGTTGTGGGTCTCTTTTTGAGTCATTATGGTGTCTCGTTGATGGTTTCATTGGCGCTTGTTTACCCCATATTTTTCTTTCATAGAATGGCATTGTTTAGGAAGCTAGTTTGAGAGTTTTTGGAGGTTTGGTGGCTATTTTGAGTGTTTTTGGTGGGTTTTTGGACTTTTTTGTGTGTTCTTGGCCAAGTCGACTCGCCCAGGTGGTTAAGTCGACTCGGGCTGAGTTGACTCGATTTTGGGCGAGTCAACTCGTGCCAAGTCGACTCGGATTTCTGCCGATTCAACTCGGCCGCAACTTGACTACTCTGCACATGTCTCGCTGTTTTGGCCATAACTTTTGATGTAGAACTCGGATTTGCAATCCGTTTGAAGCTTAATAAACTAGACTTCGAGGGATTCGATTTTATATTAAATATCATATATTTTGGTTATTATTTGAGTGGGTTAAGGCTCTTCTTAGTCCAACTCAAGTAAGATGGCTAATGTAAAGTGTTTTTAAATGCTTCCTTTGGTATCCCTCAATCCTCTAAAATGATAAAATGTGGTGAAAGACACCTATATGTATATTTTTGGGGTTCATGAGATAAGAATATAATTGAGTTGCATGAGGAAGCATAATGATAATCCTTTGGGAAGTTAATAAGAAGTGTTCTTGGTTGGCATGTCCAAGTAACTCATGCTTGATGCATGACTATCGTTATATGAATAATTTCCCTTAATCTATATGAAATGTGTGGAAGAGCCAAGAACTCTAATGGGAAATCAAGTGAGAATGCATGAATGCCATTTATCATAGCATTATTGTGGATGTGTTGCATGACATGGAATTGCGTTTCTATATTGTCTCACTTTGTGATATTGGATCATGGGTTGCATTCATTAGGGGGTCATGTTTTGTATGTGATGGGAGCATGAGCATTGGCATAACATGGTTGGCCGGTGAGTGCTAACTTGTGTATGTTAGGCGAACATATGCATTAGGGCATTCGTGTGTGTGGATTCTTACGTGGGTGTAGCATGGCCTGATGCTTGGCTTATGGAGGCCTGGTCATCATGTTAATGCTGCAAGAGCCATTGCATTCCTTATATGTTGCATTACATGATTCCTTTGCGCGTGGTGGTGATGGTGGTGGAAATGGGCTTGTGCTTGTGGTGCGTAAGACTGTGGGTGGAGGCCTACAATAGCTAGATTCTGTGACGCGTAAGACTGTGGGTGGAAGCCCATAGCAGTTGGATCTTGTGATGCGCAAGACTGTGGGTGGGGGCCCACAACATCTTATGACCTTGATGAGATTTTGGATGCTGTGGCACATGATGATGATGATGGTGATGGATGTGAGATGAGAGCTTTGGGCTTATGTTCTTATTTTGGTAGCCTGCCCTTGGCTATAACAGGTTTGTATACAGGGTCTTGGACGCCATTATGTGCATTTTCTTATGTGGGCCCCAAGGACCATATGTGTGCATTATATGTGCATCCATGCATTGATGTATGGCTGGGTAACGTGAGTAATAATTACATGACATGGATTGTGTGTCATATATGCTTTTGGGGCTGGTGTGTCCATATGTGGCATGATATGGATGATGTTCAGGGAAGTCTGGTCATATCTAGTTTTTATTGTTTTGATTCATTTGCGGAGCCTTATGGCTCATATTGGGAAAATATGTTTGGTAAATAAAAATAAGAATTGGTAATTCTGTGAGGTTGTGGTTAAGTGTAGAAGGCATGATCCCAGTCAGTGTTACATATCGGGTAAGGATTTCCTTTGGCTTCGAGTTGTTCATGCCTTCATATATATGACTTGTTGATACTTCCCTGATATTATATGCTTGTTGAGCCTTATGGCTCACCCTTGTTCTTTTTGTCATTCCAGGTAAATGGAAGATAAGTAAGTGGGGCGAGTTATGATTAGATGTGTGCAGAGATGTCCCAACCTCGAAGATCCATGGGTGTAGTTGAGGGCATGATTAGAGGGTTTCATTTTGTATTTAAAGCCTTGATACCCTTTAATTTTTAAAATGTTGGGTTGTAAACCCAAGTTTATGATGTAAAGAATGATGTATAATGTTATTTTTGGCTCCTATTGATAGTGAGAAAATATGGAAATGAAAAGAATTTTTGGCAAAATGTTAAGTGATGTTTGTATCTGTATCCATCTTGTATGGACCTTCTCACGGATTTCCTATGCTAGCGGGTAATCTGGGAACGGGCCCTGACACATTCACACACAAGAATATATATATATATATACAAGAATAATACAACATAGAAAACTCGGGTAACAACGCTAGTTGCCGCTTTATCCTCCCGGCATCATCATTGCTTGCATTTGGACTTGTAACATCTACAATACTAGGTAAAATCCCATGAATCACAAAGACTCAACAAGGGTGCAAATGTAAACAAGATAATATATGAGATGCAATGACAAGTAAGTATGCATGACCGGCAAGGGATCACTGCCCTCCGAACGCACTTGTTTGAGGTAATAACCTCCCATTTTACCCCTAGCATGCATTTAGTCTCCCTATGGCCATAGGATTCCACTACACCACCTACAAAACATGCACAACAAGCAATTACACACAACATACATTCATCAAAATTTACCAAACATTCGTAAGGCCATGCACCCTTAAGGCTATCCCTTACATGGCTCGAAGCCTGTTCTGCCAAGAGCGAGAATGCCAATGTGAACTTTGATCTCGTCTAGGCCCACCGCCTCCTCGATGGAACCTAGATGCAAACACACAAAAATGCCGCTACATCAGAAATTAAACTAGGGCTTGTGTTTTTGTCATACCTCACAAAAACCCACCCATCAACAATTTTTAAACAACCTCAACAGAGGGTTAAAATCCAACCAAAACTTATTCTACATTATCTCACATAATGTAAATAACTCAAAAATAATTAATTCTTTTTACCTTGGCTAATCTAGAGGAGAAATCCGACAAAACGCCCACGCTAGCGTTACCTCATTGGCTGCAACCTTGCTCCCAAATAGAATTTCCAAGCATCTGGCATGCTCCTTGAGCCCCAAATTAATTTCCGTTTTTTTTCCAATTTTATGGAATTTTCCTGCTATTTTCCCCATTTTCTCCCCTTTTTTTTTCTAGATTTTTCCTTTTTCCTTTTTTCATTTTTTGTTTTCTTTTTTTCTTTCTTCTTCTTCCTCGCATGCTCGACCTGCGCATGCCTGAGCACCAACCACCAGCTATTGCCTGGGCTCCGTCGCCTTCCAGCAGCCCTATCGGCAGCCCTACTGCCTTGTAGTTGTTGGCTGGCCGCCTCTAGTGTGAGTGGTTGCACTCTCACCCTGCAATTAAAACACAACAAAATTTATATTAGATTTTTTTATTTTGGTGAGAGGTTTATACTCGCCAGTGCTCGATTGCAGTTGTAATCCAAATTTAATTTGTTTTCTAGATAAGTCCAGGTCATCCACTGAGAGATTTATTTATGGCAAAAGAAAAAAGAATGTCATTCACACACATATCTGGATGAATTAGCAACACGATTTTTTTGTGGATTTTCAGATAGCAGATGCTAGGAAATAAAACAAAATAGAAATTAAAATAAACACTAGATGTGAGAATATAGAATTGGATAACACTTGAGTTAAGACAATTTCAGCACCAACCCGCTGATCCTCAATTTTTAGCAAAAAAGATTAGCAACCTTAATTTAATTTCAGATATGAGGGTATGCTATTAAATGCAATTAGAGATGATGATAGTTCTAGTTTAAGTAATCCCCATACATGATATGCGAGATTCTAGTTTAAGCAACTACCATAAATCCAATTATAATTAATACACAAAACAACTAAATTAATCATCCGGGTGTAACACCCGAGATTTTTGGTTTCTTTTCTTTCTCAATTCAAATATGTAATATTCAAGAACTTTAAATTGTGATATGTACCAGGGATTGAAGGATCATTAACGAGGAAACATAGCATGCAACGGAAGCGGTTTAAAATCAAAACCGTTCCTCGTATTGATTAGAATCTAGGAGACTTACTTTTACGGCGGATTATCGGTCGGAATGGGGCGATAGGGGCAGGATGCGCGGTAGCTTCTTCTCGTGGTGGAGACGACGACTGTCCTGCTATCCTTCGGCTCCTTCGCATCAGAACTTCGAGGCTCTCTTTCGATCTTCCGAAATATGACTCGAACTCGTGGCCTCCCTTCGGTGAAGAAGAGCAAAAACGACCTTGGATGAAAAACAAGCAAAGAGAGATATATATAGGGAGAACCCTAGGGTTAAAACCCTAGTGGGCCAAACCCTAATGGGCCAAGATCATTTAATTAATTTTCTAATTGGGTTAGCCCAATTAATTAATTAAAAACCCTAATGAACTATTATTTTATTCTAGCCCAATTAATTATGGACCATTCTGAATAAAATAATTCTCTCTCAATGTAATTCATCCAACAAGCCAAATGTATTAAAAAAATACATGAGTTACATCGAGCTACCCCGGGGACCAAAAGACAAATTATTCACGGCTACTAAAATGACCAAAATATCCCTGCTACCTAGTAGCTATATTTTGTCATTCTAAGTGTTCCAACTATCACCATATGGTAACACTGACCCCACGAATAATTTTGCATATGCCATGTCTTTGACCTACTAGTGTAATGAAGAAAATACCCCTCTGCGTAACACCCATCATTTAGAAAGGAATAATGTACCAACACCTCTCTAAATGATTTCTACCATCCTTAGATCACTAGTCCAATAATCCGTGACTACTCGAATGTACTTGCTTATCACTGGGAGCTACCCAGAAGCACACACTCATAAGTCACGTTCCCAGGGCCCTGGATTATTTGATTATTCTTGGACAATCACAAGGGGGTGAATCACAGAAACTATCTTGTATTAGTCTGTCTTAGCTAATTAGAAACCATACTCCCAACTCAAAAGGATATTGATCTTTGATAGACCTCACCTACAATGAATCTAAGAATATAGCTCTAGGTTCACTAGACCACCAACTAATACTCAAGTATTAGAGTACTCGTCCACGTAGTAGCAGTGATAGACTAGCTCCATGATAATTAGTACTTTGTCATCAGCTTCTATCACAGGTCCACTCTACGCATTCCAAATGCGCTTGTACAATTAGAGTAAACGGACTGTTTACTGGCTAAGGCAAGCCATCCTCCATTAGGATCTATTGCACAATGATCTTATCATGATAGAATGCCCAGTTCTGTCAAAAGATCAAGAGTAATGTTTTTCTTGCTTATTAAGTACCCATGATTCATGCCTAACTGTGAAGAACGACCCATCACATGAATCACTTACTTAATAGCATGGACACTTTTCCAACAATTAAATGCAAATAATATATGTGCCATAAACTGAATAAAAGAAACATCATTACCATAAATTAAACAAAACGTGTCTTTAGGGCATACATTTCCAACAGGGATATTTAAGTTCAAATACATGATGAAATGAGACATTTTTAAGGGGTTACAAAAGTCCTAAGACAAAAACTTAGTTTTTTTGATGTAGTGGCAAAATCATAATTACAAAGTCTGGGTAAAAGTGAAATTCTTGGAAAAACTCGGGCCAAAATGTAATATTAGTGAACTAGCCAAAATATCATCCAAAAATATCAAGGATTAGCCAATCAACACCCTCCAAGTGTCCTCGTGAGGTGGAAGCATCCTATTGGGTGTTTGAGGATAAGATCAACGACGACGTGGCACAAATCTATTGGTTCGGATTTCAAATAACTCTCAAATTCAACTTTGGATGGAAACACATGGAAGTAATGATTATAGGGACACATGGCATCACTTGAATCGAAACACATGGATAGAAAAGTCTTCCCCAAGTCTTTACTTAACCTCCAAGTGTAGGACACATGGGAGTAATGATTATAGGACACATGGCACCATTTGGAGGAAAACACATGAAAGTAATGATTATAGGGACACATAGCATCATTTGAATGGAAGCACATGGATAAGTCTTCTCCAAGCCTTTACTTAACCTCCAAGTTTGGGACACATATCACCATTTGGGTGGTAACACATGGAAGTAATGATGAATCCCTAATAATTAAGGTGATACATGGCATGCTATGATTTGATGGATAATTCTATAAATAGGCTTGAAATCTAACCTCCCAAGCCATTTTAAAATTTGTGAGCCGAATCCATGCCACTTTGAGAGCACTTTTAGAGAGAAATAAGGTCTTGATTGTGAGGAGGAAGTTCTAAAAAAATAAGGAGAGGAAGTTGGTGGAAAACAAGAGAGAAAATGAAGAAAAGGCAAAGGCTTGACGGAAAGCAGACATCTACAAAGATCAGCTGTAATAATCCCAAAATCAAATAGGTAAGTCTTATTTCTTTCCATATTCATATAGAGGATTTAAATAAGAGTCCGTAGATTCAAACGTAAGTCATTTTGGAGTTAAAATGAGGGAGATACGGCGAAAATACGAAATGGTGTCAAATTTGCCTCTAAGGAATGAAAATAGGCGTCGCCTCTTCTTGGGACGCATGAGGGCCCCTTTTTCCATGATATTTCACATATCAACCCCATGTAAGATTATGTGAAGTTTAGTTTACAAAAATATATGTTTTGTTTGCAGAAAAACAAACCCGTTAAGGCGGGAAGGCCTTAAAATCTTAGCTAACCAAGTTGAGGTAAGTACATTATGAACTATTTATGATGTTTAAGCATGCCCATGAATTATGTTATGTGGTCCCTCATGTTATGTTATGTTCACGCAAGTTTCAGGATTGGAGCTCGGTAGCGCTACGCACGAGGGTTCTTACCCTTGCAAGTTGGTGGAACCTCTCGTGTCTCCATATGATATGTTATGTTATGTCATAACTTGTTTAAATACATATGACGGTTCTCTTGTACTTACTGAGACTCGCATGAATCTCATCCCATATTTTTCCCCCCAGGTGATAGTGAATAAGGAGATTGGAGGACGGACGTGGAACGTGGTGGCCTCTTAAAAAGGAATTTTAATAAATATCAAATTTGTCTTTCTTTCCTTTATCGTAACAAGTTTTCAAAGTTAAATGTTATGAGAAAGCTTGTTTAAAAGACTATTTTGTGGTTTATGTTATGTTTATGTCTTGACAAATTCGGATATCTGTATCGTTCCTTTATGAATGAAAAACCTCGCTTCCTTCGACTCTAAATTCTAATTTTGTAATCAATTGAAGCCATGAGACTATAAGGGTGTTATTTTGGAATTTTCATCTAAGATTCTCAAGCAAAGTTTTAAACTTCTTATATTCCTGATATTTGAAAGATATATATATATATGTACCTATACTTCTTATTCTTGAAAAGTATAAGAGTTATTTTTATCACATAAATATGTATATGTGTATATATATCAAAGGAAAAAAAATGTATTTAGAAATATGATCGCCTGCCCTACGCTTTTATGTTCATGCAAGTTAAGGGTGTCACACTGGGTTTGGATATGATAGTGTTTCCAATTCTAGTAACTCTCATACGTGGCATGAAAGCTCTAAGTTAGGCTTACGCTTCAATCCAAACCTAGTGATTTCTCAATAATGAATACACACTCATACTGAAATTTAAATTAATGTCACTCATTTAAAGCACAACTTTCTTTGGGAATCATTAGCATTGGACACTGTCCTTGCCTTAACCCAAGATTGGATTTAACTATTCATCTTCATTTGAAAGTTAATTGACAGGAATTTAAATGACAGGAATTAAAACAACAGAAATTAACTGGCCATTTAGGCGGTGGATAATAAAATAACAATAAATGACATGAGAATTCAAGAGAAGAAAGAAAAGAAGTAAGATCACAAGAGAAGACAAGAGAAAAAAGAAGAGAGAACAAGAGCAATTCTCAAAAAGAAACTATAAGAAAATAACTAAGGTTTGATTCAAAAATAATAATAGCTCTTTACAAGTGCAACCAAATGAGCTATTTATAACCCATAAGATGCAATACAAACCACACAATTTCTATTATACAACTAGACATAATTATATCTAATTGGCTTACACACCTAAAGTTAAATAGATTTTATCTAAAAAACACACCTAAAGTTAAATGGATTTTTGCTAAAAAACACACCTAAAGTAGCACTCATAAAAAAAATTTAAAAATAAAAATAAAAATATATTTTTACAAGTTGGGTTTTGGGTCTTCTTTATGTTGGATTTGGGCCTTCCTTGTGATTAAAATGCTTGGGCCTTCTTTTGTTGGACTCTATTTAATAGTTGACCAAATTGCACTAAATTTTGAGTAGTAACGTTGGTCATCCGATTAACTCTTTAAGATCTTCAATTACGCAGCAAATGTCAATTTCTTCATATCATCCTGACAATAGTACATAATGTGCATAATTACTCAAATTAAATATTAATATAAGATAAAAATAAGGATATAATTCATTAAGATTTAGAAAAATTAACTCCTCATCATACCCCCCAACTTAAACATTGCTAGTCCCTTAGCAATCAGACTATACACCTGCCAAGATTTATTCACAATAAATGTATGAATGTAAAAATTTCAAATTCGAAACCAAAATGCATAAAATCGAATAAATAATTTAGCATACAATCGAGCATTCTAAATCAAATTTTTGGTTAAAGGTCATACAATCTCAAGAATGACAATCAGGATGACCAACACACAGACTTACTCCCTCGAAATTTTGACTTTAAACCTTACTGTGGATTTTTCCTCCAATAAAAATGATTCTTCAGGTATACACACAAGGGGGAGCACCATTATAAGAGTAAATGAGAACAAGTTCAAAACTCGATGTCATCCCAAATACAAGGAACATATTTTCATGAAAGAATAGAGAAAATGACATAGCTTCATGATTGAAATAATGTCCTGATTGAGTAGCTTCTGAACTTAAACATAATTCCCTACCCCGAATTTGAATCATGAGATCACATGATTTGTAGAATCAAAATGGACCAGACCATGTTGTAATGGGGCTATGAGGTTAATAGAGTTGTCAAAAAAAATGGTAAAATGTGCAAAGGGTGTATCTGGATTTTTTTTTTTTTAACACTAATATCAAACTGGACATATTGTTTTCTTCAGCATTTATTTTGAAACACTTGTGCTGAATAACTAAGAGAACTTCCTCTTTTTTCTTTTTTTTTTCTCTTTTTTTTATATATGAAAATACCGAGATAGACTGATCTCTAAAAATACACCAGGTTTGGACAAACTTCATGTGGTTACGGTTTAGATGAGGGTAAGAAAAGAAATTGTGTTTAAAAATGGCTCAAGTAGGCTAGTAATGGAGATTAATATAAAGAAAGAAAAAGGTTAATAAGCTCAAGTTGCAAGAAATTGATCCCCTCATCATGCTTTTACAAAAAGAAATTGTTACTCAGTCAACTAATTCAAAGTTTGAAACCAGCCAAATTCATCCTCTATCATACTAGACATTCAAAGCGAATTGATGTTTTGAACCTATTGAAAAAATGGAATAAACAATAAAGCACATTTAGAGTAAGTGTTATTTCACTCAGAATCAATGTTTATTAGGCTCAAACACTCACTCGGGTAATAGTCTCCACTTCTGTTGAGGGATCATGCAGTGTAAATCAGCTAATTACTATTGTCTTTGACTTTATGACTGATAATCAATTTCTAATTTTTGAATACCCGATGAATGCAAATTACCTTTTCTAATGCATATATGTTTTCAAGAAAGAGAAATTAATGCATTCACACTACAAAAAAATCGGCATTTAGCGGCGGTTAAAAAACTACCTCTAAGTCAGCCGTTGCGAAGCGTTTAGCGGTAGTTTTTAGCAACCGCTGAAATAACTGCCGCTAATTATATTTTTTGCGGCAATTTTAAAAACAGCCGCAAAATAAGTGATTTAGCGGCGGTTTCTATAATATTTAGCGGCGGTTTTGAAACTGCCGCAAAAAATTTAAAAGAAATTAAATTTTTAATTTTAGCGGCGGTTTCAAAATCGCCGCGAAAATTAATAAAAAAATAATTTTTTAATTTTAGCGGCGGTTTCAAAATCGCCGCAAAAATTAATAAAAAAAATTAAAATTTTAATTTTAGCGATTGTTTCAAAACCGCTGCTAAAATTAAAAATTTAATTTTTTAATTACCTACGCCGGCCAGCCCAGCCCGCGCCCGGCCGCTCGACCTACGCTCGCTTGCCCTGCCCCCACCCAACCCTTGCGCGTCACGTGGCCGTTTATGCATGCGCCACATGGCGATACTAGAAATTAAATCCCAACACCTTCCCCCTCCCCAAGTTTCGAACCTAGGAGCTTTAGTGCGCGCGCGTGCACACGAACCACTTAATCTGCGAAACACCCCTTGACATATATGGACATATATATATTATATACTAATCTAACAACTAATTTTTAGAATTATATTTTATATTTTTTAATATATAATAAAAACATTTATTAATTGATTATTTTTTAAAAGAATAATAGAATAAATTAAAAATAAATTAATTGAGTTAAATTAAATAAATTAATTGATTAAAAATAAAAAAAAGATTTTATATATTTTTTAAAAATTAATAAAATTTTATATATTAAAATTTTATTAAATTTATTTTTATTTTTTTGAAATTAGATTTTTAATGAATTTTTCTATTAATTTAAATGCAATTTTAAATTTATTTTTAAGATTTTATATTTATTTTTATTAATTTAATTTTTAATTATTTTCTTATGAAAAATTTAATTTTTTTAATGAAAATAATGAATTTTAATATTTAAGATTTTTATTTAATTTTAATTTTGAATTATTTAATTTTTTGAATTTAGCGACGATTTTTGAACAATCGCCGCTAAATTTAATTTTTTTTTTTAATTTTGCAGCAGTTTTTGAAAACCGTCGCAAATCTTATTTTATTTTTAATATTGAATTATTTAATTTTTTGAATTTAGCGGCGGTTTCTCAAAAATCGCAGCTAAATTTAATTTTTTTTTGAATTTTGTGGTGGTTTTCGAAAACCGTCGCAAATATTAATTTTGAATTATTTAATTTTTTAAATTTAGCGACGGTTTCTCAAAAATCGCCGCGAAATTAAATTTAATTTTTTAATTATTTCTAAATTTAGCGACGATTTTTTGAAAATTGCCGCAAAATTAAATGTTTTACAAAATTTTGCGGCGATTTTATGAAACCACCGCAAAATTTTAAAAAACCGCCACAAAAATCATATTTTGTGGCAGTTTCAAAACCGCTGCAAAAAAATCGCCGCAAAAGATCAATTTTTTTGTAGTGTCATTTTTCGTATTACAAACTTAACCGGTTGTTAGTGTATAATTCCAAAACTTAAGGGATAGCATTATTTAAAACACACAATTTTTTTTTTAATAAAAACAGATAAAGATAACCAATTCACACAAAACTACAAGTAAGCAATAACAAATTCACAGTTAAACATGAACCAGATAATTCATAACTAGACTTTACTCCTCCCCAACTTGAATTGCAATAATAAAATAGGGTTGTTAGGAATATCTGTAATTCCATAAATCCATAGATTTACTATGATCTACTAAAACAAATAAATGAGCATACCATATATATTTATTTTATATATAAATGTTTTTTTTCACACCAAAGAAAATTCATGCAAGTCATAAAATAAATAGATGCATCTCAAGAGTACAAAAAGTACTCCTTACTCAGCCATCTTATCATAGACTCACCTAATAGCATTCCACAATTTTTTTTTTCTTATAATAAGAATACAACCAAGAAAAATCTTGCAAGTTGTAAAATAAACAGATGCGTTTCAAGAGTACAAAAAATACTCCTTACTTAGCTATCTTAACAAAGAGTACTCCTTACAGTGATAAATCTAAATTAATCGGGCCCCTTTAGCGCTTGTTACTGATTGCCTTAGACCAGTCTATCTGAGGCTTATAAGGATCATGCTGTGGAATATAAATGTGTAATTTTTCTAGCAGCTCCTCAATGGTGGATGCGAAAATGAGAATCTTTCTTAGTGACAGAGAAATGAACTTTTGGTCCACAGCCTGATCAAGAAAAGAGAGTAACCCATCGAAAAAATGGTTAACATTTAACAGTCTAATGGATTTGGTATGGAGATTTATCTTGGCCCATGAGATTATACAAAAGATTTCTTCAAGTGTACCAAAACCTCCTGGTAAAGCAATGAAGGCGTCTAACTGATAAATCTTACAAGCCATGCTCTCACACATAGAAGTCGTTTCTCTATAAGTTGTTCGCGTGTAATCCCAAAAATGTATGGATCAACCAAAGGGATTGACATTACACCTACCACATATGATTTTTCAAGATGTATAGATTGTGAAACACAACCATTCAATCCACGACTTCCCCCTCCATATACCAAATTAATTTTTCGCTCTCCCAATTTTAGGCTAAGTTCGCTTGCTGCAAGTGTGTAACAAACATCGCTCCTAAGTTGAGAGCCACATTGTAACACCTCTCCCCTGAGCATCCTCAATACCTAGAGAGCCCTGGGCAGGGAGTGTCACATGGGAGACGAGAAACCTAAATATTCACATCATAATGTGCATAAGAGAAACTGAAACAAGTATTAGACTTTACATAGCATTCATCATTACACAATCCAAAACATGCATGGAGACTTTCATCACTTTACAATATACGTTCATAAAAATATTACATTTAGTTCAAGAGGAAAATCCTAGGATACCAGTCTCCCAAAACACTCCCAAGAGCTTTGTTGAGGGGTACTACCCAACCACCTTACTTGGACCAACATTCACCATATCCTTGCCCTTACCTAGAATGGTGAGGAATACAAGAGTGAGCCACAAGGCTCAGCAAGTAATAAGTATAAAAGAATGATAAAGTTGAAAAAAGGACATAGGTTTCAAAATATGCAATGCTGTTTTGATATGTTTCAGAATTCAAGATATCTAGGTTTTGACTCATTTTGAAACCAAAGGGAAACCATATAAATCTTGTCCAAATGATTTTAATTTTATACCCATTCGAAGCCTATTAAGTTTAGTTTATAACGCTTCAAACAGTTCATCAATCGGATATCTACATAAAAAGTTATGGCAAAAATCGTACAGGGTGCGCAGGCTAGTAAACAGACATGTTCCGAAACTTACATATCATGTTTCGAAACTTGGTAAACAGAATGTTATATTTCGAAACCTGCTTGACATGTTTCGAAATATATGACCTTGTTTTAGCTATTTCAAAACATTCAGCTTAGATTTTGAAATGCCAAGCAAATACACTATCACACACACACCCAATGCAAGTTATGCCATGTAACATGCACAATCAAGCTTATAACACATACACGGCCTCCCGACCCACATAATAATTATAATACATACCGGGCTCGTGACTGAAACCTGCATCCACAGAAATTGTAATAACTCTGGGGACCATTGGTCCTTGGCTATAGCCGAATACTTATACATACATAAACCTTCACCCATGGTTGTCACCAATGGACGCATTTTCCAGTCGTCATCGAAAGAGTGTAAACCCCAGTTCGGCTAATGCCCACTAGTTTCGGGGGATATCTCGATGGAGATTCTCCGCATCGCGCTCTATAATGCTCATGTAATGCAACAATTTTAGTGGCCACATTCAAATGCTCGTGCAATAGATAAAGTATATGCTCTATGCTCACTCATGTATGAAGTGTGGTAAGTTCATACAAATCATGTCCATGATGCACAATTACCACTCTTTCCAAATCATGTCATGCCAAAGCTTAGCATTCATAAAATTAAAGACATCTACATACCATCATCATTGCCATAGTTTCTTTAAGACTTCATTAGAACTTTGGGCATTTAGAATTATAAAGATATGCACCCTAGCATTGATTCAAAGCATTTTTGATCATTTGGGACCAACCATGACAAGAATACACAAACACAAGGCATGGGAGAAGACTAATTCTCTACCATGCTTAATTTCAAGAACACACCATTCCTTAAGAATCGTGGGAGAATACAAACCCCACTTAAGCTCATAACAACATGCACAAAACTTAGAAGACCTCAAATTTGAGAATTTACCCCAATATAAAACCAAAACCCTACTTCACCCAAAACTTGATTTCTCATCCCCAAAACCACTACCAACACAAGAACACCATACTTTACAACCTTTACACACTTTCAATCTCTCACTTCGAGGCTTCAAGTTAGGGAATTGAAACATAACTTAAGAACCCCCAAATCTAACCCTAAGAGAGAATTTAAATGACCATAGAGAATATATGGGAAGAGGAACTTACCTTTACTAGCTTCCTTAGTTGATGATTGGATGACTTGAAACCTTTGGAAGATGAGATTTGGCTTGAAAATTAAAGAGGGAATTTTGAAGATGGAGAAGGAAGAGACCCACGAAAAGGCTTCACATTTGCTTTCCTTTTTTTCCTCTCTAATTTTCAGATTTATGAGCTTATATACTTCCCCCAATTTCTTTTTAATTCCCATTACATAAATTCCTTTAACTTTATTTATTTAAGTTCCAACTTAAATCTCGAACCTAGCCTTTAAGTCTTAGACTTTTCTCTTCCCAAGTCCATGCTTCTAGAAGCCAACTTCAATTGCCCTTTTTGTCTTCCGAGAACACAACTTCCTCCATCCCAATTTTAGCCACTTTTTTTGACTTTTCAACTCTCCTCATACTTGACTTTTCCACTTCCCTCATTCCTACACTTGACTTTTCTCCAAGCCCACCATTGACTTTGCTTTGAATTTTCAACTACAATTAGACTAACTCCCAATTTTCTATCCCCATATTATACCCACATAATTTAATAATTTATTAAAAATATATTAAACAAAAAAAAAATTTACCTACGCAGCTATTTGGATAAAAATCACCAGTTTCTCCCCGGGCAACCCGTTGCTGACTCTCAATACCTGACAATGATTAGATTAGGCTTATTAACCCAAATATTCTAATAATTAAATTACCAAAGGAAAAATCAGGATGTTACACACATAGTACACATATGGTATTGATTCGACGAACTAACTGGCCTTCCATTTACGTTTGTTCTTTATGTATGCCCTGAAGAGAGGTTTGGCGATCAAAAGTAACTATGCGGGAATTCAACAAGAAATAAACACAAACAAAAATCATGCGTATGTACAAGCAGTTGTGATTGTGGCTGACATCTTCCTCTGGTTTTATATCTAGAAATGGCTTAAACACCTTCTATGAAATGGGGATAGGCTTCCCATCCAATTTTCTTATAGATTGGAAAATATGGTTGTTTTTAGTCAAATTTCCAAAACTATAGCGTTAGTGGTCACTTATGAACTGGGTCCATAAAGTAAAAAAGTTCTCTTTACACTATTCCACACGGATACGTCTCAAGGTCAATCGGATATCATCCAAAGACTCCGTACTCAGTCCATACTTTATGAAACTAATTTTATCTTCTCGATTTATGGATGTAAACCCCGCAGATTTGTATCGTGTATTACAGGTCCAATGAGCACATTTGTGACAACCATTCACTCTTTTTGCTCTTCGTTTCTTCGCAAAACTACTCTTTCCCAAGCCTGAAAAATGCTTAAAATTAGGTGAAGTTTCGCCAGCTAATTGAACTTTTGCTTCGATCAGCTAACGAATATCTTCAGGGATGTTATTATGCATCAACAGTCTAGGTCTTTCACACTTAGTGACATAAATTTTTTTCAAATCATTATGCGAGAGAAATGGATAGTACTTGTGAATTTTTAAGAGCTAAAGATTTATTTTTTTTTTTAAATAAAAGACAACTATAGTAAGAAGAAAGTAAAGAATTATGAACCTTACAAAAGGGATGAGAGTACCTAATCAGAGAATAACAGAAAAGAGAGAAGACTGACCTTGTAGAAGTGTAACTTGCCTCATACAGACATGGGGTCTCTTATAGGGAAGTGGAAGTTACTATTCTAATTACCACACTTAGCTCGAGGCGTGCCATAATTGCACTATCACGCCTGACGTCTTTTTTTTCAACGTTTGGCAGTGTGCCTTTTTCTTTATAGGGCAGTGTAATCACATTGCCTGAGAAAAGTTATTGCCACCAGCGTCAAGTCTGTCTCCCTCTTTTCTCTCTCATTTTTATTTTTTATTTTGTTTTTATTTATATTTTTCTTTTTAATTTATTTTTCTTTTTTTTTATTTTTTATTTTTTTAAAAGGGACCCAATAAAATCACATATACAACACAAGGCAATATTATCTAGTCAAAGAAAATTATTTTCACAATGAACCAATTTCAAATACCAATGAATCAATTCTTAAGTACACTTTACCCCCCAACTTGAATTACACATTGTCCTTAATTGACAATAAAAAGGATAAAGGATAGACATACCTAGTGGTCTTTAATGCATGACCTCGTATGCAAAAATTTTGTTTAGACTACATATAGAGAAGCACTATTTGAGTCAAAATCAATTAAGTAATGCAGAAAATGAACAATTTTATTTTATATTTTTTTTATTTATATATTTTTTAATTTTTTTATTATATATTTATTTTTTATTTTATATATATAATTGATCACTCCCTTTTGTCTAGATCAACGAGATCCATATCTTCCTCTTCTCCAATCGACATCTCTAGATAAGGCTTCAACTGATGCCCGTTGACTTTCAAAATTTGCCTCGACTGAAGGTCTTTTATTTCACATATCCCGTGATTTGAGATAGAGCGGACCTTAAAAGGTCCTGTCCATCTGGATTTAAGTTTTCCTGGGAATACGTGGAACTTTGAATCATAAAGAAGCACATGTTACCTGACTTGCAAAATTTTTCGGTTAATGTGCTGGTTATGTAACTTCTTTCATGTGGAGTTTGGACATTTTAGCATTTTCGAATGCTTCATTTCTTATCTCCTCAAGCTCATTCATTTGAAGTTTTCTATTGAGACCCGCTTCAGTGAAATTTTCATTGATTTGGCAGATGGCCCAATAGGCTTTGTGTTCTATTTCCACAGGTAGGTGACACAGGTTTCCAAAGATGATCCTATAGTGAGACATACCTAGAGTGGTTTTATATGCAGTTCGGTATGCCCAAAGAGCATCAACTAACCTAAAGGACCAATCCTTCTGGTTGGAGTTGATAGTCCTTTCTAAGATGCGCTTGATTTCCCTGTTGTCTAACTCTGCTTGACCATTGGTTTGGGGATGATATGGGGTTGGCACCTTGTGAGTTACCCCATATTTCTTCATTAATTTTGCTATAGGCTTGTTTTAAAAATGAGAACCACCATCACTGATTATTGCCCATGGCATCCCAAAACGACTGAAAATATTTTCTTTCAAAAACTTTACTACAGTCTTATGGTCATTGGTTCAAGTTGGTATGGCCTCTACCCATTTAGACACATAATCGACAGCAAACAGAATGTATTCGTGTCCAAATGAATTGAAAAATGACCCCATGAAATCCATACCCCAACAGTAAAAAATTTTAAGTATGCAAATGGGGTGCAAGGGCATCATGTTTCTCTTTGTAAGACTTCCTAGCCTTTGACATCTATCGCAAGAAGAGCAAAATTGATGCACATCCTTAAATAGTGTAGGCCAATAAAATCCACTTTGCAAGATTTTTGCAATTGTTTTCTTAGTAGAAAAATGACCTCCACATGCTAGGGTGTGACAAAAATTCATGACACTCTGCTGTTCATTCTCAGGGATGCATCTTCTAAGGATTTGATCAACACAATACTTGAAGAGGTAGGGCTCATCCCAAAAGAAGGTTCTGACTTTTCTGAAGAATTTCTTCCTATCTAGCTTAATCCAATGGTCTGGGATTAGACTAGTTGCCAGGTAGTTCACAATGTCGACATATCAAGGGACAATAGATGGTGCAGAAATAGCATTCACTTCAAATAGTTGCTCATCGAGGAAATTGTCATGGATTGGTTCATCAAATTGAGTGAGATCTTGACCTGGAATCCTTAATAGATGATCAACCATCATATTCTCTACTCCTTTCTTGTCTCTGATTTCAATGTTGAACTCTTGTAGGAGTAAGACCCATCGAATGAGACGCGACTTGGCATCTTGCTTGGTAAGCAGGTATTTTAATGCAACATGATTAGTGTAAACTATAACCAATGATCCCACCAAATATGATCTGAATTTATTGAGGGCAAAGACTACAGCCAACAATTCCTTTTCAATGGTGGTGTAATTGTTTTGAGCCTCATTGAGAGTTTTGCTGGCGTATTAAATGACATATGGTCTTTTATCCTTTCTTTACCCTAACACTGCTCCCACTGCAAAGTCACTAGCATCACACATCAATTCAAATGGTAGAGACCAATTAGGTGATTGAATGATGGGCGCGGTAACAAGTACAGTCTTCAGTTTCTCAAAGGCATTCTGGCAATCTGATGTCCATTCAAATGGAACATCCTTAGATAGCAAGTGGCACAGAGGTCTTGCCATGGCGTTGAATGAAGCAATGAATCACCGGTAGAAGCCGGCGTGACCCAAGAAAGATCTGATGTCTTTAACATTTCAAGGGGTAGGCAATTTTTTTATGGCTTCCACTTTGGCTTTATCTACCTCTAATCCCCTTGATAAGATAATGTGCCCTAACACAATGCCTTGAGTGACCATAAAATGGCACTTTTCCCAGTTGAGCACTAAGTGGGTCTCCTCACATCTTTTCAACACTTTCTCTAAATTTTCTAGACAAGTTTCAAAACTATTCCCATAAACTGAGAAATCATCCATGAAGACTTCTAACACTTTTTCAACCATTTCACTGAATATGCTCATCATGCACCGCTAAAAAGTGGCGGGTGCATTGCATAGGCCAAAGGGCATGCGTGTGTATGCAAATGTCCCAAATAGGCACGTGAATGTGGTTTTCTCTTAGTCTTCAAGTGCAATTTCTATTTGGTTGTATCCAGAGTATCCATCTAAGAAACAGTAGTAAGCTTGTCCTGCAATTCTTTCCAAAACTTGATCAAGAAAAGGTAACGGAAAATGATCTTTCCTTGTCACAGAATTGAGCTTTCTATAATCAATGCACATACGCCATCTTGTCTGGATGCTCATGGGAATCAGCTCATTGTTCTCATTTTTTATAATAGTGACTCCAGATCTCTTTGGTAGTACCTGTGTTGGGCTAACCCATTCAGAATTAGATATAGGGTAGATGATGCCAGCATCTAAGAGCTTCAACACCTCCCCCATAACTACTTCCTTCATGTTTGGGTTTAACCTTCTCTGTATCTGTATCACCGACTTTGCATCTTCTTCTAAGAAAATTCTATGGGTGCAAATTAAGGGACTAATGCCATGCAGGTCTGCTATAGTCCAACCTAGAACTTTCTTGTGTACCTTTGACAGATTCAGCAATTTCTCATCCTGTTGAGAATTCAGACTTGATGAGATCATCATCGGCAAAGATTCTCCTTCACCTAGGAATGCATACTTAAGGTTGTTTGGCAATAATTTCCTTTCAGGTGTGGGTGAGCAGCTTGATGATGATAGAGGTTTACTTGGTGAAGATCCGAGAGGTTATGGTTTTGGGTTACCGTAGGTTATGGATAAGATAGATTCAGTTTTCTCTCGAGAGCAATCTTATTGCTCCACAAATTCCTCCAACTCAAAATTTTCTTGAGCAAATTCACACTTAATGTACTCCTCACTCAAGGTCTGTATCAAATCAACTTCTCCAGTCTCATTCTCCATGTCAGGTTGTTTGGAAACCCTAAAAATGTTTGTTTCCAAAGTCTTGTTTCCAAATGACAATTTCAAGATTCCATTCCTATAGTTGATGATGGAATTTGATGTGGCAAGGAATGGTCGACCTAAGATGACTGGCATAGGAGGCTGAGGCCCCTGATGCGGCTGGGTGTCCAAAATAATGAAGTCCACCGGAAAGTAAAACTTATTGATTTGTACTAGAACGTCTTCCACAATTTCTCGAGGAACTTTGATTGATCGATTAGCCAGCTAAAGGGTCACTCTAATGGGTTTGAGCTCACCTAATCCCAACTGTTGATACACACTGTATGGCAACAAATTGACACTAGCTCCTAAATCCAAGAGTACCCGATCAACCTTTTGACTTCCTATGATGCATGTAATGGTTCGACAGCCTAGGTATTTGTATTTGGGAAGAGTTTTTCAATTGGAGAATGGCGCTGATTTGTTCGGTCAGGAATGCCTTTTCATACACATTTATTTTTCTTTTGACAGTGCACAGATCTTTCAAAAATTTTGCATATGAAGGTGTTTGTTTGATTGCATCCAACAACGGGATGTTGATTCTCACTTGCTTGAACACTTCATATATGTCCGCATTTTGTTGATCCTTCTTTGCACTAATCAGTCTTTGAGGGAAACGAGATTTGGGATTGAATTGAATTCCCTCTACAACATTTTTGCCTTTGTCCTTCTTTTTGCTTGGTGCTTGCTCTTCCTCCAAGGTTGTTTTGATAACCGAATCACTATGATCGGCTATTTCTTCCTCTTGCACGGTAGGGTATGACATCCTAGGGTTTTCAGGTTTCTCAACTATTTTTCCAGTCCTCAGGATAGTTACTACTTGCACTTGCTCATGACTTTTATTTTCACTAGATGAGGCTTCTATCTGATGGGTTTGACCTATGGGATTTAAATTGGGTTGGGAAGGAAATCGTCCAGGTTCTCTTACACTCAATGTCTGGGTCAATTAGCTTCTAATGTCTTCCATGGATCTATTGGTTTGTTCTTGGAATTTGGCCACTTGTGCATTTGTTCCCATTTGGCCTTGCATGAATTGATTGAGGGTGTCTTCTAAGGATCTCCTATGAGAAGGTTGGTATGTGTTGGTTGTAGACCCCTAATTGGCCTAAATTTGTGGAGGTTGTGAAGGGAAGGGCAGCTAGACTGCAGAATCATTTCTCCATGAGAAGTTAGGATGATGGCGGAGATTGGGATGATAAGAATTGAAGTTCCTATGGTGACCCCTAGAATGAAAATTTCCCCCTTAATTTTAGTTTGAATATTGACTTCCTTCATTGTTTTGTGAGTGTGTGTTTCCAGTTTGACCATACAACACATCCTTAAAACTAGGTAATGTAGGACAATCCTCTGTCTTGTGGTTTGAAGTCTCACACATGGCACACCTAACCTCAATTTCATTAACAGTTTGGGCTTTCTTTATCTCTAAAGTTTCAATCTTCCGGGTTAATGTAGCTAACCTGGCATTCAAATCATCATTCTCATTCAGCTGATGTTTACCCTGGGCTATGGATAATCTCTTGAATCTTTGGCTGATAGTGGCTGAACTTCCCAATTTCTAGTATTTTCTGTTAAAGTGTCAAAGAAATGAAATGCCTCATCAGGCGATTTGTCGAAGAATTCCCTATTGCACATGGTTGACATTATCATCTTAAGATTGGGAGATAAAGCATCATGGAAGAAGCTAACCACTCTTCACTGCTCAAAAGCGTGATGTGAACAGGCATTGAGAAGGTCCTTGAATCGTTCACATGCTTGAGCAAAATTTTCATTGGATTTGTAGGAAAAATTCATCATTTGCCTTTGCAAATTTGCGATTCTATTTGCTGGAAAGTATTTTTTTAAGAACGTGGTTTGCATTTCTCTCCATGTTCCAATAGATCGAGGCACAAGTATGTTTAACCATATCTTTGCCTTATCTTTTAATGAGAATGGAAAGAGCTTTAATCTAACCACATCCTCATTGATAGTTTGTTCCATACAAGTTCCACAAACTTCCTCAAACTCCTTCATGTGAGTGTAAGGATTTTCAAAGTCCATCCCATGAAAAGTCGGCAACAGTTGGATAGTGCCAGATTTAAGATTTAATCTATGATGATTAACCGGAAGCACTATGCAAGATGGTGTAGTTTTCCTATGAGGGTGGAGATATTCCCTGAGAGGACTACATGTATCAAGTTCAAGAGAATCTTGATCACCATGATCACTCCCAAGTATAGCTGGCATGTTCTCGTTGTGTTGAGACATGAGTGATTGTGTCAGTGATAGTTCAATGGTAGATAAAGAGTCAATAGGGCTATATAGCGGATTTTAATATTCTACAATTCTACCTAACCTAAGTATCATACACCATGCACAAACAAAAATAAAGTTAACAAAAAAAAAAAAAAAACAGAGTTACCGGATTTATCAGGAGATTCTTATTATTTTTTTTTCTTTTTCTTTTTGCCTTAATCTCCCCGGCAACGGCGCCAAAATTTGGTTGCACTCTCACCCTGCAATTAAAACACAACAAAATTTATATTAGATTTTTTTTTTGTGAGAGGTTTATACTCGCCAGTGTTCGAGTGCAGTTGTAGTCCAAATTTAATTTGTTATCTAGACAAATCCAGGTCATCCACGGAGAGATTTATTTATGGAAAAAGAAAAAGAATGTCACGCACACACACATCTTGATGAATTGGTAACATGATTTTTTTGTGGATTTTCAAATAGCAGATGCTAGGAAATAAAACAAAGCAAAAATTAAAATAAACATTAAATGTGAGAATATATAATTGGATAACACTTGAGTTAAGACAATTTCAACACCAACCCGTTGATCTCCAATTTTTAGCAAAAAAGATTAGCAACATTAATTTAATTTCAGATATGAGGGTATGCTATTAAATACAATTAGAGATGATGATAGTTCTAGTTTAAGCAATCCCCATACATGATATACAGGATTCTAGTTTAAGCAATTACCATAAATTCGATTGCAATAAATACACAAAATAACTAAATTAACCATTCGGGTTTGGGTATGATAGCGTTTCGAGTTCTAGTAACTTCCATACGTGGCATGAAATCTTTAAGTTAGGCTTACGCTTCAATCCAAACCTAGTGATTTCTCAATAATTAATACACACTCATACTAAAATTTAAATTAATGTCACTCATTTAAAGTGCAGATTTCTTTGGGAATCATTGGCGTTGGACACTATCATTGCCTTAACCCAAGATTAGATTTAGGTACTCATATTCATTTGAAAGTTAATTAATAGGAATTTAAATGACATAATTTAAATGACAGAAATTAAAACAGCATAAATTAACCGCCCATTTAAGCGGTGGATAATAAAAAGACATGAATTAAAATTGCAGGAATTTAAAGGCAAAAATTAACCGGCCATTTAGGCGGTGGATAATAAAGTAACAATAAATGACATTAGAATTCAAGAAAAGAAAGAAAAGATGTAAGATCACAAGAGAAGACAAGAGAAAAAGAAGAGAGAACAAGAGCAATTCTCAAAGAGAAACTCTAAGAAAATAACTAAGCTTTGATTCAAGAATAATAATAACTCTTTCAAGTGCAACTAAATGAGCTATTTATAGCCCACAAGATGCAATACAAATCACACAATTTCAATTATACAACTAGACATAATTATATCTAATGGGCACTCACACACCTAAAGCTAAATGAATTTTAGCTAAAAAACACACCTAAAGTTAAATGGATTTTAGCTAAAAAAACACACCTAAAGTAGCACTCATAAAACAAATATTTAAAAATAAAATAAAAAAAAAATTTTACAAGTTAGGTTTTGGGTCTTCTTTATGTTGGATTTGGATCTTCCTTGTGATTAAAATGCTTGGGCCTTCCTTGGAATTAAAATGCTTGGGCCTTCTTTGGAATTAAAATGCTTGGGCCTTATTTGGTTGGACTCCATTTAAATTGCACTAGATTTTGAGTAGTAACGTTGGCCATCCTATTGACTCTTTAACATCTTCAATTACACGACAAATGTCAATTTCTCCATATCATCCTGACAATAGTACATAATGTGCATAATTATTCAAATTAAACATTAATATAAGATAAAAATAGGGATATAATTCATTAAGATTTAGAAAAATTAATTCCTCATCAGTGAGCCATCGCGGATAGTCTCCCGCACCTCATCCTACGTGCACAGTAGCGTCGCTACTGCCCGACCTCACCTTCCGGCTGCTAGCCACCTCCATCACCACTGGTCGTCACAGCCACCACTGGCCACCTCTGCGCGCTTGTTAGTTTGCTACCTCATGCCATCGCGACCACTGCTGCTCGCCCCTACTTCCATCACCGGTCATAACTCCCTGTAGCCGCTTCTGCCTCCAGCCACCCCCAACCGGCCACCGATCGACCCAAGCTCTCTCACAATCTCTATCTCTTTGTCTGTCTCTCTCTCACACTAGCCCTCTACCTCAGCTCTCTCTCGAGCCTTCTTTTCTCTCTTTCATTTTGATATCAAAATCCTTGTAAAAGACTTGGGCAGCAAACTCACGGGTACATATATATACACAAATTACACATTTAATCCCCACTAATTTCTCATTAATTCACTTAAGGAATCTATTAATTACAATTTAACCCTCCAAAGTTAAATAATATTACAAGCCATCCACAAATCTTTGAATTAATTACCATCAAGCCACTCCAAAATCTTGATTTCTCTTAAATTAATAACCGAGAGTTACTCGAAAAGACTGATTTCATCCCTGTGCCTTCATAGGACCTTTATTCCATCAGAAAACACTTTAGGATTACCTCACTCACAAAACCAGACCACCCATAGGGTCCTTTCAACTTTTCGGAGGTCCCTTACCACCATTCGGTTCAGTCAACAATTCTGGCTTCTACAACAACTATTCCAAAAACTATTTTCGGTCTGATTGCTTTCAGCGTCATTAATCTCACCTCAAGGCACTCACCAATCTCATGCCCTCTTCCCTAGACATCCAAGTCCCAGGGCATTCCCTGCCATTAATTCAGCAATTTTATTAATTAATTCTCTAAACTGACTTTTGGGCTCTTCGAACCACTCAAGGCCTTTCAAAAATAACATAAAATCCTTTTTTTTTTTTCCAACACCATGTAATACCGAGTATTACAATAGCATATTTCAGTAATTTTCTACCCACATGTAGCTAAATTAATACACGCTATAAAATAATATAATTTTAACAAAATTAGTAAAATCACACTCTAAATTAAATTATAACTGTAAGAAATTTTTAATATATATTCTCCCTCTTACCTGACTACTTTAAAATTCAATTGCACAAAGTTTTCCTTGAATTTTCTTGGATTTTCTTCCTTCTTGTTGTTGTCTTCTTCCCAAACTTTTGCCTTTTCTGTTACTTTGTTATTCTGCCCGAATTCACACTGAAAATTGAGTCTTAAATAGGCAAAAAGTTGGGTGAATGAGCATTAGTCACATGGCAGCTAGCGACTACATCGCCTTGGCCCAAAACGACATCGTTTTTGAGCAAGGTATGGCTAGAAAATTACAACCATTTCTCCTTCCGCGTTCGCCTACTCCAGTTGGAACTCGGATCCCCAAGCCGCACCTCCCGTGCACGTGCCATCTTTCCTAGCTACTCCCTCAATTATATATATGCACCCAATTAATTTTAAAATGATCCCCAGCCAAATTTCAAAAATTACACCTAGACCCTATAATTTTCAGAGATTAATACCTACACCATACTTAATAATAACACTTATACCCTAATTCTTTCCAACAATTACTTGCCCATTTATTTTAAATTAATATTTCACCTTAAATACACAAATATTTAACAATCACCTCAAATACAATAATTAATTCTCCCACTAAATTATTCAAATCCACAAAACTTCAATAAATCATAAATCTTTTTAAATACAAAGATTAATAATTATTATATGTTCCCAAAATATCGGGATGTTACACTTTTTCTTCTTTTTCTAGTTTAAAGCCTACATTTTTATTTTTCTTCTAATCATTTCCATCATCCTTTTTCATCATAATTTTAGGTGTCATTAATGACCCTAGCAAATTATCAAATGGCAAGTTATCTAAATATTTGTCTTCGGTTATAGATGTAACTTTCGGATCCCAAGCCCTAGGAAGACTTCTCAATTTTTTTCACTTTCTCACCATTTGTATATGTTTTTCCTAGAGACTATATCATTAACCCTAGTAAACATTTCTTTTATAGATTCATTTTCTTTCATACTAAACAATTCATAATCATGAATAAGTAAATTATTTTTTTTTTCTTTTACCTGCTTAGTACTTTCAGTGTTACCTTTAATTTGTCCTATATTTCTTTGGAATATTACACGTGGAAACCCAGTTGAACTCTTCGGGGCCTAAAACACAGAAGAATGTGTTCATGGCTCTTGCATTTACCTCCACTGTCCTCTTATCATCTTCCATCCACTCCTCCATATCTAGAAGCTTAACTTCCTTCTTGATGGACTGCATAATACTTATGTCCTACATAAGAAAACAAGACATGTGTTTCTTTTAATACCCATAGTTAGAACCATCAAAGAAATGAGGATGGGAAGTGCTTTGATCCTCAAATTAAGATGAACTTAAAATATGTTCCATTGAGGATCTTTTGTAATGACTTGTTAGCAGGTTTAGGTCATTTAGTCAATATTATTGTGTGTGGGATTTTGTTATTAATTGGTCAATGCTTTTGAGGAATTATGTGTGATGTTTGAAAAGCCAAAAAAATAAATGAACTTATAATGTTGAAGGAAAAACCAAAGCAAGACATTGTGTTGAGGTTGAAAAGTCAAAGCAAAAAAAGATTATGATTTATGTTAAAAAGTCAACATTGAATTGGGATTTGAAGGAAAAGGGGTTGCTGTGTATGTATATGTATATATATAATATATGATATATTATATTAATAAAAGGGTTATTTCATTATATATATGCAAAGGTATAAATAAAAAATAAGAAGCAAGCTAGGAGTCTTGAAGTGAAAATAATGTTAGTGCTGGTGCCCTAATGCTAGATTTAGATGGCATCTAGCATTTATTATTATGGGATTGATGATGTAATTCTTGCAATATATAATAAAATATATTTTCATATTTTAATGTCACATCTTCATTCATAACTCTACAATCATTATATATGAATGAGTTCTTAAATTTATTATTAAAGGTCTTATATTCTTAAGTGTTAAGAATATGTAACTAAAGACCTTTGTATTAAAGATATCTTAATGATAATTCTCAGTCCTTCAACTTCTCAGAAGAGGACTATGATTAGTCGAGTACGGACTAATACATGGGATACTACCTTTTATTAGTATGAGACGCTAATAAAGGATGGTGAGTCGCATGCCATAATCTATGAGATGGATATAGTATACATGTCGGTAGATGCTAGTGGAACATCTACTGAATGTGATGCACGTTATCACATGGTTGAGAGGATTTATGATCTATTACATGTTTCGATTGTGTTACTGGTCCTTTGACTAGAGGTAACACAATTGTCTTGTATGTTGGTGTTAGGGATTTGCTGTTACTAAGAACCATCTGGTTACTAGGTGGGAGATGCACTGTGTGGTTCCTATGTAGTGGTATATAGAGGCAAGTGATTGCTAATGGGATTCATCGACCTCTGGCATGAGGTGAATATTGTAACGCCCCAGTTTTCAATTACACAATGAAGCAATATGATTTTCATTCTATGCTAATATTAACCTCAGGCGTTATTGGAAACTCTTCATCAACGAAAGCGAATGATCGAAACTGATAGCTAGCTAAAGATAGATAAAAATGATTCTCAATAATAAAACCTCTAATATGAGTACACCGTGATGCATGACTTCCAAAAATCATCAAATATCTCTTGCCATGATCACAGTACATAGCAATCACGACTTACAACTTTAACAGCATAATAAGTAAATCCAAGCCTTACGTAACCCTTGTTTATACAATTGCGATACATCACTCTCAAACATAAACCCAAAGATTACATAAGATCCATAGTACATGAGAACATAAAATTAAATTAAACTTTGGCCTTCTCATAGTCCTTTTCTCTTGCTTATCTCTGGTACCTGACACGCTGAGATACCTGGGACAATGAATATCCCAAGGGTATGAAACACCTGAGTTAGATTGTTACATCTAAGTGAGTGCCATAAGGAAGAAGATACATGAATGCATACGTGAGACAAGAGACATCCCAGAGGGTAATTCAAGAAAGGAAATAGTTCATGCATAAGCAAACGAGTACAAAGAACAACAAGAATATTCCCTTATCACCATTTCCTCGGCCCATCATCATGCCAAACATCTCAGCCTCACCTCTAGGCTAAGCCCCACCTCTGGGCACGTGATTATGGTCTAACCCCTCACCTCTAGGCATGACCCCACCTCTGGGCACGAGATTACCCCCCGATCATCGTGATGTTCCACCAACAGGCTACTAATCATCATATTCAAATTTCAATCCCACCAACTAGCCACAAAATACAACACAAAGATGCATACATATAGGCGAGATATGCTCAAAGTAAGGAAATATGAGATGTAAGCCACCAACCATGAGATATTATATGACAAAGCAGAAGGAATATGATATGCAAGCCACGCACAAAAGTCGTCATGGTTAAACCTGATGAAACAAAGTATAAAGGATATGCTCGAAACCAAGAAAACATGAGACATGAGCAACAACCACCCATAAATAAATTCAAGAGTGATAAAAAAGAAGTAAGAAACATGCATAAATCACTCACCGAATCTTTTCACTTCTCGATTGCATAGTTTAAGGGCCGTAGTTTGCTCCAAGCAAGCTGTTTCTCTAAAAATCGAGACTTTTTGGTAATCAAACCTAAACTATGTTTTGATAAGTAGGTAGGCATTAAAAGTATGAGTTTCCATGAAAAATTTCAGGCCTAGAGGGCCTGTCATGCGCCCACATGTGCGAACACAAGGGGGCTACCATGCGCCTGGATGTGCAGCCCTGTTGGGCGCATGTGGTGCACGCGCTGCCATGAATTCTGCTACCGAAAATTAAAACAGGCATAACTTGCTCATTTTAACTCCAATTCGAGTTTCGTTTGAACCTACAAACTCCTCTTTCAACCCTCTACATGATTAAAAAAAGAAATTGAGCTTGCCTCAAAATTTGGGTGATTGATTTGCACAAAATTCTAGACGACTCGTATTTTTTGGGAGCCTGATTTTGACTTCCACTCGGGCAATGCTTCCTCCCCTTTTATAAGCTAATTAACCTCTTGATTTAGGGGCCACAAACCAAGCCCAATGCATGCTTATATAGAACCTTTAAACCCATAAGATTGAGACACTTGACTTTCTTAAGATGGTGACACTTGGCATTGAGATTTGCATCGCAATCATTACTTTCTTCCCCTTGTGACAAGTGGGCCTAAACATTTGGACATAATCATGACATATTAAATCCTTCAATGAATAGTTTTTTGCCATGTGTCATGGGGATTTGAGCCATCATCATTACTTTTATCCTACTGTGCCATGTGTCCCTCGAAAATTGGGTCGTCATCATTACTTTCATTTATGGTGCCAAGTGTCCATTGGGATTTGGCTACCATCATAGCTTGCATCTCATGGTGCCATGTGTCCTATATCATCATTACTTCCATGTGTTTCCATTAAAATGGTGCCATGTGTCCCATATAATCATTACTTCCATGTATGGTCAATAAAAGCTTGTCACATGTCCCAACCTCAGAGGCTAAGCAAAGACTTGGAGAAGACTTGGGGAAGACTTTGAGAAGACTTGAACTTGGACTTTAAAATGATCCAAAGCTACGTTTGATTGAAGTTTGAAATCCAAAGATATTTTGAAGTTCATATCTTTTACACTAATTCCCAAAATTTTTGGTCAATTGGACTTGTACTCGAACTTTCATAATTATGACTTTACCCCTAGCTCAGAAAATGAACTTTTATCACAAGCATTACATCATATTTGATTTTAAAAAATCTCAGGTTTTACAAATATCATATGCGATCAGTGGTGGTTTTGATTGAAGAAACCCTTGGGCAGTGTACACTTGATTGGAAAGTGTTCTAATGTCGAAAGGAATTCCGATGTGTCATCTCAATCTCACCACACTAATTTTGGATTAGTCATTGAGTTAGTGAGTTTAATTAGTCCATGACTCTCACTCGATCTGGATGATAACTGATGGAGGGATTATAGTACACGAGAATCGAAAGTCCAAATAGGTTTTATTCCAATGTAAGACTTCATTACTTGTAGGATCGCCTTGACATAATGCATGCTAGTTCTCACTCAGGGTCTTTCAAGGTACATTGAGGAGATGGAGAGATTCTCGTTGTAGACCAAAATTTTTGGTTAACGTCAAAGAGTTTGACTTGTCCTGATTTCTATTTAGTAGTTGTTGTAGCCTGGAAACTATGACAATAGAATTTGTAATGCGAGAAAGCTAGAGCCAAGGCAAAGCAAGGTCGATAGCTGGCATGAGTTTACTGGTGAAGATAGGCGTTGGGTAGCTCTGGTCCCCGATATCCTGGCCAGGGTCGTAGATGGTCTCCTGATGGCATATTCGGCATCGCTCGGGATTAGCTCCCCATGTGCTTCGGGCACATCTACACTCACAGGAACTAGTTAGAAGGCACATAGGGATCCCTCGCCTGCGTATGCCCTTCGATGCTTAAATTAGTACCTGTAGGAAAGGAGTGCAATAGATAAGTAAAGCATGCTATCATTGAATATATAACAGTTATACCTTTCCCAGCAAGAGAGGGTTGATCTCAGTACTATTACAGGGAATCGAGGATGCACCTGCACCTGAGTAGCAATCAAACAGGCTTGAAAAGAATGCCCCCCCAGAAAGCCATTCAACCTAGGGGGCCCTTCAGGAGAATGTAATACCCTATGTTACAAAGTGTCAAGTAAGTTCAAGGAACTGAAAATTAATTTGAGAATTTAGTTAAGTAATTGCCAAATCGATGGAAGGGAGTACCCTAGAATGTAAATATCTAAGGAAAAAGTTATGTCATTCACAAGTGTCTTGAGACATGATTTGTGACACTGAAAGCAATCGAAATAGAGAAAATTTTTCGGTATAACTAATTTTAGCTTGGAAAATTGAATGATCGTAAGGGATGTAATAGTTGAGATTTTTATATTCAAATACTTGAAGAAATATGATTTTTTAAGGGATTGTGGATGTTTGGAGACAAAAGTTCAATTTCTGAGCCAGGGGCAAAATCATAATTTTTTAGGTTCTGGTAAAAGTGTAATTTATCTAAAAATTAGGGGTATTAGAGTAATTAATCCATTCTTCAGGGACTAAAATGCAATTAAAAATTAGCCCGGGACCATGTTGAAAAGGGTCTAAGTGCAATTATCCAAAAGTTTGGGCCAAAGTGTAATTCTTGAAACCTTTTTACTAAGGGCATTTGGGAGATTCAGGAAAAGTCTCATAAATGACTTTAGAGATAAGGATGAAGTCTCATGATAACGTTAGAGATAAGATGAAATCTCATGATGACGTTAGAGATAAGATGAAGGCTCATGATTACTTTAAGGATAAGATTTGATAAGATTTCATTAGATAAGATAAGATTTTATTAGATATGATTTGATTTGGATAAAGATTTGATTTGAATAAGATTTGATTCAGATAACAATGATTGCATAAAATCTTGGAAGATTTGGATTGATCGGAAAAGATTTTGGAAAATTTAGAATAATTGAAGAATGTTTTAGAAAATTTGGAATCACTACAAAAAAATGAGTTTTTTGCGGCGATTTTAAAAACCGCCGCAGAACATGGTATTTTGCGGCGGTTTTCCAATCGCCGCAAAATATGTTTTTTATGGTGGTTTATCCGAAATTTTGAGCAATTTTTCAAAACCGTCACAAAATTAATTAATCTAAAATTCAAAAATAAATTTCACGACAGTTTTAACCAACTGCGCAAAATTCAGCAATAAAAAAATAAAATATAGCGGCAGTTCTGTTAAACCGCTACCAAATTCATTAATAAAAAAAATTTTAAAAAGTTAAATTTATTAATAAATTTTTTTTTAAAAAGTTAAATTTAGCGGCAGTTTTGTCAAAATCGCCGCTAAATTCATTAATAAAAAAATTAAAAAATAAATTTCGCGGCAGTTTTTGTCAATCGCCGCAAAATTTAGTAATAAAAAAATAAAAAATTAAATTTAAAAAAATTAATAATTTTAAAAAATAAAATAAAATTAAAATTTACAAATTAATCTAATTTTTTTATTTTTTAATCAATTAATTTATTTAATTTAATTCAATTAAATTAAATAATTTATTTATTTTAAATTTATCAATTAATTTATTTAATTTAAATTAATTAATCTATTAATTTATTTAATTTAATTAATTTGTTTAAAACATTTTATGTTCAATTAATTAATTTAATATAATAACTCTTTTTTAGGTATTTTGAGAGTTTAATTAATTAATTTAATTTAATTCAATTCAATAGAAAATAAATTATTTTTTATTTTATTTAATTTGGGGTTAAGTGTAATTTCAAAAAGTTGAGTTTGTGGGTGCAAAGAGAATTTTGAAAAATAGTGGTTCAATTACTTTATAAATAATATGCGCAAATATATTACAAGGTGGCTTTGCACATCAGGTGGCATCGTGCACACACGCGCGTACGGTAGGTCATGGGATCGAAATTTGGGGAAAGAATTTGCAACAATTAAATTCCAATAGGCGCTAGTGAGCGTGCGCGCAGGCGCACAGGGGTGGAGCAGGGGCGAGCCTCACGCACGCGCATTATTTTTGTCTGCTGCGGGAAATAGCGGCGGTTTCAAAAACCGCCGCTAAAATTACCAAAACTACCGTTAAATTTTTTTAATAATTAAATTTAATATTAAAAAAATAATTTAATATTAAATTCGATTAAATTTAGTGGCGGTTTTAAAACCACCGCTAAATTTAAAAAATCGCCACTAATTGCGGGGGTTTTCAAACCACCGCTAAAAATATCACTTAGCAGCGGTTATACCAGTGGTTGCTAAAAACCACTGCTAAATGCTGCCCGACGGCTGTATCTGCGACAGTTAAAAACCGTCGCTAAATGCAAAAAAAAATGCCGCTAAATGCCAGTTTTTTTGTAGTAAATGATTATGTAAAATCTTAGAAGATTTAGAATGATTACAGAATATCTTAGAACATTTACAATGATTGTAGAAGATCTTAAAAGATTTGGAATGATTGGAAAAGGTTTTGAAAGATTTGAAATGATTGCAGAATATGTATTTCTTGGTGGCTAAGTTTCCAAAATCTATAAATAGGGGTTCATGGCCAAAGGTTTCTCATTCAAAATTGTGATAAATTCGTGCTAGACAAGAGTGTTTCGAGTATAGTGGATAGAGGGCTTTTTAAAGCATACGCGAGGCATCACACGCACAGAGCACTTGGACAACGCGTGAGGGCGTTTAAGGAAGTGGTTTGGTCAAAAAACTTGAGGAGTTGCACGAAAATCGAGGTTGGGCACAAGATTAAAGGTATTTTGAGTTTCGTTCAAGGTGAGTGTTCGTCCCCAAAACTTGTTTACTGTGAGTTGTTCACTACAAAAACTTGGTACTTGTTCTATCTAAACATGTTGTGATTTCATGCAAAATGGTTTTATGCATTGAAACGGTAACTGGTGAAAGTTGGTTTTATGAGGGAGGTTCGTCCCTAAATGTTTCGAACTTGAGCATTGTATTTTATAAAATTGTTGTTTATATGATGCATTGAATTGTAAAATGCGGCATTGTCTTGCGTTTTATGTGTTCGTAAGGAATGTCAACCTAAGATGTTGTCTAGATAGTGTAGCTATAATTCTCCAAGGGCGTGACGGAATAATAGGGGTATCTGATGCTGGTATGCATGTCAGGATAGCCGTCTTAGTTTTCGTGCCAGACCGTTTGGTCAGAGAAGTTGCACTAGGATGACTAGGTGATCCATACTGTATTGTTCATGTGGGATGTCAGCCTAGGATGTTGTCTGGATAGTGTAGCCATAATTCTCCATGAGCGTGACGAAATAATAAGGGTATCTGATGCTAGTGTGCATGTCAAGATAGCCACCTTAGTTTCCGTGCGGTGAAATTTTGGAGTTAGGATTGTATAGTGGTTCTTGGATGCTTAGAGTGGAAGTGTAATCTTGAGATATGCGTTGGCTTGCCTCTCTTAAGCTAGAATCGCATCATGTCGTCGAGTCGGTATGGTGGCATAGCTTTTAGAGAGATTGCTCTTTTCCCGTGGTAGGGTTAAGCGCTTGGGATTCTCTTAGGCTGGGCTTACCAGGTGTATTGGTTTATTTCATGTCTTGCATTCATTCATGAAAAATGTGTTTTTGAACTCTCACTTAGATGATTCATCATCTAATATGGACTATATCCCTGGAATATTCAAACGTTCTAGGTGAAGGCAACGGTGCAAAGGGAAAGGAAATTGCCAAGGAGTGACGGCAATTAGAGGATGTTTTATATTATGTCATTTCAGTTATGTTGTTTACTTTGATGACGTCATGTAAACGTTGGTTGACTTTATGATATAAATAAAGTGAGTTCGATTATGGTTTAATGAGGTTTCGATCTGGCTTCTGCATTTGAGTTGGTTAACCTGTCTTAGTTTATTGATGGTTCATAGTTGATATACTGAGGAGGTGTAACGGGATCTTTCGGGAATGGTTTGTGTTGGGTTTCTATTGTTTGTTTGGAAAAAAAATATCCCCGGAATCTTACATTACCTAACGCTCCGGAGAAGTGGGGTGTTACAAAGAAGATGGGCCTCACGGTGAGCTGTCAAAACAGGTCCTTAACCTCTAAGAAGCCTATAGGACGAAGCCCAGAGTTGGCAAAGGATAACTCTAGGCATTGCTGCCCTCTCTGAGAGACTTACTTCTAGTCTTCTCTAAGAGACTTTCAGTCCTTTTAGAGAGACTTCCATTCCTCTTCGAGAGACTTTCAGTTCTCTCTGAAAGACTTGCTGACCTCTCCAAGAGACTTTCAGCTCTCTCCAAGAGACTTGTTGCTCTCTCTGAGAGACTTGCTGACCCCTTTCTAACCCTTTGACCTTGCTATTTATACCCTTATTTGCCTTAGACCAATAGAATTTGGAAACTATGACAATAGAATTTGTAATGCGAGAAAGCTGGAGCCGAGGTAGAGCGAGGTTGACAGCTGGCAGGAGTTTGTTGGTGAAGATAGACATAGGTAGCTCATGTCCCCGATATCCTGGTCGGGGTAATAGATGGTCTCCTAATGACATATTTGGTATCGCTCAGGATGGCTCCTCACGTGCTTCAGGCACATCTGCGCTCATAGGAACCAGTTAGAAAGCACGCGAGGATCCCTTGCTCGCGTATGCCCTCCGATGCTTAAGTTAGTACCAGTAGGAAAGAAGTGCAATAGACAAGTAAAACATGCTATCATTGAATATATATAACAGTTATACCTTTTCCGACAAGAGAGGGTTGATCTCGGTACTATTACAGGGAATCGAGGATGTACCTGCACCTTAGTAGGAATCGAACAGGATTGAGAGGAATCCCCCCCGCACAGCCGGTCAACCAAAGGGCTCATTCGGGAAAAGGTGGGCCTCATAGCGAGCTATCGAAATAGGTCCTTGGCCTCTAAGAGGCCTATCGGGCAAAGCCCCAAGTTGGCAAAGGATAACTCTAGACATTGTTACCTTCTTTGAGAGACTTCAAGGTCTCTTCGAGAGACTTGCTTCCAGTCTTCTCCAAGAGACTTTCAGCCTTTCAGAAAGACTTCCAATTCTCTCTGAGAGACTTGCTGATCTCTCCGAAAGACTTGTTGATCTCTCCGAGAGACTTGCTGCCCTCTCTGAGAGACTTTCATTCCTCTCCAAGAGACTTCCAACTCTCTCCGAGAGACTTGCTGACCTCTCCGTGAGATTTTCAACTCTCTCTAAGAGACTTGCTGCCCTCTCCAAGAGACTTTCAGCTCTCTCAAAGAGACTTGTTGACTTCTCCAAGAGACTTGCTACTCTCTCCGATCTCCGAGAGACTTTCAACTCTCTCCTAGAGACTTATTGTCCTCTCTAAGAAACTTTTAGCTCTCTCTAAGAGACTTGCTGACCTCTCCAAGAGATTCGCTGCTCTCCCCGAGAAACTTTCAACTCTCTCTGAGAGACTTTCCGAGAGAGAAAGAGAGAGAGAGAGCCTTTTTCCTTCAAGAAATAGCCCCTTTCTAACCCTTTGACCTTGTTATTTATACCCTTATTTGCCTTGGACCAATTTGCCCCTCAAGCTTAGGTTATTTACCATTTTGCCATTAGATTGGTTCTTGGTTATTTAACCAAGGTTTCTTCTTGGGAAACGTGTCCCGACTCGAGACCACTTTTGGGATTTGCTCGCCTAGGCCTAATGACCAAGATACCCCTAGGTAAACGCTCAGGAATTTTATAGCACAACAGTAGTGAATTTAGAAGGTCACATAAATATCCGAGTATGATGGTTGACTAAGCGATTAAGGCTGAAACCATCATTAAGAGTTAACGATGTTGGATTTAAGAGTTAACATATTATATTAAATGATTAATTAATAAGAAACAATTATCAAGAGTTGACGTGCATGCTGTTAAGCGTTAATGGGGGGTTTAGTGTCATTATGAGATAATGAAAGTACTCTTAATAGTTAATAGCAGGCCTAGATGCAATTTCTGGAAGTCTTGAATAAAGGGGCTAAAACAGTTAACAGCCTTGGGAAATTGTCGATCATTTCAAGACAAACAGTCAACAGCTCCTTGTGAACTGTCGACAGTTTCAGTCAATCTCGCTGGCAGATTGCATGGCTGGTTGTCATCTTTTGCAACCGAAAGATGGACGCGTAGCGATAGCAAACGATGGGAGGACGACATGCATCCTTGGCATGCCTCCTTCTTCTCTTTCCCTTGTCTCCTCCTGATCCCCTTGTCGAATTTTCCTCTTTTGTGTGTACCCTAGGGTTTCTATTTTGAGAGAATATATATGTTTATGTTTGTGCTCACAAAGAGAGACAACCAGAGTAAGTTTTAGCTCATTTTTCTCTCAGCCATCCTTGCTATTCATCTCCCATTCAGAAATCCTAACCTCCATTGCTCCTCTTGCTTCCTCATAGCTATTGTAGCTCATTGTTCTTAATAGTGAGACTATCAAGTTTGAGAAGCCTATTTAGATTCATAACCCAAACCAGTTTCTGCCCTTAATCTCCCTTACCTTCTTTGTCTAACACAAAAAGAGAGTAGAGGGATTTACCATCTCACCAGAATGTGGACTAGAAAGGCCCCTCATAGTTTCGGGGGACAATTTAGTCTAACCAAAAGTTGTTCGAGAGCTGTTTTCGGGAGCAAGGAGTTGCTGCTATCGGGAGGATTTCAAACTTTACTTTAGCCTTCAAGTGTTGAAAGGTAAACCTACTAAACCCCCTATGGCTTGGTTTAGTTTCGATTAGCATATGGATATTGGAAACAAGTCTTACAAGGTCATTTTTTGTTTATATTTCTACTGCCTTCTTTGATGTTTTTGAAAAATATTTTCAAAACCGATTAAAACCTTGCATTGGTACACTTATTAATGGCATTACTCATCAGTGGTATCAAAGCCTCGGCTCGTTTCCATGTCTTATGCAGTTGTTAGTGCAATATGTATGAGTTTCGTGTTGGAAAATGCTCATTGTTTTGTAGGTGAAGCTACTTCCAGTTGACAACCTACATCAATCAACCGGCAGTTCTAGGCTTTGCCTTTGAGGAACTATCGACAAGTTGAAGAAATTGTCGACCGTTTTGAGCAGAACCCAGAAGTTGTTGATAGTTTGCCTTGAAACTATTGACTATTTTCAACTTTGTCTAAAATTTTTGGGATTTTTTAATTTTTGTTTTTATGCAATGTGATTGATATGATACATAATTGATTAATACTCTTGATATGAGATATCAATGGCTTAAAAAATGATGCATATTACATTAACAAGGATATTAATCTTATATTGCCATAATATTCAATGAGATTGAATTGGGAGGGTGATCATGGACTTATACAATGTGATTGTATGAATGTATGAATGAATTGATGTATGTTACAAGTATTCATTGGTTTATAAAATAATATTTTTCATTTTGTTTTTGGGAATGTAATGAGACATAACTCTCCTTATAATTTCATTTTAGTAGGAAAAATATATAGTATAAATTTCTTGAAAAATGAAGAAGTCATTAAAAGTTGGTGACCCAAGGAGCAAGAAGGCCACAAGGAGATTTCCCATGAGATGCGTGCTACCCGCTTTGTGTTTGATCCCTTGTTGATGTTATTGATTAAATTTTGGATTTAATCAATTAGCTAAAAGTTCATGATCACTCCACTTTGTATGCTTAAATTTATTTGTGTATGAGATACATGAAAGGAAAATTTAATGCATGTATAAAGTGAAACCTCAAAAATAAATTCTGAATTTATTTTGAATGCATGAAGTTTTTTTGTGTTTGAGATACATAAAGGGAAAAACTTAAATATATGTTCAAAGCGAAAATTCTTCAAAAATATATTATGAATTTATTTTCTATACATGAGTTTATTTATGTATAAAATACATAAAGGAAAAACTTAAATGTATGAGCAAAGTGAGATCTTTAAAATTAATATCAAAATCTTGTCAAACGTACAAACTAATATTAGATACGATAAATAAGATTTGTCGTGATTCCTCACTGTTGTAGGAATTCGTTGCTCAATTGGGTGTAACCAACATGCCACCAAAGTGTTAAGGGTACATTTCTTGAGAGTTGACTAAATTTTCTATTTAAACAATTAATGTTTCTGGTTACCCACACAAATATGGCCAAAAAGCTACCAAATGGTTGAGGTCTGAGAGCTAGGACCATTCTCCAAAAGAGACTGTCCATCCAATGGATCTTAAGCGGGATATCAAAAACAGAGGCCATGGTTATAAATCCACCTTCAGCAACTCTTGCCGGACAATTGTTGAGAACTCGTCAAAAACCCCAACTGCTATACCAACGACACCTCTTACCGTCACAATTATCGGGATCGTCAGAGAATGAACTACGATTACCAAAAGTCGCCAGCAACTACCCAATCACGATTGCCGATAACTCTTGCCATGTCAGAGAAGTCGTATTCGGATGCTTGCGTTAGTCTCTTGCAACGGCCACGACGAACACCTTCGTCGAAGTTGAATTCGCACATCGTTGTTTATTCTCCTTGCTATTAATATTTTTTTGCCACGAACTTTTGTGCGTCCTTGAAGCATCCGACGACTGCAACTCCTTATAATTGGTTTTTCTCTCCACACTAGTAGATCTAATCGGCCCAGGAGAAGACCGGACACTACTCCGTACCGCCGACACACTCACTACTGCCTCCTTCAAATATATATATATATATATGTATATCCAATATATATTAAGCCGAGAGAGAGGAGGAGCTGGTTGTCCTGGCTGCTGTATTTATATCACATATACATGTGCGGTGGATTCAACGGACAGAAAGACGGAGGAAGAAGGAAGAAGGAAGAAGACGGACGAAGGGGAGGCGCTGGGAAATTGGGGAAGAAGAGAGACGCAAGCCCAGCGTGCATTCTGGAAATGAACGGAAGAAAGAGAAGGGGAGATGTGACCCCAACGCACTGCACCTAGACATGGCCAAAATTGAACCGGACCGGCGGTTCGAACTGGAACCGGACCGGCCGAACTGGAACCGGACTGAACCGGCGAAATTCGGTTCGGTTCGGTTCCGGTTCAAGGTTCCGGGGAACCGGAACCGCCGGTTCCGGTTCCGGTTCCGCAGAACCGAAAACCCCCCCCCAACGGTCCACACCCCCCCGTGCCCCCCCCTCTCCTCCCCCCCTCCCCCAACGGTCCAAAATTGGACCGTTGGCTGCCACCCCCCAAGCCAATTTTATTAATTTTTTTTTTTAATTTTATAATTCCTATCTATATATACCCCTCCCTCCCCCACTCATTTTTCATACTTTCTCTCTCTCTCTCTCTCTCAAGTCTCAAGCTATTATTCTCTCAATTTTGTCTCTCATTTAATATTTCAATTTCAATTTCTTCAATCTTCTCATTTTGTTATTTATCAATTTATTCAATTATATTGTTAATTATTTATTACTTGTTACTATATTATTTTATCATTATTATATTTTTTTATTATCATACTTTTTTCAAAAAAATGGCAAGTGAAGGTAGAAATTTTGAAAATGTTGAAAATGTTGAGTTTGAAGCTCAAAATTTTCAAACACAAGAGAGTGAAACTCAACAAAAGGGAGGTGAAAAAATTTCTACTTCTGATATTTTTAATATTCATTTCAAGAAAACACCAAAAGGAGATGGTAAATTTGATGTATCTTGTAATTATTGTAATCAGGTATACAAATTCAAGCAAGGAGGTGGATATGGTACTTTCGCCCGACATTTGCAAACAAAGCACCCGCTCAAGGTTGGATTGAGCCGCGATCAAACACAAATATCCGGGTTTGCTACCTCTTCAAACTCTCCTCAATTATTTCATTATAATGAAGCTAATTGTAGGTCTGGTTTAGCTGAAATGGTAGCAATTGATCATTTATCTTTTAGTTTTGGTGAAAAATTAGGTTTTACTCGATTTTGTCAAAACTTTGTTAATCCTAGTTTTAAATCAATTCCTAGAAATACTTTGAAAAGGAATTTGTTAAAATTGTTTAAAAACTCAAAAATTGAATTGATAACATATTTTCAAAACAATAATATTAATGTTTCTATTTGTAGTGATATTTGGAGTGATCATTGGCAAACTCATTCATATATGGGTATTACTTGTCATTGGGTTGATGAAAATTATGTTTTACAAAAAAGAATTCTTGCGTATCGATGTTTTGATGAAAGTCATAATGCTGAAAATATTTGTAGATTAATTCAACAAATTTTACAAGAATATAGATTAGTTAATAGAATTTTTTCAATTTCTTTTGATAATGCATCGGCTAATACTGCTTCTATTAATGAATTGAAAAGAATTTGCCAACCAAATTTTGGTAGAAGATTTTTTCATGTTAGATGTGCATGCCATGTTTTAAATTTATGTGTTCAAGATGGTATTAAGTCACTTAATTCTTATTTAGATCTAATTAGAAATGTTATTTCTTATATTTGGGTACACCCTCGAACTGCAAAAGCATGGGCACATTTTTGCACCTCCAATGGTCAAACCCCAAAACGTTTTTCAAAAGATGTCCCTACTCGTTGGAACTCAACTTTTAAATTACTTAATCAATCTTTTGAATATAAAGATTTATTGTGTTCTTTTGCAGCAAATTATATTCCACAATATCCTATTTTTCCAACTATGTGGAATGTTTGTAGTTCAATTTTGAATATTTTACGAATTTTTAATGATGCTACTCATACACTTAATAGTGTTTATAAACCAACTTCACATCAATTTTTAATAGAAGCAATGAATGTGGTCGGTGTATTAATGGAAGGAATTAATGTTGAAGAAATTTGTCATGCTGTTTTAGAAATTAGAGAAAAATGGTTACGTTATTATCAATTTATTCCTGAAATTTATCTTGTTACTATGGTATTTGATCCTAGGTGTAAATTTGATGGTTTAATTGAGTGTTTGTCTAACTATTATTCGTTGTTAGGATTAGAAAATAATGAAGAAATTGATGTGAATATTATAATTTCTAAGGTTAGAACTTTATGCAATCAATTATATGAAGCATATGTTATTGCTCCTAGTAGTGAAGAATCATTTCCATCCATGGCTTCGCATTCCTCTTCCTCCCAACCAATGAAATGGGGTCATAAATTTTTAGATCAAAGGAGGAAAAAACCTAGATCGAGCTCACATTCGGAGCTCGAAACTTATCTAACCACAGTTTTTGAGTTTGGTGATGATACAGGTTTAAATTTTGAAATTTTGGAGTGGTGGAAAAGGCACAAGGAGACATTTCCAACTCTTGCAATTATTGCAAGTCAACTTCTTGCAGTTCCAGCTTCAACTGTAGCCGTTGAACAAACATTCAGTAGTGGAGGCAACATTTTGGACGAAAGAAGATCAAGATTGGCTCCAGAATCATTGGAAGCTCAAGTTTGCCTCGATGATTGGGAAAGAGCTAACATGCGACGTCAAGAAGAACTTATCCATGCATCATCATCTGACGAATGGGTTAATGATGGTTCAACAACGGCGACTTCCGACTCCAATGAAGATGCGTAGGATCCAACTCATCCAAGTCCATATTTTATTTTTTTTCACATTTGTAAAAATTAATTTCTTGTATTACATTTTTGTTGTAATTATTTTTTAATGAAATTAAGTCTAATTCTATTTTTTATTTTTTATTTTTCACATTTGTAAAAATTAATTACTTGTATTACATACTTGTTTAGTTGTTTTAATTATTTTTAATGAAATTATTACTTATATTTCTTCAATTTTTAGTAGTGTTTTTTTATTAAAAATATGATTGAGAATATTTATATTTACAATTACATTTAACAATTAAAAATCGAAACCAAACCGAACCGAACAACGGAACAAGGACCAAAATTGAATACAACAATATTTAAAAAAAATTAAAAAAATTCGATTTGAACCGGAACCGGAACCGTTGACCGAACCGGCTCAAACCGTTGACCGAACCGATCCAAACCGTTGACCGAACCGGCACGAACCGGAACCGGAACCGAACCATCCCAAACCGCCCTTGGGCGGTTCGGTTCAGGTTCAAAGATTTCTTGAACCGGAACCGGCGGTTCATGAACCGTGGCCATGTCTAACTGCACCCAGCTGCCCTGTTTTTTCTTTCAATTTACAAATTAATAATAATAACATATTATTTACAATAGAATATATATAGTTTTATACATATGCATCTCGGCAGCCAAGGGAGATCTAATCTCCTTCCTCCTTCTCTTGATCATTTCCTCTTCCCTGCAGCGCAATTAATGCGCCTGCAGCCTTGCTCCCTCAATTTTCACTTCCATCGCCTTTTTCAATTTCCATTTGAATTGCCATGCCCTATGCCGAGAACCACGACTCCCATTGACTTTTCAACTAATTAAATAATCTGTTTGTTTAAATTAATTCTTTTAATACAATATAATATATATATAATTATTATATAAAAATTAATCACATATTGAGAATCATTTTCATAATTAATATTCTATTAAAAATATCATTAACTCTTAATAAAAGAAAAATAGTCAATCAATTCGAATTTACTAATTTACCTCTATACCTATTTAAAGTGTGATTTTCTAGATTCACAACTATGTAGCAATCAAGAGACGTCAACTCTTTGATGTCGCTCAAACCATTCGACCTACTAAGAGAATTTATCTAACTCTCTAAAACACCCTGAAAGATCTTAAGTATCCTCTAACTAACACTTAGGACAATTCTAATGGCAATTAAGTCAAAATTTCTTATGAACCTATTAGGACTCTTGACTAAATTCACAAGACTCAATAATTATGTCAAATCTAATATAAGGTAGTCAAGATAACGTACCATAACTCTTTACGACATTAAAAACACTTTTTCGATCGTGCCTGCCTTGGCCAAGGACTCCCACAATCACCGACCTATTGAGAACGCATAGGATATTCACCCCCATCCAATGGAAGACAGTGGATCCCATTAGCGAGCATCAGTCTCCATACACCACTATACAAAGATCACACAATGAGCATTCCCACCTCTTACACCGGATGGTTCCTCTCAAATAGCAAATCCCTAACACTAGTGTACAAGACACCATGTCACCTCTAGTCCAAGGATCAGATACACAATTAGGAGCCAGTAATAGATATTTAATCCTACAAGACATGTGATCTGTCGTAGACGTCACATTTAATAGATATTCTACCAATACCCACCCATATGTCCACGATATGCATCCCATGCAATGTGACATGTGACTCACCACTGCATTCCCATTAACATCACATGCTAACAATGGTAGTAGTTCATTTTTCGATCCACTAATAGATAAATCATAGTCCCATTCTGATAAATCTAAGGATCGAGAATACCTTTAAGAGATCTTGAACTAGAGATTCATGTCACACAGTCTCAACACCTTAAGAGTAAGAACTCTACCAAGAAACTTAGGGACTCATTCATAATGATGAGGTTGTGAACTATGAATGAAGATATGACCATACAAGATTATATCATTAGGCCTATCAACTATATTAGACATCATCTAAATCTAATATTAAAGGCATTAATACCAACACGACCTTCATCACCGCCTCCTCAATCTCCTACTGCTTGGCCACCTCTACTCGACCAAGTTCTTGATGAGCATCTGTGTGGACTTAAACCACTTCTTGACAAACCTTCGCGACTTGCTCCTCAGTGGCAGCTAGCAAATCCTTTTAGCTGGTGTTTTCCTTCTGAACAACTCCAAGAGTGGCGCCTATCTCCTCACAATCCCTTGACCGCTGCTTTGAAACTTCTTTCCATTAATGGGCATCCACCTTAGCCGCATCACACTCTATAGTTAGATTACAGAGCTGGGCCTCGAGGACTGTCACATCTGATTACAGCCGTCGGATTTGGCCATCATACACATGTTCCTCTTTTTTTCATTTCTAGCGTGCTGCCTTCTAGCTTGCAAGTTTCTCCTCTACAGAGGCTAAATGAGGCAATCCATTGCGTTGGCAGCAATAATGCCCTGCCCACCCTGTTAAAGGGAGAAAATTGGGTAAAAAATAGTATGTTAAAATATAGGAAGGCATTGACTCGGCATGAAAACATAGACATAAACCTACAATGGCAAGGTAACATTCAAACTCATCCATATCTTCAGGAGGATTCTAAAAGTACTAGGCCTCATCGTGAGGAATGATGGTGGAATAAAGCAGGCGTGCCCCGATACTGGGCATATCCACCGTATCGGTATCCAGGACCCCAGGGCATACATTGAAGTCATCACCACGAAGCCAATGGTTGTCCAAATTGATCGCACCTTGATGAGGTGAGGGAGGTATAGGAAATCGGGGAGCCAACCCACTCCTATAGAACTATTGTTCGGTGTATAAGATCCGGTGCTCAGACCATTGGGTGTTGATAACTCCACGATGGAATTGTCCCCAACCACTTGTGTGAGAGACATCAATGGCGACTTAATCCAGACGTGATGTGACCTCAACCTTTAATGAACGTGCAGGATTTAGGGTCGTGTTGCGATCGACCCCACTTAAAAGTAGTAGATGGAACCCAACCACCTGATAAATTAAGGATGAGGGTAGGCTCCGCAATTGGAGCAAGCTCAAAATCGGGGATAAGCACTGGGTCCACGAAGGGCTCCAGAATGGTTAGGTCATTGATGGGAGGAGGGGTGGAAGGACCAACCTCCTAGCGCTGGCACCAGCTCCTCTTCCTATGCCAGAGGGCCCGCTAGTCTCACCAACACCATCTTCTAGCTAAGGTGCGAGCATTTCAGGAAGAGGTGGAGGTACTTCAAACTACCCCAAGGGAGGCGGTGGAGTTGCGTCGATCATCGCATCTTTTGCCATCTTTTGTTGCATAGCTCCACCATAGCCTCATGACTGCAAGAAGAAAGAGAACTTGAAATTAAAACTTGCTAAAAAAAGACATGAGTAAGGCTAAAAGAAGTGAAAGCGAGTGAGCTCAGGAAGGAGACGAGAATTGAAGAAGAAAAGTGAAGAAAAACACAGTTAAAAAGATCTAGACACTCAGGAAAAGGTTACTCTTGAGAGGGGATGACCCTTTCTATTGTAGGAACATGGGCCGCAGGAGGGGCTGGGGGCTGCTGAGGTGATGTAGATGACCCCTTGCGGCCCCTCACACCACGACGGTTCTCCTGCGTGGAATACCCAGCCAACCCTCTTAACTTATCCTCCGAGAAAAGGTCCAAGTGGTTCACTGGAACTCCACTTAAGAGCTTGGCCTAGTTATCCTTAAACTGCTCTCGGAGCTCCTAGATTGGGCTTGCTGAGCATTGGCTTTGCCACCCTATGAACATTAGTGCGCTAGTCCTAAGGCACAAACCATGCTCTTACTAAAGGATTCATCATGAACTATTGGGAGTTGATCCTCTAAGCGTAAAAAGCCACCAATTGGGCCCAGACATTAGGGTGTAGCTAGGTTGGGGCCATCCCACTTTTATGAAGAAATTCTAAACCAAATTAGTGAAGAGGGAGACGGAACCTAAGGCAAAAGCTCGCTTCATGAACTGTGATTTCCCCCTCGTGCACATATACAGTGCATTTCTCATCCTGACAAGGGACTTTCACGTGATAAGCAAGAGGGATGCCATAGTTCTGGGACAACTAGGCAACCTCACCCTCAAACAAATTCAAGTGTTTGCCCATTAAGAATCAACAAGAGCTACCGTTAGGGGCATATGCACGAAAGTAGACTTCCTACCTGCCATGGATGAAATGGAAAAGGCTTAAGGAGAAGAGAAGGGAAAGGTCATCCAAAGTTAAGTGAAAGGGAAAGGTTGGATGTTCTTCTGAAAAGACGAAGGGCTTTTTCTAGAGAGAAAAGAAATTCTTTCCTGAGAGATGAGAATATGGAAAGATAAGAGTTCCTCCCTGAGATAAGGTTAGTTTTTCTGGAGACAAGCAAAGTTCATTCGAAGAGAATACTTTCCGGAGATGAGGAAGGCTCTTCTAGGAAGAAAAAGTGTAACCCGAAAAAAACAAATTACTTTTTCGAAAGAATAGCCACGACGAGAGCATAAATAAATTAAAAATAAAACCAAAGTGAATGGTAGAAACCTGAATCGACTACGTTTCAAGAACAAGAAGATTTCTTTCGGGGACGAGAAAGTTCGAGAGAAAATTCTGGAGACAAAGCATAGTTACTAGAGGTGAAAGCATGAAAAAGACTGCCGTAAAACCTGGTATTTATAAACAAATTATCTCCTGAAGAAAAACAGTCGCAAAAAACTTCTTCTCAGTAAGATGTTCTTCCCAGGTAAGGCAATTCTTTCTAGAGAGACGTTTTCCCTGGGCAATAGAAATTCTTTCGGGAGAGACATTTCTTCTCAAGTATACGACAAAATGAGAAAAGGAATTGCTCTTTCATTTCACCCAAGGCTAAAAAAGAAGATTGGGGGGGGGGGGGGGAAATTGTTGTACCACTCAAAATTGGGAAAGGGATAGAAATTTCTCTAGAAAGAAAGATCCTCTCTAGGCAAGTTGTTTCTCCCTGGAAAGAGATCCTTTCTGGGTGAGATGTTTTCCCTCGGAGAGGGATCCTCTCCTGGAAAGTTGTTTCTCCGCGGAGAGAGATCTTTTCGGGGCAAGTTGTTTCTCTCAAAGAGAGATCTTCTCTAGACCCATTGTTTCTCCTCGAGCGTATCAATTCTCCCTAGGAAAAATATTCTTCCCGAATAAAGTCTTCTCGGGCATATCTACTTTTCCCAAGATGGATGACGCTTGGCCCTCCGAGTTCTTGGGGATGCAAAACACGTGACCCCCAAGATCTTGGGGATGTGGCACACGTGTCTCATTGAGATCCTTGGGATTCATGCCCTATAAATACCTAGCTACAGACACATAAAGGGACCTCTACATTCAATAACAAACATACACACTTACTATATTTTATTGTGTTTTCTCTATAGTTGTCTACATCCAGTACTGACTTAAGCATTGGAGGGTCATCACGACCGAGTGATCCCTATGAGCCGTTTAACCATTGTTCATCATCGCAATTATTAGGAGAGAGATCAGCTTTCTTCCCTAGACATGAGAATCCTTCCCAAAAGAATATAATCCCTATTCTTCTTGGAAGCCGAGATCATCCTTCTTGGAAGACCCGACCTTCTTCCCTAAAGCAGTCATTATTCTTCTTGGAAGAACCTGCCTTCTTCCCATAAGCCATAGTTATCCTTCCCGAAAGAACCCACACCTTCTTCCTAGAAGCCAAGTGTCTAAGGCAGATCTTACTCGAAGAGACCATCTTCTCTGGAGTCACGTTCCTTCCCAGACCTACTTTCCCTCTAAAGTCACATTCTTGTTCAAGGTCACATTCCTCTGTGGAGTCACGCTTATCTTTGGTATGTCTCATTCTCTCTAGAGACACGTTCACCTCCTGGAAGCCCTATTTCAGTAGTCGATTCTCCTCCCAAAGCCTACTTTCTTGCTCTCTCAACGAGCTTCATTGTCCAAAGTCAACCGTAGATACCCATCGACCATTCCCCCACTATAAATCTCGATTATTGTATTTTTTCAACAACACTTGAGGAAAAAGAAAATTCAATGAGTTAATGTACTTATGTCTTTGCATGCATATAGGAGTATTTTGAGTTTCTTCTTTTCTTTTTCATTTCCTTCAACAACCTGAGTGCTAAACAGAAGATTGGTGGATGTTCATCAATGAATAAATCATGGAACACACAGCATATTTGTTTGCTATAGTATGTCCAAGTAGTGAACTTAATAAAGGCATGCATCTAGGGTAGATAGGTAGGGTAGTATCCTTTGAACTGGTTGATTTGATTATATATGCATGGTTGCTCCCTGTGTTTTTTTATAACAGACACTTTTCTCTATGTGAACAACTGTTATTCACTTGGCATCCTATTGTCCAAATATTAAGTTGTGAGTTGCCAATTTACAAACATTGTGATCAGATCAACTAGAAAAACATATTTGCAATATGAGAAAATGTTTCTGCTGCACCAACCATTTCTTCTTGACATGAACTGAAGATGTGGTGGCCTATCACCCTCTTCTACCTCAAACCGAGTACTTGTAATGGAGTCGGGGACTTGCTCCCTCGGGATCACTCCAACATTCAAGTCAGATTACTTAATTAACACAAGCTTAAGGTGTGCAATTCCGAACTTAGAGAAAGAAGAGATTCAATCCTTTACCCGTCACTGGTCCTTCCTCTTTTATCCTCCTGCTAAGGGAAGGATTCCTTTTCAAATTATCGGGATCCCAATCCCATTCTTCGCAAAGCTGGGATCTCACCGATATGGATTCCACAATCGTTTCCAAGGAGTTTGGGGTAGTTCCTATCTCCATGATTCTCGGTGTGATGGTTGATCTCGAGGAATCTGGAGAATCTTCATCGAGCAACCTGCTAGCCGGTGTGGTCAGGCGTATCTGCCACGTGTCATCTTTGGTCCTAAGTAGGATGACGTCAGGGGAGTGGCTCCTTGATGGGCACGTGTCACTGTTGCCAGTGGCTATATTCCCAGGGAAGTGTTTATCCATATCACTTACCCCCCCACTCCTTGAGCCTCTCTACTTGGATAGCTCAAGGAGTGTCGAAGTCTTCGAAGGTTCACGCTTCCTTTTACCCCAAGGGTCGAAATTTGTCAGGTTTGAGGAGCTCGGGAGTTTCTTCTTTTTGCTCATGCTCGTAGGGCACGGTTACCAATTTGTTCCCGTGTAAATATATGTTCCCCAGACGTTGTCCAAACCTTTCACATTTTGAGCCGCGCAATCTTTGGGCCATTAATGCTCATCATTACCTGCCTTTCGGTTTTCCCCCCTCAGAGCCTTACTAAACGACTCTTATCCTTATATTTCTTCTTCTCCCGATCCTCTTTCTGGTTGGTTGGTTGTCGTGTTAACAAGTATTCCTTCCTTCTGCCTCTCCCTTGTTGTCTCTTCCAATTTTTGTGATAGTGATTACTAGTTCGGGAAGGCTTAACTCGGTCGGTGTGGAGCTTGTCAAGTGGGAGAATCACCCTACTTCTTCCATTGCTTGCCAATGGATGAGCGAAACGGAGTGCCAACAGTTCCGAGAGAAATACAAGATTCCTGAGGAGTGAGAGGTTGAGTTTAACACCAATCTATGGGCATGCCACCCCGTCATCGGCTGTCTCTATATCTACAAATGCGCATTTAACTGGGGCTTTTGCCTTCCCCCTGAGGGAAGGTCATATCGCTTCTCTAACATCTCACCATTGTTCCAGTCCAGCTATCCCCTTTCGGGTGGAGGTACCTAATGGGCTTCATTATTATCTGTATTTTTGGTAACATAGAGCCTTCGGGGGATCTTTTCAACTACTTCTTTACCACCAACCGTAACCCAGGAGGCTGGATTTCTATCTCACCCAGGATTGTGAAGAACAGCTGCCTCATCGTGTCCAAGGAGCGTCCTAAACTCAAAATCAAGGCCTTAACACTCATGCAATCCTGGGGAACTAAAAACTCAGATGACTGGAAATAGTGTTTCGTTTTCGTCCACCCCAGACTATCTGGCTCCACACTAGAGATTTGGTCTGTGTGTAATGGGTGAACTCTGGACACAAACGTCCGAGCATCGAGGAAATTAAAGAACCAGCTGGTAGGATCATGGGTATCAGTCGGAACTAGGAAAATGGATGGCTCTCCAACCCGAAGCTTATCGAGGCGGGTCTAAATGGTAAGACCTGTAAGTGTTAGCCCCTCATCTTCTTCCTCATTCCCCCATTCTTAACAGATATTGATTTTCATTATTTTTCTTTCGCAGTTGAAAATCTCAGGGAGATAACTTATTCTCCTATCACCAAGGGGATGGTCTTTGACTTCCCCGAGAGCAAGGGTCCTTTGGCCCTTACCAAAACCAAGAAAACATCTAAGAAGGCCTCCAAACCTTCTCAAAGCAAAGGGCTCTCAATGCCGCTCGAGAGAGCTCCGAAGAACGCTAAGAATAAAGGACCCTCTGCCTCTTCTATATCAAAGAAAACGGCGGAGGGGGATCTTCAAACCTTTCAAGAGGCTTCCAAGGACGGTGTTGAGGCTCACCCGAAGAGCCCTTCCTTGGGATCCCAAGCCCCTAAGAACAAGAGAGACTCCTAACCTGTTCAGCAACCAGTTGCAATAACCCCCGCGCATTCGCAAGGCCCATTCGAAGGTGATACTAAGACCATCGCCCAGGCACTTGAGGTGGCTAGGGTGGAGGCTCTGGGAGGTCGGCCGCCTGCAGGTATGGATTCAACTATAACGCCTCCCAACATTCCTATCCCTTCTGTCTTTAAGCGGATATTAAGGTCTTTGGCACCAGAAGGGCGCCCAGGATTAACAGGGGAAGCTTCATTGGAGTAGGCTTTCGCGTTATCCACAAATGAGTTATTGGCTCGAAGGACAAAGCGATGAAGGATAGAGCCTGCCTTCGATCGAAGCGACCTCCACTCTTGAGCCGATCGAGGCCCTTATTAAGACCTCGGTTATTTTCAAAGCTTCGCCAACCACGGGCGCACCAGATTACTATGCCAAGATTCTTAGGATAATCCATTACAATCTGTCTTCTTCCCTTGAGTTCTTTACATATGAATAGGCCTTGACTCTTACTTTGTCACTATTTTCCAGAACCTTTCGAGTTTTCAAGATTCGATCGCTCGGCGAGAATCAGAGTTCCAAGCCCGGATTGCCTCCTTGGAGTTCAAAGTTGAGAGGCTCTGAGGGCTTGAAACCCTATCTTCTAAACTGGCGAACCTTAAGAACAATGTACATATTCTCACCAAGTCCGTTGAGTTAGCGCAAGAGGAAGCCAAACTTGCCAATGAAGCTGAAGCCCAAGCTCGCGAGGACCTGGAGTTGGCTCAGAGGAATATGCTAGAAGCTTACCAGGCTAACTCCAGGCTAGGGGAGGAACTAGATGCCACGAAGGGTGCGAACGACCTGCTCTGAGAAAATGTAAAGAAACTCACCTTGGAGCTAAAGAAGGCCAAGAAGGGGCAAGTCAAGGCAATGGAGTCCTATTCTCGATCTAAGGAAGACCTTCGCATGGCTCATACCCAGATTCAACCCGCCTTTAAGGATACCCGCGTGGCCTTTCAGAACGGTCGCGAGGATTTTCGAGGCTTCGAGGCCTATGCTGCAGAGTTAGAAGGAGTCATTCGAGGTGGATTCGAACACATGAAGAAAATCACAAAGGAGAGCTTCCTGAACCTAGACGTAGACTCCATCCCTTTTGATGTCTCAACAGCTTTATCTTTCTTAGAATAGATGCCTTTGTACCCGAACTTGATGTTTCAATAAATTTTTCTTGCTTGTTTATTTTGCCTCCTTCATTTGAACGTTACCTGCCTTAATTAAACAAGATCGTAATTCTATAACTAGAGGGTTGCATCTAACCCTTTTTACATTTTAAAAGATTTCCCTTGCTCTTTAACAGAAAAAATATCTCTTGGGGATCAGATCCGATCCTTTCCTTTTTGGAGGTTTCAGCCTTTGCTTTCTGGAGGTTTCGGGCCCCTCAAGGATCATATATGATCCTTTCTTTTTTGTCAAGGGTTCGAGGCCCCCCGAGGATCACATCTGATCCTTTCATTTTTGTAAAAGGTTCGAGGCCCCCAGAGGATCACATCTGATCCTTTCTTTTTTTGTCAAGGGTTCGAAGCCCTCGAGAATCACATTTGATCCTTTCGCTTTTGTCAAGGGTTCGAGGCCCCCCGAGGATCACATCTGATCCTTTCATTTTCATTGAGGGTTCGAGCCCCCCTGAGGTTAGCCTTATTTTTTTGTTAGGGGTGGTCCCCTGGGGTCTTTTGCGGTGAGGAGCTTTAACTGATGAGAGAGAAAAATAGATTTATTTTAGAAATCATAGTCAATAAAGAACATTATTGATAAAATTTCCTCAAATTCTGCACATTCCAAGCATTTTTAACTGGTACGCCCTCAGCGGTCTGGAGTTTATAAGCGCTAGGGTTGAGGACTCCTACTACTTTAAAGGGACCTTCCCATTTCGGTGTTAATTTGTTTGCTTCTCAGGAACCTTAAACATCTATTCTCCACAATACCTAATCTCCAAGAAGGAAACATCGAGCTCTTACCCTTCGTATGTAGTATCTTTCAATGCATCAATTGTAGGCGGCCTGCCGAATCTTTGCCTGATCATGAAGTTCATCAAGGAGGTCTAGTTTGTCTCTTAGATTCTACTCGTTAGCCTCCGGGCTGAAGAGTTCCACTCTGAGGGTTGGCATACCTATCTCAACCGGGATCAAAGCTTTCGAACCATAACATAGGTTAAACGGAGTCTCACCCGTAGACACCTTCTCTATAGTTCGATAAGACCATAAGATACTTAGTAATTCCTCCACTCAACTGCCATCCGCCCTATCCACACGGGCTTTTAGACCATGTAACAAAGTTTGGTTAGCGAGCTTGATTTGGCCATTGGCCTGCGGATGGGCCACTGAAGTAAAATGCTGCCTTATTCCCAACTCCTGGCACTATTCTTGCACAGATTTGTTAGTGAACTGAGTATAGTTATCAGAAATTAGAACCACAGGAACCCCGAAGCGACATGCCACATTCTTCCACATAAATTGCTTTACTTGTCGAGCAATAATGGAGGCCACCGGCTCAGCTTCAACCCACTTTGTGAAATAATCTATGGCAGCCATCATATATCTAACCTGACCCGCCGCTAAGGGAAAAGGAACCCAAGATGTCGATGTCCCATTGAGCAAAAGGGCAAGGTGTAGTTGTGACGCCCCGTTCCCATTTACGGTGCCACTCGTGAACAATTACCCGAATTGTCCACCTACTCGGCCTTTGGTGAAGGGCGGACCATGCTTCAAGACGAAAAGCCCTAGGTGGGAACTAAACCCGTCATTCTCTTCCCTCAACCCCAGAATTCACTAGCAGGATTGGGCTCAACCACACTACACTTGGCTAAAAAGAAAATCTCATTAAGATGCCCAAATGTCGTTTTCTCATTTATATTTAATTTCTTTTCCATCCAAGAATTTCACCGGGCTCCAAAAATCCACCATTTCAATCCATACATTGATTGATTACCAATTTTGGAGGAAAAACTCAAAAAATTTCATTTTTCAAAATTCAGCATTTATCTCAAAAAATGCCCGAAAAATCCTTTTATTTTGAAAATTCCTTCTGGGCCCAAAATCAATTAAGAAATGCCCAAAAATTCAAAATTTTAAAATTTTTAAAAAATTTCAGCCGGCGAGGCCCAACTGCGTGCTGGCCGCGAGCGCCTGCGCGCGCCCGCCTTCACCCGAGCACCCGCCCGCGCGGCCCAAGGCGCCTCCAGCACCTGCTGTTGCTACACCTGCTACATCCTCACTTCTTTTTTTTTTTTTTTTTTTTCTCTTGGTCTTTAAACCCCAAATTTTCCAGAAATTTGCACACCTCTAAATTGTATCAAAACCTCCACTTTTCTCATTCCAAAAGTCTCATTACACAAAAAAAGTTCATATTATTTTACTTCTTTGGTGCTTCCCATAACACACACCAAAAAATGAGACTTTCACCACAACTTAGGCTTCAATATGCCATAAGCCAATATCTCATTTTAAAATAAAATCAAAACACTCCCAAAATATAAAATACACATGATCTTAGGCTTTAACAAGCTATTACCAACTAAATACATTACATTACATAAATCAAATGCAACAAAATAGGCTACCCTAAGCCATACAACACACTTGAATATTTATTTCCATGCCTCCACATGCCATTCCACCTTGTCTTGATTTTTCCCATGCTTCCATAACCTATATGTGAGGGTAAAAACCTCATGAGCTATTAATCTCAATAAGGGTGCAATGCAAAATAAATATGAACATAACAAGATTATATGATGCCAAATGCATGCAAGTGTGGCTAGATCTCTTTGCCCTCACAACCCACCAAGGTTAGAGGCATCAACCCAACCATGTTCACAACTACCCTATGGCCATAAGTCTCATGAACATAAAAGAACATGTCAAATGCAACATATACATTTATGAACCATACTTACTACACATTGCAAGGCCACCCTCCCATGGGGCCATCCCTTACCTTTTTCTTTAAAGCTTTAAACCTTTCCTAGCTTCCTTCCATCCATTCTTCCCAAGAGACCCTTTAAGCAAAATTTAAAGAACTAAGCCACCAACAAGAGAAATAAAAGAACATACATAACCAAAAAGAAAGAATACTTACTTCTTTATAATCTTCTTTCCCTTTCTTTCTTTTCTTCTCTTTTCTTCTCCTTGGAAGGCTTCTTCATTTCTCTTACTTTCTTTCTTTCAAATGGAAAATTTTGAGACAAGAGCTCCCTTTCCCTTTATATACTACTCTTGTCTTGAAATCTCAATTTCAAGACTTCATCTTAGCCCTTGAGTTCCATTTGCTTTTTGAGAGAAAATCCTAACCACACAAGAAAGCACAATCCATGTGCTTTTACCTTGATTAATCTCATCCATTGGATTTTATTCACTTTTCAAGAGAAGATCTCAACCTTTAATTAAAAGCACAATCCAAGTGCTTTTGGAAGCTTTAATCTCAACCACTCATCTCTTAATATTTGGCAATCCATGCCATTTCTTCTCTTTAAATCCCCACCTTTGGATTCATTCTCTTTTCAAGAATAGATCCCATCCATTAGATTCTTGAATTTTTCATTTATTTCTCATTTACTTAAATGAGACTATTTTCATATCCATCACATTTGAGAGACATAAAACATTGCTTTCCCATTTAATAAATCCCACAATTTTCCATCATTAATGGGAGACTAATTTCTCATTTTCCTTTGGATTTATTTAATTCTCAATAATCATGCTCAACATTAAATGCTTAAAAGACTAATATAATTTCTTTTGCATTTAATTAAGTCTCTCTTTTAACTTGGACCTTATTAAGCCATATGTCACTCCAAGACACCATCCTTGGCTCCCAAGTTCTAATCTCATCCCTCCATGTGGTATTTCCACATTTATTCATCAATTTAGGGAAAACATAATTATTTTCTCAAATAATTCAATATCCATAATTTTTCCTATTTTTCATAATTAAATTCCTTTATGGAATCACTCTAATTTACCAAAATACCCCTTT